>NC_045610.1:50949657-51601248 GCF_009762305.2 Zalophus californianus | reverse complement strand
ATGCCCTCCCCCACTGCCTGGTCTACCTGACAGGTTTCAAGATGTGGCTGACATGGAATAACCTCTACAAAGGCTTCCTTGATGTCACCTTCTATCTGGATGAATTATCACACAAAAGGCCAGAGACACCTGCATCAGACAGCTTGGGAGAGCACATTTCTAAACAGAAGGAACCTATTAAGAAGGTTCGAAGAACAGTGCAAAAATAAATGCCATCCATCAAGACTGTGTTAGGAACTTTGATGAATTACAATCTGAGATGAATGTTCCCAGAACAAGAAAAGACAAACCTGTCATAGATCTGTATAAACAAGGAGATGGCATAGGCCCAGGGCCCGGACAATGAGAGAAGGGGAAGATCAGGGATCTTTTCCAAGCATTTCCCTCATCTGCCTAAAGTTTAATCTGGGAAGGGTTAGAATTAAATTCTGGACCACACTAATGACTACATATAATTGTATTGAAATGTATATGAAAGTGAAATGGGTAATAAACTAGGTAAGTTTATCTTAGGTTTTGAGTTTTATGATTTATAACTACTAATTCCTATCATCCTGATAAAGTTGTGAGTTGAAAGTACTGATTCGAGTATTTTTAAAAGCAAATGCCACAACCAGGTAGACCAGAGTGTGGTTACAATCAAAATTCAACCAGATGAAAGACCTAAACGTGAGACAGGAGTCCATCCAAATCCTAAAGGAGAACACAGGTAGCAACCTTTTCAACCTTAGCCGCAGCAACTTCTTCCTAGAAACATCGCCAAAGGCACGGGAAGCCAGGGCAAAAATGAACTCTTGGGATTTCATCAAAATAAAAAGCTTTTGCACAGCAAAAGAAACAGTCCACAAAACCAAAAGACAACCGACAGAATGGGAGAAAATATTTGCAAATGACATATCAGATAAAGGGCTAGTATCCAAAATCTATAAAGAACTTATCAAACTCAACACCCAAAGAACAAATAATCCAATCAAGAAATGGGCAGAAGACATGAACACACATTTCTCCAAAGAAGACATCCAAATGGCCAACAGACACATGAAAAAGTGCTCAGCATCGCTCGGCATCAGGGAAATCCAAATCAAAACCTCAATGAGATACCACCTCACACCCGTCAAAATGGCTAAAATTAACAAGTCAGGGAACGACAGATGTTGGCAGGGATGTGGAGAAAGGGGAACCCTCCTCCACTGTTGGTGGGAATGCAAGCTGGTGCAACCACTCTGGAAAACAGTATGGAGGTTCCTCAAACAGTTGAAATTAGAGCTACCATTCGATCCAGCAATTGCACTACTGGGTATTTACCACAAAGATACAAATGTAGGGACCCGAAGGGGTACGTGTACCCCAATGTTTATAGCAGCAATGTCCACAATAGCCAAACTGTGGAAAGAGCCAAGATGCCCATCGACAGATGAATGGCTAAAGAAGAGGTGGTATATATACACAATGGAATATTATGCAGCCATCAAAAGGAATGAGATCTTGCCATTTGCAACGACGTGGATGGAACTGGAGGGTGTTATGCTGAGTGAAATAAGTCAGTCAGAGAAAGACATGTATCACATGACGTCACTGATATGAGGAATTCTTAATCTCAGGAAACAAACTGAGTGTTACTGGAGTAGTTGGGGGTGGGAGGGATGGGGTGGCTGGGTGATAGACATTGGGGAGGGTATGTGCTACGGTGAGCGCTGTGAATTGTGCAAGACTGTTGAATCACAGATCTGTACTTCTGAAACAAATAACACAACATATTTTAAGAAAAAAGAAAAAGAAGAAGATAACAGGAGAGGAAGAAAAGGGGAGTATGTCAGAGGGGGAGACGAACCATGAGAGATGATGGACTCTGAAAAACAAACTGAGGGTTCTAGAGGGGAGGGGGGTAGGGGGATGGGTTAGCCTGGTGATGGGTATTGAGGAGGGCACGTTCTGCATGGAGCACTGGGTGTTATGAACAAACAATGAATCATGGAACACTGCATCAAAAACTAATGATGTAATATAAGGTGATTAACATAACAATAAAAAATTAAAAAAAAAATTCAACCAGAGTCTGATCAATTGGGTCAGCAGCGTGCTTTGCAGAACAGTATCTCTGTAGGACCTGTTACTCTTTGAATATTTATTCAACAATTGAATAATTCAGTATTAAATTCAACATCCAGTTGGACAATTCTATAGCCAAAGATCTAAGCATCAGGCATTATTTTGATCTTATGACATTCTCAAGAACCTAGGAATTAAGTGTATTTTCTCCATTTCTGGATAATGAAGCTGAAGCTTGAGGAGAGTTAAGACCTTTAACAGCCAGCAAGACAAGAACTCAAGATCCAAACCCAGTTCATTTCAGAGTCAAAGCTCATTCTTTTTTTTTTAAGATTATTTATTTATTTATTCGAGAGAGAGAGAGAGAGAGAGAGAGAGCATGGAGAGGAGCAGAGGGAGAGAGACAAACAGACTCTGAGCTGAGCATGCAGCCCAACACAGGGCTACATCCCAGGATCCTGAGATCATGACCTGAGCCGAAACAAAGAATTGGACGCTTAACCGACTGAGCCTCCCAGGCACCCCAAAGCTCATTCTTAACTACTATGCACGTCTGCCTCTGTGCTACATCAATGAATGATTTCATTTTGGGCATTTGTGTCTGAATTGAGGATAATCTTTTGCATCCAATTTATACAGATTTTGATGATAATCGGTGTATCATGAATCCTGGTTAGTCACAGAAATTATTTCTTCAGCTTGTAATTGTTATTCTGTCAACTCATTGAGATTAATGAAATAGCTGATAATAATGTTTGAGGCCTAATTGTTAGCTTGGGCAGGTATACTGCATGCTAGGTATCTAATCACATAATGGGTCTTTGTGAAAACAGAACAGTTATAAGACTTGTATCAGCAACTCCTAAAGGAAGATTAAAGCAGCTGACAGGGTCTTGAAAATTCCCATGGCTATTATGGATTTCATTTTAAGTGAAAAATGCAAAGCAATTAAATTTCTGGTAACAGAATTCCTTAATTACACACAATTTATACTGATCATTTTTATTTAAAAATTAGCAACCTTGGTAAATGTAAATATGTAAAAAATATTGGTGCATATGGAAAAGATGAAGAGGATATGCAAAAAAAAATATTTTTGACCCAAGGATAGTTGGAGAACTGGAAGATTTTTTTCCTTTAAAAATTTTTCAATATTATTGTTTTAGTGGTTTCTCACTTTTAAGAGAAACAAGTAAGTGAAACTCAGTTACTATTTAATGCATAGAAGACTGTAGTGGGTTGGATTCTATTTTACTATTTATGTGATGTGACACAAGTCACTTCATTCTACACATTTAGAATATATTTACTATAGGGGCGCCTGGGTGGCTCAGTCAGTTAAGCGTCTGCCTTCGGCTCAGGTCATGATCCCAGGGTCCTGGGATGGAGCCCTGCATCGGGCTCCCTGCTCAGTGGGGAGCCTGCTTCTCTCTCTCCCTCTGCCTGCCTCTCTGCCTACTTGTGCTCTCTCTGTATCTCTCTGCCAAATACATAAACAAAATCTTTAAAAATATATATATATAAAAAGCAAATTGGCATAATGGAAACTTAAAAAAAAGAATATGTTTACTATAAAAACAATTAGATTACAAATTATCCCCATTTTCTACTTGCCCTATGATCCCTTGGGGGCAAATCACCTGTTGTAGGTTGGACTGTATTCCCCAGAAGATATGTTCCAGTCCTAACGCCTGTGAATTTGACCTTATTTGGAAATAGGTCTTTGCAGATGCAGTCAAATTAAGACTAAGTAATACTGGATTAATATGGGTCTTAATCCAATGACTGGTATCCTTATCAAGCAAGGGACATTTGGGCACATGGAAGACAAACAGGGAGAAGGCTATGGGGCAACAGAAGCAGTAACCGGAGTGATGCATCTACAAACCAAGCAACACTAAGGATTGTGGGCAATCACCAGAAGGAAGAAGCAAGGAAGCCTCAGAAGGAGCGTGGCCCTGCCAACATCTTGATTTCAGACTTCTGGCTGCCAGAACAGGGAGACGATGAATTTCTGTTGTTTGAAGCCACTCCGTTTATGATCATTTGTTACATCGGCCCTACTTCGTGTGTTGCATCCCCCAAACATGCAAGGTCCACATGGAATCACCCTCTGCATGGGATGAAGCCAAGGAAGGAGTGTGGCATCTGAGGACCCCCAAATCATCCACAGGCACTTGCTGAGAGCAGCAACCCAAACTAGGATTCTAGGAAGGACTCTGCTGGATTCAATTCATAAATATATGCAAGAGGCTAGGATGGCATAAGGTCTAATCATTTCTACTGATACTTGAGAAATCCAATCTCCATAAGCTCAGGAAACTAGCACATCAAAGATCCTTTCCAGGGAAGTTCTGCTTTGAATGTGATGGAGTTACAGCCTATCCGGCCTGCCTTCAGATAAACTCTGAGCCAAACACCAAAAACAACAATCAACAGCAGAAAGATTTTGGAAGGCTTAAGCTCGGATGGAAAGCTCCCCCTCTTTCTGGACGGGCAAACCAGGAAAGGGGCTCAGGGCAATCAGAGCTTCCACAGACTGAGGAGGGAACCCCAGAAAGGGTCTCATCTCGTGAGAGATAGAGAACCCCAAAGTCAGTGTGAAAATCTGCCATGTTTCTGGTTCACCCTCAGAACACATGCGCAAAACAGAGTGAAGTCAGGCTGAACTGAGAGCCGAGACACCACGGAACACAGGTGTTGACAGTTTGAAGTTAACTGCCTACGAAAACGAAAATATCAACAATCTGGAGGAAAATAACAGAATCCACAATGCCCAGGTTACAATGCAAAATTACTCTAAGTACAAAGAGCCAGAAAAGATGTGATCCATTTTAAAGGGAGAAGACAATCAATTGATGTCAACTCCAGGATGACCAACGCATTAGAATTAATCAGACTAGATTTAAAAGCAACTATTGCTAAATGAGGCAAAAGGGAACATGTTCACAGGGAATCAAAATAGAGGAAATTTCTAGAAATGTAAAAGAGAAACATAGATTTTTTTAAACATAAATCCAATATAAAAATATATTCCTGGGGCACCTGGGTGGCTCAGTCGTTAAGCATCTGCCTTCGGCTCAGGTCATGGTCCCAGGGTCCTGGGATGGGGCCCCACATCAGGCTCCCTGCTCCGCGGGAAGCCTGCCTCTCCCTCTCCCACTCCCCCTGCTTGTGTTCCCTCTCTCGCTGTGTCTCTCTCTGTCAAATAAGTAAAATCTTTAAAAAAATTTTTTAAAAAATACAGTAAGTATTGTCAGTTTTGGGGCACCTGAGTGGTTCAGTCAGTTAAGTTGTCTGTCTTCGGCTCAGGTCACAATCTTGGGGTCCTGGGATTGAGCCCCACATGGGGTTCTCTGCTCAGCAGGGAGTCTGCTTCTTCCTCTCCCTCCACCCCTCTCCCCTGCTCATGCTCTCTCTCCCAAATAAACAAAATCTTTTAAGAAAAAAAAGTATTGTCGGTTTTTTGTTTACTTTTCAGGTTGGTACTACAAAGTTTATTTTTTTTAAAGATTTATTTATTTATTTCGGAGAGAGCACGGCGGGGGGGGGGGCGGGCAGGAGGAGAGAAAGAGAGAATCTCCAGCAGACTCCCCACTGAGGTTGCAGTCCGTTGTGGAGCTCTGTCCCAGGACCCTGAGATCATTACCTGAGCCAAAATCAAGAGCCAGCCACTTAATCTACTGAGCCATCCAGGCACCCACAAGATTTAATAATAAAAACAGTTTTTTGGAAAAAAGTAATTATAAGTGAAAGAAAGTTAGAGTTCAGTTCCTCAATCACACTAGGCACATTCTAAGTGCTTAATAGCCATATGCAGGTAGTGGCTGCTATTTTGGACAAGGTAGATATTAAACATTTCCATCATTACAAAAACTTTTATTGGGCATTCTATTATAGATGATATATATAACTTGAAAACCCAAAATAAACAATAGAAAAAATACTACAAACAATTAAAACATTAGGAAAGTACTGAGTTTTAAAATTAACACACCAATCAATAGCTTGCATTTATAGGCTATTTTTACAATAGCAATAAATATAAATAAATATAAATATTCATGTTCTTGGATAGGAATACTCAACATCATATAAATTTTAGTTTTCCCTTCATTCATCTACAAACATAATGCAATCCCCACAGAAATATTATGATGTTTTTTTCTGTAACTAGACACATGGGTTATAAAATGCTTGGGGAGAATTAAACAAGCAAGAAGACCCTGACTAAGGAGAGAATGTGGTGTGGGGGGGGGGGGACACACTGGCCCCCTACAGGGAGGGCCAGGAGAGATAGAGGCAGGCCACTCCAGAAGGACAGGTGGCGGTTTTAGGAAGGGGACTCACGGCTTGCCGTGAGTGCCACCAAGAGAGTAGATCTCTGAATGGGGGAAAATTTAAACATTTATACAGAGGCCTTGAAGGGGTTCTGTCATGTATACCATCCAGAGAGTCTCAATAACACATTGCTCTCTCAGGGCTACGTCCTTGAAAATGTCCCTGGCTGTCCGCATGGCAGGCAAAATATACCTTGTACATTCCAAGGACAAGGGAGGGGGTGAGGAGCCTCTGAGTACCTGGGTCCAGTGTGGGGGTCAACCGGCAGTCATAGCCTCTCCATGACCTCCTCCAATAGTAGTAGTGCCAGATGTTAAAATATACTCTAAAGCAGGGATTCTCAACTTGTGTTTCCCCTCCAGGGAACACTCAGCAATGTTTGGAGACATTTTTGATCATCACAGCTAGGGTTTGGGGTAGGAATCCGGGTTGCTATCCACTCCTAGAGAGTAGAAGCGAAGGATTATGCTACACATCCTACAATGCACAGAATAGCCCCCTACAAGAAAGAATGACCTGGTCCAAAATGACAGTACTGCAGAGGCTGAGAATCTTGGCTCTAAAGTTTCTTTAATTAAGCCATGCACTCCATATTGGTGCATGAATAGACAAGTTACTGGAAAAAAAATAGAAAATTCGGAAATAGATCCAGTTGCATGTTTAATTTAGTATACAATAAAGACACACGGCAAATTTGTGAGGGAGAGATTGATTTTTAAATAAGGAAGACTGTGATATCTGGATGGCCATATGAAAAAATCTAAAGTGGGATCCCATCCTTAGATATACTTTAGGATAAGTTAAAAGCAGATCAGATATTCAAGCAGAAAAAATGGAACATAATATACATAGAGTAGCTCTTATTCAACTTTATATAGACACCTTGATAAATTCTTATAAATAAGATAACTACCATCCACATCAAGAAATAGAACATTACCGTCAGTACAGAAGGTATTTTCCTGATGACAGTCTTTCCTCCTTCCAGAATTAATCACTGTTCTGATATTATGACTTTTATGGAAATCAGTTCCTTGATTTTTCTTTATATCTCTAAGAATCTAAATAGAGCTATTGCATTCTGCCCTTTATTATATTTTGTATAAATGGAAGCATACTATATCTCTTCTTACGTATCTTGCTCTTTTTTTCTCAAGATATTTATGTAACTTAACCACATTGGCCTCTCTGACTATATAGTTCATTTTGATTGTCTTATAATATTCCTTTTATGGGTTTACCCCCATTTATCCATTCTGTTGTTGATAGGTAGTTGGATGGTTTCCACATCTTGGCTCTTATGAATAATGCTGCTATAAACATTCTTTTTTTTATTTTTTTTATTTTGCTATAAACATTCTTATATATGTGTATGATGCACATATCCATGCATTGTTCCAGAATATATAGGAGTATCTGGGGGAAAGTGTATGTTATATTCTTCAAAAAGAATATACAATCCATGGTTGTGACAAGCAATGCTCTATAAATGTCTATTCAAGTTTTGCTAATCATGGTTTTCAAATCTTTTATATCTATTTGTCCTGACTTTTTATTTATCGCATCCATTACTTAAAGGGTTTCTTTTTTCACAGTACGATTTATGGATATTTTTCTTTCTTCTATGGTTCTTTCTTCTTTATATACTTTTAGACTGTGTTATTGAGTGTACATAAAATGTAGAATGGTTTCCTTCCTTTTAAATTAAATGTTTTATCCCTATGAAGTGGTACACTTTATCCCTAGTTTCGCTTTGGATTTCCAAGTTTACTTTCTTTCATGTCTATTTGGCTACCCCAGCTACCCCGCTGGGCGTGGAGCCTGCTTAAGATTCTCTCTCCCCGCTCCCTCTGCCCCTCCCTCCTCCCTCGCACTCTGTCTCTTTCGAAAATAAATAAATAAAATACTACATTTTCTTGAATGTAGTGTAAGAAAAATAAAAGAAAGTGAAATTGGAATTGTTGAACTTCACGTCTCTTTACCACAGGAAAACTCGTTTCCTAAAATATGTCTCTAAGGTTAATAAAAAAAAAAAAGTACAGGTATAAACATTAAAAACATGAAGCTATCGGAGTCGTGCTTTTTTAAAACACTACGTGCTTCATATTTAGGAAGTATTTATAGACTGTCCGCTGTGAGCCACAGGGACACTCTTCCCCGCATCTTCCCTGTGGTGAGTTACATCACTCTTACACCATCGGGCTTACCTCGTTCGCATTCCCTTCACTGTAATCCTCGTGGTTGTTTTGCTCTCTGATCAAACGGATTCAAAGTTAACACTGTGCTTTCACTTCTTGCTTCTCTGTTCCTGAATTCTTTGAGACATCGGAATTATGTTATTAAGGCTTCAGAAAGGCTCATGGTGCGATTGCACTGAGTAAGTCATTTCATGTTTGAACATCTGACCTTATAAATAGAACGGCAAACTAATTGAAGGAGAATATGCCTGCCGACACCTTCTTTCCGTGAAAGCGTTGTAGATTGCTAACTCACACTTTCACATGTGTCGACATTACCTGGGGGACTTGTTAAAAATGCACATTCAGGAAGCCTGGCATCGGGTCTGAGATTCTGCGTTTCTAACACAGGTCCAGGTAGCGCCCACCCTACGGACCTGTGAATCCCACTCTGAGTAGCACTCTTAAGGACTTTGCTTCATTGTCTTTGGACCCTGAATGTGGCAACAGAGAGGCTGAATGCCAGTTTTATTTTTCCCCTCTGGAAATTGATTTGCATTTTCTGCCTGGACATCTAAAGAATTCTTCTGTCCTTGAGATTCAGTCATCACGTGGGATTTGAGCATTCTCTCTCAGACTTTCCTGGAAAAAAGAAAAAAGAGCGTGTCCTTTTTAATTTGGAAATGCAGCCTTTTTCTTTATTTATGGGATATTCTTCCTGAATTATATTTTTGTGCACATCTGCACCGTCTGATAGGTCCCTATTTCGTGGAAAGAAATTTATGATTGAATTATCTTGGTCTGTGTTCTGGATCTCGTCGCTTCATTTATTGCTTTATTTTCTGTATTATTTTTATATGCATTTACTCTGATTATCCAAAGCTTCTCTATGCCAGTAATTCACTTCTCACTAGTGTCTATTCTATTAATTATTCTTTCTTTCTTTTTTTCTTTTCACTTTGTTCTGTAGTCACGTAGTTTTGGACTTTGTGATAATTTTCCTTAGGTCAGTATTACCCTTCCTTATTCCGTTCTTGAACTATGTTTTCCAGTAAGGTAGCCCTGTGCCTCTTGCATGCTATAGTCACTCTACCCTCCACAGGATACTTGAAGTTACCAAGCTATTGCCTTTTGCTAAGACTTGAGTGCCTCTCTCTCACTTGATATAATATGATGACTTCTTGATTCTTTTTCCACAGTGCATGACACCTGTTTATTCAACCTTTGGACCAGTTCCCTCAATTCAGAGGCTAGCCCATCGAGAGAGTGAAGCTCACTGTTCATCTCTCTATCTCCCTCGCCCCCAACAAGAGTGAGATATTGCGATTTATGGGAAATATATGTATTTGGTCATCTGGATGACCAAAATATATTTCTCATATACTTTTGTTTTTTATCCACTGTTCCTGACTCAGAGCTCACAAAACCCTTAGAATTTGATGAGTGATAAGAGCAAGGGAAGCCTCCTTTTTATAATATTTGGTCTCTTGCCCTTATCTCCTGCAAATGCTTCAAAGTCATCAAGGTGCAGTGGGTGTCTCCATATTCATAACCAGCCCCTTCCCACCACAATTGTGTTTATGTTAATGAGGTGACTTTTGGAAAGCACCTAAGAATGAGGACTGGTTGCCAGGGGAACTAACCAAGAATAGAGGGTGGAACTTTCAGTTCCACCTCTGATTTCCGGGGAGGAGGGAAGTGTTGAAGGAATCAGTCACCAATGACCAATGAGTTAATCAATCATGCCTGGGTAATGAAGCCTCCACTAAAAACCCAAAGGAGGGGGGCTTCAGAGAGGTTCCACGCTGGGGAACCAGAAGCTTCCATGTGCCAATATGTCAGGCCCCAAACTCCAGGAAGATAGAAGCTCTTTTGTTTGGGACCTCACCCTGTGTATCTCTTCATCTGGCTATTGATTTGTATCTTTTAATATCCTTTGTCAGAAACTGGTAATCTAGTGTGTAAATGGGTTTCCTGAGTTCTGTGAGCCACTCTAGCCAATTAATTGAACCCAAGGCGAAGGTGGAGGGAACCTCTGATTTATGGCCAGTTGGTCAGAAGCACAAGTAACAATCTGGGCTTGCAAGTAGTGTGTGAAGAGCAGGGCAGTCTTGTGGCACCGAACACTTACCTGTGGAATCTGGTGCTGTCTCCAGATAGCGAGCATTCAAATTTGGTTGACTTATAGGACATCCAGCTAGTGTCCCAAGAAATGTGGCGGGGCGGGGGGGAATCTCCCCCTTCACATATGGGAATTGGGTGCAGAACCAAAAATAAACCGTGTTCCTCATCCTCGCTTCAAAGGGAAAAAAAGTGAATAAACCAACTCAAGAGGAAAGATGAGAGCCAAGCACTTCCCATTGTTTCCTCTATAGATTCTTTTATTTCTTGTTGATTCTTTCATTATTTGATTACAGTCCTTGCTTTTTCCCTCTGGCAATTCTCTTTTTTTTTTTTAAGATTTTATTTATTTGTTAAAGAGAGAGAGAGGCAGAGGGAGAAGCGGGCTCCCCCCTGAGCAAGGCACCCGATGCAGGACTCGATCCCAGGACCCTGGGATCATGACCCTAGTCAAAGGCAGACGCTTAACCAGCTGAGCCACCCAGGCATCCCATCTGGCAATTCTTTTAAGATTTACATCAGGTCATACCACCCCATTATTTAAAATTCTCCAGTGGCTCCCCATCTCTGAGAGGAAAGCCAGAGCTTACACTGGTTCCCTGGGCCCATAAGGATCTGCCTCCATCCCCACCTGTTACCTCCCTGACCTCATCCAATTCTCTCCTCCTTGCTCATGCTGCTGAGGCCAGCTGGCCTCCCTGTTATTCCTCAGACACACCAGGCATTTACCTGTCTCAGGGACTTCTACCTGGAACATTCTCCCCTCATCCCATCTGACCCCATATCTTCAGCGCTGGCTGCTTCTCTTTAAGTCTTTGTTCAAATGTCCTCTCAAAGTGACCTTCTCTGACCAGGCTATTTAAAACTATAGCCCTCAGCCCTTCCCTTCACTGTTCACATTTTTCTCCATAGCGCCTATGACTCTAACATACCATATTATTTATTTCTTCATTTTTCCTACTGACTGTCTCTATCACAGTGCTCCCTACCCCCTGCCAAGGGAGCTTCACCAGGGTAGAGATTTTTCTGGCTAAAAAAGTACTTGGCACATAGGCAGTATTTAATAAATGTTTGTTGAATTTATTTATTTGTTTGGTGGTGGTAGTTGTGTATTTTGCTCATCATGGTATCGAGGGAAAGAAATTTGGGGGGGGGGGATGTTTCTCCTTCCATGTCAACCCATCTCACTTAATCTTCTCAACAATCTACTTTATGTACCTTGATGAAAGCCAGTCCTGTTCCCAGAAAACCTGCTCTAGTGTGTAATAAGCTTGTAATCGGGATGCCTTCCTATTCAAACTGTATCTTTTAACTGTAGCCAGCTCAGATTTCTTTGTTCCCTGGGGTAACCGAGAAATACATACCTAAATAAAATGTCCTTCATTTCTCTGCAATGCAAGATTTATTTTGGTGGTAAGATAAGCTAAAATAGGGCAGTTGGAAGCTTATTTTGACTCCCTTATTTCGACTCTTTTATTTGCAAATCCTTCTTGTATCTTCCCCCTTGGTGACAAAAACCATATTATTAATGAATCTTCAGCAAGTGGATGCCTTTGATTAGTGGGAGAACTGTGAGCTGTGAGAGTTGGTTCCTTTCAAACTCTGTATGTTTTTTCAGGTGGTTTTCTTGAGCCCCTGTATCTATAGGCACTTCAGGTGGTAACTTAATCTCCACTAGTCCCTTCACAGATTTTGAAAGTATTTAATGTGAATCAAAACATGACTTTAAGTGAGATTGATATTTGAATAATTATAACCAAAATAGATGGAGTTTATGGATACATAAGTCCTGCTCTCAAGTAACCGTAGCTTTCATTATCTTCAAACCATCTGAGCCAAAGCCTTTGTTATTTTGAATTCTTACCAGCTCGCTGTGAGGAAGACACTTGTTAACTGGAACCAAAGCTCACTTGGTCGGTAGACTAAACATGAATAATCATCATCATTAGGTCTCGGGCACTGTGCCTAGTACTTAACACACACGCATCATCTTACTTAATCCTTACAGTAATCTAATTATGTAGGATAATTTTTTAAAGGTGAAAATAAAAATAGGTAAATCATGACCCTAATACAAATATGAGATGAACACGTCCAAGATTTTATTTAACTTATTATTTAATGAGGAAACCAATACATGTTATAACTGATTCAAAGGAGAATTCAAAGAATTACAGAGCAATTAGGAATGCTGAAATGAATTTGCAAATGAACCTAAAACATGTTCATATCCAAAGGCAATGGTCAATTGCATTTCAGTGGACCCAATCTGCACATCTTTAGGCAAGAATCTGTTTGAATCACTACCAGTGTTTTGCATCTTACAAAGTTACAAAATAGCTCATAGACAATGAAAGGTAGCAATAACCCAGCCGGATATTCTGAAGAGGACACTTAGTACTGTCTCCATTTGCCAGTCTTTCACAGCCACCGTGTTTTCCTGACAGCATTATTCCAACTTTGAGATTTTAGAACTCAATACATGGGAATAAAAGATCAGCTTAATACATGTAAGATCTTCAATTTTTGGAAAACAAAAGGTGATGTTTAAATAAAGCAAATAATCGCTGAATAATAGATCTGGAATCCAACATTGAAGATCAAACTTGACATTTTATACATGAAAGAATCTGTAGTTAAATAATTTGCCAAAATCATAAAGCTGGTTGGGTTGACAGGCTAGGAGAACAGAGAAACTGGGACTTACCTAGAGTATTACTAAAATAAACAAAAACAAAAATGAAACACCTTGTGTGTTAAAAGTGCCTTTAAATATATTATGTTTAATGAATTACCCCTCTATGATAAAAATAAATTGAAGCAAACATCAGTCAGGAGAATTCCCTAAGATTATATCGTTGAGGATAAGATCAGAGTCTATGTTACATGTTTAAGAAAACCTATTTTCTCCCATCAGAGCAAATGTGATGGACTCACATTCCCTAATTACATAAATGGTATATTCATTTAAAAATTACAAATATGTTCTCTAACTGTAAGGTTTCACTGAGCTGATGATTATTTCTTTGATTCAATATATCTGCAAAGAGACATTCTCTAAAAAGACTCATCAACTGACATTCTCTTTTTAATTAAGTCAAAGTATTCCCTTGCCTTAAGGATACATTATCAAAGAGATTACTTCAATTACAGATTTGAACACTAATTTAGTAAATTAAGGATGTGCGTGACATTTAATCCAACAGATAGCTAAACTGAGCACTACAATATTTAAATTAAAAATCAAGTCCTGTTCAGATTTGATTCAAGTATATAAAAACAAAACAATTTACCAGAATTTTTCTTAGGTCCTTAGGCTTCTGAAATGCAAATACAGGTTTTGACAGTTTAGCAAGTGGGAAAGTCCTGGAAACCCACTGATCTGTTTATTCTGATTGGCATGATCAATATAACAAAAAGTAAACAGATATCACAACTTACTGTTTTGGGAAATAAGCAAAGGCTCCTGAGGATGGACTGCGTACACAAAGCTCTCTTCTTTGGACTTATCCAATCTATGTCTCTTCCTCTATTCTAAAACCATTCACTTTGACTTTGACAAAGCATTTCTTTTTTGTTCGAAGTAGCAACTGATCAGTCAACATTACTACTGGAGAGAGATTAACCATGAAATGATCTAAAGGCTGGACTACATCTGGTGAACAAGGAGGAGTATTGCCATGTCCCTTGGGAGCAGAGATTGTCATCCTGTACTAATACATGCTTGGCTTAAAACTCGCTTGTGCTGGCAAGGGCATAGGCTTTTTGAGGTACATCTTGCTTTTGAAAAAATAAAAAAAAAAAATGTAGGAGGGACCACTATGAAATCTTTTCACCGTACTTGTAGTTTTGATTGACCTTCCTTCCATTGCCGTGTTGAATTTTAGATACTACAATTTGAAGATTTCATGGAAACTTTTGTGTCTGTAAAAAACTATCAGGGAGGAAGACTTTCCTCTGCCCTATGGTCCTTCTATCGACTTAGAATCAAACCGACATGAAGCCCACTAGCAGGAGAAAATCAAATGTATCTGTGGGGAATCCACACAGACTGGAAATTCCAAAGAATGAGGCAACATGAAGATTATCTAAGCTAAGGAGAGGGGTAGGGTCAAGGAAACAAAGGGGAGGTAGGCCATTAACAGGAAGGAGAAAGGCAACTGTAAAAAACAGAGTTGCCCTATTATGCCGATAAGTTTCTTAGGTAAAGGGGAGTCTCTGTTCTCTTCCTGGGACAGGCTCTCCTTTCCGACGCAAACTTCAGCAGAGAGCTTTTCCTGCATCTGCTGGGTTTTGATTACTTTTAACTCAAAATAATCTTTATACCAAAGTGACCCATCTTGGGGCAGCCTGCTCTTGGCCACTATCATTAAAATTGGAACCAGGGATTTGAGAATATAGAATGCCAAGGTTAAATGAAACTGGGATTTAATCTTGAGAAGAGAAAAATGACTTTTAAGTCTTGAGTTAGTGATTCTGTAAACACAGAGGCCTCCCGGTGTGTGGTTGCTAAGGATCACACAACTCCTGTTGTCCCAAAGCTTTTCTACATCATTGTTGCAGTAACTGAAGAGAAGGTGCCTCCTGGTAGATCCAAATTTGTCTTTTAATAGCTGTGAGAACTTGGACCAGCCACTAAACTGCCCTGTTTCCTAGTTTCCTCTTTTGTAAAATGGGGATAATAATGCTCACTACTTCCTGCAATGATTATAAAGTTTAAAGATGTTAATATTCGTAATATGTTTAGGACAGAGTCTAGAACTTACAGGCATCATATAAATATTTGTAAATTAAATACATAACACAAACAAACCCCATAATCCTAGATAAGGTTGGAATCCATCGGAGGCTAGCACCTAGTAAGGGAGTTGGGAAGAGCTGTGGGTCAGAAGTTATAAGTCATGCCCAGGTGACCTGAATCTTGTGTATACTCCTGGCCCCTACTCGTGAATTCACAAGCTGGACACCCATCGTTGTGAAAAATCAGGCCTTCTAGGTCATGGCATTGAAAATTCAGGATCTCTACACTTTTCTATTTAAAAATTTTTTTTCGGCTTTATTAGTAAAGTGACAAGAGATAACAGGTGGAGAAAGGGAACCCTTGCGCACTATTGGTGAGAACGTAAGTTGGTGCAGCCACTGTGGAAAACAGTATGGAGGTTCCTCAAAAAGGTAAAAATAGAATTATGCTATGATTCAGCCATCCCACTTCTGGGACATCCATGTGAGAACACGGATGGACCTTTCCTCTTTTCTATTTACACTCTCCCTTGGTGATCCCATCCAGTCTTGTGGCTATCAGAATTTGCTAAGTTCTGAATTTATATCATGTCTGAATCTATGTCCTGAGTTCCAGATACCTACTTAACACCTGCAATGTGATTATTTAATAATAAACATTAGTAATGTGAGTGAAGATATTAACAGCTTATTATTTTGCTCATTATAATTTATATTATTATGCAATTTTATTTTATTCATAAAATTTGCATACTTAAGATATTTTTATTTTGTAAAGCACCTGATTACATATATAAGTATGCTTATTATATTATTTATATTATACATTTTTATTTATTTGTGTTAATGTTATTTTATTTATTATTAATAAAGGCAGGGAGTGCACAAATGAGAACTGTATCATACACAAGCCTTTTTTAACAGAGTAGCAACACTGTTGAATACATATGCCCTAACAGTGCAACTGCATTATGGACCAAAAGGCTGCGTCCCCTTCAATTCGTACATTGAAATCCTAACCTCCAATGTGGTGATATTAGGAGGTGGGGCCTTCAGGGGGTGATTAGGTCATGAAGGTGGAGGTCTCATGAATGGGATCAGTGCCCTTATAAAAGAGACAGCAGGGAGTTCCCTCACCTCATCAGCCAAGTGAGAAACAGAGAAAATGGCCCTCTGTGAACCAGGATGCAGGCTCTCACCAGACACTGAATCTGCTGGTGCTTTGATCTCAGACGTCCCAGACTCAGAAACTGTCAGAAGTGTGTGTTGCTTGACCAACCTAGTCTATGGTATTTTTGTTATAGCAGCCTGAACAGGCTAAAACACACATACATCTCTTACGTGTTCCTAAAGTGACGAAAAAAATGAATATGTTGATTAGTGCGACCTCAAACTATAGCCTTGCTGTAGAACAAAAAAATTAAAAAGCAAAAGTAATTAACTCAGTTTAGTATCGGTCCAAGGCTGGGTAGGAAATGTGAGCTGGAAGAGGATGGTGAGTAAGACACGAGACTCAAAGGTAGCTTTGAGGCTCCTCATGGGTGGGGATGCTGTGGAGATAAAGATCACAGAGTGGTAGGCACATTTCCCAGGAAGTGATGATTTCTGCTTGAGAGGTCAGAACAATCAGAGGAAGACAGCCAGCAAGCATCTGGCCATGCATTACTGTATTTGGAAGACGTGTCCCCCTTTATCCAAGGAGGACACGTTCCAAAACCCCCAGCAGGTGCCTGAAACGGTGGATAGGCATGAACCCTATATATACTATGTTGTTTGCTATACACACTTACCTATGATAAAGTTTATAATTTAGGCACAGTAAGAGATTAACAGTAATAACTAATAACAAAACAGAACAATTATAACCCTCTACAGTAACAAAAGTTATGTGAATATGGTCTCTCTCTCAAAATACCTTTTTGTACTTTACTTACTCCTCTTGTGATGTTGTGAAATGATAAAATGCTAGCACTGTGATGGCATGAAGTGATCTGTGTGACGTGGGTACGGACACGGTTAGGTTGCTATTGACCTGACAGTGTGTCAAAGCGAGGATCATCCGCTTCTGGACCATGGTTGACTGTGGGTAACTGAAACCACAGATAGGATGCCCCTATTTGGGCTGGGTCTTAAAGTTAAGAGATTTGTTGGGTGCCTGGGTGGCTCAATCAGTTGAGCGCCCACCTCTTGGTTTTGGCTCAGGTCATGATCTCATGGTCCTGGGATCAAGCCCCACGTCAGGCTCTGCCCTTAGTGGGGAGTCTGCTTGAGGATTCTCTCTCTCTCTCTCTCTCTCTCTGAATAAATAAAACTTTTTAAAAAAAAAAGGTAACAGATTTGTGATTTGTCTTTATTGAGGTGATACTAAGGCCATGCAAATAGATGAAATAGCCAAAGAGAATGTTAAGAAAAACAGGTTTTTTTCAGAATGTAATTGTTATTCTGTGCGTAGGTATAACTTCATTCATTTCTGAAATAGTGTTGCTTATAACTGTTTTTGAAAGCGCAAAAGCCAAGGGGTGCCTGGATATGGCTCTGTCGGTTGAGAGCCTGACTCTTAATTTCAGCTCAGGTCATGATCTCAGGGTCGTGAGATTGAGCCCTGTGTCGGGCTCCATGCTGGGTGCTTGAGATACTTTCTCCCTCTCCCTCTGTCCCTCCCCCTGCCCCGCCATCCCCTACTTGCACGCGTGCTCTCTCTCTCAAAAAAAAAAAAAAAAAGTGCAAAAGCCAAAAAAGGTTATCACCATGGCATGTTCAGGCTTGAGGTCACCGACACAATTTAAAAACAACAACAACAACAACAAAACACATTTTGGTGGATACTTTAACCAGGCTCTGACAATTATGCCAGTTTCACCTTCCTTCTCTCTGCTTGGAGCTTCTTTTGCATTGGTTCCCCTTTAGTTTGTGACTTGCTTGATTTTTTAGCTCATGAATTTCTTGTTGTACCTGCCTTGGATTTCTAACACTGTTCTGGTTTACCTGGATGCCAACCTGGAAGTCAAGTGGGATTTTGCTTTTGTAACTCACTTCACGGTTTTACTTAGATGATGATATGCCCTCCTTGCTGGTGTGTGTTTTCCTAGCCTAAAATGGTAAATAATATAATGACTGTTTTTAAGCATCCATTTAGAGCCACATTCCAGTTACCTCTCCCCACTCCAAACCCCTACCTCAATACCACAACAAAGGATGGGTTCCTGGATGTTGAATTTCTGGGTCAAGGGTTATATACATTGCTATGGACTGAGTTGTGTCCCGCTAAAATTCATAAACTGAAGCTCTTACCCCCCATGTCATGGTATCTGGAGATAAGACTTTTAGGAAGTAATTAAAGTTATATGATGTCATAAGAGTGGGGGTCTAATCTCATAGGACTATGGCCTTTTAAGAAAAGGAGGTGATAGCAATCCCTCTCTCATTATCTCTCTGTGGGGAGAGCACACAGAGGGATGACAGCCCTCTACAAGCCGGGAAGAGAGCTCTCCCCAGAAACTCAACCATGCTAACGCTTTGGCCTCGGACCACCAGCCTCCAGGACTGTGAGAAATAAATTTCCCTTCTTTAAGTCCCCCAGTCTGTGGTATTTTGTTATGGCAGCCTGAGCTAATACAAACATTTTAGAAGTTTTTGATACAGGGGCACCTGGGTGGCTCAGTCGTTAAGCATCTGCCTTCGGCTCAGGTCATCCCAGGGTCCTGGGATCGAGCCCCGCATCGGGCTCTCCGCTCGGCGGGAAGCCTGCTTCTCCCTCTCCCACTCCCCCAGCTTGTGTTCCCCTTCTCGCCGTGTCTCTCTCTGTCAAATAAATAAATAAAAATTTTTAAAAAAAGAAGTTATTGATACATACTGATAAATTACTTTTTAGAAAGGTATTACCAAAATACCCCTTACTACCCTTGTACCCTCAGCAGTACATTCAAATTTTTTACACCTAACTTAATTCTTTTAATATAGAGAGATATCCTTTCAAAGTGTTTTGAAGCTCATTCTTTTAAAGGGTTATTTCATCCAAATAGACTTAGCTTCCATGGCATTGCCTCGTGGATATTTTGAAGTTCTCAGTGTTAGTAATATTTCACAGAGATAAAAACATCTGCTCAGGAATCCCAAAACAAAGCAAACAAACACATAAGAAAAAAATTTTAAATTTTCCATCATTTTATCATCTCCATTTTTATATTTATGGAAAGGAAAAGCTAAGAACTAAGAACTTGACATGGTTTCAAGGCCATGTATTAATAGAATTGACAAAGACCTATCATATAGGCTCTCTTCATTTTAAAGCCCTCACCTATTTTGCAAAAAAAAAAAAAATGCCATTTTTGTAAGAAAAGAATAATACAGAAAGATTGCTATAGAAACAGAAAAAATATACTCTCCTTCAGTAAATTTTTATCATGCTTTGAAATAAAGTGCTTACTAGCAGAACACCCTCTCTTCCCCATTTGGCACCCTAAACTGTTATGTTTCACGTACAATAATTTTCTCTCCTTCAGCTTGCAATAGAAATTGGTGATTTAAGAGGTAGAATGGAATTAAGAACTAAATTCCACTTTCCCATCTACTTTCATGCTGAGAACATTTTGCTGCACTGTCCACAGAATGCAAATATTTATAGCCCAAAATAATGTACCATTAAATAGTAGCCGACATTTGCCCAGGACTGCCACTAGTGATTCTCTTGAGGATAAATTCATGATGTTGTGACTTCATGTCTGACTCTGACTCACTTTTCCATTCTTACTCCATTCTTAACTCACCTGTTCCATTCAGGATTACTTTACAGCACACAGTGCACTCTTCTCCTAACTTTGTCCTGAGTTGGCACCAAGTGAGTGGAGATGAAAATATCTTTCACGTCAGTCTGTCTTGCCTCATAACATTCTCAAGCTGTTTTCCCCATTTTAGCATTTCAAGGGCAGTTCTGTCCTCCTGGGTCCTCTTGAGGTTGAATGGATTTCCACGGAAGAGGGGCCTGCAGAATTGATAATCAAAGCAGAGAGAAAATTAAATTCACCTATACTGACCAAGTGGCAAAAGAGGGCAATTCAATGTCAAATCAAGGATGTTTCCAAAGTCCATTTTCTCGGACTTTTGTTTTATGGAAAACCCGGCCAGAAATGCCCTCAACCCAGAAAGGTTTTCTTATGGGCTTTCAGTGTGCATCTTAATGTTATTTTTATAGCATCTGTGTTGGTTTTCCTCTACCATAAATAGAAAACAAAACCAAACCAAACCAACAAACCACTGAGTTGAGGAATTGGAAAGATAATTTGAGCAGAGTGATGAGTAGGTAGGGTATGGAATAAAAATGCCAGTTCTTCATATAGAAAAATGTTCTATTTCAGAAAAGAAAAAAAAAAAAACTTCTGGTTCTAAAAAGAAGTCATTTCAGGGATTCTTGTTTTGTTCAATTCAGAAGTGCAGGTATAGCAATTCTAATTTCTTAAATGCCTAATGCTCTTTAAGTTGAATGGAAAAGATGTAATTTAGTGTGTATAATTTACTTCAAATGAAATCAGGTTCAAATTTAATTCTTCCTCTGTGCTCATTGTAGTGTGGAAAATGCCAGATTTTTAATAATCTTTCTAAAAAAATGATGTTTCCTTATATTAGGATCTAATACAATTGGAAAATAATATTCGTGCAGCTTCAGTGGAGACTTTAAGAAAAGGGTTGTGTCTAATTCCAAGAATATTTTGATTCCTATAGAAAATCAGGTGGTGTTTTCTCGTCTTTCTGTTGACACGTATACCTCTGATGGATGAGGTAGCCCAGAGGAGCTACCATAATTCCATGTCACGACACTGCAGCCAGGATCTAGAGAATGAAGTTTATCAGTTTCCCCCACAGAAAAGTGAACTTGCTTTGGTCACATGCTAACATGCCGTAAACTAGTAACTCGCAGCTTTATCAAGCCTGCCTAAAATGATAGCTCAGACAAATTTCAGACCTATTAGATGGTAACAAGCCCTCAGCTAAAAGAAAAATAATAACCATATTGTGGGATTACTCTGTGCCAAGCTATATTTAGGTGGGTCATTGTTCACATCATTTAATTCTTATACCAGCCCTATGAAATCGTCACTATTAATATTTCCATTTAACAGATGAAGAAACTGAGACTGAGAGATGTTAATTTATTTCACCAAGATCACACAGCCAGTATGTGTTGGATCTGTGATGTACATTGTGTGTGTGGGGGGGGGTAGGTGTGTGTGTGTTTGTGTGTGAGAGATCTACCTCTTGAAAGATACTTAACTCTTGCCTCTGGTCCTGCACAAAGTCCTCTAGGCAACACACAGTATTCTCATGATAGAGGAGTTGGAATATAAGGTTTCTGTGATTACCATATTACTAAGTGGTATAGTGTCTTATAAACAAACAGGACAGAAATAAATTTTTAGCATTCCCTATAAAGCCGCACAAGGTATAAATTTGGTATTTTGAAACCAGGACATTCTTTTTTTTAAGATTTTATTTATTTATTTATTTGAGAGAGAGAATACGAGCAGGGTAGGGAGGGGCAGAAAGAGAGGGAGAAGCAGGCTCCATGCTGAGTGGGGAACCTCATTTGGGGCTCGATCCCAGGACCCTGGGGTCATGACCTGAGCCCAAGGCAGACATTTAACCAATTGAGCCACCTAGGTGCCCCCAAACCAGGACATTCTTAAGATTTCATCATGCTTGATTTTTTTTTTTAAGATTTACTTTTTTTTTTTAGAGAGAGAGAGCATGAGCGGGAGGGTCAGAGGGAGAGGGAGAAGCAGACTCTGCACTGGGCGCAGAGCCTCATGTGGGCTTGAGATCAGGACCTGAGCCAAGAGTCAGATGCTTAACCGGACTGCACCATTCAGGTGCTCCTCATCATGCTTGATTTTTTAACTGGCACATGGTCTTCGTTTCCCTAATGTTGCTGTGAATATAGAGTCCTGGGCTTCTTACTGTCTTTGAACTGTTTTGCAGCTCTGTAAGTTGCAGAAATGTTAGAGTAATGCAGATGATTCTTGTCTCTAGAAGTGCAAATGAATTTTGTCTAGAGGAATGCAAATGATAATCACCCTGTGGATATAGACCAATTTTGCATCCATGAGTAAATTTATTTCAGCATTCCTGATTTTACGCGCGCGCGCGCGCGTGTGTGTGTGTGTGTGTGTGTGTTTGCTTAATTCCCCTTTGAATCAGCCGGAGCATGTGACAGATTCCCCCATTATATAATGAGTTAAATAAAATCTTTGACATGTGCTCATTTTGTATTTGTATATGACTCATGATTTTACCATTAAAAAAATGTTTCCCCTTTAACTTTTCCTTTTTATTCTTTCCTTCCATTTTAGCATCTATTGCAGGGAACAAATCTAGCCCAGATCCTGTTTTTGTATGGCCCACTAGCTAAGAGTGATGTTTACATTTTTAGTGACTTCCTTAAAAAAAGAAAAAGAATATTTTGTGGCGTGTGAAAATTGTACAAAATTCAGACGTCAGTGCGATAAGTAAAGTTTGAGATGCAGTCATGCTCCTTAGTTTTCATCTTGTTTATGGCTTCTTTCCTGCTACGACAGCAGTGCTGAGTAGCTGCTACGGACACCAGGTCTGGTCTCTCTGCCCTTTACCTCCTTCCTTCTCTTCTACATATGTTAACTCCTTCCTAGATCCCCCCTCACTGGACTCCCACTGACTGAAAGCATTCCGAAATCCCTTTAGTTCTCTGAGTATAACGGAATGCCGGTGAACCCCCTTGGGACTGGAGGGGTCCTGGGGTTGCCACCAGCAAGTGCTCTCTTGTCCCCTTGTAGCTCTCTTCCAAAGAGCTACCTCTGCTTCAACAATCTTCTGTTGGCCAAACCCTTGCTGCCTACCCTCTGCCTCCCCACCAATCTAACCTGTATATTAACAAACACTGTGTTCAATTATCATTATTGTATTTTGAATTCTATCAATTAAAAATTGTGGAAATTGGTTTTCTCTCGTTATGCATATATATTTATATTTATATACATATGCACACATATGTACATATATATATGATCTTAAATTTTGCCTCTTGACCTGCAAAGCCTAAAATGCATATCTTTAGCCCTTTCTAGAAAAGTCTGTCTGCCTTGTTCTATAAATGACAGGTGCTATTCTAGCCCCTGCGATATAACACGGACCAACAAAGAAGTAGTTCCTGTCCCAGTGGAGTGTGTATTCTTACAAGGAAGAGTGAAACTAAGCAAATTAATAATTATACAGTTGACCCTCGAACAATACAAGGGTTAGGGTGCTGAACCCCTGTGCAGTCAAAAATCCACATATAACTTTTGACTCACCCAACATTTAATAGCCTACTGTTGACCTAAAGCCTTACCGATAACATGAACAGTCAATTAACACATAGTTTGTGTGTTGTATTTGTTACACACTGTATTGTTATATGAAGTAAGCTAGAGAAATAAATAATAAAGTAAGTTAGAGAAGAGAAAATATTATTAAGAAAGTCATAAGGAACAGAAACCACACTTATGGTACTGTGTTTTTTTTATCGAAAAAAACAGTGTACATGCAGACCTCTGCAGTTCAAACCCATGTTGTTCAACTGAGTATGCTTAGGAGAGTATTTTGTTCTTAGATAATAGACAGCATAGTGTTTAGGGGGAAAGGGCTATAATGTATGCTACTTACTCTCAAATGGTTCAGACAATAAAAACAATGTGTGTGTCCACAAAGTTTTGAGGGGAAAGGGTGTTAATGCAAGAATTCTGTGTCCAGCTAAATTATGATTCATGCATCAAGGCAACAATATTGGATTATAAACATCCAACTTGTTAAGAGACTAGATCTTAATTATTTCCACCACAAAAAATAAATGATCATTATGTGAAGAGATAAAGGTGCTCACTAACACTACAATGGCACCCATTCTGCGATGTTTCAGTGTATCAAATCAACATACTATACACCTTATTACTTATGCAATGTTCTATGCCAAATGTATTTCAATTTTTTTAAAAAGTTTCTCAGATGATCCTGATGCCCATCTAGATTTAGGATCTACTGACATCATACTCTGTTTTACAGTTGTATACATGGATTTCTCCTTCACTGCAGTTCAAGTTTCTTAAGCACAGGAACTATGTTTTTCAATATTGCTTCCTCTTGTAGAGTGCATTGCACATATCACAGTAAGAACTCAGTGGCCATTTGTAGAATTCAATTGCATAATGCCTGGAAGTTCTTGCCAATTAGAAGCATATCATTATACCTTCTTTTCTGTGTAGTAGTTAAACTTTATGATTTTGATGCAATTGTGGATATTGTAAATAGTCTTATTTGAGCTTATAGTATACAAATTAACTTTTCTCTTAGTAAAATGATTAAGCGTAAGAGCGCCCATTGGAGAAAAGCTCTAAAAGAAAATAAAATCAAGTTCTTGAAACCTCTGGGAATTGGTAGTGATTTTTAAAGCTTAGAAAACCTGGATCAAGGAAGGCAAATACGTGCCTCATATTCTTTCTTCTCATTTCCAGTGCCTCTTAGGAGACCTTGCTATAAATGAGAGCACTCTTTTTTCACTTAAGTGAGGCTTGGCTTATAATTCTTCTTTTCTTTTTCTCTTTTTTTTTTTTAAATTTTTAAAAGTAATTTCTATGCCCAACGTGGGGCTTGAACTCATGACCCCGAAATCATGTGCTGCATGGTCTACCAACTGAGCCAGCCAGATGCCCCTAGAACCCTTCTTAACCTGCATTCCACACAGCCACTAACAAATTATGTGGAGAGGCATGTGAATAAAAAATTGGCTAGCCATTCTTGAAATAAAGGAAAAGGTAGTCAATTTTTTTAAATGTAACTTCTTAAGTTATTTAGTACTTTCCTCCTTCCACTTGAGTGATTATTTTTCTTCCTCTTTCTCCCCCTTCTTTGCTTATGAGTTATATGTTTATCTCTACTTTTGAGTGGTATGTCAGCGGGAAATTACCTTGGTGCAATGGTAGCCTCCAAGTCCACTACCAAGGGGCTGACCAGAAAGGCTGACAAACCAAATTAAGATGCTGCAATCACACTGTTTGTTGAATCTGTTTAAAGCATCGGGCAAGAAGCAAGGGGGAGGAGATGCAGGAGATTAACAGTGTAGTTTGGAAAGGATGTGACTGAGAGGGAAGGACCAAATTACCTGAATCTTGTGTTATGAAATGTTCATATGTCCCACCTCCCATTTTTCCACATCAGCTTTCCCCATTAACGTTGTGGCTATGAGGACCAGAGTTGAGAGTGAGGTAAGAAGACTTGGCAAGCGAAGATACCTAGAGCCAATTCATATTTTCTCTACCAGACCCAAGGACTGGTATGCCGGGCTACTGTTGTAACTCAGCATCCATGACTTGCTGAGCTCTCATGGATTTTATCTGACTGTTATGAACAGAGGACACATGGGGCCAAAGGGGCTTCCTCATGAATATCTGGTGCCTCATGGGTCTCATGAATATTTAGTGCTTATGTGGCGGCGTTGGTAAGAACTGTAGCCTCCTCTCAAAAAAACTTCCAGAATTTAAAAACACAAAATGTTTCAAACCTGACTACTTCTTTCATGTGAGTGTTTTCATTTTCTTGGTTAGAATGTGTTATTATTATAGTCAATGCTTATCTAGTTTCCCCCAACCTTTGAGACATTTTCTTTATTCAGTCCTTCTTCTTGCCCATCGCTTTGTCCTTTTGGATTCAGGCTTTGTCCTTTTGTTTGTTTATGAGTTTATTTATTTATTTGACAGAGAGAGAGCACAAGTAGGGGCAGCAGGAGAGGGAGAAGCAGGCTCCCCGCTGAGCAGGGAGCCTGATGTGGGGCCTGAGCCAAAGGCAGCCGCTTAACTAACTGAGCCACCCAGGTGCCCCAACACTTCATCCTCTTGGATTCAACTTTTTTCTCACTGAAGTACATCTGTTAGTAGCCTACGTCTGTAAATGGTAAACTCTATTGATTTTTTTCTGAAACTGTCTTTTCTCATCCTCACTTTGAATGACAGTTTAGCTGAGAATAGAATTTCCTAAGCACTTTAAAATTTTTATCTCAATCTTATTTTACAATGAGTTGTTGGATTTTTTTTTTTGGTCATTCCAGACACTTTGTGGATGTTCTTTCTATGTTTGTGTCTTTTCTTTTCTTTCTTTCTTTTTTTTTTTCCTGTTATGGTTTTCCTCTTGTTTTTGGTGATCTTCAATTTTAAATAGAAGTTTCTGGATACTGTATTGACTTCTTGAAAATTTATCCTGTTGAGGACTCACTGTATTATTCCATGGGTCATGCCTTCTTTCTTTCTGAGAAATTCTTTGCCATTTTCTCTTTGAATAGTGCCTCTTCTCCATTATCTCTCCTCTCTTTTTGGAACTTCTATTAGATGTGCATTGGACCTTCTTATTCTATTCTCCACCTCTCTCTCTCTCTCTGTCTTTCTCTCTCTCTCTCTTTTTTAAGATTTATTTATTTGAGAGAGAGAGAGAGAGAACAAGCTCTCTCTTTATTTTAGAGAGAAGGAGAGAGAATCTCAAGCCAACTCTACGCTGAGTGCAGAGCCCAACACCGGGCCCCATCTTATAATCACGAGACTGGAACCACGAGATCTTGACCTGAGCTGAAACCAAGAGTCAGATGCTCAAATGACTGAGCCACCCAGGCATCTCTATTCTCTATCTCTCTTAACTTCACTTTCATATTCGCCATTTCGTTCTAATCCTCTGTGCTGTACTATGGGTAATTTCCTCAGGTTTATTTTCCAGTTGAATAATCATCTCTTCTGCTCTTTCTAGCCCATCTGTTAAACCCATCTGTTGAGTGTTTTATTTTCAATAGAATATAAGCTCTATGATAGTAGGGAATTTGTATATCTCATTCACCATTTTATCAAAGAATGCTGGAACTTTGTGGATGTTCAGTAAATATTTATTGAAAGAGCTAATGAATTAATGAAGTCCAATTTTTTTCAAATATTTCTTTTTTTAAATATTTCTATTTTTTAAGTGTTATCTTGTTATTTCACTTTATTTTTATTTTACATTCTTTCTTTTATGTTTTTAATCATTTTATTCTTTTATAGTCATGTTAAGGTTGTTTTATTAACAGAAGATTTTTTGGGCACAAATTTTTTTTTATCAGCAGATACACCAAATTGAAAAAAGCGTAAAAGGGTACAAAGGATTGTTCCCTTTTGTACAAGATGTGCTCATTTTATTGAGAAGTCATCTTCAGTGAAGATAGTTTATTCTGTGGGATTCTTTTGTGCCCTGAGTTGTGCGAGTGTCCTTACTACACATTTTTATATTTGCTTCTCTAAGGGTTTGGTAGTTTCTCTGTTTCTAAGCTTGGGCTTCTACTTTCAAATACTAATGTGAAACTGGATTTCCATAGACTAGTACTTTCCATTTTCATGGGAACTGTGACCCCCCTCCCACCCCTATCCAACCTAGGCTACTGGAGAAGATAAGCTTCTTGGCAATTTCCTTAGGCTTCAAAAAGTGACAACCTCTTTAAGGTCCCAATTTATGCAGGAATTTTAGTTCCAGCCACATTAAGTGGCTCTAGGGCCTCACCTCTTGGTCCTGCAGGAGGTTAAAACCTTAACTCCTGGTTCTGATTACTATGACTTTGAATTTCTTCTTTATTTTTGGTATCCGAAGTTTTCACTCTCTCAGTTTTGAACTCAGCTTTATAGTTTAAAATCGTTATAATCTATCCATTATTTCTATAAATTTAGAGGTGGCATGAGTCTCATGCCATGGCTGTGATTTCTAGTTGGAAAGATGATTTGGTTCCCCCGATCTTGCTATTGAATTTCATCCAAATTATCCAAGAGACTATCACTAAGACTCATCATCTCATTTTTGATTCTTAGAGATTTTGGCAACAATCTTATAGAGACTACCATTCAAATCAACTCAATAAATAATGTGGTGCTAAGTGCTGCGGGACATATAAAGATGACTAAGGTGGTCTCTGCACTCAAAAGGCAAACATTATATAGCAGGGAGATCATGAAAGTTTCACAAATAGCCGTGAAGCAGAACGTCTTTAAGTGCTACAGAGATGCATATAGCTTTAGAATAATGCATGCTACATTTATTATTAAACAAAATACAAAGCTTGTTAAGAGAATGAAAAGAGAACTGAAAAAAGGCATTTTCTAGTGGTAGTAACAGAAAAAACGTCACGGTAGAAGGGGTCGTTGAAAGGTGTCTTGAAGAATGAGTGGGATTTCTAAAGGTAATAATAATGGAGGGGGAGATATTTGAAGAGAGAGAGCGGCCCTTCAAAATTGGGGGAAATCATAAGCGTGGATTAGGAGATGGGACAGTGGAAGGCATATATAGGGAATAAGTCATCCAATTTGACAGGTTAGGATGCTGGAATAACAGTATTATTAGAAAGTAAAAACTAAAAAAATATTTTAAAAATAAAAAAAATTTTAAAAGAAACGCAAATAAAGCATGGGTGGGGATGGGGATGAATGTACAGGTAATTAAATTTTAAATTTCTTAGCGTCCCATTTATCCAAAAGGGAAGGAAGATGTTGGGTTTATTTTTTAAGGATACATTTAAGAACCAGGATCACTTAAAATTCAGTTTGGGCAGTTTCTTCGTCCCCACGTCCCAATCTTCTGATTGGTTGGTTTCTCGAGTTCCCAGGAGAGAAACTGAATCAGCATGATCGTTTCTCAGGCATGCGTGCGTCATCTAGTGGCCACAGTAGGTAGTTACAGGTAACCACAATTCTCTATATAAACACTTATTTTTCACTTGTTATTTATACTATGATTAGCTACTAAAAGTGGGCCAAGTTCTGATTGGATAAGGAAATAAAGTGGTCTAAAATAGTGTTGCTTGGCCATTGGATTAAGATAATATGGAATCAGATACAAATGGATTAGACACCGAGGGCTCATTCAGTACGAAATGTGAAAATTTCGCATCGGAGACTTGACATCCAATTGTATTTTGGAATGAAACTTAAAGCAGAATCTATCTGAGTTTGTAGAGAGAGCTGGGAATAAGAAAGTCAATGTACGTGAGGAAGGGGCAGGTTACAGTACTCTCCCAGAGTTTTCTGTCCTCCTTTGCCTAAACCCTATTCAGCCTTCGGAACCTAATATGACTTTCTGTGAACAATGTTCCTTCACCTCTCAGGTCTGTATTAGACGAATCACTTACCTCCTCCTACTGACGACTATGCCCAGGATGCTACTGACCATACTGTACTGTCACCCCCGTTTTTATCGATAGCCCTCCTTACGATTTAAACTCCTTAACAGCTTGTACTCTGTCCATTTCATTTTCTCTTCTCTCCCTGATGCTGAGGAGAGTACCTGACATATAATAGGCATTCCAACAGATATGACTTACAGAATCAATGGACAGATGAATGAAGAGAATAATTCTGGTGGGAATCCGTAAGGGACAAATATTGAGAGTTAATCTTGGTAAAATTTAATTGAAAAAAAATTTTTAGGACTATTACTAGTAAAAAAAAAAAAACCATTTTTTTTCATTTTATGTCATTTCCCTCCATGATGTCCATTTATTTGTAATCTCTGGTGCTTTATAACTTTTGCTTCTCTCTGCCTTGGTGGGGGAAACCTCGTAGTCCATAGCTCACATTGTCATTACAGAGATTAAATAAAGGATAACAAATGAGGCAGATACAGCAGTGTGGAGCACATATTATGTGCTTAATCATTGGCTTTTATGATTTCACTCACCTTCTCTCAAAAACTCTTTGAAGCAACCCAGAGACTCAAAGATGGTAGATATTTTCTATCCTATTTTCCAAGTTGGAAAACTAGTGATCATACAGACTAACGATGCATCTCTGATTATGGAGTCACATGAGTTACTAAGTTTATGAATCCACAATATCTAAGTAATAAAGCATTGCCCTTCCTATTGCAGTACGTTGCTTACTTAGACGGAGAGAAGAGAAGAAAGGACATTTGGATGCTACATAATACAAGGGCCATAAGGCAGAGAATGAAACCAAGTTAGTTGTAAGAGGTGTATTATTTTTCTATTGCTGCTGTAACAAGTAACCACAACCTTAGTGACTTAAACAACACGCACTTATTATCTGACAGTTCTGTGGGTTAGAACACATGATTCGCTCTGCGATAAAAATCAAGGCGTTGGAAGGGCTGCATTTCTTTCTGAAGGTTCTTAGGAAGAGTGTTGCCTTGCTTTTTCTAGCTTCTAGAGGCCACCTGCATTCTTTCATCCAGCCTCAAAGCCAGTGGTGGTGGGTTGAGTCCTCACTTTGCATCACTCTGATCTATTCCTCTGTTCCCCTCTTCTACTTTTAAAGACCCTTGTGATTACACTGGGTCCACCTGGATAATCCAGGATAATCTTCCTATTTTTAAGTTCAGCTGATTAGCAAAGCTAATCTTCTTTTTCCACGTAAAGTAACATATGCCCAGGTTCCAGGGATCAGGATGTGGACATCTTTGGGCGGATTGCAGGCCATATTCTGCCTATTCCAAAGGAATAGTTAATTCTAAGGGGAATAGTGAGAAAGGGATCGCCCAAGGACGAAAGGAAGGGGCGGGTGCTTGTGGGCACAGTGTTTTCAAATGGAAATGGTAGAGGTATCGCTGCAAGCTATCTGCATACATTATTAACTTACATTGATTTTGGCAGACAAGAAAACCTCTTGATGACTTTCACATGGCTAAACCAAGAGCCTCTTTCGTACTTCCTTTGTGCTTTTATTTTTCAATTTAAACCAATGTAGGGACTTTCATATATTCCTGTTAAATTTTATCTTTATATTTTAGTGCAGAGTTCAAGTTGTTAATATAACTTTGTTTCCTGGTCCTGTCTTCGGAATGCAACTTTGGCAACAATATCCAACTTACTTCTAGTTTACCTAATTATAATTATATCAAGCCATTATTTTGCAGTCTCATCCACAAGTATCATGAAAGACTGGATTAAATGCTTTGCTGAAATTAATTTCTGTCATGACTATACAATTCTCATTTTAACTCAAAGATCAAGTAAAAAAAGTACAGCATGACTTATCTTTAGTTAGTCTGGTTCTTAGTGACCATCCTCTTCTAAATGTTTGCAAAGAATATTTAAGTATGAATTCTGGAATTTTACTTTTCTGTTCTAAAGCTTTTAGTGTCTATCTTTAAGCCAGTTTTCGAAAGCAGGGGATCTGTCGTCTTGTTTTCATTTTTTACAGTTTCTCTGCACTTACCAGTCATGGGTCTTGGGTTACCTGTAAATAGCTGTGGGATGTAATTTGTGCCTGGAAACATGAACTTATTTGAAACAGATAGGTGCCTGATCATTATCCCCTCACCTCTCTTGAGTTTCACTTCTTTCTGTACTTAGTTTCACCTTTACCCCCTTAAATTCCATTTTCCTTACTGAAGAAAAAACACACAGATTGAGTCAACTTTCCTTTTTAGCCTTTACATTATTCTCTTCGGTAAATTGATAATTTTGTGTTTATAAAAACCTAGGCAGGCATAATTATTTCTCTGTGCCCTCGATCATACTCCATGCTGGTTAAGCCCATCTTCCCAGCTTTTCCTCTGGAAGGTACCAGGTAACTCCAGCCCTCAATGTTTTCTCTACGGCACTTTATACCACATCGTTTAACGGTGGAACAGGTATCACCTTCCATTTGATGCTCCTTAATTATTTATTTTGTTGTCTTTCAGAATAATTGTAGATTTCTTTGCAAAGTTGAGGTTCTTGCTAAGCAAGAATATCAGGTGCTCGATAGATACTGTGGGTTAGTTGGGGTTTTTTTAAATATCAAATTTGGCTAGATATTCTTCACATATTAATCTCCTTGACTAATTTTCCTGTAATAAAAGCCAAACAAACTAAAATTACCTTTAGAAGTCGTTCTCATCTCCAACCTTCCACCGATTATTAATTAATCATTTCTCTAAGCTATTCAATAATAATCTCAGCCACATTTGAGATGGCAGTTTGGAATTCTATTGCTGAAGATGCAAGATTCTCTTTCTACTTTGTCAGTCAAGTCTGTGTTTCTTTATTTGTCCGGCCTTATTCTAGAAAAAGATTCTAATTTGAAACTCTTCTAAATTATACCTAATTTAAACCCTGAATTTAGAAACCACATCCTTTCTCTTGGCACTTTTTTTAGCTTGGAGAAATGGTAAATGTTTAAAAACAAGGAATTATAAGGAGTGCTTAATAGTAATAATTTAAAAATGGTGTATGTAATTTTCAATGCATTGATAATCATGCAGAATAAGGTACTGATGTGACACCGGGAAAAGGGTAGCAAGCTTACCTCTCTTTTCTGCATTAAATACTGTCAAAATTCTGGTTCACCATTTATTTTGTTCAGCTAGGCAACTTGTTAAATCTCAGTCTATGACTTCTATGATCTATGTATTCCCATGTGATTTATTTGTCTAAAAATCTATTAATGAGATATGGGGATTTGGGTTGCCGTCATGACAACCACACAGTATTGCTTGATTGCTATTTCCTAGATACAGAAGCTCGGAAAGGAACATCTTTCCTGCAGATGCTTATTTAGTACTGGGACCTGGTAACTATGGAAATTTAGATCGAGATTATGTGGCTAAATTGTTTACAAGGTACACAAAAACTGATAACTAGCTGGCTCAAAGAGACAGTAAAATATGTTATGGTCAATATATTTTTTGTGAGGAGAGTTTCAGAGAGCTGGGTTTTGGTCTTGAAACGAGTAGAAGCACCAGCAGACAGAATGAATGACCGAGAACCTTATAAAAACAAGAAGCTCAGGAAACAAATGTCTCCTTTAGTGATAGAAAAGATGAGGCTTCTGAAGTTAGAGCAGGTTGAGACTACTAGTGAGAAGTACAATTGCAGAGTTGAGATGAATATGTGTTTCAGTAACACATTTTTACTAAGTTTATTTATCTTTGACCTCCATCCACATACTTGACCATTAGAAATTCATTCTTCCGAATTTGTAACTAACATGTCTTAGATATTTCAAAAGAGAAAAAATACATGGTTGAATAGTTTTTATTACCTGCCTTCTTCAGTTTTCCTGCATAGTTTCTAGGACATTCTATTTGCACTCCACTGCCAGATTTAAAAAAAATTTTTTTTAAGATTTTTATTTATTTATTTGACAGAGAGAGACACAGTGAGAGGAGGAACACAAGCGGGGGGAGTAGGAGAGGGAGAAGCAGGCTTCCAGCCGAGCAGGGAGCCCGATGCGGGGCTCGATCCCAGCACCCTGGGATCATGACCTGAGCCGAAGGCAGACGCTTAACGACTGAGCCACCCAGGTGCCCCTCCACTGCCAGATTTTTAATCATCATGGACTCTGCTAAACCTCTTTGAATTTCTCATTTAATCCATATTGGGTAGGAGAAATAAAACCCGATTCCTTGATATATATATATGTATTTGTTGTTGTTGTTTTGTTTTGTTTTGTTTTTCCCTTGGTAGAATTTAGCTGTGATGGTTGGAGAGATTTGGTTTAAATCTGAAAAGCAGAAAAACAAAGATATGTAAAAATACATGGTGTACACAGGATTAACAGAATTTAAATAAAGTCTTTAAATAGTTAAATTCCCCAAAGTAAAGAACTGTGCAAGAAATACGACCGTACAGAAATCTGGAGAGAAAAATCTAACGCAAGCGTTGAGCTTTTCTTTCCTTTACAAATAACTTTTGACTACCATTTGGGTCACTTTGGGCAATAAAACTCAAAACATCGGTTTATATTTTTAGCAAAAATAAGTGCGGGTTTAGAATCTCCCACAGATGCCTGTGTGTCAGGCCGTTTGGAAAATTCAGGATCCGCCACATTCCCAGACTCTCCTGAGGACACTTTAGAAACTAAAAGCATCCTCAAGTGTCCAGATGTCCCAGGTCGGTGTCTGATGGGGGAACGAGGCAGCAGTTAGGAGGGAATGAGGACACTGCAACCCAGACACTGCAGCGGGGAGGACAAGGGGCAGCGGAGTGACTCGAAATGCAGTCCTGGGAGAGGGCCACTCAGAAGCCTGGAAACAGACAAGAAAGGGTTCCTAAAACATGGCACCACCGGGAAGGCTGCAGGTCAAGGTCAAACGCTAGGAGGCGGCAGCGTTTGGACTCAAATGGGAGCCCCTGACTTCAGGCCCGTTATTTTGCCTGTGCCTTGAGGGAGAGCATGCCGAGGTCTCCACAGACCGACCGTACAGATCCCAAGCTCCCTCCAGGGCCCGGGCCAGAGCCACTCATGCTCTGCGGCTGGGCGCGCGCGCGCATGCCCGGGCCTCAGTGCGCCCCCGCTCGCCCCGCCCCCTCGGAGCCCCGCCCCCAGGTGCGCGGACTTCGCGGGCGCGTCAACCCCACAGCCCGCGCCGGGATGCGCGGGGCCGAGCTCCGGGAGCGCGCGTGTCCGCAGATCCCGGTTCTTCGGGAGCCCCGCCCCCAGGTGCGTTCGGCAGGAGGCGGAAGGAGGCTTCCGGCGTTGCGCGCTCCCCTCGCAGGCGCGCTGCCGGCCCTGCAGCTCCGGGGCGCACGGGGCCGAGCGGCAGGGGTGCGCGCGCCGGGCCGCGCGCTCTCTCTCTCCCTCTCTCTCTCTCTCTCTCTCCTCTCTCACACACACACACACTCCCGTTTCCGAGCTCCGTCACCCGCGCGGAGTGTCTCCGCGTGTCCCTGCCTGACCGCGCTGCGGCTCGGCCCTGAGGTGAGGGGGGGCTTGGAGGGCAGCGGCGCTGGCGGCTCGCCCGGGGTTGGAGCCGGCGGGGAGGGACGCCGCCCCTTCGGGAGTGAGGGGCGGAGGAGAGGCGGGCGAGGGAGAGGGGTGGCGGGGAGGGGGCCGAGGGGCGGACCAGCCGGCGAGCGGAGGGGGGGCGGGAGGAGCCCCCAGGTGGGAGGAAGCGCGGTTTGCGGCAGCCCGCGTCGGGGTCGCGGTGGCCGCTGCCCGGGTGTCACGCGCGGGTGCGGGGCCCGCCGCGGGACGGCTGCTTGGCTGCATTGGGCACGACGGGGTCGGGTCCCTCGCAGGGCGGCGAGGGAGGGAAAATGTGCGAGTACGGTTCCCTCCAGACGCCTCCGGCGCTGAGCGCTGGTCACTCCCCGGGGGCTCTCGCGCCGCTCCTTACCCTGGGTGTTAGAAGGGGAGTTTGGGTGAGAGGAGGACGTGCAGGTCTCATGACATGATTTGGGGGGAAATGCCCTGATTCCTGAAACGCAAGGCAGAGCTCGGGCATGAAAAGATTTCCGCGTCCCGGAAAGCTGGTTAGGCAGGAGGTATCCATGTATGGGTTTGAGGCGCTAGCAGCTCGGAGGAGGGTTTCTCCAGTGCTCCGGGGGCGAACGTGCCCCTTTTTGAACAAATAACTCAGAAAGACCATAGATGATCACATGCTTCCTGTCGAGGACGTTCTGAAGGAACAGAAGGGGAGAAGAGATGTGTTTGGCTCTCAACTGTGAGCCAGGCTCCGTGTTAATCTCATTTCATCCTGACAGCAAGCCGTTGAGGTTGGGCACAGGTGGAAAATGGGTCACAAAAGAGGTTTAGTCACTTATGAAGGTCTCGGTTAGCAAAAAGGTAGAACGAAGATTCTAACCCAGGGATGCCTGACTCTAAATCCTGGTGCTTTCTTTACCCACCATATTTTGTGTCTGCCCAAGAGAGCCACATATTGGGTATCTCCAGGGAAGACCCCATACAAGAGAGCACTATTAGGGCGGGTAAGGTTCTTGGGATGGTTGGGTTCGAATCAAACTAACAAGGCAATAAATAATCCTTGACTGTGTGCTGTTGGAGTCTGTTTCCCTTTAAACAGGGTTTGGTATAAGAAATCTTACAGTCTGGGTCAAAGCAAATTTATTAATACTATACGTGTTTATGTGAATGTCTTTCCTATTCCAGATACTCTGTGGGAAGAGTACCAAGATGAATACGGTTTTTATAATCTCTGCCCTTGGGTTAATTGAGAGGATGATCATGTAAAATAATTTTGCCATATTCTACTAAGTCATAATCTTTACTAGCATGCGAATTAATTGGATTAAAATAGTTGTGAGCTCAAGCTTTTAGGAACCTGTTATATGTTAGAAAAGGGATGGGATAACTGGTTATGTGGGCACCATTGCATTGTTGTTTTCCCGTTCAACAACAAAAACATACTGTCATAAAATTCAGGTTAAGTCATGTTGGCAGTATTTTGTTTTATTATATTACCTGCAGTAAATTTCAAAACATGAGAAGAAGAGAGTATTTATGATTTACTCCCTGTTAAGTTAAATTTCATGGTGCTTTTATTAGTTGAGAAACCAGTGATGTAATTTGGCAGGAATTTCTTTCAAGGCATCTGTCAAATATATTCTTAACCTCTTCCAAAAAATAAACCTTAAACATCAGATTCTGTTTAAGCTTTTATGGTTCAGATTTTTAACGAAAACCGTTACCAGGTTAGCCAGAAATGGAATATTGTTGAAATATTTAGCATTATCGTAGGCATAGTTGCAGGTGGAAGGAAAGGAAGGATAGTGGGACATTTGGAAATTTCTTCTGATTGCTTCAGTTTTTTCAGTGAAGTAGGAATCAAGGTTTTAATCTGAGTGTGATGCTGCTGGTAGGAGTGGAGGTTTGGGGATTGGGAGAGTGAAAGGACTAGTGAAATACATGATTGCTAGGCAATTAAACAATTATTCTTAGGTATGAAAAGCAAAGTAGAGGAAATATAGGGTGCTATATGTGGGTGCACAAAGTAAAGGTGTCTAATCTAATTTTGTGTACTGGGTGTTTCACAACCCATCTCCAGAGCCTGTCTTTTCAGTGTCATCTAGCGCAATACACCTGCCCCCTTTGCCCTAGTTCACTTTGCCCATGCTTCGGCCACGTCACAGGAATCCCTGGTCCTTATACAAGTCAAGCCCTTTCGGATTCTAGCTTTCCCGTTCTTTTTTCTTTGCCTGAAATTTCCATTCCATTCTTCCCCCAATTGGACTTAATACATTATATTAAATTTTATCTATGTGCAAAGTCATTGACAGTGTCTTTTTTTCCCATTATGTTTGATGCATAAATTTCTTAGTAAGTGTTAAATGAATGTGCCACTTTTCTTCTTTCTCCCTCCTTTAACCTGTAACAGGGGTCAGCAAACTTTCTGTATAGAGCTAGATAGTAAATATTTTAGGTTTTGTGGACTATATGGTCTCTGTATCAACTCTGCCATTGTAGCACAAAAGCAATCATAGAAAATACAGAAACGGGTGAGCATGGCAGTATTCGAATAACTATAGTCATGAAATATGAATTTCATGTAATTTTTACATGTCACAAGTATTACTCTTTGATTCCCCCTCCCCCCCCCCGGCCATTTAATAATGTGAAAAACACTCTTAACTCATGGGCTGTACAAAACAGGCTCTGCTCTGGATTTAGCTCCTACCTCCTTCATCGTAGTTGGCAGACCTTTGATCTGTAAGGACTCTTAGCAAGCCCTTTAGTAAAGGAATTTGTAGTAAGAAGATGTTGGTTATAATATTACCATTGGTGGTGGAGAAGCAAAGATAAAGCAGTCTTTTTTGGTCAAGAATCTCATGGTCAAGTTCAAGATTAAGACATGTAAACAGTGATGAGGACACAGTATGGGAACTGCAATTAGTTTATTGATTGGATATGGAAGTGGAAGAAAGTAGTGATAATCATCTTTGCTTGGTGGACTAGGAGTAACCTCAGACAGTTATCTGTTGGAGATGGGGAACATTTTCAGCAAAGAGCCATTCCAGAAATCTTTGAAGCTTGCTAAAAAGGTGACTGACCACATCTCGTACCAGGACAACTCAACTTCTTTATTTTATAGGATATAATCTTGATTCATTTCTCTCAGAAATAAAACTAATACATTCCATATAATTTCTAACAATTATTTCTAACAGTCCTGCACTTTTTTTATTGCTTTGAGAAAGGTAAAATATATTTCACGGCAGGTGTAATGTAATAATCAATATTTCTTTAATAAATAAATGAATATTTGATGTTGAATACTGGATTATATCACTTCTAGTCTTAAGTCAGTTATCAATATATTAGAAAAGGAAGATGAGCTTTAGTGGGCTTTGAATTTTCCTGCAATTTATGTAGATTTGTATAGATTTAGTATGAATTGTTTTTATCTAGGAAAGTTAAATACTTGATTAAACCTTTAGTGATATTAGGTGTTTAAAACTTACCTAGTTATTATTTAAAAGCTCTACAGCAAACTTAATGCATTCCCCATGTGTGCTGTGGAGCAATGGAAAGTAACGTCCAATGTTTAAGAATAATTGTGTACTCTGTGTGTCTGTCATTGCTTTTAGCATTGTTTTAAGAATTGGCTTTGTTAGACAGTTTTAAAGATACTGGTCTGGTACGTCTTTGCCCTGGAACTATATCAGGTATTATAAGTTTTCCAAAAAGTATGATTTGTTAAAAATATGCCATTAGAAGTTTTATTGTATTTCAGTTCTTAGCCTGTGCTTTCAAGGATCCTCTTTTAGTATGTGCTGCAAAAGAGAAAGTCCTGTGTGTCATCTACTCAAAAATCTCCTTTGATGTTGTGTAGTCCTTTCCTCCATTCACAACTCTCCCGTGGCTTTCATGAACTCTATCACGAGTGAGTGAACTGGATGTGAGATCCTGTTCCCACTTACGGACAGTGTCAAATGTGGGGCTGGCTAAGCATCTTTTCTTGCCTTTTCCTTTTGTTCTTTTGAATGCCTTTATAAGGCTATAAAGCTTGAGATAACTAAAGTGCATAAAGAAGACATTTAGAGCCCTGTGCTAAATATGGCTTTTCTTATGGTTTAGGAGAAGGCACCTGACAAGTTAAATTCTTCACAGTTGTCCCGTCACTGGCCACACCTCATTTCTAACTTTGCAGCCTTGTTTCAGTTACATCTGTCAAAAGCACCACTTTCTTTTCTTTTAATTTTATTTATTTTTATTTATTTTTTGATTATTTTTATTTAAACTCAACATATAATGTATTATTGGTTTCAGAGGTAAAGGTCAGTGATTCATCAGTCTTATATAATACCCAGAGCTCATTACATCACAGGCCCTCCTTAATGGCCATCCCCCACTTACCCCATCCTGCGCGCACCCCCCGACCCCCAGCAACCCTCAGTTTGTTTCCTATGCTTGAGTCTTTCATGGTTTGTCTCCCTCTCTGATTTCATCTTGTTTTATTTCTTCCTCTCTTCCCCTATGATCCTTTGTTTTGTTTCTTAAATTCCATGTTATCAGCAAGATCATATGATAATTGTCTTTCTCTGATTGACTTATTTGGCTCAGCGTAACAACCTCTAGTCGCATAAGCATTTTTCTCACAGATAAGATTTTCAAAGAAACTACTAGAAATCAGGTCGAGGGAACAAAATGGATTCTTTTTGGCATAAGGATACCCATATCCTACAAGACACAAATGTATACATATATGTTTTAATAGCAGAGTCATCTAGTTAAATTATTCTTGTCTGCCTTGGTGGTATTTGCTAAGCTTATTTAGAGAAACTGGTTTATCTGTAGATGTCATCCCTATCTCTTTGTCATTCCCTGAAATTGAGGAGAAATTATTTCTATTTTTACCTGGCCACACTCAGTTATGTTTGATGGGCCTCCTCTGATTTTTTTTTTAATTTTATTATGTTATGTTAGTCACCATACATTACATCATTAGTTTTTGATGTGGTGATCCACGATCCATTGTTTTCTTATAACACCCAGTGCTCCATGCAGTATGTGCCCTCCTTAATACCCATCACTGGGCTAACCCACCCCCCCCTCTAAAACCCTGTCTGTTTCTCAGAGTCCACAGTCTCTCATGGTTCATCTCTCCCTCCAATTCCCCCCCCCCTTTTTTTCCCTTCCTTCTCCTAATGTCCCCCATGCTGTTCCTTATGTTCCACAAATAAGTGAAACCATCTGATAATTGACTCTCTGCTTGACTTATTTCACTTAGCATCATCTCCAGTCCTATCCAAGTTGATGCAAATGGTGGGTAGTCATCCTTTCTGATGGCTGAGTAATACTCCATTGTCTATATGGACCACATCTTCTTTATCCATTCGTCTGTTGAAGGGTATCTCGGCGCTTTCCACAGTTTGGCTGTTGTGGACATTGCTGCTATGAACACTGGGGAGGAGCACCACTTTCATGTCCCCTCTGCTGGATGGATCTCCTCCTCCTTTCTTTCAGGAAGCCTTATTCACCCACCCATAGGAATTGGTCTCATCTCAGATATCATCTCTTTCTCTTTGGCTTCAGTATAGAAAGCACTGCCTTCCCACATCTTTCCTTCACTCTAATTTCCCATTTGAAACCCTGCAGAAGAGTAAGGGGATGAGGCTGAGAAGAAGGGACTTCTGTGTTTACCCTACCAGTGTGAGTCTCAGGCACCCCCTTTTTATTCTTTTTCTGTCTTCCTTCCAAAGGGCAAACATTCTCAGAGCCAATATGGTCTCGACACTGGAAGAGGAAGCAAAATATTTTCCCAAACACCCATAATTTGCAAGGAATCTTTTACAGAAGAGTTAGTACTTCACATTATTATGCAGAGCAGATGTTGCCTTGTTTATCCCCATGGCCCTTTTCCTTTGGGCTTGCTTAAGACACTGTGGGTTGTGGGGGTGAGGACAAATAGATCCATTGTTGTGTCTGTTTACAAAACCCTGACTATAGCTTTGAAATTGCTGTTTAGATGAACATTAAACTAAAAAGTTTGTGAAAAATCAATGTTAGGAATGTTTCATTTTGGGGTGCCTGGGTGGCTCAGTCGTTAAGCATCTGCCTTCAGCTCAGGTCATGATCCCAGGGTCCTGGGTTCGAGCCCTACATCGGGCTCCCTGCTCGGCGGGAGGCCTGCTTCTCCCTCTCCCACTCCCCCTGCTTGTGTTCCCTTTCTGGCTTTGTCTCTGTCTGTCAAATAAATAAATAAAATCTTAAAAAAAAATTTTTTTTTAAAAAAGAATGTTTCATTTTTTTAAACAGCCAAACCAGGTGTTACATGTCACAAAGGAAACAAGCAGCCAGGTGGGTTTTCTTCTTTAAGATTTTTAGTAAGTTGAATAGATAGAAGTTCAAGGTTATTGAAATTTAACATTTTCACATGATTAGACTAGAGCTTGTAAGTATAAGAAACATTACTTTGTTTAGGCCAGTGTCATGAACACACTATGAAGGTGCACACACCAAGCTGTGTCTTTCCACAATGTCCTCTTTATTCAGTCATAAAGCAAGGTTAACGTTATTTTTTTTTTAAAGATTTTATTTATTTGAGAGAGAATGAGATAGAGAGAGCATGAGATGGGGGAGGGTCAGAGGGAGAAGCAGACTCCCTGCTGAGCAGGGAGCCCGATGCGGGACTCGATCCTGGGACTCCAGGATCATGACCTGAGCCGAAGGCAGTCGTTTAACCAACTGAGCCACCCAGGCGCCCTGCAAAGTTAACATTATTATAAAAGCGGTTACAGGATTCCAAACTCCGTGACATTTCACCATGTGATTTAACTTGGCTTCTTAGCACACAAAGCAGAACATAAGGCAAGTCACACAGCAAACAAGATAACATAGAGGGTAGAAGGTTAACGAACCAAAGGCGAAGTCAGTGTGTAGGCTCACAGTAGAGATAGGGCATCCGTCGCCCTGGTCAGCTCTTGGCACTTATTGCTAACTGTGTTTGAGCAGTGAAGAATCTCGGTTCCTTTTGGAGATCAGTTGGACAGAGCCTTCTGCGGCAGCTGTCTTTTTTAAGTGGTCAGACATGAAGGGGTCAGGTCTGAAGAGTCTGACAGTTTGCTGCAAAAATCCTCCCTTTTTAAAGGGATTTAATCAGTCTTGGGCCCCGCAGCCCTCCTCTGCTTCTGCTTGTTATCAATTCTGGAGTGTCATCAGCTGATGCTGATCATGGTGATATCTCGTAGCTGCAGTACCCCTAATTGTGTTCTTGTTTGACACAGGCCCCTGCCTGACATGGGTGACTCCTTCTTGGTCTCTACAGTCAGTCATACTGATCCATCTTTATAATTTTATAACACATTTCTTAATCGTTTTTGGCTTTTTGCGCTTTTACCATCCATTTTGGGAGATTTCCTTACTCAGCGTTCTTTCTAACTCACTGATTTACTTCAGATGCTCTTCACCCCGTCTACTGAGAATTTTATTTCTATTAGTCTGCTTCATTTCCAGGTTCCAGGTAGTGTTTTTTTAATTGCCTTGTTTTTGTTTCATGGATATGATATTATCTGTTATCCTTTTGAGGATATTAGTTATACTGATTTTCAACATGTATAATTACTTGCCATGTACCAGGCACCATTTTCATGTTTTTATTTACATGTGTTAATTCTTTTAGTCATTCTAATAAGCCAAAGAAGTGGATACTATTATTATTTCACTTACAGATGAGAAAACTTAAAAATAGAAAAGTTAAATAACTTTCCCAAAGTCTCAAGGCTAGTAAGTGGCAGAGGCTGGATTCATATTTTAATTGGTTTGCTTCCAGAGGTCATACTCTTATACTGCATTATTAGTTGTTGGGATTGTAGACTTTGATGTCTCCTCTTGGTATTGTTTTTACGTAAAGGCTTACTGATTCCAGTTTCTTTTAGCATGTCTAAAGATGCTGCTTGGATTTACTATGGCCTATTGTTCTTTGATTGTGTGTGTGCTGGGGCAGGGGAGAATAGTGCCAGCCTGCTGAAAGTCATCAGCCACTTATGGGCTTGCACAGCCTCTCAATTTAAATACAGACTCCTACTCTTCCACAGGGAAGTAGATGAAGAAGTAAGGTTGGGATTTTACCTGATAAGTTAACCTCTTGTTAAAAAGGTACTATTTTAATTCAAAATAGAAATCTTTTTAAAGTATCAAAGTATCAAATATTAAAACAGCTGTTAGCTCCATTTATGTTTGCTTTGATTTAGAATCTTTTTTGGTGGAGAGGGATGACATGATAATGGATCAACTCAGCATCAGATTGATTAGATTATCTAGCCAATAAGTAGGAGAGAGACCTGGGAGACCTGGGTACAACTTAATGCAGCAGGATTTGACTACGGAAAAGGATGAGGCTAGAAAAATCTACCTAAGGAAAGAGAGCTCAGGAGCAGAAGGGAAACAGCATAAAAGCACCTTTTGCTTATAGGGATCTTGTGCTTTGGAGGAAAGGACATAAGACTGAGAATTGGAGGGGGCAGAGCAAGATGGCGGAGGAGTAGGAGACCTAGATTTCGTCTGGTCTCAGGAATTCAGCTGAATAGGGATCAAACCATTCAGAACACCTACGAACTCAACAGGAGATCGAAGAGGAGAGTAGCAACAACTCTCTGAACAGAGAAGCGACCACTTACTGGAAGGTAGGACGTGCAGAGAAGTGAATCCAAGGCGATATTCGGGAGGATAGACGGCGGGGGAGGGGGCCTCCGTCGGCGCTTCTGGCAAGTGATAGAGCCCTGGAGCACAAAATCGGAACTTTTAGAAGTTGGCTCCGCTGAGGGATGTCACTGCAGTGGCTAAGCCGGGGTGGTGGGGGGGGGGGGGGTGGAATCCTCCCGGGACAGTGTGGTCTCAGGACCCTTGGGGTCACAGAAAGACCGGGGGTGCCTGAGTGAGGCAGAGCTCCCAGGTATCGGAGCAGGGAAGCTGGCTGCAGAGACGGAGCCAAGGCCTGGGCTCTCAGCTCGGGGTTGCCATAAACTGTGATCCGCGGCCCAGTCGGGCCACTGCTCCTCCAGCAGGGACCCAACAAGCGGCAGAGCCGGGGAGACTCCCTTTCTCCCCTGGGAGGAGCAGCGCGGGAACGCACCGCAGGGATCTGCTGGGTTTGGAGACTCCACACGGGGTCGGGTGCCGGAGATAGAAATGCTCGGTCACAGGCCGGGTGAGCACGGAGTGCGGCCAGAGACCAGGAAGACGGGAGTGACTGCTTTTCTCTGGGGGCGCACTGAGGAGCGGGGCCCCGAGTTCTCAGCTCCTCCGGGTGGAGATTGGGAGGCCACCATTTTTGCCCTGGTCCTCCAAAGCTGTACCGAGAGCTTGCAGGGAACAAAAGCTCCTGAGAGCAAACCCGAGCAGCTTGCTTAGCCCGGACCGACAAGGGTGGGGCAATTCAGCCTCCGGCAAAGACATTTGAAAACCACGGCAACAGGCCCCCTCCCCCAGAAGATCAGCATGAACAGCCAGCAAGCCAAGACCAAGTTTACAGATCAAGGAGAACGGGAGAACTCCAGCGCTAGGGGAATACTGCACATACAATTCATGGCTTTTTTTTACCATGATTCATTAGTTCATCAAAGATAATTTTTTTAACTGTTTTTTTTTAATTTTTCTTTTTCCCTTTTTCAACCAACATCTTATCAATCCCTTTTTAAAAAAACCATTTTTTATTTTTCATTTTTAGAGTCATATTCTATCCCTTCATAGTAGTTATCCTTATTTTTGGCATATATATATAAGTTGTTCTCTCTTTAAAGTTTTGAGATACAGTTTCTTCTAACAGATCAAAATATACCCTAAATCACTAGTGTATGGCTTTGTTCTACTCTCCTGCCTGATCACATTCTCTCCCTTTTTTCTTTTTTTTTAAATCTTCTTTCTTTTTTCAAGCAACTTATCAATTCCTTTTATAAAATCTTTTATAATTTTCATCTTTACAGTCATCTTCCATCCCTTCATTGTATCAACCCTTATTTTGTACATATATGTCTTTCTTCCTTTAAAATTTTAGGAGGCACTTTTTTCTAACAGACCAAAATATGCCCAAAATCTAGTGTGTGGCACTGATCTATGCACTAGCCTGATCATATTTGATCATATTCTGCTTTTTTGTATTGTTCTGTTTTTGTTTTTATCTTTTTTTTCTCTTTTTTCTTTCCTTCCCTTTCTTGTCCCCTGGTTTCAGGTCTTTTCTGATTTGTATACAGTATATTTGCTGGGGACGTTGTTAACCTGTTAGCATTTTGTTCTCTCATTCATCTATTCTCCTCTGGACAAAATGACAAGACGAAAAAAATCACCTCAGCAAAAAGAACAAGAGGTAGTACCGTCAGCCAGGGACCTACTCAATACGGACATTAGTACGATGTCGGACCTAGAGTTCAGAATCATGACTTTAAAGATACTAGCTGGGCTTGAGAAAAGCGTGGAAGTTATTAGAGAAACCCTTTCTGGAAAAATAAAGAACTAAAATCTAACCAAGTCGAAATCAAAAAGGCTATTGATGAGGTGCAATCAAAAATGGGGGCACTAACTGCTAGGATAAATGAGGCAGAAGAGAGAATCAGTGATATAGAAGACCAAATGATGGAAAATAAAGAGGCTGAGAAAAAGAGAGAGAAACAACTTCAGGATCACGAGGACACAATTCGAGAGATAAGCGATACGATAAGATGAAACAACATTAGAATAATTGGGATCCCAGAAGAAGAAGAAAGAGAGAGAGGGGCAGAAGGTATGTTGGAGCAAATAATAGCAGAGAACTTCCCTAATGTGAGGAAGGAAACAGGCAACAAAATCCAGGAGGCACAGAGAACCCCTCTCAAAATCAATAATAATAGGTTAACACCCCAACATCTAATAGTAAAACTTACGAGTCTCAGAGACAAAGAGAAAATCCTGAAAGCAACTTGGGAGAAGAGATACGTAACCTACAATGGTAGCAATATTAGATTGGCAACAGACCTATCCACAGAGACCTGGCAGGCCAGAAAGGACTGGAAAGATATCTTCAGAGCACTAAACGAGAAGAATATGCAGCCAAGAATACTATATCCAGCTAGGCTGTCATTGAAAATAGAAGGAGAGGTAAAAAGCCTCCAGGACAAACAAAAACTAAAGGAATTTGCAAACACAAAACCAGCCCTCCAAGAAATCTTGAAAGGGGTCCTCTAAGCAAAGAGAGAGCCTAAAAGCAGCATAGATCAGAAAGGAACACAGACAATATACAGTAACAGTCACCTTACAGGCAATACAATGGCACTAAATTCATACCTTTCAATAGTTACCCTGAATATAAATGGGCTCAATGCCCCAATCAAAAGACACAGGCTATCAGATTGGATTAAAAAACAACACCTATCCATATACTGTCTGCAAGAGACTCATTTTAGCCCCAAGGACACCCCCAGATTGAAAGTGAGGGGGTGGAAAACCATTTACCATGCTAACGGACACCAAAAGAAAGCTGGGGTGGCAATCCTTATATCAGACAAATTAGATTTTAAATCAAAGACTGTAATAAGATGAGGAAGGACACTCTATCCTACTTAAAGGGTCTATCCAACAAGAATTTCTAACAATTGTAAATATCTATGCCCCTAACATGGGAGCAGCCAATTATATAAGGCAATTAATAACAAAAGCGAAGAAACACATTGACAGCAATACAATAGTAGTGGGGGACTTTAACACCCCCCCTGACTGAAATGGACAGATCATCTAAGCAAAAGATCAACAAGGAAATAAACACTTTAAATGACACATTGGACCAAATGGACTTCACAGACATATTCAGAACATTCCATCCCAAAGCAACGGAATACACATTCTTCTCTAGTGCCCATGGAACATTCTCCAGAATTGATCCCATCCTAGGTCACAAATCAGGTCTCAACCGGTACCAAAAGATTGGGATCATTCCCTGCATATTTTCAGACCACAATGCTTTGAAACTAGAATTCAATCACAAGAGGAAAGTCAGAAAGAACTCAAATACGTGGAGGCTAAAAGAGCATCCCTACTAAAGAATGAATGGGTCAACCAGGAAATTAAAGAAGAATTAAAAAAATTTATGGAAACCAATCAAAATGAAAACACAACTGTTTAAAATCTTTGGGATACAGCAAAGGCAGTCCTGATAGGAAAGTATATAGCAATACAAGCCTTTCTCAAGAAACAAGAAAGGTCTCAAATACACAATCTAACCCTACACCTAAAGGAGCTGGAGAAAGAACAGCAAATAAAGCCTAAACCCAGCAGGAGAAGAGAAATAATCAAGATCAGAGCAGAAATCAATGAACTAGAAACCAAAAGAACAGTAGAACAGATCCACGAAACTAGGAGCTGGTTCTTTGAAAGTATTAACAAGATTGATAAACCCCTGGCCAGACTTATCAAAAAGAAAAGAGAAATGACCCAAATCAACAAAATCATGAATGAAAGAGGAGAGATCACAACCAACACCAAAAAAATACAAACAATTCTAAGAACATATTATGAGCAACTCTATGCCAGCAAATTAGATAACCTGGAAGAAATGGGTGCATTCCTAGAGATGTATCAACTACCAAAATTGAACCAGGAAGAAATAGAAAACCTGAACAGACCTATAGCCACTAAGGAAATTGAAGCAGTCATCAAAAATCTCCCAAGAAACGAAAGCCCAGGGCCAGATGGCTTCCCAGGGGATTTCTATCAGACATTTAAAGAACAATTAATACCTATTCTCCTGAAACTGTTCCAAAAAATAGAAATGGAAGGAAAACTTCCAAACTCATTTTATGAGGCCAGCATTACCTTGATCCCAAAACCAGACAAAGACCCCATCAAAAAGCAGAATTACAGACCAATATCCTTGATGAACATGGATGCAAAAATTCTCACCAAAATACTAGCCAATAGGATCCAACAGTACATTAAAAGGATTATTCACCACGACCAAGTGGGATTTATCCCTGGGCTGCAAGGATGGTTCAACATCCACAAATCAATCAACGTGATACAATACATTAACAAAAGAAAGAACAAGAGTCATATGATCCTCTCAATAGATGCAGAAAAAGCATTTGACAAAGTACAGCATCCTTTCTTGATCAAAACTCTTCAGAGTATAGGGATAGAGGGTACATACCTCAATATCATAAAAGCCATCTATGAAAAACCTACAGCGAATATCATTCTCAATGGGGAAAAACTGAGAGCTTTTCCCCTAAGGTCAGGAATGCGGCAGGGATGTCCACTCTCACCACTGCTATTCAACATAGTATTAGAAGTCCTAGCCACAGCAATCAGACAACAAAAAGAAATCAAAGGCATCCAAATCGGCAAAGAGGAAGTCAAACTCTCACTCTTTGCAGATGATATGATACTGTACGTGGAAAACCCAAAAGACTCCACCCCAAAACGGCTAGAACTCATACAGGAATTCAGTCAAGTAGCAGGCTATAAAATCAATGCACAGAAATCAGTGGCATTCCTATACACCAACAACAAGACAGAAGAGAGACAAATCAAGGAGTCGATCCCATTTACAATTGCACCCAAAACCATAAGATACCTAGGAATAAATTTAACCCAGGAGGCAAAGGATCTGTACTCAGAAAACTATAAAACACTCATGAAAGAAATTGAGGAAGACACAAGAAATGGAAAAATGTTCCATGCTCATGGATTGGGAGAACCAACATTGTGAAGATGTCAATGCTACCTAGAGCAATCTACACATTCAATGCAATCCCCATCAAAATACCATCCACTTTTTTCAAAGAAATGGAACAAATCATCCTAAAATTTGTATGGAACCAGAAGAGACCCCGAATAGCCAGAGGAATATTGAAAAAGAAAAGCAAAGCTGGCGGCATCACAATTCCGGACTTCCAGCTCTGTTACAAAGCTGTCATCAAGACAGTATGGTACTGGCACAAAAACAGACACATAGATCAGTGGAACAGAATCGAGTGCCCAGAAATGGACCCTCAACTCTATGGTCAACTCATCTTGACAAAGCAGGAAAGAATATCCAATGGCAAAAAGACAGTCTCTTCAACAAATGGTGTTGGGAAAATTGGACAGCCACATGCAGAAGAATGAAACTGGACCATTTCCTTACACCACACACAAAAATAGACTCCAAATGGTTGAAAGACCTAAACGTGAGACAGGAGTCCATCCAAATCCTAAAGGAGAACACAGGTAGCAACCTCTTCGACCTCAGCCGCAGCAACTTCTTCCTAGAAACATCACCAAAGGCACAGGAAGCCAGGGCAAAAATGAACTACTGGGATTTCATCAAGATAAAAAGCTTTTGCACAGCAAAAGAAACAGTCCACAAAACCAAAAGACAACCGACAGAATGGGAGAAAATATTTGCAAATGATATATCAGATAAAGGGCTAGTATCCAAAATCTATAAAGAACTTATCAAACTCAACACCCAAAGAACAAATAATCCAATCAAGAAATGAGCAGAAGACATGAACAGACATTTTTCCAAAGAAGACATCCAAATGGCCAACAGGCACATGAAAAAGTGCTCAACATCGCTTGGCATCAGGGAAATCCAAATCAAAACCTCAATGAGATACCACCTCACACCAGTCAGAATGGCTAAAATTAACAAGTCAGGAAGCGACAGATGTTGGCGGGGATGTGGAGAAAGGGGAACCCTCCTACACTGTTGGTGGGAATGCAAGCTGGTGCATCCCCTCTGGAAAACAGTATGGAGGTTCCTCAAACAGTTGAAAATAGAGTTACCATACGATCCAGAAATTGCACTACTGGGTATTTACCACAAAGATACAAATGTAGGGATCCGAAGGGGTACGTGCACCCCAATGTTTATAGCAGCAATGTCCACAATAGCCAAACTGTGGAAAGAGCCAAGATGTCCATCGACAGATGAATGGCTAAAGAAGATGTGGTATATATACACAATGGAATATTATGCAGCCATCAAAAGGAATGAGATCTTGCCATTTGCAACGATGTGGATGGAACTGGAGGGTGTTAGGCTGAGTGAAATAAGTCAATCAGAGAAAGACATGTATCATATGACCTCACCGATATGAGGAATTCTTAATCTCAGGAAACAAACTGAGGGTTGCTGGAGTGGTGGGGGGTGGGAGGGATGGGGTGGCTGGGTGATAGACATTGGGTAGGGTATGTGCTATGGTGAGCACTGTGAATTGTGCAAAACTGTTGAATCACAGATCTGTACTTCTGAAACAAATAATGCAACATATGGTTAAGACAAAAGAAAAAGAAGAAGATAGCAGGAAGGGAAGAATGAAGGGGAGTAAGTCAGAGGGGGAGACGAACTATGAGAGACGATGGACTCTGAAAAACAAACTGAGGGTTCTAGAGGGGAGGAGCATAGGGGGATGGGTTAGCCTGGTGATGGGTATTAAAGAGGGCACGTTCTGCATGGAGCACTGGGTGTTATGCACAAACAATAAATCATCGAACACTACATCAAAAACTAATGATGTAATATATGGTGATTAACATAACAATAAAAAATTTAAAAAAAAACAAAACTGAGAATTGGATAGACTCCGAAGTGACTTCTTGGATTAGTTACTGTGTGTTCTCTTCTATAGAAACATTACCCTGTTAATATTATTTTAAAGTAACTTGAAGAACTCTACATCATTTAGTCGTTCTCAACTTCTTATCTGCCCTTAGGCATTCCCAATAGTATCAGTGGAATTCTTCACTTAGTAGGGAGGGGAGGCAGACAGATTTTTAACATTCCCCTTATCATGCTCACTTCGAAAATCACTCTTGTCCTTATGAATAGTTTAACTATGGAGTTAAGAACACATTATAATGTTATATTAGTTAAGTGTTTTTGGTTGTGAAGAACAGAATCTGATTCTGGCTAGCTTATATGAAAATAAAATATATTGGGTGGATAATAGGGCATTTCACATACTCTAAGAAAGAAAAACCAAGTTTTGGGCACAGGAGGTATCATACTTTAGGGGAAAGCATAGTACCAAGAGTACATGAAGTGCATGAACTTTTTTTTTTTTAAGGTAAACTTTATGCCTAACATTAGGCTCAAACTCAGTGAGTTGTGTGCTCTTCCCTCTGAGCAACCAGGCGCCCCTGAATTTTCTTTCTTAAATGTTTCCATTAATGTAACTGTTTACATGACTCCCAGTCTCTGGATCTTAGTTAAAAATTCCATACTTCCAGCCGTAGAGGTGGTAGTGGTGGGGATGGCAATGGTTTGTGTGTCTCTTGGCATGGTGGGAGGGTGGAGGGTGATATGTTTTTGGAGTACTGTTCGGGTCCAGAGCTGATGGCCAAGAAAGAATTCCTGAGATGTCTTTGGTGCAAAAGGTGGTTTTCTTAAAGCATGGGGACAGGAGCCATGGGCAGGACCTGCTGATCTGTGATTGTGAGGGGCAACTGATTATATACTTGGGGTTGGGGGAAGTAAAGACAAATGGAAGTTTCAAAAGGATTTTCATATGCTAAAGAAGACTCTCAGGATAGTGGAGGCCTGGCTGTTAATCTGAGGTAGTTTTTCTCTCTACCAAGGCATTAATGCTAAACAGTTGGGAGCTTCCTGGAGGAACGTTATGCCCTGCCTGCCTCGAGTTATTTGTCATTGGGCTGCAGGTTATAAGGACATTTAATTTTATCTACATTTCCTTCTGCCTTTGTTTCCCACATCAGAGGGTAGAAGTAAGTTTTGCTGTAAAAAGCCCTAACTAGTGGTAGGGTAGGTGCAAGTGTTCATGAACTTCAGATAAACCTGTTAAAGACAAAACCCTGAGTTCAGGAAGCAGTTCTCAAGGAAGAAAAATATTTGTGAGTCCATCAGCAACTTTATGAGGAGCCTCTTTTCTAAAAATGAAGACTGACTTAAGCATGCAGCATTCAATTTGAATGAATAATTCATTGGTGCCCACTAAATCAATGTGTTTTGGCAGATAATGAGAATGTTCTTGCTGTACTGGTTAATGTTTCTGTTTGTGTTGTAGTAAATCATCCTTGAATGAGTGCAGTTTTTCTTTTTTTGTTTGTTTCTTTTTGGCCTAGAGATGATTATCAGTTCTTTACAGAATCTAATATAACATTAATGAGCCTGTTGGAAGAATTTATTTTTAACATATCCTCCATTCTTGACTGCTTTATTAGTTGTTTTTAATGTACTTATTTAATATTTTTTTACAGTATGTCTAATTGTGTAATTTTTTTAAAGATTTTTTATTCTTAAGTAATCTCTACACCCAGTGTGGGCCTTGAACTACCAACCGTGAGATCAAGAGTTGCATGTTTTTCTGACTGAGCCAGCCAGGCACCACTATAAATTTTTTAGTACATAAGTAACACATATTAATAGGAAAATTGAGAAAATGGAAAAAAAAGCACAAAGAAAGTAAAAGTTGTCCATAATTCCGTTGTTAAAAAAAATCTCTCTTGTCTTTGTGCACATAAAGAGGATACTTATTTAATCCAAACTTAATTTTATATTTACTTTTTTGAGTAAGATGAGCTGCCTCTAAAAAGTTGTCTGCTTTTTTTTATCTAGGTGGAGATAGTCAGCCAGCTTGAAATGGATTGTTCTTGTTTTGGAGGGAAGTCACACCAGTGGCCCCTATCAAATAGGTTTATATACAACAAGGCAACAATTAATGTTCTGGAAGATGGCCTAACAGGACTTTTTTCTTGTCTCTTTCAAGCTGCCCTCTCAATACCCTTTGGTGTGTAGAGATTCTCGGTTACTGGGGTAAGCAAATTGGAATAAAGACCACAGAGATAGCAGCTGAAACTCTGGCCACTTCTCTTAAGTTCAGCTTTACTATAACCTCTTTGAAAAATTGAGATAGCTCCAACAGAGGTCCACTGGCAGAAAGAGCTCCAGGGACCTTCAAAGGGTAAAGATAGGCTGGAAGAGGGATACTGGACCTGTGACAATGATTTAGGTCATACTGTTTTTGTTTTTAAAGATTTTATTTATTTGAGGGAGAGCTTGAGCTAGGGGAGGGGCAGAGAGACAAGCCGACTCCGCACTGAGCAAGGAGCCAGCCTTGGGGCTCAATCCTAGGCCCCTGAGATCATGACCGGAGCTGAAGTCAGATGCTTAACCGACAGAGCCACCCAGATGCCCTTAGGTCATACTGTTTAAAAAAAAAAAATAAGGTGAAGTTTGTTTCCATCACTTCAAACTAAAACCCTTTACTCATTAAGCAGTTTCTCCCTATTCTCTCCCCAGCCTCTGGCAACCACTAATCTCCATTTCATTTCATTTCTATGGCTTTATATATTCTGGAAATTTCATATAAACAGAATCACATAATATTTGATCTTTGTGTCTGGCTTCTTTCACATAGCATAATGTATTGGAGGTTCATCCTTGTAGCATATGTCAGTATTTCCTTTTTATGGCTGAATAATATTTAATTCATTTTTAGTGAATTTAAGTTTATTCAGTTTATCCATTCATCTGTTTATGGACATTTGGGCTGTTTCTACCTTTGGCAATTATGAATAGGGCTGTTATGAACCTGCGTGAACATGTACTTGTTTGATTCCCTGTTTTCAGTATTTGGGGGTATATACCTAGAGGCGTTCCTTTGGGTATATATCTAGAAGGGGAATAGTGGGGTGATATGGTAATTCTATGTTTAACTTTCTGGGGAGCTGACAAACTGTTTTCCTCAGTAGTTGAACCAGCACTCCCACCAGCAGTGTATAAGTATTCCAGTTTTGCCATAGAGTTTCTTAGGAGAGATCTGCTCTCCTTCAAGTCATTATTCCTATATAGGTAATGCATGGTTCTGTGACTGCTTTCAAGATTTTTTACTATCTTTAATTTTTAATGGTTTGATTATGATCTGTATGGATATGGATTTCCTTTGATTTATACTGTTTGGGATTCACTCAGCCTCTTGGAACTTGTAGATTTTTATCTCTTGCCCAAAGTATTTTTCATCATTAACACTCTTTCTTCTCTCTTTTCTGGAACTCTGATAATTTGAATGTTAGACCTTTGTTATTGTCCATGGTTCTCTTAAGACACTGTAATTTTTTTAAAAACCTATTTTCTCTCTGTGATTCAGACTGGATAGCTTCTATTAGTCTGTGAAGTTCACTGACTTTTCTGTTATCTCCATTCTCCTGTTGAGCCCATTCCGTGGGTTTTATTTATTTGTTACTGTGTTTTTCTGTTCTAAAGTTCCTTTTTAAAAAATAAAAAAAGATTTTATTTATTTATTTGAGTGAGAGAGAGAGAGAATGAGCAGAGAGAGCAGCAGAGGGAAAGAGAGAAGCAGACTCCCCTCTGAGCAGGGAGCCCCACATGGGACTTGATCCCAGGACTCTGGGATCATGAACTGAGCTGAAGGCAGACGCTTAACGACTGAGCCACCCAGGTGCCCCTGTTCTAAAGTTTCTATTTAGTGCTACTTTATGTCTTGTTTCTTTGCTGAGATTTTTTTTATTTTTCATTGTTTTTAACAGTGCTTGCTGTTGTTTGCTGGGACACTTTTTAAATATCTAAAGTTTTTGTCTGAATATTCCAAAATTTGTCATCTTGGTATTGGCATCTGTTGATTTTTCTTTTCTTAATAGAGTTGATATTTTCCACCCACTTCTTTTGCTGAGTTGTATGAGACTGGGCTTTGTTTTGAGTATATGGAGAGTGTTGATAATTTCTTCTAGCATGCTAGTCAGCCTGGTTAGATTCAGGTCCACAGGTTTCATCTGCATTCTTTGAGCTATGGTTCTGATTTCAGTTTAGTTTTCAAAAGCCCTTGTAGTACAGTTTGGATCTGTCCTGTGTATGCCACCTGATGATCAGTCTGGATCTGGGCAGTAGTCTTTTAGTTCAGTTCCTCAGGTCTTTGGTACACAGAATAGGATTAGGTCCATGTGTGCCCGGCTTGGGGGTTAGTCCAGGAGTTAATAAATAACTTTATATGTTGCTTTCCTGAGCTCTTCTTTTTATTTGCTCTCCCTACTACTTTTGGATTCCCTATGGCTTCTCATTTCCATCCTACAGCCAAAATGCTAGGTTTATTTGCCCCCTTGGGCCATATACTTGTGCATCTGCATCCGCCACATCCAGGGGAGTGGCAGGAGAATGCCTTGGGATTTGGCTCCACCCTTTTGGAGCTATAGCTCCACTTACCGGAGAGAAGCCTCAGAGTTGGGGCTGCATTAAGCTTTCATTACTGCGGTCTGACACTGCTCTCCTGTGATTTGCTTGGAGATGGGGCATAGGAGAATGTAGAAAAGAAAAAGAGTTGGGGTATTTTCCATTCTCCCTGAGCAAATTTTCCTTTCCGAGTTCTCAAGCCAGAACTAGAGAGCTTTTGGACCTTGGTTTCTCTGCCCCAGTGCCTACCTCCAGGGCATTCAGTTTGGGGGATACGGAAAGAGAAAAAGTGGTGAGCTCGCTGTTGGTTGTGGGGATTTTGAATTCTGGTTCCCTCTTGTTTCACATACGATTTACTTTTCAGGGTCTTCAAATTGCTGTTCCATGTATTCTGTCCAGAGGGGAGAGACAGCTTGGAGTATGCTTAATTCCATCTAACCTGAGACTGAAACATCTCTTTGTTTTTGCTATTAAATGGCATGTGCTTGACTATGTGGTTCCAGTTTTTTTCATCTACTCTTTTAACAGACTGATCCATAAAACATGGCTACTGCAATTAGGGAGGTGGGAGTTTGGAGACAGACCAGAACACTCCTACTGAAGAATTACCTAATCAAATGCAGGACTAAAAAAAGTAGTGTTCAGGTAAATTAAATGACTTTCTTATGCCTTATTGCAGTTTTTGCACTGACATGTTCTGTCATCAAGAGAGGATTTATTTTTCTGGATACATTTTTTTTTTAAAGATTTATTTATTTATTTGACAGAGAGAGACACAGCGAGAGAGGGAACACAAGCAGGGGGAGTGGGAGAGGGAGAAGCAGGCTTCCCGCGGAGCAGGGAGCCCGATGCGGGGCTCGATCCCAGGACCCTGAGATCAGGACCTGAGCCGAAAGCAGACGCTTAACCAACTGAGCCACCCAGGCGCCCCTTTCTGGATACATTTTTATTATAATTTTATGTCATTAGGTCTCTCTAATATGCTTGGGAAGTAAAACTTGTGTCAGTACAGAAAAGTACCTAAGTTACCTAAAACGTTCTGAATGTTAAAAATTTTAATAAAGATTCCTAAATTTAGTTAATTTCTGATATCAGTGCTTAAGTTTGAACTTTTAGACATGTATTTCCCAGGTTTCATAGAATTAAAATTCCACAGAAAACTTTGGGATATTTTTCCACAGTTTATTCCCCACGACTTCCCATGTTTTGGACTCTGGATTGAATTACCCAAGATTACTAAAATTATGTCACATATTTGTTCTGAACAAATGTACATTATTTTAAAAGATAAAAGAAAGTAATAACTGTGGCTAGCCAGTTAATAATTCTAAAGGCTGAAAATATATTGTTCCTTTTCTGAAGCCAGCATAACAGTTAAACAGCAGGGTGAAACAGTAAAGAGTTCATCCCTATTAAAACTGATTATTCAATTTAACAGAGTATAGTTTTAATAGTAGACATTTAGGTATAATTAAGGCATGAGTTTTAAATTAGATATGAATAAAGACATTTTTATGGTGAACCCTAATAGGGCTGTTTGGTAAGTTAATTTAAATAATGTTATATATAAGTAAATTTATTATATTTTACATTTAGTAATCTGAGATCTTTAAATATTAGTGTTTATGTCATTTTAATTTATTATGTGACTTGAATTTTAAAGTATTTCAGTGAAACTGAATATAAAGGAAAATTTGTCTAATATTCCTGTTGAGTTAGGTGAGATGCTCAACACAATATTTCTTTCAGGATAGAATTGCTTTTACTTTTTGTGCTTAAGAAAGGATACCCAAGTTATGCTGAGTGAAATAAGTCAATCAGAGAAAGACATGTATCACATGACCTCACTGATATGAGGAATTCTTAATCTCAGGAAACAAACTGAGTGTTACTGGAGTGGTTGGGGGTGGGAGGGATGGGGTGGCTGGGTGATAGACATTGGGGAGGGTATGTGCTACGGTGAGCGCTGTGAATTGTGCAAGACTGTTGAATCACAGATCTGTACTTCTGAAACAAATAACACAACATATTTTAAGAAAAAAGAAAAAGAAGAAGATAACAGGAGAGGAAGAAAAGGGGAGTATGTCAGAGGGGGAGACGAACCATGAGAGATGATGGACTCTGAAAAACAAACTGAGGGTTCTAGAGGGGAGGAGGGTAGGGGGATGGGTTAGCCTGGTGATGGGTATTAAAGAGGGCACATTCTGCATGGAGCACTGGGTGTTATGAACAAACAATGAATCATGGAACACTGCATCAAAAACTAATGATGTAATATATGGTGATTAACATAACAATAAAAATTAAAAAAAAAAAGAAAGGATACCCAAATTCCTCCTGTTTTTTCCTTAGTATTACATTATTTGCTTAGAGATCTTGATGATATTTGCTGCCATTGGTATATTTTGTAACCATTTTGTTTGTCTCCTTTATTATAGGAAATTCTTTTTCCACTATTTTTTTTATTTTGGTTAATATTAATTAGTATGATGCATCCAAATAAGAGATACGAAGAAGTGCCTGATATAGAACTTAACCCTATGGACAAATCTATGCTCTCTAACCTAATTCTGGGATATACTCCGGTGACTAATATTACAAGAAACATCATGCAGAAAGTTTCTACTGACCACCTTCCTGAGGGTATTGTGAGCTTATATATGGATTCTATCTATAACAGTATTTTTCTGCTTGCTTTATTGAGTAAATTACACTCTTAACACTTGAAGATATGTCCCCTTACCAAAATATAGTTTAATAAAAATTATTAAAATCATTCAATCCTGCTGAAGCATGTTGCATAGGTCTTAATATTTTATATTTAATTATCAGACCATTTATAAAATAAGCACATTTGTACAGGATAAAAGATTTGGAGGCATTTCATTTTGATTCTGACTCATAATAAGAAGCTAGAGGTATAAAGATTACAAAGCGGTAATCATTTCCGACTGCCATGCCTATTTATGGAGGTATAAGGTGTAAACAGAAGTTGTGCTTATCTTTGGAGACTAGGACTGTGGCTAAGTACCTCAGTCTATTTCGCTCAGTTTGTACTCTCATGAGTAATAGACTGGAAAACAGTGTAAGTGATTTGATACTAATGAGCCTGAGGTGGCTGTGAGAGAATCCAAGATAAGAACTAAAAAAAGTGACAATTTCTACTATGATGATTAATTTAATGAAATGCTGCTAAATTGTTGAAAATAACGAATTAACAGGTTGTCCTATATAATCAGATAGTGTCAATTAACTTCTAGTATGTATCATCATAGTTTTGGATAATGCATCACTGAACAGATAATGCTTATACAATCAGGAGCCGGATAACTTTTCCCCCATTGGTTTCTTTCTGACTTATTACTACTTAATATCCTATTGGTCTATGTTTGTTGGTTTCCCTAAGCACAAGTAGCATGGATAGCCATAGCATTTAGCATGCTAGCTCAAAAAACTGATCAGAAATGTTGAGAAAAAAATTCTTTGGTAATTCTGAGTTAGAGGAAAACATACACACCAAAGAAACCCAAGTCAGTGTGTATTAACTTAGATGCTAAAATAGTAGAAATATATATAGATTTTTTTTTAAAGATTTTATTTATTTATTTGATGGAGAGAGACACAGCGAGAGAGGGAACACAAACAGAGAGAGTGGGAGAGGGAGAAGCAGGCCTCCCGCTGAGCAGGGAGCCCGATGCGGGGCTCGATCCCAGGACCCTGGGATCATGACCTGAGCCGAAGGCAGACGCTTAACGACTGAGCCACCCAGGCGCCCCTATATATAGATTTTTTTAAAAAAAAGTTCTGTCTTTTTAACAACAGAACTGTCTGAAAGTGGGACATGCATCCATATATGGTAACATGACTGGTAAGATGTTGAACTAACACCCTCTTTATTCAGATCAATATGTGTCCACCTTAAAGGTCCAGAAAATCATGATAATTAACATTGAAGTCATACTTTATAATTTACGGAGCATTTTTATGTTTGTAATTGCATTTGATCTTCACAACCAGTGTGATCAGCCAGGTATTAAGGATGAGGATACTGAAGTTTGGAGAATTAAATTGCTTATCTCTGCTCACATAGCTAGTAAGTAACACAGTTAAGCACATAATCCTGTGTTCTTCTGTTTCACCACATGTCCTGAAACTTCTTTAGTGAAGACTAGTTGCTTGTAAATAAAACTCTGAGAAAATGTTAAAAAATTGGGATTATCTGATGTGAAAGGAATCTCAGAGATTATTTTCTCCATATATCTTCTAGGAAAGGAACAAGCAATCTGGGGTTGAAATGGCAATTTTTATTCAAGGGAGAGTGTCTTAGTTACCAGAGTACATATTTGGTTTCTGAGAAGGATAATGGAATTTTCTTCTTCAGAAGAAATATTTGAAAATAAAATATCCATTCACTTATCAAGAAGTTACTTTGAAATAGATAAATGAACTACATATACTGCATAATAAAGTTTATGCTAAACTTCATCATATTAATAACTTTTATGTGTTACACAGACACATAATATATGTACTCAGATGTCAGCTGAGAAATAGTGTCTGAAATTGTACTATTATTCATTATTATTTAGTATATTCATGGCTCTATTTTCTTGAAAGAGAATAACACAGAAGTGCTTATAAAATACTATATTCATCAAATATCATGCTAAATTTGGTCTGTTGTTTGGTAGTAAACTTTTAATTTGTGAGTTAACTTTATTGTTACAATATTTTACAGTCATAATTACTGAAGAATATGCAAATGAAAAAGAATTGTTAGTATCCAGTCTTTCTAAGCCCAACAACTTTGTGGGTGTGGTTTTCAAAGACTTCATGTCCTACGAACTCCGTTTTTTTCCTGATATGATTCCAGTATCTTCTATTTATATGGATTCAAGAGGTAAATAGCCCTAAGTAATCTTGTAAATCAAATAAATGCATATCTTTGCTGCTTTTAGTTCATATACAGAATTTGATGGGGTCCAACATTGGCATTTTCAACTGTACTTACTTGTTAAGAGAAAAAAAAAGAGAAGAAAACTGCCAAGTATAGCATAAATGTATATGTATAGACAGATATCTGTCTACATCTGCATGTAATATGAAATATAATTTATGTAACATCCATTTTAATTTTAATACATTTATATATATTTTAATTACAGTAACAGCAAAATTTTTTCTTGAATTGTATGATTTCTGAATCGGCATTTTTTTCTCCATGTAATTGTTTTTCATATGTGGTATGCTACATATCTTTAAAATTTCAAGGTCTTGGACCAATGAACTTTATTAGTTTTATGTTTATATCATGGAAAACAGCCTTCAGTGCTTAAACCTCTGAAGAGATACTATCAACCACAAACATTTGTTGAGCAGTGTTAAAGTCCCTTATGCTGAGTACTGTATTTGTAACTTGATTCCAAAAGGCCCTTAGAAAATTTTATTTCTTCCTGTCCTCTTAACCTGGACTTGTCCTGGCATCTGGAAGAATCTGATTAAGTCACTGTAGGTGACTTACCTTGAAACAGAAAAGTGACTTATTTTAAATAACCATGTTTACAGTTAATTTCTTTCTATGTAACTCTTTTATTTCAAAAATTTCAAATAAATAATCGGGAACGTGCTATTCTTTGCCTTCAAAGGGCAATTGCTTATTCTTCGGTCCTATGGAGATTGATTAATTATATTGTTTTAGTAACCCTCCATATGTTATCTTTATTTATTTATTTTCTTTTAGAGAATTTTTTTTAAAGATTTTTTACTTATTTATTCATGAGAGACAGAGAGAGAGAGAGAGAGAGAGAGAGAGAGAGAGGCAGAGGGAGAAGCAGGCTCCCAAGGAGCAGGGAGCCTGATGTGGGACTCGATTCCAGGACCCTGGGATCATGACCTGAGCCGAAGGCAGACGCTCAACCATCTGAGCCACCCAGGCACCCCATATGTTATCTTTAAAAGAAAGCACTTATATGTTGTGCAAATACTTATGTCTCACATTTTGTCCCCATAGCTGGCTGTTCAACATCATGTGAGGCTGCTCAGTACTGGACCTCAGGGTTCACAGTTTTACAAGCATCCATAGATGCTGCCATTATACAGGTAACTATGATGAAGGAAATAAAATAAAGCCAAACCACATATATTTTTTAAAGATTTTATTTATTTGCGAGAGAGAGAAAACCAAACCACATTTTAACAATTATGCCCTAAGTCTTTACAGTTAGGATTTGGTTTGTCTACTGTCAAATGTACAAAATACATATTACATTTCCTTTAAGAAAAAAGATGAGGAAGAAATCATGTTTTCTGATTTAATATTTTTCAGACCCCACTTTTATTTGATGGTTTCTAAGCATGTGAACTTAGCATTCCATATATCTGTCTTGTTGTATCTGTGTTGACCATAGGTAATATTTATGAAAGATGTATATCTACAGACTTTCCCCTTGAATGAAAATAAGTTAAAGAAAGTGAGAATTTTTATTATGTTAATCATAGTAGTAGATTTCATTTTTATATAATAAATACTTAGAACTTATTTGCCAAGCATCATTCCTTTTCTTTTTTTAGTTTTTATTTATTTATTCATGAGAGACAGAGAGGGAGAAGCAGGCTCCCTGTGGAGCAGGGAGCCCAATGTGGGGCTCGATCTCAGGACCCTAGGATCATGACCTGAGCTGGAGGCAGACTCTTAACTGACTGAACCACCCAGGTGCCTGCCAAGCATTGCTTCTAAGTGATACACTAATATGAATCCATTTAATTTGTAGCAACCATATGAGATTTGTGCAATTACTGTCTCCATTTTAAAAATGAAACTGAAGCATGGGAAGATTAAGTGACTTTCCAAAATTCAGTTAATTAGTGGCAAAGTTAATTCAAACTATGGCTTTTTGGCTCCCAAGTTTGTGTTTTAAACTGTACTGCCACTAGGATTGTGTATAACTGTTACAGTTACACTCTAAAGACATGCTTAGACCTTACTGAGTGTCTCACATTTTAGTAGAAAAGAACAGGAGACCTTGAATAGGAGACCTATCTTGTTAGTTGTTAGACTACTATGTAATAAACTGACTACAATCATAATGCTTTACTTGACAGGGTTGTTGTAAGAACCAAATGATAGGTATAGGATTGTCTTATATACTCTTACAAGATGGTATAAATGTATTAATACTACCCAAATTCAATAATATAGAAGTTTAAGGTAAAGACAGTGAATATAGGATCTATCACACTGAGAGTATTATACTGCTTATTTGTGTTTTGGCCAAAGACCTTAGCCATGCACAGCCCAGACCACACTGGATGGGTACACAGAGCCAGATCTTATTTTAGACAAGATAGAAGTATCATATGGCATAAAGTTTTATTATTCTGTCTATACATGCTGCATATATAGATTTTAAAACAACAGGACATAGTATTTAAAAGATTTTTTTAAAAAGAGTCATGGTATTTATAATCATTCCTTAATTCCTCAATTTTATAAATGCATATTTTTGTTAAGATGTATATAATTGTCTGCTTAAGATATTTCTTCAATTTTATTTTCTTCGACAAGTTATTTCATCAAAATTTACAGACTTCCCAACTACAGACTTTATGGTATGTTTCCAGAATGAATAAAAGCAATAATGTATGCTATATCATGATATTGGGGTCAGTCACTTCATTTCAAGGGTGGTTTTTGAGGATTGTATTTGTAATGGGTTCGTACTAAATTTGGGGTTGTAATTGTCACATTTTATTGGGGGTCACTATCAGAATTAAATTCATTGATTGTATTTGTATTTTCCAATTCTAGCTAAAGACGAATGTTTCCTTTTGGAAGGAACTGGAGTCAACTAAAGCTGTCATTATGGGAGAAACTGCTGTGGTTGAGATAGATACCTTTCCCCGAGGAGTAATTTTAATATACCTAGTTATAGCATTTTCACCTTTTGGATACTTTTTGGCAATTCATATCGTAGCAGAGAAAGAGAAAAAGTTAAAGGAGTTTTTAAAGATAATGGGACTTCATGATACTGCCTTTTGGTATGTTATTAAAAGTTTATTATTTAGTGTGATTAGTAATTATATTAAGTATAAAGATCTTCAGTGTTGTAATTTTGTTATTTGTTCAACTTGAGGAGGTGCTGATCCTGTTTACTTACAATGATTACCTTTGTCTTGGAATATGAGACTAGGCAACAAGCTTTAGCAATATTTTGGCTTTTTTTTTCTTCTTTTACCATAAGGGAAGTGGGATTTGGAAAACTGATGTTGATATAATATGTTTAAGTTTTATTTCACATTTTGTCTTAATCGATGAAGTGTGTTCTATGTATTTCAGTGTATAGAACATTTGAGATCTTGGAAAGTTAGAAATTAATTGTGTGTTATAGTCTTCCTCCAATATCATAGCATATGCATGTTATTAAAAATTTAATTAAAATGATAGAAGTTCACATAGGTGGTATATGGGATTTTCCGCACTTGGGAAAAAAGTTATTTGTGTGAATTAAATGAAAATATACAAAATAATTTATAGAGAAACAAATTTGAAAAATGTTTTCACAAGTGAGCTTTCATGTGTCATCATTTTTACATAATGATGATTTTATAGAGGCATGCATTTTTATAAATAATTTTGAGTGAATTTTCCTTACTTTTCCCACTGTGTAGTAGGAAAATTTATTTTGACCTCCCTTTGTGGGAAAAGTTAATACTGTGCATGTGAGTTGCTATTGTCCATTTTACAAAATTTTATTCCATTTAGCCCAATGCCGCAGTTAATTATAACACTTTAATAATGGCACTTTACATAATGGGGTCATTGTGTATAATGTATTTTCTTTGCATGTTTTTTTTTTCCTGTCATTTGAGTAGTGATTCGTTTTTAAGATGCATTAAATTATTAAAGTGCTTTGTGAGGAAGTGGTAGTTGGAAGCATTTAGGCAAATCAATTTCTTAGTGCCTCAGTTTTGCCTCTATAAAATGATGGAATCAGTTTTGGTAATGTAGGTATCTTTTAGTCCTATTTCAATGCTTTTATGGTAGCACATTAAATCATAATCTGCTTACATTAAACAAACAAACAAACCTAAGTACTGTAGCAATTCCATTGAACTCTGATTTGGGAAGAAATTTTGAGTAAATATAGTGAGTCCGTTGTTGCTCTTGATCTTACATTGTGTAAATGTAGTAAGTATGTTGTTGATTAGTGATTGTGTTAATTAGTTGATTAGTGTTGTTTTAAAGTACCAAAAGCTGTCAGAGGTTTAATTATAGCCCAGGCCATAAGAAAATTGTCATTAAACTCTTTTGTATTTTAAGAAAATCAGTAATGTTGTACACCATTAAACTTTTGAGACTATTAGATTTAAATTAGTCATGAATTGCTATTAATTTGTAAAGTTTTTTTTGACTCTTAAGAAGATAATCACTGTTTTATCTCATGTCAGATTACACTTTTACCTCTAACTTAACTAATGTATTTTTAATTAGTTATAAGAGCATTAATTTTCAGTCAATGAGCATACACAGGAAAGAATAAACTTAATTTTAAGAATAAAATTGCTAAAATAAAGCTGATGTTTTGTTTGAAATGATTTTTTAATTTTTAAAGCCTATGCATTTAACCAGAAATGTGTTTATATTCTCATTTTAGGCTTTCCTGGGTTCTTCTGTACACAAGCTTGATTTTTCTTATGTCACTTCTTATGGCAGTCATTGCAACAGCTTCTTCATTATTCCCTCAAAGTAGCTGCGTTGTGATATTTCTACTTTTTTTGCTGTATGGGTTATCGTCTGTGAGTATTTTAACTTGAATGGGAATAAAGAACTGTCAAAGTAGTTGGTTAATATAGCAAAGTATTATCTTTGGTTAACTTACAGTTGATTTGTTACTAGGTTACTGATAAATGAATTATATATGGCGTCATTGTACCTCAGGTAATCTGGATTGCTCTATGGCCTGGTTACATTGCTACTTTTGTAAATTTATCTTGGATGTGTACCTGGCAGAAAATTGTGTGTGGAGCAAAACAAATTTTCATGACTGTATTAGTGAAATAAGTAGACTCAGTGGATTTTATTGCTTTAGGGTTCATGGGATTGTCATTCAACGAAATCATGTATTGATTTTTAGAGTTATTTTCAGGAAAGGAACAAAATAATCTCAAATTTAACTTGTTTTCATATAATGTATTTCACATACAATTTCTGAGTCTTTTACTGTCTTTATATAATCAAATTATGTGTATAATTAAGATGGTCTAGTACTAGGCTTTTTTCAAACCCTTTGTTTTCATGAAATCCTGACTATTTCAAGTTAATGTATATTATAGGGTGATGATTTATAAAGGTATGCCTTTGTAGATACAGCTCTTGGGCAGTGTTGCCATGCATTGGGTATATTGGCTGAATGCAGGCTTTGTTTCCAGGGGTTCTGGTTTTCATTTTGATTGGCTTATGTGCCCATGCTATACCAGTTAAATTTTTGATGATCACCCTTGCTCTTTAACATGATAATTTACAAACAACTCAGACTTCTGTATACAGTTACCTGATTTTGTATCTTATTAACACATTGAGTTTAAAAGATAGGTTCTCTGTTTAAAAGCTGGTTGGTTTATTTTGTTCACATATTATACATTTAACTGCAGAAACATGTGGCTGCTTATGGTTTCTATAGTGTAGAGGTAATTATGTTTGCCTATATATAAATTGTAGTTTTTAATGTTTGTCATCTTAAATTCTGTTGTGTATTTATCATGACTTACATGAAAATAAAATACCATAGATAGCATTTAGAAAGTATTTCAATGAATGTATTTTCCAATGAAAATAACTTGTTTTTTCACAAGCAGAATTGATTTTATTTTCATACCAATGTATATGAACAATGCATTAACCTTAATGTTTATATTTTACAGATATTTTTTGCTTTAATGCTGACACCTCTTTTTAAAAAATCAAAACATGTGGGAATAGTTGAATTTTTAGTCACTGTGGCTTTTGGATTTGTTGGCCTTTTGATAGTCTTCATGGAAAGTTTTCCCAAATCATTAGTGTGGCTTTTCAGTCCTTTCTGTCAGTGTACTTTTTTGATTGGTATTGCACAGGTAGGTAATATATTTCTCTTGCTTTCACTAAATATTTTTTCTCTTCAGTTCCATGCGGCCTGTTATACTATAATGCATGCTACCTTGGATTTGCAAAGAAATTATTTTAAAATGTCCACATGAGAAAGGAATGCTATTTGAATACTGGAGTACATTTTATCTGGGTTTTATTTACATTTTCTCCATTTCTAGTTTTTCATTTATATGATCTGTTTATAAGTTCTCTACTCTGTGTGTTGGTATGTCTCAGTAATCTATTTCACTGCAATAACTCAGTTTGTTAGAAGTTGTTGTTTTAAGCATCGGTATCTGGATTGCTTTATGGCCTGGTTACATTGCTACTTTTGTAAATTTATCTTGGATGTGTACCTGGCAGAAAATTATGTGTGGAGCAAAACAAATTTTCATGACTGTATTAGTGAAATAAGTAGACTCAGTGGATTTTATTGCTTTAGGGTTCATGGGATTGTCATTCAACTAAATAATATATTTATTTATTTTTAAAGTTTTTATTTGATTTTTATTAGTCTTTACAGGGGCAGTCAGGTTCTAAGGGAAAAATTCTTAAAAAAACTACTTTATATAATAAAACATAAATTTGGTTAATGTTTAAAGAAAAAATGTAATTACTAATGTAAGAGATGATTCATGTTGACTAGATAGAATATTCTGATTTGTGAGATCTAAGACAGATTGTTTATGAGCATCGAGTTAGAGAAGTTTTAATTATGTTGGACCTAAGAACTGTTGTTTGTACATTTTAAGAGTCCACTGAGTTCTCCTTCACTTAGAGAGGTAGAATTATAGATTCATGTTTTGTTGGTTGTGAGAAGGACTTGCCGTGTTTATTTAACCCAACTTCATTTCATGGATAAGGAGACTGAGATCCAGAGTGGTGTGGTTAAAGTTTATTCACCTAATGGCAGATCTGGGATCTAAATAAGGGCTCAGCCTCTAGTATATTTCTTTCTGCTCTCTCACATATATCTACTATGAAAATGTAATGATAGTTGTGTTAATTATTCAGAATACCCTCTCCCTTTTCAGCATTGAAAGGATGCTGATCATAATTTTATCCTCTAATACTTAATTTGTTTGACTTCCATGTGGACCATTTGTTTGCACCAGTTAGTATTAACAGCATACTTTATTGTTATTTCATTTGATAGTCCTTGCCTTAGAATTAAAAGCCCCAGGAGTGGATATATACTAGTTTTAGAAACATAACATTAAAAAGATTGAAATGGATTGTTGTGATAAACTTATATTTTGGTAAAGTTTCTGTTGTTTTCCTTGTAAATTCATACTACTAATTTGGCAGATTGTTTAATCTGTTAAAAGGCCCAGTTTGGTTACCACCAATCTGGATATAATGAGAAACTCTAGTATTAACTTTTAGTTATTTTTATCATTTTTATATAATAAAGTTGGTGTTTCTGTTTTTCAGGTCATGCACTTAGAAGATTTTAATGAAGGTGCTTTATTTTCTAATTTGACTGAAGGCCCATATCCTCTAATTATTACTATTGTCATGCTAGCACTTAATAGTATATTCTATGTCCTCTTGGCTGTCTATCTTGATCAAGTCATTCCAGGTATGCAGGTAGTTATTGGATTTTACTTTAAAGATTTTTAGTTTTTTTGCTCACATAGAGTCAACTTAATTAAAATTTTTTTTTCTAGCCAGAGTACCCTAAGTCATATTTGTTGTCCAAGCTTTTAACTTCATTTTAAATAAGTATATTTTGTACCTGTGTCTTAACCACTATGAGCGTAAGGAGATTCTGTTAAAATGAGAGCAGTTTGCTTTGAAAACATTAGGTCTCTAACTGAATTTATCTCTGTCCTTCCCTGTGTCAGTCTGTCTTGGCTAAAATATTTCACTATTTTATCCTCTAAGGTACAGAACTATGAAGTCATCTTGTAACTCCTACCATTCTCCTTCACTGTCATGAATGTCTAGCCAACTCCTGTAGATTCAATATTAAAATATCTAACACTCCCTTGACTTTCCCCTTTGAGTTCTTCATTATACTTTTGTCTGTGTTCAGACCTGCACTTATATGGTAACTACTAGACACGAGTGGCTTTTAAAATTTAAATTAATTAGAATTAATTAAATTAACAGTCCATTTCCTTGGTAGCACAAGTCACCTTCCAACTGCTCAGTAGCCACATGTGGCCATTACCGTGTTGTACAATACAGAGAGAGGGCATAGCCATCACTGCAGTGGGGTAGGTCGGGCAGCACTAGTTTACACCACTGTAATAATTACGCTCATCTCATTACCTGCCTTCAGTCTATCTAAAACTTCACCATTCCCTTTAATCAAGTTTTTCACCCACTCAGAAATCACCTCACTGGGTATATCCTAGTGCATTAAATAGAAACTCCTTATGTATTAGTATCTTTCACAATACTTTTATTATATATTTAATCCTTTCTTTTCACTCTGTCCCTCCTTATTGTATTCTGTATTCATCCTATTTACCTATTTAAGCACAGCTCCAGTATATCAGTTAGATTGTTTTTAGTTATTCTTAACAGAAAACTGTTTTAATTGGCTTAAACAAGTAGGAAATTGATTGTTTTACTTAAAAGGAAGTCCAGAGATAAGATGGACTCTGAGTTGGTTGTCTTGCTCAACTGTGTCATCAGGGACCCACTTTCTCCATGCTTTGGCCACCTGTGTCTGAGTCTGGCAGGTTTGCTGTCTTCTTGGCAGCAGTGGTATGCTTCTTGGTTCATGTCCTGGGGAAGAGGAAGGGTGACTCTTTCCCCCACCTAAAATCTTTGCTTTTGTCTGATTGGTTACATGCTTACAGCTGGAGCAGTAACAGTCACCAAAGAGTGCCACATACTGATTAGATCAGTTAGGATCTTCTCTGTAGTTGGGATCAGATCAGATTTGGCCATCTAGAAGAGGAGTGGATATTTAAAAAAATGGGAAGTGTCGGTTTTTGGGGGTGAAAGAGGTGAAAATGGATATATACTGTGTGAGCAACCATCACTGTTTATCATGTCTAAGTCTTCAATGCCTGTCCTGTTGCTGTGTTACTCTCCGATTTTAAAAAGTCTTCTCCATGAACTATATCCACTTTTCTAAGTATTAAATACTAGCTGTTTTCAAAGACTAAGATGAGACCCATTTAAGCCTTCAGGATAGATTCCCTATCTAGGTATAAACTTTTCCTCTTTTGAACTGTTATTAGTACCATGCATGACATGCTTTGTGTTCTGCATTGTGTTCTGGCCGCTGTTATATATATCTGTGTAGCCATAAAGATGTAATTTCCTTTAGAATGGAAAATGCATTTCACTCACCTTTTTTTTATTTTTATTTTTTTAAATTTTATTATGTTAATCACCATACATTACATCATTAGTTTTTGATGTAGTGTTCCATGATTCATTGTTTGTGCATAACACCCAGTGCTTCACGCAGAACGTGCCCTCTTTAATACCCATCACCAGGCTAACCCATCCCCCCACCCCCCTCCCCTCTAGAACCCTCAGTTTGTTTCTCAGAGTCCATAGTCTCTCATGGTTCATCTCCCCCTCCAATTTCCCCCCCTTCATTTTACCCTTCCTACTATCTTCTTCTTTTTTTTAACATATAATGTATTATTTGTTTCAGAGGTACAGGTCTGTGATTCAACAGTCTTACACAATTCACAGCACAGCACTCACTATAGGACATACCCTCCCCAATGTGTATCACCCAGCCACCCCATCCCTCCCACCCCCCACCACTCCAGCAACCCTCAGTTTGTTTCCTGAGATTAAGAATTCCTCATATCAGTGAGATCATATGATACATGTCTTTCTCTGATTGACTTATTTCACTCAGCATAATACCCTCCAGTTCCATCCACATTGTTGCAAATGGCAAGATTTCATTCCTTTTGATGGATGCATAATATTCCATTGTGTATATGTACCACATCTTCTTTATCCATTCATCTGTCGATGGACATCTTGGCTCTTTCCATCGTTTGGCTATTGTGGAAATTGCTGCTATGAACATCAGGGTGCACGTACCCCTTCGGATCCGTACATTTGTATCTTTGTGGTAAATACCCAGTAGGACAATTGCTGGGTCGTAGGGTAGCTCTATTTTCAACTGTTTGAGGAACCTCCATACTGTTTTCCAGAGGGGTTGCGCCAGCTTGCATTCCCACCAACAGTGTAGGAGGGTTCCCCTTTCTCCACATCCCCGCCAACATCTGTCATTTCCTGACTTGTTAATTTTAGCCATTCTGACGGGTGTGAGGTGGTATCTCATGGAGGTTTTGATTTGGATTTCCCTGATGCCGAGCGATGTTGAGCACTTTTTCATGTGTCTGTTGGCCATTTGGATGTCTTCTTTGGAAAAATGTCTGTTCATGTCTTCTGCCCATTTCTTGATTGGATCATTTGTTCTTTGGGTGTGGAGTTTGATAAGTTCTTTATAGATTTTGGATACTAGCCCTTTATCTGATATGTCATTTGCAGCATTTCACTCACCTTTATATTCTCATGCACTCTGAGTATCTCAGACTGTTTATGGACTGGAATTATTTGTCAGTAAAACTTATTTTTCACCCAATGCTGATTTAATACTGTTTATGTAAACATTAGATCTAGGTCATAAGTTTCACATACTGCTTTTATGATTCAAAACCTAGTTTTTAGAAATAATTTTTATGATAATTAAGTTTTTTTGTTTTTCAGGGGAATTTGGCTTACGGAGATCATCTTTATATTTCCTAAAGCCATCGTATTGGTCAAAGAGCAAAAGAAATTATAAGGAGTTATCAGAGGGCAGTGTTAATGGGAATATCAGTTTTAGTGAAATTGTTGAGCCTGTTTCTTCAGAATTTATGGGAAAAGAAGCCATAAGGTATCATTTAATCTTTGGCAGTCTAGGTATAAGAAGTATTGATGGAACCTGCTACGTTTAAATCCTGTTTTTAAAAAATGTATATAAGTATTATATCTTAAGAGATTTGGTACACATCTCATGATTTTTAAAACACAGTATTAATATGAGCTAGTTTCTTTTAAGTTCTTATTTTCTTTGTAACCATTTAGAATAAGGTGCTAAGTTTGAAATTTTGTGTTTCATTGGAAATTTTTTTAAAGTAATAAAACTTATTATTTTACAATTAAGCTGTTTTCAGATTTGCTCCATTATGTAGATTGAAACAGAATAAATATTAACTTTATGATTTTATTCAGGCTACATTGTCTATATTGTCCTTTGTTAATTTCATAGGCCTTTGGGTATTGTGAGGTAATTATTAAAGTATCAGTTTAATTTCTATGAACTAAAGAAATTCACTACTATGCCTTGCTAAATCAGTCAAAACCAAATTTAAAAAATAACAGGAAAAAGAAAAAAATAAAAGAAAAATGGAAGAAAAGTGTTTTTCAAATTTAAGAGAAATATATAAAAGCAAGAGAGAGCCAAATACTTAAGATGTAATAAGTGGGCTAATGGTCTGCCTTCTCAAGGGCAAATTTTAAACTGGTTAACGAAACCATTAATTCTTTAAAAAGTTATTTAAGACATTTAAAGTGGAATGAGAGAACCACTTCACATTTATAGATAGTTTGAAGTGTGTGCTGATGTGAAATTTAGCATTTGATTTTTAGTCTCCCTTAACTGATGTCACAAGTATTTGATAAATTATAAATAGAAAAGTATCAAAGATGAAAAGAAATCTATAAATTGCTTGGGCCAAATGCTTTGTTTTTAGAAGGTGGCTTGTTATGAAAAATGAGTAACACTTAAAATGGAGAGGAGTACTATATACTTCTGTGGTTTCTTTAAAATAATTTTATAATTATTGTCAGCTCTCTTAGGTTTATTGTTTTAGTAGAAAGGTACTTTATTATTATTCCTATTAAATATGACAGCTTTGATAAAAATATTATACATGGAAACACACATCCTTATAATTTACTTTAAATACTTAAGTAGAAAATGGTATTTTTCAGAATCAGTGGTATTCAGAAGACATACAGAAAGAAAGGTGAAAATGTGGAGGCTTTGAGAAGTAAGTAGCTTTCCTTGTATCAGTACATAATTGTAAAGTGCAAATTGGAAAAAATTTGCATAGTTTGTGGGAAATTTAAACTTCTTTACCACAATTTTCTCTTTCTTTTAGGGGTACTTTCATTTATTTATGTAATTAATACTCATAATAAAATTAACGACATCGAAATAGTAAAAGGAAAAAGTAGTATCTATTAAAGATGAAAAATATTCAACTATTGGGACGCCTGGGTGGCTCAGTTAAGCATCTGCCTTCGACTCAGGTTGTGATCCCAGGGTCCTAGGATCAAGTCCTGCATCGGGCTCTCTGCTCGGCGGGAGGCCTGCTTCTCCCTCTCCCTCTGCCCCTCCCTCTGCTTGTGCTCTCTCTCTCTCATGAATAAAATCTTAAAAAAAAAAAAAAAAAAAAGAGTATTCAACTATTTGAATAAGTCTATGTCCTTTTTTGATTTATTATTATGTATGTATATATGTGTTAATTTTTTTTTCCCTTTTGACCCAGCACAGGGTTTCTCGGTGTCAGTACAGTACGACTGACATTTTGAGTCTGGTAATTATTTGCCCTGGAAACTATTGTGCGATTTGTGGAGTGTTTAACAATGGGTCAGGATTCCTCCGAAGGAGTAGAATACATACACACTCAGACACAGGAACACACGCAGACAGCTGGTGACCTGGAGAGCTACGGGAAGGACTGAAAGAGGAGGTTCTTCTTAAGAAATTGGTTCACTTGATCGTGGGGCCCGCAAGTCTGAAGTCTGTAGGGCAGAGTGGCAGCTTGGAAACCGAGGCAAGGGTTGAAGTTGCAGTCTTGGGTCCAAAAGTCACAGGCTAGGCTGGCAGGCTGGAAGCTCAGGAGATCTGTGCTGTGGTATTGAGGCAGAGTCCTGTCTTCTCAGGGAAACCTGGTCTGGCTCTGGAGGCCCTCAGCTGGTAAGATACGTTCACCAGTACTCTGGAGGCATCCAGATTGGAGAGGAAGCAGTGAAACTTTATTTACAGTTCGTAAGTGTCCGTTTAAAAAATCTGATGAGATTTACAAAAAAGTTGGTGGAACTAAAAAGTGAATTTAGTTTAGCGAAGGGGACAGGATATAAGATAAATATGGAAAAATCAATTATATTCCTATATACTACTAAAAAGTTAACATTAAAAAATAGTATATCTCTTAGTATCTAAAAATACATTTATAGGTAAGTCTGACAAAAGTTGTAACAGGTTTGTACCCTGAAAAATAAAAAAACATTGCTGAAAGAAATTGAATATGTAAATAAGTAGAGATACTGAGTTCATGGGTAAGAAGACTCAATGCTAGATGTCAACTTTACTCAGATTTCAATAGATTCAGACACAATTAAAATTCCTATGAGACTCTTTTTTGTAGATTTTGACAAACTGACTCTAAAATTTATGTGAAAATGCACATGACCTAGGATACTCAAAACCCCTTTGAAAAAAAAACAAAGTTGGAGAACTAGTATTACCTTGTTTGAAGTCTTCATATAAATGTTCCATTTATCAAGGCAATGTAATTTTGGTATAAAAACGACAGAAAAATAGATCAGTGAAACAGAACAGAGAGCACAGAAGTAGGCCCATATATATATGGCATAGCTGATTTTTGACAGAGGTGTAAAGATAACCTCCTAGAGAAAAGATGGACTTTTAAACAAATGCTGTTGAAACAATTAAGTAAAGTGAGTATTGGTCTATCTTGGGCACCATATACAAAAACTAACTGAAAAATGAGTCATACACCTAAATGTAAAACCTTAAACTGTAAAACTTCAAAAAGAGCAGAACATAGGAGAAAAGCTTTGAAACCTTGGGTTCGATGAAAATTTCTCAAGATATGGCACCGTAAAATAACTCATTGATAAATTGGACTATAAAAATTAAGAAGACTTCTGTTCTTTGTAAGACCCTGTTAAGGGGAATGAAAAGACAAACTACAGACCTGGGAGAAATAGTTGTAAATCATATATCTGATCAAGGACTTTGATCCAGAATATATAAAGATTTCTCAAAACTCAATAATAAGAAACAACCCAATTAATGGGTAGAGTATTTGAATAGACTCTTTGCCAAAGAAGATACGAGGATAGCAAATAAGCACATGAAAAGATGTCCAACATTATCACTTATTAGGGAAATGCAGATTAAAACCTTAAACATATTTAGTAGAATGATTAAAATTATTATTTTTTATATGTTATGCTATGCTTATCACAAATGGAGCTACCATCTGTCCCCACACAGCACTGTAGAACAATTAAAATTGGAAAAGGCTGATCATGCCAAGTATTGGTGAAGATGTGCAGCTAGAACTCATGCACTGCTGGAGGAAATGTGAGGTGGCACAACTATTTTGGAAAATAGTTTGACAGCTTTTGAAAAAGTTAAATATACACCTGTAATGTGATCTAGCCATTTTACTTCTAGGTATTTGGCCAAGAGCATAATTTTATAGTAGGACTTATATATGAATATTCATTGTAACCTTATTTGTTAGACAAAAACTGAGAACAACCTAAATGTCTTATCAGTAGGTAAATACACAAACCCAACTGTGATACACCCATACAGTGCAATGCTATTCAGCAAAAAAAAGGGAATGAATTCTTGATACATGCTACAACATGGATGAATCTCAAAATAATTCTGTTAAGTGAAAGAAGTCAGAAATAAAATAGTAATAGCATATGATTAAATTGGTATAAAATTATAGAAGAGGCAGAACTAGTCTTTAGTGAAAAAACACAGATCAGTGATTATCTGGAGATGGGTAAATGTGGGTAGAACAGGCAGAAGGGGGAGACATTTTATTTTTACTATTATTTTTTTAAAGATTTTATTTGTCAGAGGGAGAGAGAGAGAGAGAGAGAGAGAGCACAAGCATGGGCAGCGGCAGGCAGAGGGAGAAGCAGGCTCCCCAGTGAGCAAGGAGCCTGATGATCCTGGGATCATGACCTGAGCCGAAGGCAGATTCTTAACCGACTGAGCCACCCAGGTGCCCGGGAGAGATATTTTAAAGCAGCACTTTTTGTGGAGATGGATATGTTCATTATCTTGATAGTGGTGATGGTTTTATGGTTATATACACATGTCAAACTTAGCAGATTGTTTGACATATGTACAGTTTATTGTTTGTCAACCATATCTCAGTAGTGTTATTTTAATAATTAAATCAAGTGACTCTGGGTTGTGAGATTGAGCTCTGCATTGGACTTGTGCTCTGGGCGTGGAGCCTGCTTAAGATTCTCTCTCTCCCTCTGCCCACCACCCCCCTCTAAAAAAAAAAAATTAAACCAAGTGATTATAAATTTGTGGTTTAACTTCTGAACTCTTTTGTTCCACTGGTCTGTTTATCTGTCCTTGCTTCTAACTATTTTAACTATCATAGCTGTATAGTTCGTCTTGATAACTTTAAATATTGTGTTTTGGGCACTTTGCATTCTCATGTAAAGAATTACATGGAAGTGCATTAGAATCAGATTTATAAGTTTTCAGCACTGTGTCTGTTTTGGTGAGTTATTTTCAAGGGATTTGTTCATTTAAATTGCCAAATTGAGGGCGCCTGGGTGGCTCAGATGGTTGAGCGTCTGCCTTCGGCTCAGGTCATGATCCCGGAGTCCTGGGATCGAGTCCCACATCGGGCTCCCTGCTGCTTGGGAGCCTGCTTCTCCCTCTGCCTCTCTCTGTCTCTCATGAATAAATAAATAAAATATTAAAAAAAAATTGCCAAATTGATTGTTACAGGTTGTTCATAATAATCTCTTCTTATCTTTTTAATGTCTGTAGAGGCTGTAATGATGTTCCCTCTCTTCATTTAGTAATTTGTGATTATTTTTTTCATTTGCTTTACAGTGGGTTTGTCAATTTTATTAATCTTTCAAGGAATCAACTTTTGACTTTGATGGTTTTCTTTTTTTTTTAAAGAGTTTATTTATTTGAGACAGAGAGAGTGAGGAGCGAGAGGGAGAACATGAGTCGGGGAGGGGCCTGGGTAGAGCGAGAGGGGAGAATCCAGGCAGACTCTGCACTGAGCACAGAGCCTATCACGGGGCTTGATCTCACAATCCTGGGATCATGACCTGAACAAAAACCAGGAGTCAGACGATTAAATGACTGAGCCACCCAGGTGCCCCTGACTTTGTTAGTTTTCTTTATCATATATTTGCTTTGTAGTTTATTGAGCTGTGTTATTCTCTTTGTTATTTCTTTATTACTACTTTCTTTGGGTTTAATTTATTCTCCTTTTCCTAGCTTCTCGGTATGGAATCATTTATCTATTTCTGCTCTAACCATTAAGCTTAGGCACCCTAATGCTCAGTGGCTGAAGGCATCCCTTATTTTACAATGGCTAAGGAATCTCCAGTTTGCCTGGGCAGCTCTTCAGTCAGTTCGTGGATTATCTGGGATTGGATGGTGGTCTGGGCGCATACATAATTGGCTAATAGGCTAGCTGGTCTAGTGGACTGTAGGTGGGATAATTTGCCTTTTTTTATATGGTCTCTCATCCTTCATTGTTATTTGCCATTTCTCATGTTTCCCCTGTTGTCTTCTTAGCTGTATATGCCTTCTTTAGAAATTACTCTTGATATTATGACATATATTCTTGACTTCTATAAATTAGTGCTTTAGTAATTAATAGTATTTGTAGAATAGTAAAGGAAGAAAAAGAAGTCCGGGACCTTACTTTTATCCTTACTTATCCCTTTTAGCCGTCTTCCAACTTATATGCTGTTGTTTTCATGTATTTTAATTCTACGTACATTTTAAACCAGAGATAATGTTATTAGCGTTGTTTTTATATTTACCTATATATTTACCACATCATTTATCTTTGTTACTTCCTGCATTTCTGATCTTCTATCTAGGATAATTTTCCTTGTGCATGAAAAAGATGTTTTTGCTGTTTTCTTTAATGCAGGTCTAACAATGATACATTTTCTCAGTTTTTGTTTGCAAATATCTTTCTTTCACCTTTAGTTTTGAAGGATATTTCTCTGAATATATAATTTTAGTTTGATGGTTATTCTTTTTCAGCACTTGAAAATGTAACCTGTTGTCTTCTTGTTTCCATTGTTTGAGCTGCAGAGACAGCTGTTAGTTTTATTCTTTCCCTGTTGTTGGTATATACGTTTACCCTGGCTGTTTTGAAAGATCTTTTTTTGGTTTTCCACAGTTTTACTACCACCTGCCTTGGTGGTGTTTGTTTGTTTTACATTTATTCTACTTTGGGTATATAAGTGCTTCTTGAATCTCTCGCTTGATGTCTGTCTTCTTTTTAAAAATATTCTCCACCATTTCTTTTCCAGTTTGCCTTTGTCCTATCTTTTCTCTCCCTTTAGGTTTATTATTACAGGTTTATGACTTTTCATTTTATCCCAGTTGTCTTTCATTCTCTCTACTGAATTTTTTATTGTTTTGTCTCTCTGCTTTAGTCTAGGTATTTGCTTATGATGTTTCTTGTCATTTACTAATTTTCTGTGGTTCAGCCTAATCTGATTAGACTATGTATGGAAATATTTTTCACTTATCCTTTCCAGTTTTTGTCTTGCCACTTGGTTCTTTTATGTGGTTTTTAGTGCTTTGTCAACATTCTCTTGAGAGCATGATAGAATGGTTGTTTTAGAATATTATGGTGTCAATATCTAAATCTCTTCTAGGTCTGTTTCTGTCACCTGTCTTTTCTCTTGGGTTTTGATCTTCTCTTGCTGTTTCCTGCCCGCTTGGCTTTGACTGAGTGTGTATTGCATATGAAAACTGTAGAGATTATTTGATGCTCTGGATGATGCAATCTTCCTCTAGAGAGGATTTAGTTTTGTTTCTGGCCTAAAGCTCTAGGGATAACTCAGAATCCCAGGTCACCTTCATCAAATCAGGATCTACAGTGATTCAAAACTGGGTTTTCAGGTCCCTGTCTTTTGTCCTTTAGTCATTGACACGTCCATCTAGTGATACTTCTTCATTTTATGTTTTATTTATTTATTTAATTTATTTTTTTTAGAGGAGAGAGAGAGTGGGAGGGGAGGTGCAGAAGGAGAGAGAGAATCTCAAGCAGGCTCCCCTCTGAGCATAGAGCCCGACTCGGGGCTATATCTCACGACCCTGAGATCATGACCTGAGCTGAAATCAAGAGTCAGATGCCCAACCAACTGAGCCACCCAGGTTCCCCATGTTTCTTTCATTTAAATTGAATTTCTAAGGCATTTACTCTTCCATTCCCATGCTATTGATTAATTTCTAGATTTTTACCAGTGTTTAACCTTGTTAATACCCTTGGAAACAAATTTTTGTTTGTTTTAATTATCTTAGAAAGTCCCAAAACTGGGTTCACAGAACCCCTCCCCAATGTTTTGTATATCCTTGAAATCTGTTAATATAACAAAAAATAAGTTTATCTTTACTACTTTTCTTGTTGCCCATAGCATTGACTGTAACAAGGAATTTTTATCCTATAATATTAAATATTATGGTATTAAATACGCTAATTAACTTTAAATCTGTCATTGAACTTACTGATTTATTTAAAGATTATTCAAGTATTCGTTATTATTTTGCGTAGCTCAACAGAAATAAAAATCACATTTGAGTCTTCTTTTCTGAATTAGATTTGTCATTTGACATATATGAGGGTCAGATTACTGCGTTACTTGGCCACAGTGGAACAGGAAAGAGTACATTGATGAATATTCTTTGTGGACTATGCCCGCCTTCTGATGGTGAGAGTTTTCTGACTTAAAAAATCTCTTACTTCGGTTTATTAGTGTTATTAACCAAGGTACCATAATATAATTATTTATCCTTGATTTATATTTATATAAATTATATCATTTATTATTTATCCTTGATTCATCCAAACATGTACAGATTGATTTTTTCCAATGATTTGAGACCAACCTCAGTGTCTGTAAATGTGTTTTATTATTTTTTTATTATACACGTTTGTTTTTCAATAGAAAATATAAATGAGTCAATCATGTTTAATAAAGTAAAAAGGATCTGATTTTGTTACTTATTTTATCAGATATTTGTGTGTATTTTCATTTTCAAGAAAGGAGAAATCAGTAATTAATTGGAAATTAAATGAGACCTATAAATATTTTAGATTGTAGGTACAGATTTTTAAATATGCAACAACAGTTCAAAAGGAAAGAATGATAAATATCAATACCATCTCCTAAAATAGAATTATAAGAGTAATACCTTAAACATATAATTGTTGTATGTGATTGCCCTGTAGGTGAGAATTTAATATGGCAGCTCCATATTTCCACAATAACCTAATAGATTGGCAGTACAATAAATATTTTAAGAAAGGCTGAATTTCCCCTGATGATGGGTATTAAAGAGGGCACATTCTGCTTGGAGCACATTCTGTTATGCACAAACAATGAATCATGGAACACTACATCAAAAACTAATGATATAATGTATGGTGATTAACATAACAATAAAAAATTTTTTAAAAAAGATAAAAAAAGAAATTCCAAGAATTTCCATGTATTGAATCTGCATTTCTTAAAATATAGTTTAACTTCTGAAATTAGTTTTGTTGCTTATCCCTAACTGTGTCACTTTTTAATGTGATAGTGGTAATATCTTATATTTAATAGGAATTTATGATTTTTATTATAATTCTTACATTATCACATTGATTTAATAGTTCTTAAATTTAAGTAGGATATTTTGTATTTAGTTTATAGAAGAGAAAAGCTGGAATTCAGACTGATTTTCTCAAGACCACATATCTAGTTAGGGGAAATTTTTTAGTTTCTTTCTTCTTTCCACTATTGAATAATGCCTGGAAATGAAGGAAAATTGCTACTGAAATATAAGTGTAAATAATGTACCAGGACAGAATTATTTTTAGTGTTAAGCACCAGGACAATTATTTTTAGTGTTAAGCTCCGATTCCTTGCTCTTTCCACTGTGTAATATCACCTGAAAATGAAGGAAAATGAGATTGGAAATGAGGTGGAAGCAGATCACCAATAGTATGGAAATGAGGGTTTGTTGTATCTTCCAAGGTTATATTAACTCATACTTTATATATTTACTACATACAGGTAACTAAATTTTTAGTGTACATTAAGGCATATAGACTTTTTAATATTTAATATAGTTAATATAAATTTAAATATATATTTTGCTTTTAGGATTTGCATCTATATATGGACACAGAGTCTCAGAAATAGACGAAATGTTTGAAGCAAGAAAAATGATTGGCATTTGTCCACAGTTAGATATATACTTTGATGTTTTGACAGTAGAAGAAAACTTATCCATTTTGGCTTCAATCAAAGGAATACCAGCCAATAATGTAATACAAGAAGTATGTCATTCATATAGAAATTTTTACTTTATTCCCTATAAATTACTAACCTTTCATAATAACTGTTGTAAAAAAATGCATGAAAATCTAAATAAAAACCTGTTCTGAGTCAGTAAACAAATTTATTACAAAGAATTGGATGGAATTTGGAGTAAATATTTTAGCACATATAAAATAGTCCTTGTTTCATCTGGAGGAAACTAGCCTCTCAGTATAGGTTTTTCTTTTCTTCCTTCCTTTCCTTTCCTTTCACATCTGCCTCCTTTCCTCTACCACACGCACACACGCACACACACACACACACACACACACACACACACACACACACACACACAGAGCTTTCTAACTGATCCCTTCACCAGTACCCAGGAAGTCACAAAAGTAAAACAGACCTATCAATCAGGAATCTTTTTATCTGTTATTTCAAAATTATATATGAATACATGTCAAAATTAAAGTCTGTACTAAAAGAACATTTTTAAGTTGATATTAAAATCGAGACACTTAAAAATTGATAATTATTAATCGTATAATTTAAAAAATAACATTGTTCTCACTTTACAGGTGCAGAAGGTTTTACTGGATTTAGACATGCAGGCTATCAAAGGTAATCAAGCTAAAAAGTTAAGTGGTGGTCAAAAAAGAAAACTGTCTTTAGGAATTGCTGTTCTTGGGAATCCAAAGGTAAATAAATATTAATGTATTATATACAAATATAATCTAGTGTATGTTTACATACAATAATATGTTATGTAAAGTTTCAGTATACATAAAATGCTATTCATTATTATGGATGTGATTATAGTAAAAAGGTTTGAAACTCAAGTCGTAAAGATAAAACATTTACGGTGGTGGTTACTTCTGGGAAGGGGAATGGAAAGGATGGATTTTAGTTATATTTGCAATGTTTTATTTCTTTAAAAAAAAGATCTGCAGGAAATATGGCCTAAAAAATGGCATTTGTTGCATTTCATTGGTGGCTTTAACAGTATTGCCCTAATTCTCTTTAGTTTTCTATATGTTTGTAATAGTTCAGAATAAAATTTAAATACAGAACAAAACCAAAGGAATAGTTCCGTTTTTCACTGTTCTCCTGATTTTATTTCGTATGTGTCTGTTCCGGGCTCTTGTTTGTCCTGTAAAACAGAACCATCTGGTGACAGGGCTCTGCATAGGGCTAGAAAGCTGCAGCCCGAGCCCTCGGGGTCCCCGCCATCCTGCTGCTTTCTCCTTGCTGCTGTAGCTTGGGGTGACTCTGGGTTCTGGCTTTATGTTGTCTTTCTCTCAACCCCCATCGATGTTTTATTTTTTAATTTACGTATCTGATTGTTATTACACTTACGTCATATATGTTACTGATAATAGTCTTTTAAAATTGAAACAAGGAAAATATTCACTTGCCAAATTGATAGTTTAAAAAATTTCTGCTAGTTCATATATGAGTGAAAAACTCAGATCTAATATATACTTCTTGTTGGAATATTAATTTGAAGTGGGAAAGTTTTCCATGTCCATAAATTTTATGTATTTTAGTTTTTCTGAGGATTCTCTGCCATTCCCTGCTCTTTTTCACACAGATACTATTGCTAGATGAACCAACAGCTGGAATGGACCCCTGTTCTCGTCATATTGTTTGGAATCTTCTGAAATACGGAAAATCTAACCGAGTAACAGTGTTTAGTACTCATTTCATGGATGAAGCTGACATTCTTGCTGGTGAGATTTTTAGTTTATTTTTGAAAGATAAGGTCATGGGGCCAAACAGGAGATGGGTAGAGATAACTAAATCCCAAGGAATAAGGAAGGTGTGTGAACCTCACACAGGTGGGTGTTTTAAACTTTTTTAAAAATTACATATTTATGTGTTTGGGAGTCCTGCAGATCATCTCAGATTGAGTAATTTGCCAGGAGAACTAACAGGACTCAGCATATAGTTATACTTACGAGTTCTTACCACAGACTGACAGGATACAAAGCAAAATCAGCAAAACGAAGAGGCATATGAGACATGGAGGAAACCAGTCATGAGCTTCCAAAACTCCTCTCCCAGTGGAGTCACACAGAATATCCTTAATTTCTCTAGCAAGGAGTTGTTAACATATGTGAAATGTTGTCTACCAGGAAAGCCTATTAGAGACTCTGCGCCCAAGGTTTCTAATGGGTGCTGGTCGTAGAAGCACCTGCTGACAGCCATGTACCAAAATTCCACTCTCCCAGAAGGAAGCCAGTGTTCAGCACAATCTACATTGTAGATTCATTTTTTCAGTAGTATCTTTGTTTAAAAAAAAAAGTATTTAGAAAACCCAACAAACTGCTTTTTTTGTTGTTGCTTTTTGTTTTTACATTTGATTATAAAGGAAATTGTGAGCCTTTTAGGAAGAGTCTGAGATATTCGGAACAGTATTAGGAAAGTAGACTCTAGAATCGGAACTGTGTGGGTACAATGTCTGGCTTTGTCACTTAAAGCTGTGTAAAACTTGGGCAAACAATATGTTTTCTCATTGCCTCGGTGTTCTCATTTAAAAACCAGGAAGTGATAATCTGGTTTCTTTCTAATAAGGTTGTGAATATTTAATGATGATATTGGTGTCTTATATGGGAGAAATATAAATGCCAACTGACTTAAAAAATTGAAATGCAAATGCTGTTACTAACTTAAAAATTGAAATGCAAATTTCTGTTTGCAGATAGGAAAGCTGTCATATCACAAGGAATGTTGAAATGTGTTGGTTCTTCAATTTTTCTCAAAAGTAAATGGGGGATTGGCTACCGCCTAAGGTATCATTCATTCTTGGTTGACTTTATTCTTTATAGTATTCTTGAACTGCTGTTACTATATTTCAGAATTGCCATAATGTAGTTTGGCCAATTTTTATGGCACTAACTTTACTTCAGGCATTCAGAATTTACTTTTGGTTGTTTATTAATTATTAAAAGAATTATGACTTTTGTTTTTCTCTAGCATGTACATAGACAGATATTGTGCCACTGAATCTCTTTCTTCCCTGGTTAAACAACATATACCTGGAGCTACCTTATTACAACAGAATGACCAACAACTTGTGTATAGCTTGCCTTTAAAGGACATGGACAAATTTGCAGGTATTACTTTCAGTTTCCTGATTGTTGAACCAGGATCTTGCACTGGGAGTAGGTTTTCTTGATTTACTTCATTATATATTTTTCTGTGTAATATTTACATGTTCCCAGGTGGCTTTACTTAATTTTACGTTTCTTCTTTACATTTGAAAATCAGAAACTACAAGCTAACGTGGGTTTTTTTTCTTTCTGTTTTTTACAAACACTATGCAGGAAACTGTAACTAATATGTTAAGTAAATGTATTTGCTTTGTTGTCAAGAAAGATTGCTCCATTTGCTCGGCGGCCTCCTGGGAATATGTAATTATACAAACACAGTTGTTTGTGTTCTCAAGTTCTTTTCCAATTTCATGATTCCATAATGAAGGACATAATAATATGGTAAACCCTTGAATTATTTTAATTGTGACATTATTCTTCTGCTTTATAATGAGGAACTCATACTCAGTCTCCGTATCTGTTAGGGATCTCTTAATAACCAAAAGGATATTATTGATGCAGATATGTTGTGCAGAATTCCTGTAACCTTTATGTCATTTAACAGATTTTCTATATTAATTTAATTGATTTTTTCCTAAGGAAAAAAAGTTCTTAATTAACTGGAATGAACTACATAAGCCAACTTTAATGTGCCCTGCCTATCATTCTGTCTGTAAAATATTTCTTAGGTTTAATTTATAATATGATAAATATCCACTAGCTATATCTCTATAAGCAAACATTCCTTGGGGTCCTTAGCAATTTTTAGGAATGTTAATGGGGTTCTGAGACCAAAATGTTTGAGAACTGTGTTAGCAGAGTAAATTTAGTCCTATCCCATTTAAAAGTGTATTTTAGAATAATTCATGATGATATGCTTAACTACACAACATTCTTTATTTTTTTTTTCCTTTAGGTTTATTTTCTGCTCTAGACACGCATTCAAATTTGGGTGTAATTTCTTACGGTGTTTCAATGACGACTTTGGAAGATGTGTTCTTAAAGCTAGAAGTTGAAGCAGAAATTGACCAAGCAGGTAAAAACAAAACTAATAAAAAATTTTAGGCAATGAACCAGAGAGATGGTAAAAGAGATGAATAATTAAATAAACATGTGAAATATGTTTTTAGAGGAAGAAAGGGTAGATAGAAACAGGTAAATAAGTAACTGAGATATTTACTGATAGCAGTAGGATTATGAAGGAAATAATGGGGTGGTCTTGGGAGGCAGGTAACTTAGAATGTATCTTTAGGAAGGACTGTGTTGAGATGATAAACTAAGAGTTGGATGGCAAGAAAAATCTAAATATGTGAGGATTTTATTGCAAAGCTTTTTAGATAAAGGGAACTGCTTCTGCAAACTTTTTTTTTTAAAGATTTTATTTATTTATTTGACAGAGTGCATGCACAAACAGGGGGAGCGGCAGGAGGAGGGGGAGGGAGAAGCAGGCTCCCCATTGAGCAGGGAGCCCGATGTGGGGCTCAATCCCAGGACCCTGGGATCATGACCTGAGCCAAAGGCAGACGCTTAACCGACTGAGCCACCCAGGTGCCCCCGCAAACTGTTAATTAAGGAATGAGTTGGATGTGTTTGATGATAAAGAAAAGGCCACTGTGGATAGAGTTTAGAGAGCCAAAGAGAGATTAGAGGGGAGGGCCAGGGGCCAGATCATGTTTAGTCTTTGAATATCTGGAAAAGAATTTGGTTTGTTTTCTTAGTGTAGTGTGAAGCTATTGAGAGTTCTAAAGCAAAGGAGTAACACGATCTGATTTGCATGTTTAAAAAAATGCATTCTGGGGGTGCCTGGGTGGCTCAGTTGGTTAAGCGTCCAACTCTTGATTGCAGCTCAGGTCATGATCTCAGTGTTGTGAGATTGAGCCCCACAGCTGGCTCTGCACCGTATATGGAGCCTGCTTAAGATTCTCTCTCTCCCTCTTCCTTTGCCCTTCTCCCCTCCCTAAAAATGTAAATAAATTAATTAATAATAAAAAAATTAAAAATGCATTCTGATTGTTAAATGATGAGTAGATTGTAAAGGAAGTGTGGAAGCAGGAGGACCGTTAGGAAACTATTACACTTAATATTGTCTTGAGCTAGGGTGGTTGAGAAAATAGGGAAACAGAATAGACGGGTTATCTTCATGGTATTGGTGATGTTTTCCTGAGGGATTGTCAGCTGAGTGAAGATGTTAGGGCTAAAGATTTAAATTCTGGAGTTACCCACAGGTAGATGGTGCCATGGGTTTGGATGAAATAACTCGGAAAGAGTACAGATAAAGAGTGGACAGGCAAACCCTGAGGTTGAGTAGTGAAGGGCCAGAAAGGGCTGACTGAGAAGGACCCATCATTGTATTTTCTCTCTTCACAAAAGGAGATGTAAAAGCCCAGACAAAATAGTGTTTTAGGAAAGAGGAAGTGATCACTTATTTGCTGATTGCTGTGAAGAATAAGATAAGAACAGAAAAGATGGTTTTGGTAAACAGGGAAAGACAGTGAGGGCTTTGGTAATGTGGAAGTCAGTGGTGACCTTGACAGTAGCCTGGTAAAGGTCAAAGCTGGTTCTATGAAGTTTAAGGTGAGAATGTGAGTTGAGGAAACTTTTCTTACGATTGAAAGTTAGCAAGATGGTGGTGGTGGTGGTGGTGGTGGTGGTGGTGGTGGGTCAGGAGGGTGAAGGAAACACGATGTTTCTCTCAAACATGGAGAAAGGACAAAGTCAGGTTTATTTTGAGGATGTGCTATCAGACTGTATCAGAGAAAGTTCACATAAAAGTTTTAGATCTTACATAACTGGAGAGAGAACAAGATACCAAATTTGGACATGTGTCCAGTTTGATGCCATTGAGTAGAGATAAAGGTGTGGAAATAGAAGTAGAGGAAGTTAGAGGTGAGGATGTAGAACACATTATTGGTGAGTATATTTGTAATACTTTGGGTGACGGAAGAGAATTAGGTGGAGAAGATGCTTGTTATCTGTTATGCTAAATATTTTGAGGTATAGGAAGTAGTCTGTAGAGTTGGGTAGGGGGATAAAGATGAGAAGGCTATGTGCAGTGTAGGTGTTACTGGCTTTATTTTGTATACCTTTAAGTCCACCATGCAAAATAAATGTACCTCTAACATCGGCTTGCTTTCAGTTTGGCTGATTTTAACTGTTTTATTTTTCAAAGGTTAAAAATACCAAATTCTGTAGAAGGTAAATTGGTGCTCACTGAATACCGTGATTGTGATATATAATATTTTAGCCCCCATTTTTAGTTTGATTGACGAGAGGGTTTAGATTGGTTCATCTTACTAAGTCATTCATCTAAACTCTTGAGTTGCAAAAGTCCCAAGATAACCAGGTTGTGGTTCATTATTATTTTATGCATTATTCCATTCCACTCTTAAAGTTTTTAAGGTTTACTCATTTTTTAAATTTAACGTAAGTCAAGGAAGTCCTTCTTTGTGGCTCTCCTCATACTGAAACCAATTTTCATCTCTTCATTATTTTTCATTTTTTTTAAAAATTGAATCACTGGGGCGCCTGGGTGGCTCAGTCATTAAGTGTCTGCCTTCAGCTCAGGTCATGATCCCAGGGTCCTGGGATCGAGCCCTGCATCAGGCTCCCTGCTCAGGCGGGAAGTCTGCTTCTCCCTCTCCCACTCCCCCTGCTGTGTTCCCTCTCTCGCTGTCTCTATCAAATAAATAAGTAAAAATCTTTATAAAAAAATAAAAATTGAATCACTTATAAAAATATCCTTTTTCCTATCCTCATTGATTAATTTTATCTGTGTTTGGTCTCATGGTATAAATCATACAGTGTGGGGGCACCTGGGTGGCTCAGTCAACTACTCGCCATCGAGCCCCACATTGGGCTCCCTGCTCAGCTCCCTGCTCAGCAGGGAGTTTGCTTCTCTCTCTCTCTCCCTCCTCCCCACTCGTGCTCTCTCTCTGTCAAATAAATAAATAAAATCTTTTTAAAAAATCATATAGTATGTCTCTTTTGTGTCTGATTTTTTTAACCTAATATAAGTTTGTAAGGTTTAAACTACTGTAGTTGTGTAGTAGTTTATTGAGTTTCATTGTTTTAGACTATTTTATTACAAGAGTATTTCACAACTTATTCATTCACCTGTTGGTAGACATTTGCATTCTTCCAGTTTATAGCTATTCTTGACAGGTAGCTAGCTAACAATATTCTTGTATATGTGTTTTGGTGGACCTATGTGTGTATCTTTGTTGTGTTTATACCTAGTGGAGAATTTCTGGGTCATAAGATATGCATGTGCTCAGTTTTGTTTTTTTTAAAGATTTTATTTATTCATTTGAGACACAGAGAGAGAGAGAGAGAGAGAGCATGAACAGGGGGAGAGGCAGGCAGAGGGAGAGGGAGAAGCAGGCTCCCCGCTGGGCAGGGAGCCCAATGCGGGGCTCAATCCCAGGACCCTGGGATCATGACCCAAGCCGAAGGCAGGTGCTTAACTGACTGAGCCACCCAGGTGCCTGCATGTGTTCAGTTTTAATAATATTGCCAAAGTATATGAGAGTTCCGTTTGTCCTACATCACCACCAGATGTGTGCTTCTTTAAAATTTACATGCCTCAGAAAGATTTTCATTCTTTTAAGGAATATCCCATAATTTTCTGTCTTTGTTTTGTTTTGGCAAATAGATTATAGTGTATTTACTCAGCAGCCACCAGAAGAAGAAATGGATTCAAAATCTTTTGATGAAATGGAGCAGAGCTTACTTATTCTTTCTGAAACCAAGGCTTCCTTTGTGAGCACTATGAGCCTTTGGAAACAGCAGGTGTATACAATAGCAAAGTTTCATTTGCTTACCTTGAAACGGGAAAGTAAATCAGTAAGATCAGTGTAAGTATGATCACTTTCCTGCCTGATGAGTTGTTTTTTTAAGGCTACAAATTCAGTTTGTCATCTAAATGTAGACATATGTAAGTCTATGTAGTTTTGAAAGATTAAGACTATAACTTCACGTCAGAGAAAAGAACTATGCATTTAGCGATTTCTTTGAATACCACTAGAACTTTCACTCTTTTTTTATTTTTTTATTTATTTTTTTAAAGGATTTTCACGTGTTTTTTGTTTTGTTTTGTTTTAAAGATTTATTTATTTATTTTGAGAGACTGAGAATGAGAGAGAGAGTGCGCACATGAGAGTGGGGAGGGTCAGAGGGAGAAGCAGACTCCCCGCCAAGCAGGGAGCCCGATGCGGGACTCGATCCCAGGACTCCAGGATCATGATCTGAGCTGAAGGCAGTCGCTTAACCGACTGAGCCACCCAGGCGCCGTCACTCTTTTTTTAAACTAGCATTTTTTTGTCTCGTCTAACTGAGGGACTGTCATTATATTCTTTAATTGTGTAATTTTTGAATTATTACTATTTAAATTTTATTTTGCTATTTTACATGATGTATTGTGTATGTATTACTATTATGTATAACTGCTTTTTGTAAACAGCAGGAAGAGTAAGTTTTATCTCTGTATCAGATAAAGAGACAAATATAAAGAAGGCTTTATAGCTTCAAGAACTGGGATCAAAATGATATCTTTTCAACTTTGCTTTACCTCTCTCAGGTTCCCAATGTGTGCTAGACTTTCAGTTATTGGGACATAACATTAAATATTTTCCTGTAACACACACTGATCTTGTTAGATCCAAAATGGCAGTAGAAATAAAATTTAATAAGCAAGAATATTGTTATATGCTTGATATATGCTGAATTCATTTGCTTTTTTGCCCTAGTTTATTCAGTATCAAAGAAATGTCAGCCAAGTGTCTCATATATTCCAGTCTCAGCATTACTAAAAGAAAACTATTTATTTAAATCAGCATGTTTCACTTTTTTTAATTGAACACTATTCTCCTAAAATACTCCCTGAAAAACAATAAAAGTCTTAGTTCAGACTGCCATAACAAAGTAACATAAACTTGGGTTGCTTAAACAACAGAAATTTATTTTATCATGGTTTTAGAGAGTGGAAATCAGATTAGGGTACAAAATTGGTCCTGAGGGCACCCTTCCTGGCTTGCAGAGATGGGCCATTATCTTGCTGTGTGCTCATATGACTTTCTTTGTTGACACACAGGGGACAGAGAGCAAGCTCTCTAATCTCTTAGAAGGGCACTAATCCTATCTCAAGGGCCCTATGCCCATGACCTCGTCTAATCCTGATTACCTCCCAAAGGCCTTCTTCCTACTACCATCACACTAGGGGTTAGGGCTTCAGTATATGAATTTAGGGGGAGGGTGACACAAATATTCAAGTCCTAACACAAAGTATTCCAAATATGCATTTGACCATCTGTGCATTTAGTTAATACTGTATCTTATATTTCCTGTCTTAAAGAGTTGTTTATTAGCATATGAAAACACATGAGAGGTTCTATGGTAAAGAAATTGCTTCAGTTTTGTTAAATCTAGAGTTTCCAAATACTGTTTAATCATGAATTTTTGAACGTAAAACACCTATTAACTGATTATGAAACTAGGATTTAATGCAGTATGCTTTTGGAAATGCTGATTCAGGTATACTTACAACAATTTATAAGAATGATTTTTTTTTTAAATTGGAGGGTTTCTGAAAATTATAAAATGCTAAACTGTAATAATCTAAACTCTCTCTACCCACTTGCTATGAAACCTATCACATAAAATATAGCAAATATTTTATAGGATAAGACAGAAGGATATCTACCCTCCAGATAGAAGGGCATTTTGAATAGGTAATAGAATTATGTACTTGACCAACAGCAAATAATGATCCTTATAACTGGCTGTAGTATATCTTGCTTTGCCTCTCTCTAGAGGAACAATGGAGTGTAGAGGAACAATGGAAACTAATATGGTGTGGATGACATTTCAAAGATAACAGTCATTCAAAGTTTCACTGTGTGTTTAAAAACAAAACAAAGGTTTCCTGTATTTTTGTTTCCTTCTCTATATCTAAAATATTTTTGTATTATATCTTTTCTAAAACATAGGAGAGTAAATAGTTAAGACGTAGGGCAGGAAATATAGTAGTTCCCTCAGGACAATAGACATGTAAATGTGGCATAATGTCTGGTTCTTAAAAAACTATAAGCACAAGTTTATATACCCCATAAAAGTTTCTGGATGAGTCTGATCTTAGTTTCATAATTTTTAATTTTGTCATTGAATACTGGCTTTCTGTCCAGTATTGTCATGAGATCATTTTGGAGAGTAGAAATTCTATTCCCAAGCACTGTTTCCTTCAGGTCTTTCTTTTCTTTTCTCTCTCTCTCTCTATGTCTCTCTCTCTTTTTTTTCATGTGTACTTTTAACTGTTATTTGAAGGAGAATTTTTAAAAATAGATTTACATATTAATATGTCCTATGCTGTTTTATTTTTTTCCTTTCAGGTTGCTTCTGCTTTTAATTTTTTTCGCAGTTCAGATTTTTATGTTTTTGGTGCATCGCTCTTTTAAAAATGCTGTGGTTCCCATCAAACTTGTTCCAGACTTATATTTGCTAAAACCTGGAGATAAACCTCATAAATACAAAACAAGTCTGCTTCTTCAAAATTCTACTGGTGAGAGTGTGTGAAGGTCTGTGAATGTGTGTTGGTTGGGGCATGGGGTGTGGAATATAGGTCAGAGGTTGGGATTTTAGAAATAGATGTAAGGTAAAGGCATGGTCTGTCCGTACAAATCTAAGTTTTAAAAAACTCCTTATTGATGCTGAGTAATATATTACAGATACGAAATTTTGGTTAAGTGTAGATTACAGTTTTTAAAACTAACCTTGTCCTGTTAATATTAAGATTTCCTTTTTTAATGGTAGCAACATATTCTCAGAGTATTGTGTTTCATATTAAAGTTTATGGCAAGGAAAATAAACTTCAGAAGTTGAAACACCTTTAGAAAGAGTTACAGTATGTAATATTTATGTAGTTAGATATCTAAATAGAAATGTTTAAATAATTTTTCAAGGACTGAAAAATTAGAATTAAGAAAAATTGCATTAGATATAATCAAATACATTAAATTGGTAATGAATATTTTTGAATTTGCTGTTGATTATTCTTAATTACATAGTTGTCAGATATGAAAAAAAATTAAGAACCGTGGTCTTGAGCTAGGCTAGAACAAGTTTAAAAAAAAAAAACAACAAAAAACCTGACATTGGATTCTGCTTTTCAAAATAATTAAACCTAGTACAAAATTTCATTCATATATGAACAGTTGTTCCTACAAAATCTCTCATCTGCATGGATACAGTCCCAAGGTTCTTCAAGAGTAAATCAAGGTTAGCTAACTCTGGCAAATTTACAGCAAAACAGAGGCAGCTTTATCTGCTTAGAGGCAACTTTATTTGCTTATCTTGCTGAAATAGGTTAGAAAATTTCATTTAATATAATCACTATATACCTCACAAACTCTTTGGGGTTTATTATTTTCCAACACTTACCTATATTCTAGTATATTTCCTTTTTGATTCACTATTAATCTGAAGAGCTTTGACCAGTGTTAGATAATCATAGTTAGGGATGATTATAAATTACTCTTAAAAATCATCACTTTTAAAATGTGACTCCCAGTTTATTATATAATCTTTATTCTTTTGGAGAAAGACTGTATTTCGTGATAGAAAACTACTCTTGAATAGAAAATGTGATGTTTTATAATTGATTTCTTTCATTAGAATTTTTGTTTTGATTTTAATACACATTTCATGTTGGTAAAATATAGTGCTGCATAGAGCCTTATACTCACATAGTGGCATTTTTTGTGTGTTTGGGAAATTGTATATGTATCTCAAATCATTTTGTTTTGAGCTCACTCTCAGTGATCTGCAGAAACACTAGTATTTTCAAAGTTTTGTCCCTTTTGTTATTTTTTTAGTATTTCTAGAATTTGCTCACATATGTACCCTACATCTTCCTAGGCCTTTTTGGTCCTAAATAAAGCCATGTTTCCTTTGGAAACTACTGGCCTCTGTGTATCTGTATTAGATTGTTATCTGATCCTCCTTGCACAGCTTTTTGTGTCACAGGTCATATAGTTCCTTCAGTTATAATGTAGCACTCTTCTGAAGAGTACAGAGCCCCTGTGGCAAACTAGAGAAGAGAGATCATTTGAGATACTAGGTAAGAAAGCACCAGTGAGAGCTCTAAAAGCACCATTCTCTCTGACACTCAAGTTTGGTTCTGGATCTGATCCACAGGCCATACTATTTTTAATTAACCTTTGCTTGGTTTTGATTTCTCTCCAAGTCACATTTGTCCTTTCTGGCTTTTGTGAAGATGGAGGGAGAGCAGTTTCCATTCATCAGACTTGTTGGTATAGATTTAAACCTCAGACAGGATTCATAATCTTTCCCATGGCTTCAGGCAATTTAAAGAATGTAGATGGAGACCTGATTATGTGTTTTAATATTTTAAGGCAATTGACATTTATAAAATTTGTCTGTTCAGAGCACACAGAAATCCTCTAAGGAGTGATGTTACCTGACTCCACACCCTGCCTGGTTCTACCTTTCTGAGCCTAGCAGGTTCTCTTATTACATAAAACTGCCAGATTTTTATTCTCACAATTTAACCAGATTTCATGTGAGTATTTTAGGTAAACTTTCAATGTAATAATAGTAGCAGCAGCGGGAGCTGAAATCTGTACAATTACTGTGCCCGGTTCTGTTTTTAAAGCCTGTGTATGTATTGACTTGGATTTGAATCCAGGCTGACGGCCTCCAGAGCCAGTGTTCTTAATCATGTCTTATCTAACGAAGATAACCTGTTTTTTAAAAAAAGCTCTTTCAATGTTATGAAAAGTCTGTGTCTGTTTCTTATTTAAACTGATTCTTTATTATTTGCTTATTTTCTCTACTAGACTCCGATATCAGTGATCTTACTAGCTTTTTCACAAACTGGAGCATAATGGTGACCGTGTTTAATGACAGTGACTATGTGTCTGCTGCCCCCCACAGTGCGGCTTTAAATGTGATGTATTCGGAAAAGGTAAGAGTAAAATATGTGAGTGAAGACCTATTCGAAGGTTATAGGACATTAAGGTATTTTCTCTAAAATCAGTCGTTTGCTGACCTGACGTCATTAGTTGGAAATGAGAATTTACTTTTGGACATAGCTAGCTGTGTTTATAATGTGTTTTATGACCTGGTGGATGAACAATATACAAAACTATAAAAAATTTAATCTTTGTTATATTTTTGCTTAGAATACCAAAAATTTATAGACTCCAAACCAGATTTTCTTTATCCATCTGTCTTTATCTATTGAATATTATTTCGATAATTTGTTGAATCAACTTTTAGTTAGTGAGGATTCTCTTGGTCTGTGAGAAGGCTTAGTACCCAGTAGCAATGTATTTACATATGGTATGTAATAGCACTCTCTTTTTTTAAATTGTAGGACTATGTTTTTACAGCTGTTTTCAACAGTACTATGGTTTGTTCTTTACCTGTATTGATGAATATTATCAGTAATTACTATCTTTATCATTTAAATGTGACCGAAAGCATCCAGGTCTGGAATACCCCATTCTTTCAAGTAAGCAAACTTTAAAAATGTGTGTGTGTGTGTGTGTGTGTGTGTGTGTGTGTGTGTGTAATAAAAGCCAAGTACCACTACAAAGGAAATCTGTAGATGTTTATCATGTGACAGTTCTTAGTCTAAGGCTTGACTTGGGGATGCTTTACATCTGGGTTTAGGAGTGCCCAGTATTAGTTTGCTTCAGGGTCAAGGAAGTTCTGTCTTGGTACTGATACTTTTATAAAGCATAAGTATTTTTTGTATTAATCAGACAAGAAAAATTAAGATGACTTAAAAATGAATATTGTTCATCTAAAATCTCTTACTGGGTTAGCGAAATAAACTTGAGAAGTTGCTCATACAGTCATTTTTCCTCTAGGTAGGACTATTGGGTTATAAATGTGAAAATTAACTCTTCAGAAAAATAGTCAACATTTTTCTCTCACCCTTATGTTTTATTTTTCGCATGTTGAAAAATAAATGGACAATTATCTTTCTGTAATAGCATTTTTAACTTTCTATTGCTATACTTTTTTTAACAGTTTATTGAGATACACTTCATACACTATTAACTCATTTCAGTCCACTGATTTTTATTATGTTCATAGAGTTCTGCATCCATCACTACATCAGTTCTAGATTTCATTATCTCTCCCACCCTCCAGAAGACCCTTGAACCTGTTGAGGGCAGGGGTAATACGGTGCACTTGGTTCTGGGTAGTTTGTATTTGAGGCACCAGCTGTTTATTTCAGTTGTCTGGAAAAGTTTCCTTCTCTACTTGGGTCTTTGGGGCAGCAAGGGACCATTGAGGCCTGTGGGAGTTATAGCCCCCCATGCTGGGGAGAAGAAACTCTTGTTTCCATAGGAGGCTGAGCTTGTTCCCAAGTACAGCTTTTTCAAAAGGAAGAGGGGCCCCGAGATCCCAAATGGCTCATAGTCCCAGCAACCAATGAGTGCGTCAGAAATCATTCTGCCTGTTCATTGCATAGGACTACTGGTGGACATGTTAACTGCTTTTTCGTGTACATTATTATTTTTAGTTAAATGGTAAAGCTTAATTTAAATGCCCTATTATTCTGTGTTGTAGATAAGAAAATGGAAATACGATGACTTGCTCAGGATTATATAGCTACTTACTAAGTGGCAGAGCTGGTCCTGTAACTCACAGCCTGTTAACTCTGCCACCTGTTTTTTCATATAGACTATGCCTAGGATAGACATCCTAATGTGTTTCTTCAGAGATTTTGATAGTCTTTTATTTAGAAAGTAGTAAGATGGTAGAAAGTGATTCTCAGTTTCATTTCTTACTCTGTGATTGTCTTTCAGGAAATTACAGACATCGTTTTCAAAATTGAGCTGTATTTTCAAGCAGCTTTACTGGGAATCATTGTTACTGCAATGCCACCTTACTTTGCCATGGAAAATGCAGAGACTCATAAGGTAATGATTGAGTTAAAATTACAGGTAAAGTTCGTTAATAAGAAGTCTCATACAGAACAATAACCTGCTCTGCATGAGTGCAAGACTTGTATTTTAGGAGTAAGTAAACGGAGAATAAGCATTTTTAATATAGTAATAGTAATAACTGTCATTTCTTAGTTGAGTCCCTGTCATGCTTCAAAAGTTACATCCTTTAATCCTTACAAGATTGCGATGTAAGTTTTATGTTACCGACTTTATTTATGGGTCAGGAAGTGGGGATGGGAGTGGTCATATCATGTGCCCATGTTGTCTCATCTCATTTGAGATGTTCTTATGTTCTTAACAGGTACACTAACCTGCTCTGCCCCTTAACCTTTAATGGAGTGTGTTGAATGTACAAGGTACTTAATTTTTGCTAAATGAAAAAAATAGGTAGATAATGATTGTGGTCACCAGAGCCTAGGAAAAATTGCTTTGTGTACCGAGTTGTTCGGTATCTTTTTACTTTCTTTTCTGCTCCTTTCTCTTCTGTCCTCAGGCACATGGTGCTCTTGTACAGTCTCTTGGCTATTCAAAGCCTTCCACCCTTCTACGCTGCTGACATTGTCCCTCTCTTACTCCTGTAATCAAAATTCTCATTTTCCACATGTCTTCTTAGTTCAGTGGAAGCAGAATTGTCTAAATTAATTTACCCAGTGTGACAAATAATGAAGTCTCAGAGCAGACAATTACATATTTTAGTAATTTTTTTCAGTGGAAAAGTAATGCATGAGTCTCAGGAAATATTTTAAAAATATATTCTTTTTTTTCTGTTATAAATATATATATTCATTTTTCTAATTTAGAAAATGTGGGAAAGGAACACCTGGGTGGCTCAGTCGTTAAGCGTCTGCCTTCAACTCAGGTCATGATCCCAGGGTCCTGGGATCAAGCCCCGAGTGGCGCTCCCTGCTCAGCGAGGAGTTTGCTTCTCCCTCTCCCTCAGCCCCTCCCCACCCCCGCTTGTGTGCTTGCTCTCTCTCTCTCAAATAAATACAATCTTAAAAAAAAAAAAAGTAGGAAAGTTGGGGCACCTGGGTGGCTCAGTCATTAAGCGTCTGCCTTAGGCTCAGGTCATGGTCCCAGGGTCCTGGGATCGAGCCCTGCATCGGACTACCTGCTCGGCGGGAAGCCTGCTTCTCCCTCTCCCACTCCCCCTGCTTGTGTTCCCTCTCTCGCTGTGTCTCTCTCTGTCAAATAAATAAAATCTTTAAAAAAAAAAAAATGTAGGAAAGCATAAGAAAATTAAAAAAATCCGTAACACCACCACTGACATATAACACTTCCTAGACAATTGCATTTTTCTCTCTTTTGTTTCAACTTATATGTTTTTTAACTCAAATTTTTATTTAGAGATAATTGTAGATTCGTGTTAGGTGTTAAGAAATAATACAGTGAGATCCTCTGTATCCTGCTCACTTCACCTCAGTAATATCTTGTAAAACTGTGGTATAATAGTAAAATCCCAGGATATTGACATTGATACGGTCAAGATAGAGAACAGTGGCTTCACCACAGAGATCCCTCCTATTGCCCTTTTCAAGCCCACACACCCACCCCTTCCCTGACCTCTGGCAACCACTAATCTATTCTCTATTTCTGTAATTTTGATATTTCAAGAATGTATATATGGAATCATAACGTATTTTTGGGAGGGATTAGATTTTTTCACTTAGGATAATTCCCTGGAGATTCATTCAGTTGGTTTATATGTATCAGTAGTCCATTCTTTTTATTGCTGGGTAGTATTCCATGGTGTGGATCTGGATTGTTTCCAGTTCTTGACTATTATGAATAAAGCTGCTATGAACATTTGTGTACAGGTTTTTTTAAAATTTTTTATTATGTTAATCACCATACATTACATCATTAGTTTTTGATGTAGTGTTCCATGAGTCATTGTTTGTGCATAACACCCAGTGTTCCACGCAGAATGTGCCCTCTTTAATACCCATCACCAGGCTAACCCATCCGCCTCCCCCCTCCCCTCTAGAACCCTCAGTTTGTTTCTCAGAGTCCATCACCTCTCATGGTTCACCTCCCCCTCAGATTTACTCCCCTTCATTCTTCCCCTTCTGCTATCTTTTTTTTTCCAGGCTAACCCATCCCCCCACCCCCCTCCCCTCTAGAACCCTGTTTGTTTTTCAGAGTCCATCATCTCTCATGGTTCATCTCCCCCCCCTTTTTTTTTCTTAACATATGTTGCGTTATTTGTTTCAGAGGTACAGATCTGTGATTCAACAGTCTTGCACAATTCACAGCACTCACCGTAGCACATTCCCTCCCCAATGTCTATCACCCAGCCACCCAACCCTCCCCAGAGAAAGACATGTATCATATGACCTCACTGATATGAGGAATTCTTAACCTCAGGAAACAAACTGAGGGTTGCTGGAGTGGCTAGCTCTTTCTTATAATATATTTAATTATTAGGAGTATATGTTTTTATAGATGCCAAAAATCAGCTGAGTAAAATTGTTAGGTATTTGGATTTATAAAAGATTTTTAAAATTTCAAATTATAATGAGAGGATGAGAGAGGAAAACTCAGATCATTTAGGTTTACTGTTTGTATACATGAAAATGCTAATTACTTATAGTAATAACAACTTAAGTTTTCGTACTACACAGGAGGATATAAAAGGCTAAAAATGAGTTATCAGTACAGAGTTTCACACTTCAGCTGAAAGCCTTATGTAAATCCTGAAGACACTTGGCAGTTTATTAGTGTTTTCCTGAAAGGTTAATTTTTAAAAATGAGAATCTCTTTTCTGTTTAAACATATCTTTCATCTACTTCCAGAGTTGTAAAAGCAACACCGTTTTGGCTGCATATTGTTTGCACAGCTATAACTCCCATGACACCTTTTGCTTTATTTTAGTTTTGTGTTTCTTAATTCTACTGTATTCTGATTCTGAAAAATTTTGTCAAAATTGTTACATCTCAGAACTGAGCCAAATTAAAGACTATATGGAATTTAGATTGTAGGAGGGCTTTTATTACCTAGTGATCTAGAATGTGACCTGTATTGTTTTGTTGATGTAAAATGAAGAGTTCCACAATAATTTGCTAGAGTTTTTTGTGTGTAAAATGTTTACAATTATAATCAGTTTCCCTCCTCCCTCTTTTTGTTTTGTAGATCAAAGCTTATACCCAACTTAAACTTTCAGGGCTTTTGCCATCTGCATATTGGATTGGACAAGCTATTGTTGATATCCCCTTATTTTTTCTTGTTCTTATTTTGATGCTAGGAAGTTTATTTGCATTTCATTATGGATTATATTTTTATGCTATAAAGTTCCTTTCTGTGGTAAGTTAACATTACTTGCACTCATGCTATTTATAAATGAAATGTTATTTTAAAAAACTAAGTATTTATAAACATGACAAGTGGTTCATCAAGTAATGTGAATATAAATTTTTTTATAAAAAGTAGAACCAGTATCTATTTTAATTATTGTATATGATACTGATAATGCAATTTATGTTACTGTAAGTGGTTTTTTAAAAAACAACAACTAGCTATCATTATGAAATAATTCCTTGAGACTGAGGTGGTCTTTTCTGTAGACTGCATACTTGTGTGTAATCAGGAATAATTAAACAGTCCTTCCTTAAAATGTCTTCCTTGTCTCTATGTCTGAAAATAATTTCACAAAGAAGCGCTTTTATTCCATACTTTAAAATGTCCCTTAAAATACTAAGGAAGAGTATGACTTACATTCGTGTTCACATGTATATGACTGATACTAGACCCTTCATGTGAATGATTTATATTAGGAAAAAGGGAAAATAGAACTAGGTGAGGTTGGGGTTACTGAAAGTAATTTTATCGTTTTGCCAGAGATAATACTGACTTTACATATAAATTTCTGCTTTATAAATTAATAAGTTTTTCTTAAATACTTACCAAATGCATTGAGTGCTGTATATTGAAATGGTTGCTAATAGTTGATTGAGAAGGATAAAGTTGTAACCAGCTAGTATACTTGTTTTTATAACATGATTAGAGACAGCATTTCAACTGACATAAAAAAGAACTACATATAGTGTTCAGTGTAAATTACTTATTCAGGATTGTGTTAACAGGTAGTTAAAAGTGTGAGTTTTACTGATTTAGGAAGAATGTGCATGGTAATTCCTCAAGTAACTACAATTTCAGTTTTTGGAGCGATTGGTTGAGCAATAAAATTTGAAGAATAATCATTCCTTAATATTTTGATACAACTGGTGTTTTATATCATATGTACTGCTAGCTATTCATATTTTTACATAAAAATACACATTTCTGTTTTATAGGTTTTTTGCCTTATTGGTTATGTTCCATCAGTCATTCTGTTTACCTATGTTACCTCCTTCACTTTTAAAAAAATTTTGAATACCAAAGAGTTTTGGTCATTTATCTATTCTGTGGTAAGTCATGTTTTGTATTATTTCACCCCAACTTTTAACAGTAGCTTACTTGAAAGTCATGAACTCTTTCAAGATTATGTTCAAAATGTTATGGTGTCTTTTCTAAGTACAGAACTTAGGTTGATGGCAGGCAGCATTTTTTGCGTGTGTATTTGTCTTCTGCATCATCCATTCCACAAAGGGCTGGTGGTACTGAAGGCATTTAAGAATTACATGGCAAGGATGCCGGCGGCAAAACAGCGAGCCTGGTGCTTCCCGGCTGAGTATCATCTGTGGTTCCATGTTTCATTAGAGGATTGAAAACATAATAAATGCCGAGGCAAAACTTACAAGTGAGATTGTATGAAATTGCTAAATACTTTTTTACTTGTTTTCTCATTTTTTTCCTTTAGACAGCATTGGCTTGCATTGCAATCACTGAAATAACGTTCTTTATGGGATACACAGTTACGGCTGTTCTTCATTATACCTTTTCCATAGTCATTCCAATCTATCCACTTCTAGGTTGTCTGATTTGTTTCATAAAGGTAGGTCTTTTATATGTTTTAATATTTGTAAAGCATAAATACTGTCAATCTTTGAGATCTTAGTTCTTTTTTTTTTTTTAAAGATTTTATTTATTTGAGAGAGAGAGAGAGAGAGAGAGAGAGAAAGAGCGCGAGCAGGGGGTAGAGGGTGAAGCATGCTCCCCGCTGAGCAGGAAGCCCAATGTGGGGCTCGATCCCAGGACCCTGAGATCATGACCTGAGCTGAAGGCAGACGCTTAACTGACTGAGCCACACAGGCGCCCCGAGATCTTAGTTCTTATACTGAATATAGTTTAAAAAAATATTAGCTTAGCTCCTATTTACTTGATTTGAATTATTAAGCAGTAGTTTAAGATTACTGTGAAATCTTTTCATGCGTGTCTTTAAGCTGTAAAATCTCAAAGGAGGAGTATATCTGTTACCTGTTCTTTGATTCCCAAAAGGATGTACAGAAATTCCAAGTATGATCTGACTTCAGTCAGTATCTGTTTTGGGGGAGTTTTTCAGGGATTAAATAATGTATTGTGCTATAAAGGGATAAGAGAAAATAAAGTGTAAGAGACTTTTTTTCAAAGAAAAAATAAAATGTTAGTTTAATTAAGCCTGGATAATTGAAAATATTTGCATGTGATTAGAAAAAAATTAAATGATGAATTACTGATTTAGAATGATTACTGACTTAATTCTACACACTGACCCTCCCTTCCCCCCCCACTTTCTTTTTTGCTTCGGTTTAATATGTTTAATTTATACATCTCCAGATGGAAATATTTTGGTGTGGGGAAGATCTTAATCTAAGTAGAAATCAAGCTATTAATATTAATAGCTATCTTTTGTATAGAGAATACATGTTTGCTGAACAAAATGCATTTTAATCTAAATATTGCTACACATTGCAGCTATGAGAAAACTACTCAAAAAAAGAAAACTACTACTTACAACACTTCTGACATCAAATGTGTGGGTTTTTCCCTCACATAAAGCAATTCTGACATTTAACTACCTGGAGTTAATGCAGACTCAGGGCTACCTTCAGGGTTATCAGGGGTAAGCTCTCAGTCCCACAAGATCACCCCCTCCCTCCATTTCAGATGCCAGATCCAAGTAGTGGATCCGCAGGCAACCCCTGCTTGTGTCTGATGTGGCTACAAATCCAGGGTTCCTATGACCCCTTGACAAGTTCAATAATTTGTTATAATGGCTTATGGAATTTAGGGAAACACTTTATGTACTTTTACCAGTTTATTATATTGGATATGCAAATAAGTAGATTAAGAGATAGGAAAGGCAAAGTCCAGAATGGTCCGAAGTACTGGAGCTTTTGTCCCCATGGAGTTTTGAGCGTGCCACTCTCCCAGCATGTGTATGCGGTCACCATCCTGGAAACTCTCCAAACCCTGTGTTTACGGAGGATTTTATGGAGGTTCCATTACGGAGGCACAATGAGATAATTAGTCTTCAAGGCCCTCTCCCTTTTGGATGATGCTGGAAGTTCCCATCTTCTAATTAATCACTTGGTTTGTCCCTGTCCTCTGTCTGTCCGTCCGTCCCTCCACCCGTCAGTTCCATCTCCTCTGTAGCATAAATTGTTTTGGTTGATTGGGCCTATTTTAAATAACAAAAGATGCTCCTGTCACCTCTGTCGCTCTCCAAGGGTGTTTAGAAGCTAGGAGCTATGTCCTGGGAACTGTATCAAAGACCAAATACCATTGTGTCATCTTACCACAGCAGCATATCAATTTTCAAAAATTTTTGTCTTAGATTACTTGGAAGAATATTCGAAAAAATGAGGACACCTATAATCCATGGGATAGGCTTTTGGTGGCTGTTATATCGGTAAGAAATAACAAAGATGTTGGCATTAGCATGCTATCTTAAGAGCAGTTTGGTTGTATGATTTTAACTCTCTTTTTAGTTTTTACCATGTTGCATAAGAATGAAGGTGCCTCAAAAAGCCAAGTGTGTTAGTGCCATCCAATATGCATTTTGGTGGTAATACATTTATTGAATATGTCCATTTTAATGTATTTGACTCTCTTATGTTATTCTATTTAATTATAATTCTGGGTTCCTTAAAAACAAAAACAACTTTATTTCCCTTTGATTATATTTTATGAAGCTGACAACAATGAACTTTACAGAGGTAGAAAAATATGTGAAGGATTATTTTACTAAAATTCTATGTTGGTTTCCATTAAAATTCTTAACTCATATGACATGTGAAGAAAATAATGATTATTTTGGTGATGGTAAGGAACCTGGTGTATGTGGTCTTTGTTCTGTTGATATAGGGGAAAAAAGTCTGAGTCATGAGCTCTTATGTGTTCTTCTTATAGCCTTACCTGCAGTGTGTCCTCTGGATTTTCCTCTTACAGTACTATGAGAAAAAATATGGAGGCAGGTCAATAAGAAAGGATCCTTTTTTCAGGTCAGTTAATTTTTTAAAAAGTTTTAATGTTTTTTTAGTAAATTTACATAGTATATAATCTAGTTTTAGGTAATTTCCTTCACTCTCAAAAAAACCTTGCAGTCATCCATGGGCCTCTCACGCATATCCCCAGCCCTGTATAACTGCTAAGCTACTAATGTAGTTGCTGTAGATCTGCCAATTCTGAACATTTATATAAATGGAACTTTACAATATATAGTCTTTTTGTGTCTGGCTTCTTTTACTTACCATAATGTTTTGAAGGTTCATGATATAGCAATACTTCATTACTTTTTTCTTTTCTTAGTAATATTACATTGCATGGAAATACCACACTTGACTTATCTTTTCATCAGTTGATGGACATTTGAGTTGTTTCTGTTCTTTGGCCATTCATTATCAATAATACTGCTGTGAACATATTTATTAACCATTGGATTCTCCCCATAGCCACTGAGGACTTAGCATCTGGCTCTCCTTCTTTCTCCTGCTGTCATCTTGGGGGAGAATCAGCATCCACTGAGATAACCTTTCTAACACCTACTCCTCAGTTTCTGATTTTCTCCGCACTCACGACTTCTCTGTCCTTTGTGTCTCATGTGTTGATTTGGGTCAGAGCCCTGCCATCACTGCTCTTCACTTCATGTGTGTCCTGTACTACCAGTAACACTTCATCTTTCCAGCTTTCTTATTTTATTAGTCTTTTTGGACTTTTCTGCTGTAGTTTCTACCCCTGAGTTTTTTCTATTCTTCATAGTATCCACTAATCACTGTTTTCACCTTTTCTCTATTCAGCTTCACTCACGTGATTCATCACTTTCACCCTCTTTCAGCACCCTCTATTCAACTTCTGTATTTCTTTGACCTGTCTGCTAAAAATCATAATTTTTGGTAAGTCTAATTACAGGCTGGAGAAAATTAACATAGAGGTGCAGTTTGTTAATACCATGTATTTATCCTGTATAAACTCAGCTTTGTTTTAACACGTTACCCCATTTTCTTCCTGTCTCTTTTCGATAGTTATCCCAAGCCTTCTTTGTATTCCTCAAATTCTCCAGTTCACCTCACCTCATTTTCTACTTCTCAGTAGATGATCTTGCCATCTCTGAAAACAAAAGGACTTAATTAGAAATTTTTACACATTTATTCACCTCTTTCATCATTTTGCCTTTTCCTAGTCCCAGAGGGAGTTATCCATGTCTTCATTTATTCTTTTATCCATGTCTTCATTTATTCTATCTATTTAAGGATGTTGCTCTGTCAATTTTATTTTCTCTTTCTGTACCTTTCCCTTTTGAATCTAAATAGGGTATTTTTCTCTGGGGAGGGAGTTTGTGTAAAACAAACTAATAGACATCAGAACTCCTAAATCTCATTTAAACTTGAATCTCTCTAGCTCTTGTCCCGTATATCTTTTATCTCATAACCAAGCAGCTTCCACTCCCAGTTCCTCACCTCCCAGTCACTCCTTACGTCCCTGCGGTTTGGTCTCTGCACTTGCGTCTCTGCTGATGCTATTTTCATTAAGGTGACTAATGATTTCCTCTGTGTCTCATGAAATAGGCTTTGCTTATTCACCTCATCTGCTACTTTAGTATGATTGACGTCTTCCTTCTTATTTATACTTTTCTCTTGTTCCTTTGTTGTCCATAATGTCAACTCCTACTTTACCTCTACCTCTCTTACCCTTCAAAATTTCCTTTCAAAGCACTTTTTTCTCTGCTTACTTTTCTAGTGTTCCTGTGAATTCTGAGTTCAGCCCTCTATATCCACTCTGCCTGGGACATGTCATTTATACCCAGACTGTAAATTCTTCGAGGGATGGATACGTGCTTTTTAAAATCTTTTTGTGAAATAGTGCATGACACATACCAGTCATATAAGATGTTGAAAAATGAATGAATTCTGATAACATCATCAAATGGATCCATGAGTGAAAAATAGCTCTGTAATTCCACCTTTTAGAAATAAGATCACAGATCTCAGATTGGTGTATTTTTTTGGTCTTTTCTCCACGGAGTGCTTGAATTTCTTAACTCTGTTAGTTACTTGAAAATCTATTATCTTTATATATTTAGGACTCTTTCAACAAAGTCCAAAAATAGGAAGTATCCAGAACCACCAAACAATGAGGATGAAGATGAAGATGTCAAAGCTGAAAGACTAAAGGTCAAAGAGCTAATGAGTTGCCAGTGTTGTGAGGAGGTAATTTAGTCTTTATCGTAAATCTTATTAAATGTGAAGTGATCAATTCCTCATACATAGGAATTAATCTGAAAAGTACTTTTCTTTTCATATGAATCAATATGAAAAAAAGTCTTTGAAAAATATTTGTCTACTTCTGAATAAGCCATTATTTCAGTCATAAATGGATATTTATTTACATAATACCTCTTATTAGTGAATATAGTTCTTATGATATATGGACATGAATTATGGGCAACCTGTCATTTCATGATAGGTATATCTGATTTATTATTCTCTTTTTAAATCCTATTTCCCTTATTAGAAGCCAGCCATTATGGTCAGCAATTTGCATAAAGAATATGATGACAAGAAAGATTTTCTTCTTACAAGAAAAGTAAAGAAAGTGGCAACTAAATATGTCTCTTTCTGTGTGAAAAAAGGCTGGTATTTGTTTTTTCTTAAATAATTTTTCCAGAAGAGTAATTTCCATTTTTAGTTTGATTTACATATGATAATTTTTCTTTCAATTTCTTTAGGAGAGATCTTGGGGCTACTGGGTCCAAATGGTGCAGGCAAAAGCACAATTATCAATATTCTGGTTGGTGATATTGAACCAACTTCAGGCCAGGTATGATATATAAGGGTGTGGGAGATGCTATGATTTACATTTTTAGTTAAAATAAATTTCTTAATGGTAGATTAGGATTTTATGTTTTTAGTATTAATTTTTTAGTATAGCTTAATCAAGTTATTATCTTTTTGGTTATCTTTGAAAATAATGTACACAATAAAATTTTCACACATGCAGATGCACACATAGACAGTATTTCTGCTTTTATAATTACTATATGCATGGGTGATTTGCCTCCTACTTAATGGAAGACAATCTTTTTTTTTTTTCTTTTATTTAAATGTTGTTAGTTAACATATAGTGCAGTATTGGTTTCTGGAGTAGAATTCGGTGATTCATCACATACATACACTACCCCATGCTCCTCACCAGTGCCCTCTTTAATACCCATCACCCATCTAGCCCATCCCCCACCCACCTCCTTCCATCAACCCACAGTTTGTTCTCTGTCATTAAGAGTCGCTTATAGCTTGTTTCCTTGTCTCTTTTTTTTCTTTTCCCCCTTCCCATATGTTCGTTTGCTTTCTTCCCTGAATCCCACATATGAATGAGATCATACAGTAAATACTTTCTTTGACAGACTTATTTCACTTAGAACACTCTAGCTCCATCCACTCATTGCTAATGACAAGATTTCATTCTTTTTGGTCATTGAGTAATATACCTCTGTGTGTGTGTGTGTGTGTGTGTGTTTGTGTGTGTGTAGACACCACATCTTTATCCATTCATCAGTTGATGGACATTTGGACTCTCTCCATAGTTTGGCTGTTGTTAATGCTGCTGTAAACATCAGGGTGCATGTACCCCTTCTGATCTATTTTTGTATCCTTTGGCTAAATACTTAGTAGTACAATTGCTGGATTACAGTGTAGTTCTGTTTTTTACTTTTTGGGGAACCTCCAAACTGTTCTCCAGAGTGGCTGCACCAGTTTGCATTCCCACCAACAGCACAAGAGGGTTCCTCTTTCTTGGCATCCTTGCCAACACCTGTTGTTTCTTGTGTTGTTAATTTTAGCTGTTCTGACAGGTGAGAGGTGGCATCTTGTTGTGGTTTTGATTTGTATTTCCCTGATGGTGAGTGATGAGTGATGTTGAGCAGCTCCCATGATTTTCAGAGTACAGGTCTTTTACCTCTTTAGTTAGGTGTATTCCTATGTATCTTACTGTTTTTGGTGCAGTTGCAAATGGGATTGATTCCTTGATTTCCTTTTCTGCTGCTTTGTTACTGGTATATAGAAATGCAACAGATTTCTGCACATTGATTTTAGATCCTGCAACTTTGCTGAATTCATGTATGAGTTCTAGTAGCAATGTTTTGGTGGAGTCTTTCAGATTTTCTACATAGAGTGTCATGTCATCTGTAAATAGTGAAAGTTTGAATTCTTCCTTGCCAATTTGGATGCCTTTGATTTCTCTTTGTTGTCTGATTGCTGAGGTAAGACTTCTGTTAAATAGTAATGGTGAGAGTGGACATCCTTGTCTTGTTCCTGCCTGTAGGGAAAGGCTCTCAGTTTTCCCATCGAGGATGACCTGTGGGTCTTTTGTATGTGGCCTTTATATGAAGGCCTTATTGAGGTATGTTCCATCTATCCCTTATTTTTGAGGGTTTTTATCAAGAAAAGATCTGTATTTTGTCAAATGCTTTTTCTGCATTTGTCAGGATCATATGGTTCTTATAATGTGGTGTATCATGTTGATTGATTTGCGAATGTTCAACCACCCCTGTGGCCCAGGAATAAATCCCACTTGATCATGGTGAATAATTCTTTTAATGTACTGTTGAATTCGATTCACTAGTTTTATTGAGAATTTTTGCATCCATGTTCATGAGGGATATTGGCCTGCAGTTCTTCTTTTTAGTGGGGTCTTTGGTTTTGGAATCAAGGTAATGCTGGTTTCATAGAATGAGTTTGGAAGTTTTCCTTCCATTTCTATTTTTTGGAAAGTTTGAGGAGAATAGATATTAACTCTTCTTAAAATGTCTGGGAATCCATCCAGAGATTTTGCATTACTGATTCAGTTTCTTTGCTGGTTTTGGGTCTGTTCAAAATTTTTATTTCTTACTGTTTCAGTTTTGGCTTTGTTAGTTTGTAGGTATCTAGGAATTTGTCCATTTCTTCCAGGTTGCCCAGTTTGTTGGCATATAATTTTCATAGCATTGTCTTATAATTGTCTGTATTTCTGTGGTGTTGGTTGTGATCTCTCCTCTTTCATTCATGATTTTATCTATTTGGGTCCTTTCTCTTTTTGATAAGTCTGGCTAGAGGTTTATCAATTTTATTAATTCTTTTGAAAAACCAGCTCTTCGTTTTGTTAACCTATTCTACTGGTTTTTTTGTTTGTTTGTTTCTATACTGTTTATTTATGTTCTAATCTTTATTATTTACCTTCTGCTGGCTTTAGGCTTTATTTGCTGTTCCTTTTTTAGCTCCTTTAGGCGTAAAGTTAGGTTGTATATTTAAGACTTTTCTTGCTTCTTGAGGTGGACCTGTATTGCAATATACTTCTCTCCTGGAACTGCCTTTGCTGCATCCCAAAGGTTTTGGACTGTCCTTTTTCATTTTCATTTGCTTCCATGTATTTTTTTTTTCTTCTTTAATTTCCTGGTTAACCCATTCATTCTTTAGTAGGATGTTCTTCAACCTCCATGTATTTGTGATCTTTCCAAATTTTTTCTTGTGGTTGACTTCAAGTTTCATAGCATCGTGGTCTAAAAATATGCATGGTATGATCTCAGTCTTTTTGCACTTGTTGAGGGTTGATTTGTGACCCAGTATGTGATCTGTTCTGGAGAATGTTCCATGTGTACTCGAAAAGAATGTGTATTCTTCTGCTTTAGGATGGATGAAATGCTCTGAATATATCTGTTAAGTCCATCTGGTCCAGTGTGTCACTGAAAGCCATTGTTTCCTTATTGATTTTCTGCTTACGTGATCTGTCTATTGCTATAAGTGGGGTGTTAAAGTGCCCTGCTCTTATTGTATTATTATCAATGAGTTTCTTTATATTTATTATTAATTGAATTGTGTATTTGGTTGCTCCCAAGTTGGGGGCATAAATATTTACAATTGTTAGATCTTCTTGATGGATAGACCCCTTAATTATGATATAATGCCCTTCTTCATCTCTTTTTATAGTCTTTGTTTTAAAATCTAGTTTGTCTGCGGTGCCTGGGTGGCTCAGTTGTTAAGTGTCTGCCTTCGGCTCAGGTCATGATCCCAGGGTCCTGGGATCGAGCCCCACATCGGGCTCCCTGCTCAGCAGGAAGCCTGATTCTCCCTCTCCCATGCCCCCTGCTTATATTCCTGCTCTCGCTATCTGTCTCTCTGTCAAATAAATAAATAAAATCTTTAAAAAAAATAAAATAAAATCCAGTTTGTCTCACGGAAGTGTGACTACTCCGGCTTTAGGTCTAAAATGAGTCTCTTGTAGGCAGCATATAGATGGATCTTGTTTTGTGTGTGTGTGTGTGAACCTACAGCTTTATTGACACCTTTCAGTAAGCTCTTAATACTCATATTTTCATGGGTTCACTCCTTGTAATGAATTTGAGTTGTAGATAATCAACTTCCACAGAGAAATGTGTAGCCAAACCAAATTAAGAATAATCCATTCTGATACCCTTTGTCTTACAATTGAAGCATTTAGTCTGTTTACCTTCATAGTGATTTCTGAAAGATAAGAATTTAGTGCTATTGTGTTACCTGTAAAATTGGTGTTTCTGGTGATGTTCTGTGGTCCTTTCTAGTCTTTGTTGCTCTTTTTTGCTCTTTTTTTTTTTTTTCCTCCACTCAAAGAGTCCAACTTAAAATTTCTTGCAGGGCTAGTTTAGTGGTCATGAGCTAATAAAAGTAGTTTTTGTTTGTCTGGGAAATTCCTTTGTAAAAAAAAAGATTTATTTATTGAGAGAGAATGGGGGAGGGGTAAAGGGAGAGAACCACCAAGCATACTTCCCACCGCACGTGGAGCCCGATTCAGGGCTTGATTCCATGACCCATGAGATCATGACCTGAGCCAAAAGGAAGGGTCAGGCGCTCAACCAACTGAGCCATTCTGGTGCCCCTGTCTGGGAGACTCTTTATCTGTCCTTCTATTCTGAATAACAACCTGGATAAACAATTCTTGGCTGTATATTTTTCCCATTCAGCACATTGAATATTTCCTTCCACTCCTTTCTGGCTGGCCTCCCAGGTTTCAGTGGACAGATCTGCTGCCAACCTGATGTGTAGAAGACAATCTTATTAACTTCAGGAGATGTAGGAGCTAATATTGACCCTGCCATTAATTAGCCTTTGATTGTAAGCATATCACCACTTTGTGGAAACTTCACAAAACTGCTCTGATCCTGTCTTCTGCTGCTCTCCCCCTTTCTTACTTTACACCAACCACACTGACCCATTGATTTCCTGGAAAATTCCAGGCACACTCTTCTCTGGGTTTTTGCCTTAACTGTTCCTTTTATAGGGTATTCCTTACCCTGTAGAAATCCAAATGATTAAATTTGCTTTACGTCCATGGCACCAATATCCCCTTCCAGTGAGGTCCTTTGATCATCCTAGTTAAAATTGGAGTTTGCCTTTTCAGTCAACTTGCATTCCTGATCGCCCTTTTGGGCCATGTCACTGAACTCTGACTTAGCTATGTATGTCCTTTCTTCATCAAAAGGAATAAAAATTTGACTTACTATTACCCTGGTTCTAGGAAAGAGTTTGAATTAATTCACTTACCACTTCTTCACAATGTAAATTAAGCCAAAAGTTATTTAAAATTGGTTTTTATTTCTGTAGGTATTTCTTGGAGATTATTCTTCAGAACCAACTGAAGATGATGATTCCATTAAGTATCTGGGGTACTGTCCTCAGATAAACCCACTGTGGCCAGATATTACATTGCGGGAACATTTTGAAATTTATGGAGCTGTGAAAGGAATGAGCTCAAGTGACATGAAAGAAGTCATAAATCGGTAAAGTTAAAAGCTTTTTATTACCCAGAGAATGTTGACATTTCACATTTTAAAAGTTTAATTTTTAAAAGCATTTTTTGTGATCATACTTTTAATAGAAAATGGTCATTACTTTTTCATATATTCTTTACAGAATAATGATAGTTATAAAAATAAAAAGGTAATTTTTCTATTTTTAACTACAGGATGAACATACCTATAAATGTCAAACTTAAAGTGACTCTTTTTATTAAGATAGTGATTTGTTTAAGATGATGTAAATTGGAGGTCTAATTATATAGTAAGTTCCAGCTGAGTGTTCTAGAAAAAAAACTGTGAATGATCACAGTGAGTGATAATACAGTCATTTTGTATTACCTATTTTGCAGGATAACAAATGCACTTGATTTAAAAGAACATCTGCAGAAAACTATAAAGAAACTACCTGCAGGAATCAAGCGAAAGGTACTTTTATTAACAGATATGTGTATGTCTTATTCATAGTTTAGAGCCTGATACTGTCTTCATAAAATTTCTTATGCAAAGCCTTATTAGTCCCCTCCACATTTTCTTTCTAACTAGTTGTGTTTTGCCCTGAGTATGCTGGGGAATCCTCACATTACCCTGCTAGATGAACCATCTACAGGTATGGATCCTAAAGCCAAACAGCACATGTGGTGAGTATGACATTAAAGATACTTGAGACACGTTATACTATTTCATACTTTAGAATAAAAGAATAGTTTGTTTTATTATCACTAATGGATTTATATTAGTTATATATATTGATTTAAAAATCTTACACAAATGACAAAATAGTAATTAAAAATTAATTACTGTTAATTGATATCTAGAGAATCTCACAAAATTTTATTTTGTTTATTTTTAAGATTTTATTTATTTGAGAGAGAGAGAGAGACAGCAAGAGAGGGAACAGAAGCAGGGGGAGTGGGAGAAGGAGAAGCAGGCTTCCTGCTGAGCAGATAGCCTGACGAGGGGCTTGGTCCCAGGACCCTGGGATCATACCTGAGCAGAAGGCAGATGCTTAACGACTGAGCCACCCAGGCACCCCTGCCATAAACTTTTAAACTTTATCATACTTTATACTTTCATGAAATATTAATAATATTTTATTTATTCCAGAATAAAAATAAATATATGAGTAATTATTAAGATAAAGAGTACTGCTCTCTGAATAGCTTTTTTTTTTTTTAAGATTTTATTTATTTATTTATTAGAGAGCAAGCAAGAGAGAAACAGCATGAGAGGGGAGCGGGTCAGAGGGAGAAGCAGGCTGGAACTCGATCTCAGGACTCCGGGATCATGACCTGAGCCGAAGGCAGTCGCTTAACCAACTGAGCCACCCAGGCGCCCTGAATAGCTTTTAAAAGATTTTTTTCCTAGTCATTTAACATAAATTCTAATTCTCATAACACTGGCTTGAGTTTATGTTGGAACGCCTAGGAATTCATGGTGCTAGTTAATTGACCAACTCTTTGAGCCTACATTTCCATGTCTATAAAATGTGAGGTGTGGGGTAGAAGCCTATTAAGTCTTCTCTATGATTTTATGGCTATTTTAGTTACAACATGAAAAAGCGTCAAATTTTATAATTTATTTTTTAATGCATAGAAACATTTGAAGTCATGGAATTTCTGTTTATTTGACAAACTTTCAAAAATAGAGGAAAAGAAGTTAGAAGAATCATAGTTGGGCAGTATGTAATAACTATAGCAATAGATATTGATTAATTTTAATTAACCAAATAGTTAGATTTTCATTAATATTCGGATGTTTTACTCTGTTTATTTTACATATGTATTATAGGCGAGCAATTCGAACTGCATTTAAAAACAAAAAGCGGGCTGCTATTCTGACCACTCATTATATGGAGGAAGCAGAAGCTGTTTGTGACCGGGTAGCCATCATGGTATCTGGGCAGTTAAGGTAAATGTCTGAAAGGCATGCCATTGGGGGGAGAGGTTGAATAATCTTTTCAGAAACTTACAATAATAAATTAAAATACCAAAAAAAGTATCCTTACTTGAGTTTTTGACTATTAGCTTTCTGTAGAATTACTTGGAAATATGTTAGTTTATTTCTAAGAAATGACTAGCTAATTTGCATTTGTAATTAGCTTAATGATTCAACAACTTGGAATGTTGTTTTTCATGCATGATATTTGTTATTTTAAAAAATTGCTAGGCATTGTATTGGGTTGTAATCCAAAGTACAAAATAAATATATTCGTAATTCAAGTTCATACTCTTATAAATAAATGGTGGAATAAATAAAATAAAGGTGGGAGGAGAGCAAATTTTCCTTATGGTAAGATTCCAAACAGTATATGTAGATACTGCTCCCTCTGGGAGGGTTGGGTAATTCTCCATCTCCTAAGTGTAGTCTGAATTTAGCCAGTCCCTTCTAATGTATGGAAAGAGGGCAATAGTAACTTCACTGAAGAGCAGCGTTATGTGGCTCTCACGTACCCCTGATAGGATGTCATAGGAAAGGTATTTCAGCTCCGTGGCATTTCCTCCAAAACCCCTAACCCCAGTCTAATGAGAAAACTGTCAAGACTACTCCAAATTGAGAGACATTCTGCCAAAACACTTGACCAATTCCTAAAATTGTCAGAGGTAAAAAAGGAAGGAAAGAGTAAGAAACTATCAGAGACCCATGGGGACTAAGTGCAGTGTGTATCCTGGATAGATCCTGGAACAGAAAAAGGACATTAGTGAAAAACCGGTGAAATCCAAATAAAGTCAGATATGAAGTTAATAGTAATATACCAGTGTTGGTTTCTTAATTTTGACAAATGTGCCATGGTTATATAAGATCATAATATTAGGGAAACTCAAACCGGGTGAGGGGTATATGGAGTCTCTCTGTATTATATTTGCAACTTCTCTGTACATTTAAAAGTATCCCATCAAACATTTAATTTAAATCATCCTTTGAGAAATCATTCTTTGAAGCTGTCAAGTCATTTTATGTCTGAGCTTTCTTTTAAAAATCATTACAGATGTATTGGGACTGTCCAGCACCTGAAGAGTAAATTTGGAAAAGGCTACTTTTTGGAAATAAAGTTAAAGGAGTGGATAGAAAACCTAGAAGTAGACCGCCTTCAAAGAGAAATTCAGTATATTTTCCCAAATGCAAGCCGTCAGGAGAGGTAAAGATTTTAATAATTGTTATATTTTTTTGTAGAGCAATAATCGTAAAAATTGTTTACTGCATTAAGGATTAGAAAAAAAAGGTCTGTTAATATCACCAGTATTGGACTAATAACATAGTCTGATAACTGGAGTTTTATATCTAATTTAGTGTTAGATCTTGCAATATTCAATAGTATTTAAACTTTTAAAAGTTCTCATATCAGTAGTAATGAGAGTTATTTTGCATGGAAATATTTTAAGATTTAAAACAATTTTTTTCTAAATATGTATCAAAATAAGTTGTTGGAGTTTAATTTTGAACTTTAAATAAAGTTTGAACTTTAGCTTTAGAACAAATTAGTCATTCTTAAATTTTTCTATATTTTATCTGTTTCCAGTTTTTCTTCTATTTTGGCTTATAAGATTCCTAAGGAAGATGTCCCATCCCTTTCACAATCTTTTTCTAAGCTGGAAGAAGGTAAGATTTGAAAAACATTGTAAGGTAGCTTTCAATTTATAAAAGAATTTTATTTTAAAGTTTAGAAATTGGGACTGTTTATTGCGGAAGCTATTGTAAATAAAAAGATAACCTTTTATTAATTTAAGACAGGTTAAATACTAACACTGTAGAGGTTTAGTAGGTCAGCTATATTATAGTGTAAATCTTTTACTATTTTAGTTGACATCACCGTGGTTTTTCACATTGCATCTGTAAGAAAGTTCAGTTTAATTAGCACTCAGTGGTTCATTTCAGAAGTGAGAGCATTGAGTTTCCAGAACCCTCACTTGGTTTCAGGCCCTAGAAGTAACAATGGTAGCAAGACTTCAGTGGCAGCAGAAGAGAGGAGAGGTAAATCCATAGTGTAGGGATGTGGACATTCCTAAAAGCTTAAAGAAGCTTATTGAAACTTGACATTTTTTAAAATAAATGGTTGGTAGGATAAAGATACTCTGGTGGTAAGTCATGAGAGGTGAGCTCCTGGATGGAACAGGTATTCATACACAAGTTGTTTTATGGAATTTATAAACTATGAAACAACCTAATAAAGCTTGGGGAGAATTTCACTACAGGAATGAATAGGAAGCCAGAAAATTTGATGTGAGATTAGATTGCAAAAGGATCTGAAATAAACATAAAAAAAGTATATGGCCATAAGAACTATATCCAGAATCTAGTTCAAGAAATTCAAAACAGGCTGTAATGGAAATTGGGGAAGGGAAGATAGGGAGCAGGGAGCCAAAGAAGTCATGAGAAAAGGCATAGTAAGGAAGACGGAGGGTAAACAGGAGATGCTTGGAAAGGGCAGGGTGAGGCAAGTAAGGCTGCAGATAGGGTGCCTCAGGGCACAAAGATAGAGGAAAGTAACATGTTTTGGCAGCTTCAGATTTAAATGAGTTGATTACAGAATTTTTTTTTAAACAGGTTGTTAGCCATTTAGTAGTTACTGCCATTTTTATTCTTTAGAAATATTAATAAGTAAAATATTGTTTTCATATTTTAATAGCTAAACATACTTTTGCCATTGAAGAATATAGCTTTTCTCAAGCAACATTGGAACAGGTATATAAAGTTAAATTTTTAAAAGTTTTTTTATGGAAGAAAGTGATATCTAATTGTTTAGATTTATTTATTTATTTTTAAAGATTTATTTGAGAGAGAGAAAATGTGTGCAAGTGAGGGGAGGTGAAGAGGGGGAGGGGAAGGAGACTCCCCACTGAGAGCGGAGCCACACGGGGCTTGACTGATCTCACCACACTGAGATCAAGACCTGAGCTGAAACCAGGAGCTGGAAACTTAACCGACTGAGCCACCCAGGTGCCCCTAATTATTTAGATTTATACTGGAGAGAGAGGGTGTTTATGAACCAGAGACAAATTGTTGTACAATATGCCTAAACTTTGTATAATTTTAAACAACTTTAGGCTCTCCATCTGCTTATTTTGAAAAACTCAATATTGTTTCTTTAGTAAAGAAAATGGGTGTTTTTGATGTTATTTCATATATCTGAAGTTCCATTGCTAAATATTTATAAATTATTTTTATGACTGCTACTTAATATATTTATCAAAAAACAATCTATTAATCCTTATAGCATTCAACTTTGTATGTGATTAAAGGAGGTTATTCTGTTTAATATTAATGCCAACATATCTCTTGATAGTTGAATGGTTAATGTATGTAGATGTAGCCTTACAGTGTTTTTTACTTAATTAAAAATTATTTGAGATAATTACAATACAGAATACTGTATTCATTTATTTACTTTCATTTAGGTTTTTGTAGAGCTCACTAAAGAACAAGAGGAAGAAGATAGCAGTTGTGGAACTTTAAACAGCACACTTTGGTGGGAAAGAACACAGGAAGACAGAGTAGTGTTTTGAAGCAGTTCAGTCTGCTTACTGAATTTCTTTCTTTATTTTAACTCTGGCTTAAAAGGTATATTATTTGAGTGGTAACTGAAGAACCATGAAAGCACTTGGGATTTTCCTAAGTTCCTTGATTGAAATGCTGTGGTTTTGTGTTTTGCTTTTCTTTAAATAAAACTTGTATATAAATAATTGAAACTGCATGTTTGTACGTGAAGTATATTGAACTGTAGTCTGTATGTGAAGTCGAATATTTGCATTTTTACCTTTCAAAAACAGTGCTTTTAAATTTATGATTTAAAGAAAGTGATAGAATAATTTTATCTTTAACGGTTATCTTTATTTTTAAATTTATACCATCTTGTTACATAAGTATGTGATATCCCAGTCTAAACAGAAAGAACTAATACATAAATAATACATAGAAAAGAAATATAAAGCAAAAGTTTCTTGCTTCTCCTTTTTAATTTCTAAAGAAACTCTGAGTAGAGGTTGGCATCCCAGAAAGCAATAAATACCAGGTAGTCTCCATGTAGGTAGAGTTTGCAGGAGGTGACATCTGCTAATAATAAATGAAATGAGACCCTGTTCTATTAGGTGATATTAGACATAGGTGATTTAGGTCTTTGAAGAAACATTTCTTTTGCTTACAATAAAATTCACATGTTTTTAAATTATAATTAAAGGAAGACTTTGTCTAGAGTCTTATTATGTAATAGCCTGATTGCAGTTAGAATGACATCATTTACACAGTTGGAAGAATCGGCCATACCTTTTCCTGTACCCCTCATGAAATATATAAATTTTTTTGTCATCTTTCTCCCAAAGGGCACATTATATTTTATTATAGAATAAAATAATTTTTGGGTAATCATTTTTGTTGGTAAACTTTATTTGAATCTCTCCTTTATAATTTAAAGTTTATCTGTGTAGATTTACTTAGTAACTCACCTCAGATTCACTTTGGAACATAGTGGGAGATAAATAAACCTTTGGGGGTTAAGTTAAGGATTAGAAGTAAACTACATAATTCACTTTAATGAGAAACCAGAATTTACTGTCAGAGTTGAAGCAAGGTTATGGTTAATGTAATCTTGGAAATACTTCCTTGTAGAACCCATGTGTGGACTATAGGTAAAATGTAATATAAATAATGCCAGCTGACATTCTGTTTGAACCAGATGAATGAAAGTTATTAACTCAGAAAGACAAATATGTTGGGAGTGCGATTTTTGCATTATAAAGAGTCAAAAAAAACAACAGCAACAACAGAAGAATTTGGTACTTACTTTAAATAGCCAAATCCTTTACTGAACTACTGTTAATTCTTTAACTTAGGTAAACTTAATGAACTTTTAACACTACTGTGTAATAAAACATCTGTGGTTTTAGGCTCTAGCAGCTGATTTAAAATAGCATTCCTTTCTGAGCCCAAGGTCCATGACTGATACTTTCCCCCCATTGTTTTGGCAACTGCTGTACACATTCCTAAAGATACCTACTTTTCCAGCTATCTCTGATAGCTTGTCAGTCAGAGATAATCTGATCTAATCTGTCACTCATCTAAATGAGCTGTTTTACAGTCTGCTTGGATTTTACAACCCCCACAGCTAAGTTATTTCTCCTTGTAAGATTTAGTTGGCACTAGTTTTTAAAGTTCTATTGGCAGCTAACAGCCACTTGCTTCATAATACCAAGCTTTTGGATTCTTCACCTGAGAATCTCACTTTTACATCTTTAGTAATAAAGTTGTAACTTTTACTAAACTTTAGTACTGCATAATGAATACAACTCAAGATGCATTTGAAAGAAAATCTTTACCTTTGTAGATAATTAAATAGCACATTGCATCTTCTAAAGCAAGTCACGGCTAAATGGTGCCAATAATTTAAAGAGATACCTTTCAGTATCTAGTATTCTAGTATATAAATACCCAGGGGCTTCTTTTTTGTGGTGTTTGAATAGCTGTGTATTGCCTGGAGTACTTAAACTCAGTGTAAGAAACAAAGCGATCTCTAGTTTGCTTGAACAGTCACTGCAAAGGTAGTTTCTTAGGACCTGACTATACTGAGGAAAATGTGTTATTTTAAATAGAGTGTGGCTAACCGAGAACATTACCCGCTTCTGCACAATGATTCACTGTACATCTGTGAATGAACGTGTGACCAACGTAAAGGGAAGTGAAAGTTGAGGTTGTGCTGAGTAGTTGTAATCATGTTCTTATCCATTATGTTTGTTCAGTTACTGGACTATTGTGCTCCTGGAAGCAATTTTTTTAAAGACGCTTGAATTATTTTTTTAGTTTTTACATAGAGTGAATATATTTTGATCATGAATTAAATTATATGTAGGAATATTCCATTTTTACAGTAGTAAAATCTTTCCTAATTAGAAGTTTAAGTTTTTAGAGTTCTTATTTAAATTCCAGAAGTATAATTTAACTAATACTTAGGAAAGCAAGGGTAATTGGGGTGAAGAGAAGGAGAAAAAAGTCAAATAGGAAGTTTATCTTTATTTACAGTGGACAGTTCATGTTTTTGAACACACTTTATTTCAAAGTGTCTTAAATTACTGATCTTAAAATTTTTTCTATACCAATAATAAATATAAATACATACATTAGGCAAAAGTTGGAAAAAACAGCACCACCTAGTTTATACTTTACGTCTACAATCAAATTTTAAAAGTAAAGCCTGGATTTTACTGAGTGACTCTGGTTACTGACTGATAAGGCGAACCTCTGTTTGCAGCTGTTAGGAACCAAGCAGGTGGTAACAATGAAAACACTATGTGAGTGTACTTTACATTTCATTTTGTGGGCTCTTAATTTTTTTTCGAGTTCATTTTCAGTTGAGAACAACAAAAGGCTGTAGATTTTCTTTAAAAACATTTTTCTTTTAAATTGCACAAGCTGCCTTAAATCAATATTTTGATTTTAATCATTAAAATATTTTTAGAGTAATTTAATTCAGACCGTTTTAGTGACGATCTTTCAAGCAGTGGGTTCTTTGGATAGAAAGATGACTATCCATTTTGGCCCTGTAAGATCTTACAATCTAGTAGGACGAAGATCAATACTTATTTAACTATAATAGCACAAATGCTTTGCTAGTGTTACTAACACTTTTATTGGAGCACAGTTAATTTTACTTAGGGTAGGTATGTCCTTGTTTTTATTCTACTGGTCATACATTTCATTCTGATTGTACTATGAGTTTCATGAAATACCATTCTGTATTTTCATAAATAGGCATTGTTTTTTGAAAAATAGGAATGCTTATCATAACTTAATGTATTTTTAATATTGCTAACATCCATTTTTCATTTTCTCTCCTGAAAGAACATATTACATACAATGAAAGAATGATTTCTCAGGTGAATAATTTTTATACCAGCTATTCTTCTAAGGTAAAAGTTTACGTTTTTTTATTCATAATGTGTTATATGTAAGTAATTCTCAGTGCTACTCTTCAAGAAAAATAAATATTATATTAGTAATAAACTTTAAGAACTGAACATTTAAGATAACCTTTCATTTTGTATACTAAAATGGATTTTTTTTAATTTTTTATTGTTATGTTAATCATCATATATTACATAATTTGTTTTGGTGTACTGTTCCATGATTCATTGTTTGTTCATAACACCCAGTGCTCCATGCAGAACGTGCCCTCCTCAATACCCATCACCAGGCTAACCCATCCCCCCACCCTCCTCCCCTCCAGAAACCTCAGTTTGTTTTTCAGAGTCCATCATCTCTCCTGGTTCGTCTCCCCCTCTGACTTACTCCCCTTCATTCTTCCTCTCCTGCTATCTTCTTCTTTTTCTTTTTTCTTAACATGTGTTGCGTTATTTGTTTCAGAAGTACAGATCTGTGATTCAACAGTCTTACACAATTCACAGCGCTCACCGTAGCACATATCTTCCCCAATGTCCATCACCCAGCCACCCCATCCCTCCCACCCCCGACCACTCCAGCAACCCTCAGTTTGTTCCTGAGATTAAGAATTCCTCATATCAGTGAGGTCATATGATACATGTCTTTCTCTGATTGACTTATTTCACTCAGCATAACACCCTCCAGTTCCATCCACGTCATTGCAAATGGCAAGATCTCATTCCTTTTGATGGCTGCATAATATTCCATTGTGTATATATACCACCTCTTCTTTATCCATTCATCTGTCGATGGACATCTTGGCTCTTTCCACAGTTTGGCTATTGTGGACATTGCTGCTATAAACATTGGGGTGCACGTACCCCTTCGGGTCCCTACATTTGTATCTTGGGGTAAATACCCAGTAGTGCAATTGCTGGATCAAATGGTAGCTCTAATTTCAACTGTTTGAGGAACCTCCATACTGTTTTCCAGAGGGGTTGCACCAGCTTGCATTCCCACCAACAGTGTAGGAGGGTTCCCCTTTCTCCACATCCCCGCCAACATCTTTCGTTCCCTGACTTGTTAATTTTAGCCATTCTGACAGGTGTGAGGTGGTATCTCATTGAGGTTTTGATTTGGATTTCCCTGATGCCGAGCGATGTTGAGCACTTTTTCATGTGCCTGTTGGCCATGTGGATGTCTTCTTTGGCAAAATGTCTGTTCATGTCTTCTGCCCATTTCTTGATTGGATTATTTGTTCTTTGGGTGTTGAGTTTGATAAGTTCTTTATAGATTTTGGATACTAGCCCTTTATCTGATATATCATTTGCAAATATTTTCTCCCATTCTGTCGGTTGTCTTTTGGTTTTGTGGACTGTTTCTTTTGCTATGCAAAAGCTTTTTATCTTGATGAAATCCCAATAGTTCATTTTTGCCCTGGCTTCCTGTGCCTTTGGTGATGTTTCTAGGAAGAAGTTGCTGCGGCTGAGGTCGAAGAGGTTGCTACCTGTGTTCTCCTTTAGGATTTGGATGGACTCCTGTCTCACGTTTAGGTCTTTCAACCATTTGGAGTCTATTTTTGTGTGTGGTGTAAGGAAATGGTCCAGTTTCATTCTTCTGCATGTGGCTGTCCAATTTTCCCAACACCATTTGTTGAAGAGACTGTCTTTTTTCCACTGGACATTCTTTCCTGCTTTGTCAAAGATGAGTTGACCATAGAGTTGAGGGTCCATTTCTGGGCTCTCAATTCTGTTCCATTGATCTATGTGTCTGTTTTTGTGCCAGTACCATACTGTCTTGATGATGACAGCTTTGTAATAGAGCTGGAAGTCCGGAATTGTGATGCCGCCAGCTTTGCTTTTCTTTTTCAAGATTCCTCTGGCTATTTGGGGTCTCTTCTGGTTCCATACAAATTTTAGGATGATTTGTTCCATTTCTTTGAAAAAAGTGGATGGTATTTTGATGGGGATTACATTGAATGTGTAGATTGCTCTAGGTAGCATTGACATCTTCACAATGTTGGTTCTTCCAATCCATGAGCATGGAATGTTTTTCCATTTCTTTGTGTCTTCTTCAATTTCTTTCATGAGTATTTTATAGTTTTCTGAGTACAGATCCTTTGCCTCTTTGGTTAAATTTATTCCTAGGTATCTTATGGTTTTGGGTGCAATTGTGAATGGGATCGACTCCTTGATTTGTCTCTCTTCTGTCTTGTTGTTGGTGTATAGGAATGCCACTGATTTCTGTGCATTGATTTTATATCCTGCTACTTGACTGAATTCCTGTATGAGTTCTAGCCGTTTTGGGGTGGAGTCTTTTGGGTTTTCCGCGTAAAGTATCATATCATCTGCAAAGAGTGAGAGTTTGACTTCCTCTTTGCCGATTTGGATGCCTTTGATTTCTTTTTGTTGTCTGATTGCTGTGGCTAGGACTTCTAATACTATGTTGAATAGCAGTGGTGAGAGTGGACATCCCTGCCGCGTTCCTGACCTTAGGGGAAAAGCTCTCAGCTTTTCCCCATTGAGAATGATATTCGCTGTAGGTTTTTCATAGATGGCTTTTATGATATTGAGGTATGTACCCTCTATCCCTATACTTTGAAGAGTTTTGATCAAGAAAGGATGCTGTACTTTGTCAAATGCTTTTTCTGCATCTATTGAGAGGATCATATGATTCTTGTTCTTTCTTTTGTTAATGTATTGTATCACGTTGATTGATTTGCGGATGTTGAACCAGCCTTGCAGCCCAGGGATAAATCCCACTTGGTCGTGGTGAATAATCCTTTTAATGTACTGTTGGATCCTATTGGCTAGTATTTTGGTGAGAATTTTTGCATCCATGTTCATTAAGGATATTGGTCTGTAATTCTCCTTTTTGATGGGATCTTTGTCTGGTTTTGGGATCAAGGTAATGGTGGCCTCATAAAATGAATTTGGAAGTTTTCCTTCCATTTCTATTTTTTGGAACAGTTTCAGGAGAATAGGTATTAATTCTTCTTGAAATGTCTGATAGAATTCCCCTGGGAAGCCATCTGGCCCTGGGCTTTTGTTTCTTGGGAGATTTTTGATGACTGCTTCAATTTCCTTAGTGGTTATAGGTCTGTTCAGGTTTTCTATTTCTTCCTGGTTCAGTTTTGGTAGTTGATACATCTCTAGGAATGCACCCATTTCTTCCAGGTTATCTAATTTGCTGGCATAGAGTTGGTCATAATATGTTCTTATAATTGTTTGTATTTCTTTGGTGTTGGTTGTGATCTCTCCTCTTTCATTCATGATTTTGTTGATTTGGGTCATTTCTCTTTTCTTTTTGATCAGTCTGGCCAGGGGTTTATCAATCTTGTTAATTCTTTCAAAGAACCAGCTCCTAGTTTCGTTGATCTGTTCTACTGTTCTTTTGGTTTCTAGTTCATTGATTTCTGCTCTGATCTTTATGATTTCTCTTCTCCTGCTGGGTTTAGGCTTTATTTGCTGTTCTTTCTCCAGCTCCTTTAGGTGTAGGGTTAGATTGTGTATTTGAGACCTTTCTTGTTTCTTGAGAAAGGTTTGTATTGCTATATACTTTGCTCTCAGGACTGCCTTTGCTGTATCCCAAAGATTTTGAACAGTTGTGTTTTCATTTTCATTGGTTTCCATGAATTTTTTTAATTCTTCTTTAATTTCCTGGTTGACCCATTCATTCTTTAGTAGGATGCTCTTTAGCCTCCATGTATTTGAGTTCTTTCCGACTTTCCTCTTGTGATTGAGTTCTAGTTTCAAAGCATTGTGGTCTGAAAATATGCAGGGAATGATCCCAATCTTTTGGTACCGGTTGAGACCTGATTTGTGACCTAGGATGGGATCAATTCTGGAGAATGTTCCATGGGCACTAGAGAAGAATGTGTATTCCGTTGCTTTGGGATGGAATGTTCTGAATATGTCTGTGAAGTCCATTTGGTCCAGTGTGTCATTTAAAGTCTTTATTTCCTTGTTGATCTTTTGCTTAGAGGATCTGTCCATTTCAGTCAGGGGGGTGTTAAAGTCCCCCACTATTATTGTATTGTTGTCAATGTGTTTCTTTGCTTTTGTTATTAATTGCCTTATATAATTGGCTGCTCCCATGTTCGGGGCATAGATATTTACAATTGTTAGATCTTCTTGTTGGATAGACCCTTTAAGTAGGATATAGTGTCCTTCCTCATCTCTTTTTACAGTCTTTGTTTTAAAATCTAGTTTGTCTGATATAAGGATTGCCACCCAGCTTTCTTTTGGTGTCCATTAGCATGGTAAATGGTTTTCCACCCCCTCACTTTCAATCTGGGGGTGTCTTTGGGTCTAAAATGAGTCTCTTGCAGACAGCATATGGATGGGTCTTGTTTTTTAATCCAATCTGATAGCCTGTGTCTTTTGATTGGGGCATTGAGCCCATTTACATTCAGGGTAACTATTGAAAGGTATGAATTTAGTGCCATTGTATTGCCTGTAAGGTGACTGTTACTGTATGTTGTCTGTGTTCCTTTCTGATCTTTGCTGCTTTTAGGCTCTCTCTTTGCTTAGATGACCCCTTTCAATATTTCTTGGAGGGCTGATTTCATGTTTGCAAATTCCTTTAGTTTTTGTTTGTTCTGGAAGCTTTTTATCTCTCCTTCTATTTTCAATGACAGCCTAGCTGGATATAGTATTCTTGGCTGCATATTTTTCTCGTTTTAGTGCTCTGAAGATATCATGCCAGTCCTTTCTGGCCTGCCAGGTCTCTGTGGATAGGTCTGTTGCCAATCTAATATTTTTACCCTTGTAGGTTACATATCTCTTCTCCCGAGCTGCTTTCAGGATTTTCTCTTTGTCTCTGAGACTCGTAAGTTTTACTATTAGATGTCGGGGTGTTGACCTATTTTTATTGATTTTGAGAGGGGTTCTCTGTGCCTCCTGGATTTTGTTGCCTGTTTCCTTCCTCACATTAGGGAAGTTCTCTGCTATTCTAAAATGGATTTTTTTTAATTTAGTCTTGATAAATGAATAATGAGTGACTCATTAAAAATGAAGAAAAAACCTGGCACTAAGATTATTAGTAATTATTGTGTTAGTATCTGTTGGGAGTTTCCAAGTACAGTGGGAACATTGATAGTACTTGTGTTTTAATTCACATTTATAATTTAAGCTTAAACAGAATATTCCCCCCTTTTATTTTAAAGATGTTATTTATTTATTTGTGAGAGAGAGCGAGCAGGGGCAGCAGCAGAGGGAGAGGGAGAAGCAGGCTCCCCGCCGAGCAAGGAACCCGATGTGGGACTTGATCCCAGAACCCTGGGATCATGACCTGAGCCGAAGGCAGATGCCCAACTGACTGAGCCACACAGGCACCCCAAACAGGGTATTCTTGTAGATCTTTTTATCTCAATTCTATTTTGTGAAAATATAAAGCAACCACTTTCATTTACATTTTATTACATTTAACAGATTAAATTATTCCCAAATACTTAACACAACTTATATACTTATTAATTTCCTTAGAATTTTTTGAATAACTTTGATTCTCCCAAACACTTGGACAAGATTTTAACTTTAACAGACAGATTCTTCCCAAGAACCTAAGATATGCTTGCAAATCTAATCACCTTTTGTAATTAAGAAAATATACTTAATTTCACACATCTTAAAAATGGACAACATACACAAAACTACATGATTAAAAGGTTTGCTCCACACATGCATAAATGCAGGATTCAAAAAAAGCGTCAATATAATAATTTGAAGTAATTTTTTTTCCACCATCTCTACGCATATATCTGCCCAGGGTTACACATTTACTAATAAAAGGGCCATCTCAGGTCTCCAAAGTTTTCCTCTTGATGACTGGAAATTAAGACATGGATGGTGGTTAGGTTGCTCAGTGAATGATTGGAACGGATCAGGGACTATCAATGAAGTAAACTAAATGCTAATATGAGCATAAAATCTGGATTATGAGTTAACCGGCCGCTGTCCAGGTGGCCCTTCTTTTATGTTCAAGCTTTGAGCTTTCAGCTGTGCCTTAACTAAGTTTCAGGTTTTTGTGACCCAATATTTTTCTCTAAGACAAGGTATCACTTAAGTTTTATTGTTAGTTTTCATTGAAATTTATAATAGGGTTTTTCAAGTTCTGTGTTGTGACTATAGCATACCTTTTTCAGTTGATGAAATTGAATAATTTTTCATTCAATAAATGAATCCCTCACTTGGTTGCAATTTTACTTTCCTTTTTGTTTTGTAGTTCTTACATGTGCCTTAACCATAATACTGTGGTCATTTTCCTAACAGAATGATATCATTGCTTTGGATCAGTTTATCTAATTCTTACCTATTAATATAAAGTCTGTCACATAGTTGTAGGAGAAGATACTTTGAAAGCTGATTTTCTTGTTTATGTTTTGGCTAGTAGTTTTTTTCACCACATGATTCTTGTGTAATTATTATTTAGTTGATACATGTTTTTTGTTCACTCATCCAACAAGGGTTAAGTCATAAAATAACTTGACCAAATTTATGCAGGGTTTGCTGAAGGAAGAAAGGGACTGTCCCATGCAGGAGCTGCAGGACCTCACCATACCCACAGGAGCTAGGACAGTATACGCAGGATTGGATTCTGAGGGTACTTCATGTAGTGGCGCCAAACATAAAGTTAGATAAGAAAGAATATTTCTTTGGGAGCACTTTTGAGCATGCAGGATTTTTAACACCCTGCCAAGAACCCCAGGGGGTGTGAACATGCTGCTAAAATAGCTCCTAGAAGCATAAAAAAAGCAGTGGCCCATCCGATGTCACAAATGCCAAAAAGCCATGGTACGTGATGAAAAAGGAGTGAAAAGATTCAGAAAATTGGGCATGCGTGAGGTTTACTATGAGACTGGAGAACACAGTAGAGGGTTAAGTTAAAAGCAACAAGGAATGTGCTAGTGAGGGGCACACCAGCATCACTCTAAAGTTAGTGGAAGCTGTCCTCTGAACTGATGGTCTGCAGTCATTACATCACTAGGCACACAAATAGCAATATCATGGCAGGTGTACATGGTATCTATCCCTGTAGACCTCCTCCAAAGGGATCTCTGGCCATTAACCCAAGTAATTATACAGTGGGAAAAGGGAATACCCAAACATTTTAAGGTGCATTGGACATAGGAAAGAAGTTGATACAGAGACCCAAAGCATCATCATGGCCCCTGTGTCACAGTTGGGGCATTTGAGGGCCAGGTAATAAAATCTTGGCCTAGATCCAGTTCATAGTGAGTCTACTAGTTTATAGATCCATCTGGTGTTCATGTCTAGTTTCAGAATATGTAATTGGAATAGACATGAGAGTTGGCATAACTTGCACATGTTTCCTTGGCTTGGATAAGAACTATTACAGTAGGTGTATTTGTTTCCTAAGGCTGCCATAACAAAGTGCCACAAATTGAGTGACTTAAGGTAACAAATTTTATTCTCAGAGTTCTGGAGGCCAGAAGTCCACATTCGAGGTGTTGGCAGGGTTGGATCCTTCTTGCGGGATCAGAGAGAGTCAGTTCCATGCTTCTTTTCTAGCTTACGGTGGTTGCCTGAAGTCCTTAGAGTTCCCTAGCTAGCAGTTGTGTAACTCCAATCTTGTCACATGGCCATCTTCCTTGTGAATCTGTCTTGGTTTGTGTTCCTTCCCTTCTAAGGGCACCAGTCATTTCAGATTGAGGGCTCAACCTACTCCAATATGACCTCATCTTAATTAGTTATATCTGCAAAGACCCTATTTAGAAATAGGTCTCAGGAAAGAGGAATTTTGAGAAGGCGACACTATTCAACCTAGTACAGCGGGGAAGACCAAACAGAAACCTCTAAAACTGCCCTCTTCTCAGCCAGTATAGGAAATAAAAACAATATTTCATTTTGGGAGTGGGGAATGGAGAGAGAATGGAAGAAATTAAAGATGCGGGTAGAAGTGGCCTTTATTACATCTGCATTTTAATATACTAATCTTGCCCCTGCAAAAACCAGATTCTGGAAGATGACTATCTACTGAAAACTCAACCAAAGAGTAGCTCTTATTTAGCATCCTAGCCAGATAATGCTGTTTTGCAAGAGCAGATTAAGAACAGCTTCTGTCATATGGGATTCAACCAGTGATTTATTTGACCAATGCTTTTTCTATTCCAATCAGAAAGAGAATCAGGAAGATTTTGCATTAACATGGAATGGTTGAAAGTGTACATTTCAATCTTGCCCTAAGGTTAGTCTAGATTTCTCCCACCCTCAACATATTCCAAAGAGATTTGGATCAGCTGGATATCCCAAAGAACATGGCACTGTCTACTCTTGACATCAGACTAGATGAACAAGAAGTGGTTAGTATTATTGGAGGCCTTGGTGAGATGTTTTGCTGCAGAGGGGATATAGCAAAATGCAACACAAATAATGCTCTACTGGAGAATAATTTCTCATTTTCCCTTTACTGTCCAAAGTATACTGGATCTTTATCAATTTTGCACAAAGATGATTTATTATTGTTTAATTCCAAGTATCTTAACCTTGGCCCTGTTGATAGTTGGACTGGATCCTTCTTTGTTGTATGTGTCGGGGAGTGGAGTGGTAGGCTGCCCTGTGCTTTGTAGGATATTTAGCAGCATCCCTGGCTCTTCCTGTTAAATGCCAGTAGCACAATTAAAGAAAAAAATGCTTCGATTTTGTCAAATGTCCCTTTGAGGGCAAAATCTCCCTCTTTGAGAACATTGATTTAATGCATTTGGGTTAAAAGTAGATTCAATTCATTTATCCAAAATTTTCATTGGAAAAGTTGTCTTTAATACTATTCTGTCGTTTTTCCATATGCAGGTAATGCTTCATGCCCTGCTCAAGGGAGGTGGGTTCCTGGTTCTGGTTCACTCGGATCGAGTTAATAGACACATCTTTTCAATTCTAATTTTTTTCTTTTCTTCTAAAAACTTATTATTACCGTATAGTTGACATACAATGTTATATTAGTTTCAGGTGTTAAAATCTCATTTTTAAAATAAACATTCAGGGTTTGATAGACTATCTGCAAACTTATTCTGAGGGTCTTTGTGTGCATAATGAAGTTTTCAGTGCTATTTTGAGTTACTCTTAGATTTTGATTATTTTGTGATTTTTCTTATTACATGTTAGGTTGTTTATCTGCTATTCTTAACCCATTTCTTAATGAGGTTCCCAATCTAGGACTGTTTCTTTTGGGGGAGGTGGCATCCCTATTTTCAAGCCTACATTATGAGTATTTGAAGTGAGTTCACGAGGTGAACATAAATACCTATGAAGACAGTATGGCAGATCCACATGTGTAAGAACCTTTAAAGAAATTCTGCAAATACTATCTTACTTATGGCCCTTACAGTCATATATGTTGTTATTATAAGATGCACACCCAGGGTCTTGTGTTGGCCCTCATGGATGTTCCCATGCAATTGAAGATACAAAGCCTATCCAACAGATCACTGAGGAAAAAAAGATGAGAACTGAGTTGCATAAAAAAGCCACTGAAAGTTTCTTGGTCATTTTAGTCTAATTGAAAGTCAAAAGAATTTCGAGTAATAATTTACAACTTAAGTGCACATTCTCTGTGCTGGGGGAGAATGAATCTCACGTTGGAAATGTGGCAGATTTTTTATTCAAAAACATTTTATCTTAAACTTTACAATTAAGGTTCAGGCTCCTAACCCCCCCCCCCCCCCCCAAGTTCCCTGCCTTACTCCAGAGATCATGACAATCCTGCCAGGTGAAAAGCAGCATGGTAACTAACATGCTGCAGATGCCTAGGAGAGACCCAGCTAAATGTGAACCCCTCTGACCACCAGATGGCAGCAGAGGACTGTTTAAAGGGCATTTTCCTAGGACCAGAAATGGGTGGAATAGGGCCTCCTGAGCAATGACCAAAGAAGAGCCCAAGTTGGAGCCAGCAAGACAGTCTGGGAAGCCTGAGGCTGAACTCTACTGAGTCAAATGGTCGTCCTTGTGCTAGTTCATTTGGGAAGTAGTGAGGAGACAGCGGGGTTCACGATGTATGAACAAAGAACAAGAAATGAGGGATGAGCCAGAAGACAATCCTAGCCATTCAACAAATGGAAGAAGGCAGAACAGCCAGAGGTTTGAAAGGACAGAAAGTGTGTGGTAGAGAGAGATTCAGGGTGGATTTTTAAATCCCTCCTTCTGTTCATTTTAAGGAGCCACAAAATCCAAAACTTTTCAGGTACTCTCCAAAAGGTGGACAGGGAATACTATGTTATCTCTTATCTGGGTAGTCAATTTTATTGATAACTGGGATAATTGGGAGGGAGATGGGCAGAGATGGTAAAAAGAAACTGCCAGAAAAGGTGTTTTGGGGTAACAAGGTTAATAAAGATAACTACAGTCTCTAATCTGATTTTTAATTCTTACTTTGTTTCAAATAGTAAAACCAGTGATACATATTTGAGAAAATTCAGGGTTTTTTCCCATGTAAAGAATTACTTAAGAATTTCAATGATGATTCTCAGGTGGGCAAAAGTATCAAGATGAGTCAAAACAAAAGTGCCATTGGAGTATTTTAAAGGTAAGTCAATTCCTGCTGTTAGAAGAGACTTGATATGTTAAGAACTAAGCTTTAGAAATAGTAATTGCTAACACTGAGGGCTTACTCTGTGCAGGGCATCATTCCATTGTTCTGTGCACTTTTGTAGACAGACTAGCGGTTCTCTGACCAGCCATATCAGAATCTGCTGGGGACTGTTACAAGTATAAATTCTCAGGTCACCCCAGAGCTACCGAATCAGAAACTCCAGGAGTGGGGTCCAGCCACCTGTGTAATTAATTACAGCAAACTCTCCAGGTGATCTTGATACTTGCTAACGTTGGAGCATGTATTCACCAGTGTTGAATATTGTATTTAATCCTTACAACAACCCTAAAAAATAAGGATCTTTATTTTCACCCTCTACTTTATAGCTGGAAAATCTGAGGCCAGAGAAGTTGTGATTTACCCAGTGACACTGAGTCCCTAAGTAGCACAGATGCAATTTGACTTCAGAGCTTATATTCTTGATGTCTTCCTTTTAGAGAGAGTGCCACTAAGCCTTTCGTGGGATCTGGCTTCTGTCCTATGGCACTTATATTGAATTCACTCATTAAAAGCAATGTGTGTAATAGGTAGATCTCTCTGGGTGTGCACACACCTCCAAACACATATGAGAGTGTGTGTTGCCAAAGGTAGTCGGTAGTGACTGAAATTTTATTTGTCTTGTCTTCCTGCAAGGTCAATTGAGGATAATCAGTCAAAAGTGGTCAGTTGTGAAAAGCATAGAGAAATGAGAATTTGCATTAGCTGAACAGTGATTTTCAAACTGAAGTGGGCATCTGAATTGCCTGCTTTGAGAAATCCTGAATGCAGTGAAGCCTGAGGGGTCTGGACAAAAGTTGTGAATGGTCTAAGGAAGGAGACAGTTCAGGAACAGACTTTGGAGGGTTTAGAGCCTTTCCTTGAGGGTCTTCTGAAAATTAACCCTCCCTGATTTTCACTCTAAAGCTATTGAGTCATTTAGATTAGAAAAGATAAATCTGTGAAGAGTGCATAATAAGACTGACTTTTTGTGGCACAGGAGTTTTATATTCTAAGATGTGTGAGTGTGTGTGTGTTGGGAAAGAGAGCCTGGTGCATAGCAAGCCACCCCCCCAGACTGGACTGGCTTCGGTCACACACACATAGTAGTCAGTGATTCAGTTCAACGTCTTTTGTTTTTAAATTCTTGCAGTGGCCGAAACACTAGGTTAGGAGCTGCGGATACAAGGTAAACAATACAGTCCTGACTTTAAAGGGCTTCTAGTATATTAGGAGATACAGAGAAATAGATGGGTGTGTTAGTTATCTATTGCTGTGTAACAAATCACCCCAAAACTTAGCATCTTAAATATAACATTCATCAACTCACAGTGTCTGGAGGTCGGGAATCTGAGTGTAGCTTAGCTGTATGCTTTTAAAATTAATGACCAAATAAACAGGACAAAAGGAAATTTGGAGATAGGGAGACTGTATAAGGAAATATGAACTACAAGAGATTTAATGCAGTACCATAAAGAAGCAGGATGCTATAAAAAAAGAACAGTCAGAGGATGAGACTACATTAGGAAAAAGTGGGTTTTATGCCAGGAATTCAACTTCAGAGAATTGTTAGAAAACATATTGCAAACTCATTTTTTGCAGATGAATTTATTGTTTAGAAAATTTTAAAAGTTTCCTATTAGAATAAATAAGCATTCAGCAAAGTTCAAATTAACATACAAAGTTAATAATGCTTCTGTATACCAGCAAAAATTAAGTAGAAAATATATTTTAAAATAGATCCTATTAGTAATGGAAATTCTTTGCTATGGCAAAAAAACTTGCAAAAGACATGGAAGACTATTAAAGTAAAACATACACAGTTTATTGAAGGATGTAGAAGTGACCCAGATAAGCAGAGTTTCATCATGTTGTGGGGGACGGGAAATTCAACATTATGAAGAAGTGGATCCTCTTAAAAAACTATAAATGCAAAAATATTTTGAGAGAGAGATGACAATAAATGTTAAAGTTCTTTTATTTTTAAATTTTTTATTTAAATTCAATATAGTTAACATATAATGTATTATTAGTTTCAGGGATAGAATTTAGTGACTCATCAGTCGCATGTAACACCCAGTGCTCATTCCATCCTGTGCCCTCTTTAATGCCCTTCATCCAGGGTGACCCCTTCCTCCCACCCCATGACTGAGTAATATTCTGTTGTGTATATGTACCACCTCTTCTTTATCCATTCAACAAGTGTTAAAATTCTGAACCAGCTATCTAGTAAGAGAAAAGAAAAGACAGAGTGAGCCAAGTGTATTAGGAAGATAAATTATCAACAAGTTTTGACGTGTTGAAATGGAATAGATAGATCCAGTTTAGGGAGGTCATGGCTAGAAACCTAGATCTAGGATAAAGCTGAAAGGGTGGATCTGTTTATTAAAGGAAAGGTCAAAACTTGAAGTAAAAAGTGCCAAGGGACATAAATAAACTGAGGATTTTAGAAAAAAATAAGTCGGAAGAAAAGAGTGAATTGTAACACAATTCCTAGCCGTGGGTCTCAACACTGTCAAATGTTGCAGATAGGTTAAAAAAAAGTGAGAGAATGCTACTGAGGATGTTGATGTCAAGATGTCGGAAGCTGTTGGCAAGCTTTGAGAGCTTAGTTTCATTGGCATGGGTACAAGGGTAAGGAAAACTGTTGGATGGCCATCAGATGTAAAAATTGAGGTGTTGACTAAGTACTGCCTATGTGTTTGTTATGGGTTAAATTGTATGCCTCAAAAAGATACGTTGAATTCCCAACCCCTGGTACCTGTGAATATGATTTTATTTGGGAAATAGGGTCTTTAATAGATATAATCTCATACTGGAGTACGGTGGGCCCTTAATCCAATATGACTGGTCTTCTTGTATAAGAAGAGACAAAACAGACCCAGAGGACACCACCACATGATGATGGAGGCAGAGTAAAGAGAAGGCATGTGAAGGATGATTGGCAAGCATTGGGAGCCAGGAGAGAGCATGGCCCTGAGGATGACACCTTGATTTCAGACTTCCATCCCCTGGAACTGTGAGAGAATAAATTTCTGTGGTTTTAACGCACCCAGTTTGTGGTACCTTGTTACAGCGCCCCCGAGAAACTAATACTATGGGGATTTGTGCAATGAATGTGAGATGATCTAGTAGATGAAGTTTATATGATTGAGTAGCTTAAGAAAGATGACAGCAGCCAGTGGAAAATATTTCCCCATATGTAATTATTAGGCATGTCTCAAAAAAGGAGGGAGGAGAGAAGATATATCAGAAGCCATAAAATAAAGAGGGAGCCAGATTTTAGAGTAGATTATAAGACTGGGTTGAGAGATGGGGCAGTGGGATTGAACTTAGCAAAAACTTTCCTCTGGGAAGTTCACATGAAGTAGAGAGAGGGGAGGGAAGCCTCCACCCCGTGGTCTCTGAGATTTCAGTAAAATGGTAAATTTATGCACTGAAATAGAAGTGCAGAAGTAGGGCTGAGGACCCAGGGAGAGTCGGAGGACAAAGGGAGTAGATTAAAAGATCTGTAAAGTGTGCTGAGGAGGGCTGGCTTGATGTGACATGGGCCCCAACAAATCGAGGTTTGGTGGAGTTCAGCATTGGGACCCAGAAGCAGTAATACCCAGGTATCAATGTGCAGAGGCTTGGAACAGAAAAAGTCCAGCCCCCATAATGCATGTGCAACAGAGGATCCTGTGTCACCTGTCCAAGTTGATGAGTGACAGCACTTTCTGCACCCTATTGGAGATTAAAACCCCTAAAATGACAGAAATAAATTACTTTTTAAATTTAGTTGCTAAGAAAGTGTGTGTGTGTGTTATAATATAATTTTTGTTGTTTCTTTCCACCCATATAAATCTCATCATTAATGCCTGGGATTGGAGCCAGGTTAAATATTTGGTGTTGTTTGGTTCTTGGACTTTTACTTCTAGTAGTGACTGGCAAAACAAGAGGAGAAATGTGACCAACAACAAAGGAGGGATACAATTAGAGTCAAAGACTATGTTCATATCCATTTTCTTAATGAAAATGGTAATTATTGAAATCATCTCAGGGTGCTTGCTTCACTGGTTTGTCTGTTCTCTTTCGTGAATGGTTATTAGCTCATGTATACATCTAGGAAATGTATTGATGAAATTAAAAAATCATGGAATGAGATTTTCAGGATTGATAAGCAGGGATTATTTACAGTTCTGAGAATGTCCCATTTATTTGCAGCTGAAGAAAAGAAGTAACACAATCATTAAAGTTCCACCATCTTGTCTAAACTATTAAACTATGAAAATGGGAATTAGATACTGTTTTGATTAGCATAATTTTCATAGCGGTCGTTGACAGCAAGGGGCTTGGGGTCCAAACAGTGTTCTGGACTCACATGTGGGCCCTTTATTGAACATCTGCAGATAACTTCCGCCTGTAAGCCTCACTTTTCAAATCTGTAACATGGTTGTGACTGTAGTACTGACTCCATAGGTTTGCTTTCAGTAGTAAACAAGGAAATTCATCATAAGCCCTTCCGCATACCTTGTAGCACACAGGATTCCGTCAGCACAAGGAGCCACCTAACGGAAGTGCAGTTAAGTTTTAGGTGAAGACTTCTCATGTGAATTACTGTGACTTCTGAGATCATTGAGCCTCAATTTCCCTCTCTGCTCAACTCCCTTTCTTTTTAATCTGTTCTTTTTTTGACTTGGCTGTCTAATTTTTTTTATTATGTTATGTTACTCACCATACATTACATCATTAGTTTTTGATGTAGTGTTCCGTGATTCATTGTTTGCGTATAACCCCCAGTGCTCCATGCAGAACGTGCCCTCTTTAATACCCATCACCAGCCTAACCCATCCCCCCACCCCCCTCCCCTCTAGAACCCTCAGTTTGTTTCTCAGGGTCCATAGTCTCTCATGGTTTGTCTCCCCCTCCAATTTCCCTCCTTCATTTTCCCTTCCTTCTGTCTTCTTTTTTTTAATATCTAATGTATTATTTGTTTCAGAGGTACAGGTCTGTGATTCATCAGTCTTACACAATTCACAGCTGTCTAATTTTTAATCATTAAAAGCTAATAAAGACTTACCCAACACCGTGGGGTTTTTTTGTCCTTTTAGAATATGATCACTTTTTATGAATGCCAGAAAGACACCACAATAAATACCACGTGCCATGCTTAGCCAACCGTCCACAACTACACGGTCCCTGCAGAGTAATTGGACAAGAAAGGCATGGGGAAAAAAACTAAACAAACACAAACCAACTTAACAAAGAACATTTGGCAGGCTTTTTACACACAGGCCATGTCCTGTTTTCAGATGCCAAACTGAATAAAAACAGTTTTAAGAGAGGCAGACATTTGCAGAAGAGCCCTTGAAAGAATCTTAGCTGTTCTAGAAAAAAAACAGTGAATCAGAGGTTCTTCTAAGTTCCTCACTCATTTTCCTGAGAGTCAAATTTGTGTTTACTTTCCACTTTGCGTAAGGTGAGTAAGGCATAAAGTATACATATAGCCAATGCCAAACACATTGATATTGTTAAAATTATTATATTGATCTGATATTTCTAAATTATTGTATGTTTTATATTGTAGACCTAATGAGTGATTTAATTTTTTAAACTCAGTTATATAGTATTTTAGTGCGATAGTAAAATGTAAGCTTTTTCGCAACGGGTTTGCCGCCAGAACACAGGTGTCGTGAAAACCACCGCTCAACCTAACCAAAATGGGAAAGGAAAAGACTCACATCAACATCGTCGTCATTGGACACATAGATTCGGGCAAGTCTACCACTACTGGTCATCTGATCTACAAATGTGGTGGGATCGACAAAAGAACTATCGAAAAATTTGAGAAGGAGGCTGCTGAGATGGGAAAGGGCTCCTTCAAGTATGCCTGGGTCTTGGATAAACTGAAAGCTGAATGTGAACATGATATCACCATTGATATCTCCCTGTGGAAATTCGAGACCAGCAAGTATTACGTGACCATCATTGATGCCCCAGGACACAGAGACTTTATCAAAAACATGATTACAGGCACATCTCAGGCTGACTGTGCTGTCCTGATTGTTGCTGCTGGTGTTGGTGAATTTGAAGCCGGTATCTCCAAGAATGGGCAGACCCGTGAGCATGCCCTTCTGGCTTACACACTGGGTGTAAAACAACTAATTGTTGGTGTTAACAAGATGGATTCCACTGAGCCACCCTACAGCCAGAAGAGATACGAGGAAATCGTTAAGGAAGTCAGCACCTACATTAAGAAAATTGGCTACAACCCCGACACAGTAGCATTTGTGCCAATTTCTGGTTGGAACGGTGATAACATGCTGGAGCCAAGTGCTAACATGCCTTGGTTCAAGGGATGGAAAGTCACCCGTAAAGATGGGAATGCCAGTGGAACCACACTGCTTGAAGCTCTGGATTGCATCCTGCCACCAACTCGTCCAACCGACAAGCCCTTGCGTCTGCCTCTCCAGGACGTCTACAAAATTGGTGGTGTTGGTACTGTCCCTGTGGGCCGAGTCGAGACTGGTGTTCTTAAACCTGGGATGGTGGTCACCTTTGCTCCAGTCAATGTTACAACTGAAGTAAAGTCTGTTGAAATGCACCATGAAGCTTTGAGTGAGGCTCTTCCTGGGGACAATGTGGGCTTCAATGTCAAGAATGTATCTGTCAAAGATGTTCGTCGTGGCAATGTGGCTGGTGACAGCAAAAATGACCCACCAATGGAAGCAGCTGGCTTCACGGTTCAGGTGATTATCCTGAACCATCCAGGCCAAATCAGTGCTGGATATGCACCTGTGCTGGATTGTCACACAGCTCACATTGCTTGCAAGTTTGCTGAGCTGAAGGAGAAAATAGATCGTCGATCTGGAAAAAAGCTGGAAGATGGTCCCAAGTTCTTGAAATCTGGTGATGCTGCCATTGTTGATATGGTTCCTGGCAAGCCTATGTGTGTCGAGAGCTTCTCTGACTAACCTCCTCTGGGCCGTTTTGCTGTTCGTGACATGAGACAGACGGTTGCTGTGGGTGTCATCAAAGCAGTGGACAAGAAGGCAGCTGGAGCTGGCAAGGTCACCAAGTCTGCCCAGAAAGCTCAGAAGGCTAAATGAATATTATCCCCAATACCTGCCACCCCAGTCTTCATCAGTGGTGGAAGAACGGTCTCAGAACTGTTTGTGTCAATTGGCCATTCAAGTTTAATAGTAAAAGACTGGTTAATGATAACAATGCATCGTAAAAACTTCAGAAGGAAAGGAGAATGTTTTGTGGACCATGTTTTTTTTGTGTGTGTTGTGGCAGTTTTAAGTTATTAGTTTTTAAAATCAGTACTTTTTAATGGAAACAACTTGACCAAAAATCTGTCACAGAATTTTGAGACCCATTAAAACAAAAGTTTAATGAGAAAAAAAAAAGAATGTAAGAGAGACTCAGAAGTGTGTACAAATATAATTAGTTTCTTTTGGTCAGCTTTATACATCTCTGGGTGGCCTTTTGAGAATTTGCAAGGTTTTAGTTCTTGGGAATGTGTAGGCACTAGGACAAGTTACTTTTCCCGTGGCTTCTTTTTTCTTTTAAAATGTCTTTGTGGGTAGCTTACTGAGCTCTTCAAACATACCTGTGTAGCCGTAAGGTGAAGATGAATGTTTTGACTTAGAAACTTTCTCAAGTTAGAATTTAGAGATTATTTTGATATTTGGTCACTTTACCTTTTCTTTTGTCAGAAAAAGAAAGTAGAGCAAGTTCTCTGAACATTGTAATTTGTATATGACATCAACATTTATTCAAATGAATTTGAGTAACGAGAGTTGTGATACCAAATCATCTCTGGAATTTCGAACTGAAAACAAGGATCCTGGTTACACATCATGGTGATCTGCAAATCAGTTACCTCAGTCATATCCACTAACATGTTTTTGGTTTTCATCTACATCTGTCTTACATTCTTAGTTCAAAAAAGGGGACCCATGGATTTAAGAGAAGAAATTAGCTCTTTGGGATTCTAAGAATGACTATGATGTTATTCAACTTTGCTTTACTCAAGTGGTTACCTAGATATTAAATAAGCATGCAAAAATGTGCCCTTCAAAGTACATGGGCAATTCTCTGACCAAAAAAACTGGATATGGTTTTATTCCTGTTATACTTTCCTTTTTTTTTAAGGACTTTATTTATTTATTTGAGGGAGAAAGAAGCCGGAGGGGGGGCAGGCAGACCCCCTCTGAGCAAGAAGCCCGATGTTGTACTCGATCCCAGGACCCCAAGATGACCTGAGCCAAAGGCAGATGCTTACCTGACTGAGCCACCCAGGTGCCCCTATTATACTTCCTTTCTTAAAATAAGTAAAGGGCAAAGTGTTTTTGTTTTTTGTTTTTTAAAGATTTTATTTATTTGAGAGAGAGAGAGAGAATGAGAGAGAAAGCACATGAGATGGAGGGAGGGTCAGAGGGAGAAGCAGACTCCCTGCCGAGCAGGGAGCCCAATGCGGGACTCGATCCCGGGACTCCAGGATCATGACCTGAGCCGAAGGCAGTCGCTTAACCAACTGAGCCACCCAGGCGTCCCTAAGGGCACAGTGTTTTTTGAATTTCAAACATTGCTAACGTCTTATTCCCTGATTTACTTTAGATTGTTGTAATGTCAAGATTTGGCAGAAAAAAGTTACTTTTGAGACGAGAGGAGAGATCTACACCAGCAGCTCATCATCCATAGCCGCGAGGGCCTGGAGAGAAATCCTCGCAGACAGGATAGTTTATATTCGTTAATACTGTATACCCTCACAAAAGCTCCTGCTAAGTGTGTCTCTGCAGTGTCAAATAAGGCGTCATGTTAGTGCATTTGAAGCTATGTTTTCAAAGTGTTTGGAAGCTTTTTTGTAACTGGACTTTTTTTGGTCTCTTTTTTTCCCCTAGCTGTACAATATTTACTTCACCTTCTCTCTCCACGAACAGGAGAAAATGATTAAAAAAGAGGCAAGCGTGTATCAACAAACTCAGGTCCTTTGATACAAGAATTTTCTTAAACATGGAGAATGAAAAAACGAGCTTATTGGTATGGTTCATAGTATCTATTTCTCCATATTTAGTAAATGAAAATCTATCATTTAGTATTATGCTGTTTTTATTGCTTTTTTATATTCACAAATTCCATAGGTTAGTTGATTTGGAGTTCTAAATACAGTATTTTGCAAATATTGCAGAATAAGACATAATTGCAGAAAAGGATAATATTTCTGGCAAATTGATGAAATAAACTAAAGAACTCATATGGCAGCTCCTGAAAAACTAATATTTTATTAAATAGAACTAGCCATTCTCCAAATAATTATTCCATTTGGATCTTGTGGAGTCATTCTGATTTGCTTTAAGCCAACTTCAGTGTTAGGAAAAAAAATAGATTGTAAATGAGTAAATGATTGCACTTTACTGGGGACATTTTGATTAAGATTCTATTAATTGGGAGGGCTGGGGAAAAAAATTCTATGAAGAATTAGGGAAATTTTTTGAGGATCTCTTTTCAAGACTATGCTTTTTTGTAAACATAGAGTGGCTGGCTGTAGGGAGCCAGATTTCTGATTGTCAGTATCTTTGCATTCTATTGAGTTCCTAGCATAAGGGCATGGACATTAGGTCCAAGAGATTTGCTCTATTTCCTTGAAATATGTCTGGGGCTGTCTTGGCCACATCGAGGCTGTATTCTGTTTAAAAATAGCAAATAACATTTCCATGGGAGCTAGCAGCGTTCACATATTCTTTTCATTCTCTGCAATAGCTCTTGAAGCAATTCAGTTTGAATATTTTAGCTCTTATGTTGACGGAGGGTACATTTATAATCATCACCCACTAGAATTTTAAAAGAACTTGTCAAAAATGTTTTAAATCTCAAAATGTAGAAATACTGGTCCAATAAAGCCACATCCTATCCTATTCACTCACAACCCAAATTTGACAAGTGTTAACTTCTTGCCATCTTTGCTTCATCTCTCTGTCTCTCCTCTTTCAAGATATAGGACACTTTACTGTCCTACTTGAGCTAGAATCTGCAAAAATTAAACACTATGCAACCACTAATATACTTCACAAAATTAGCAAAAATTGCATATAATCATCTCATTTCAAGTTCAATTTCCTAAACTTCCTGAAAATTTCTTTTAAAAAAAAAGATTATTTGAGAGAGAGAGAATGAGAGTGAGCCCAAGTGGGAGGGAAAGGGAGAGGGGGAGGGAATCTCCAGCAGATTGTCCAGAGTGTAGAGCCCACACATGGCTCCATCTCACAACCCTGAGATCACAACCTGAGCCGAAACCAAGAGTCGGGACGCTTTACCAGCTGCACCACCCAGGTGCCCCTGAAAAATACTTTCAAAGTTGGTTTTGATAAGCCTGAAACCAATGAGACCATCTCATATCTTGTTGAATATTCATGTTTTGTATTCATCTGATTCCTTCTTCATGCTGTCATTTAACTCATTCCTTTCTTTGCCTTCTTACATTTAAGCAGAAAATTAGATTGAAAGACACGATTAACTTCAGGTTGAACATTTTTGGCAGGAATATCTCATATGTGATGCTAGTTCAGCCCAAATATTCATGTTTTGCCCTTCACACTGTTTGTATACTGCTAGAGAAAAATCAGTGACGTTAGCATTGTCCTCATAATGTCACAGCCTTATTCCATGTTTGGAAGGATGAATATTTTTGAAAGATATGGCTACACTGTGAAAATAAATACCTTTTCCTTCTCCATGTAGACATTGTCCTGAGTAAGATTTAAATGCTGTGTTAAAATTAATAAAAATCTTAGAACATAATACATGAAATTATTAAAAAGTCTTTAAAAAGGAGGCCATATATTGGACTTCAGAGATTTCTGAAGTTTCCATTAGTAATGGATCAATTAACCACTTATTGGGTGGATTACTTCTGCAGATTATGAACTCATCCATTATGAATTTTTTGAGCTCAATTCTAAGGAGTGTTCTTGACTCCAAAGAACCTGTAGGTGGACTGTAACTTCACTTGTGATTTTTGTACTCTGATTTTTTGCATGCAGTTTATTTCTACTGGCATAGTATTTCCATGTGACAGAAATTAGTACTCTTGGCAGGAAAAAAAAAAACACCAAATTCTTAAGTATTTCCATTGACTATTTTGAATATTTTTCTTTTTAATTTTTTAATTACTTTAATCACCAAGGTAATAGCCACCCTAAAAAAAAAGCTAAGCAATAAAAACTGAAGAAAAAAGAAAAGAGAGAGCTTTTGCTTTTATCCTAGCCACACCTTCCTCCCTACCATACCTCCCATTTAAATTTGTGTGTATCTTTTTAGGATAATGTGTACACCTGGTCACATATATAGACATATATTTTCATATATGTATATAGGCACACAGATTCAGTTTCTTTACTAAAATGCAATCACAGCAAAAAATTGCTGCAAATGGGTTTTTTTTAAAGATTGATTATAGAGAGAGCGGGAGAGGGGCAGAGGGAGAGGGAGAGACAGAATCTCAAGCAGTCTTCCCATGGATCACGGGGCCCGATGAGGGGCTCGAGCTCACGACCCTGAGATCATGACCTGAGCCGAGACCAAGAGTCCTACGCTCAACTGACTGAGCCACCCAGGCGCCCGTGCAAATGGTTTTTAAAAGACATGTCATTTATAACTTTTCACATATTTACATTGAGCCTAAGACAATAGGATAGACTTCCAGTACCTAATTTAGAGACACCTACTTAGGGATAGTGTGTGACACCAATAAACCTAAATAATTGCAACTTGATTTTATGTTCTCTAGTGATGAGTTGATATGATTATTGATTTTTTTCATACATGGCAGGAAGAACAATCAGGATTGCTGATAAAGAAATGATGGATATGGTACTTTCAGAAAACCATCATGAAATGGTGGGAATTGTGTTTAATGATACTTTTTCATGTATCAGCTGAAGTTTAGTTGGGGATATGAAATCCCAAATATGGAAGAAAACTCTGAACATGCAGGTAACTATATAAGAATTGATTCAATCTTTTTTGCTACTTCATCAAATCCCCAATTGGGAACGACTGATAGAAACATTAAGAAAATCAAGAAATGAAGTAATATACTTTTTATTCCTCAATTTAGTGATCAGTCTTTACTACAGAATTATTTTGGCCAACATTCAATAATATGCTTCTTTCTTCCAGTTTTGCAGAATGCTTTAAAAATGCTCTAGATTATATAATCATGGGCTCTGAACAGGCATGTAGGTATTTCCACTTTAGAGCCAAAGTTAAGGTTTTAATTCCATTGATTGATTCCATTGTATAATGACAGGCATGTTTTTCTCCTCCCTTAAAGAACACTGTTGGGATTCTGCTGATAAAATTTTTTGTTACATGACAAGATACTGGCAAAATGGGTTTGTGGCATTTCAAACTGCAATTGATGCTGCAATTATAGAAGTAAGTGCCTTACTTAAGTAATCTATTTTATACTTTCTGTATTTTCTCTGTATCTTCAGTCTCTACCTCTTCCTCCACTTTGCCCCTGCACTCTTAGGAGATTATGCTCTGCCTCTTATTCTCAGAGAAAGAAGAAACTGATGGGAATATCCCCACTTCCCAACACAAACCCTGCTAAACTATAGACCTACTACTCACTACACCCATCCTTTTCTTTCTGCCTCATCTCATGTCCTTCATCAATCCACGGGCTGGATCCTCTTCCTTCCAACATTATTAGTAAGGTTGCACAATGGATCTTCCCTTCTGTCTCCTCCTTTTTCAATTTTTCCCTTTCAACTAGATTCTTCTCTTTGGGATTGAAAAGTATTGATTTCCTCACATATTAACAGGATCTTTCCTTCTTTCCTCCTCAGGCAAGTACTTTAGCTCCCTCCACAGCTAAGTTTCTTGAAAAGATTGCCTTCACTTAGGCTCCATTCAACTCAGAACTATTTCTGTCCCCATCCACACCACCCAGATGGCTTTTTCTGAGGTCGGTAACCACTCCCATGTCAATGAACAACTGACATTTTTCATTCCTTATTTTACTGGATCTTTTAACTAAATAACGTAGCCTTCACCTGATTTTCATGCACTTTTCTAGCCATTCCTTCTTAGTCTTCTTGCCAGCTTATCCAGCTTCACACTCATGCTTCTTTAAATCTGTAGTTCCACAAGTTTCTAACCTAGGCATCTTTCCCCATGCTATATACTTTCTCTAAACAATGTTTTTTATTTCTGTAACTTTAATTACGATTTACATGCTGATAACTCTAAGAACCCTACTTCAACTTGTAGACCAACAAACTTGTTCTGTAAGGGACCAGGTAATAAATATTGTAGGCTCCGGGGGCCAAACTTTTTTATGGTACCTATTCAACTCAGCTGTTGTAACATGAAAGAAACCATAGACAGTACATAAAGAAATGAGTATGGCTCCATTCCAATAAACACTTTATTTACAAAGGCAGGTGGTGGACTAGATTTGGTCCTTGGACTGTAGTTTGCTAACGTCTGCTGTAGTTCGATGTATCTGACTGTTTGCTGAGTATCTTTACTTTGATGCTTCCTAAACGATTTAAACTAGTATGTTCAAAACTGAATGTGGGTATTTTTCTCTTCATGTGGCTGAGTCTTTTAAAAATTTTCCTATCCTAGTGAATGCCAAGGCTACCCACCTAGGTGACCAATTAATTAAAAACTAAGGAATTATCAGAGAAAATTTCCTCTGCCTTACCCATTACCTCCAATCTCTCATCCAGCCCTGTGAATCCTAAACTGAAATCCGTGTGCTTCTCAACTCTGCCACCAGCACTAGTCCAGGCCATTACCATCTTTTGCCTGAACTGTGGGAGTAGTTTATTTCTCTAGCCTCATCTCTCTCCCTCCTTTCCTCCCTACCTCTCCCCCTGTCAGTTTTGCTTCAAGGACCTCCTTCCTGTGCCTCCAATGCACTATACCCCTTCCTTCCTTTGCAAATGCCGTTTCCTCTACTCAGATTTTTCTTCTCCATCCTCAACTTCCCTCCCTGCCCAAGCTTTGTTTAGGTAAGGTCACTGTATAAATGTCATTTCTTCAGGAAAGCCTTCCCTATTTTTGTTCTCAGAACACCCTCTACTTCTCCTTTAATGCAGTTCCTCAATGATGATCAAACTATTGATTGTGCAATGGGCTGTTTGATGTCTCACCTTCCTTCTCTGCTCCACCATGAAACGTAAAGCTCCATGAGAGTGAGGAGTGTTCCTGTGGATCACTGCTATCTCTCCACCACCCATCACAGTATATTGGGCATGACAGACGTCTAGTAATTTTTTAAATGACTCTTACAAGTAATGTCAACATTACTAATACCAGAAGTCATCAAGAATGTTCTAAAGGGGGAGATGAACCATGAGAGACTATGGACTCTGAGAAACAAACTGAGGGTTCTAGGGGGGGTGGGGAGGTGGGTTAGCCTGGTGATGGGTATTAAAGAGGGCACGTTCTTCATGGAGCACTGGGTGTTATACTCAAACAATGAATCATGGAACACTACATCAAAAACTAATGATGTAATGTGTGGTGACTAACATAAAAAAAAAAAAAGAGGTAGAATTAACACCCAAAAACAGAATGTTCTAATGATGTTAATAGTTCACCATATTTTTAAATGATGAAATATATAAGTACTGAAAATGAAAAGAAACAAAATGTGTATGGTTTTCTAATATATTTTTCTATAGTTAATGTAATGAATTTGTTTAACATTCCAGTTTAGGTCACAACAAATTCTGTGATGGAACAGCTGACATCAGTTATTGGAATCAATATGACGATGCTGCCTTTCATTTCTAATGGAGAAATCATAAATACGTGGTTTACTTTTATTTGTATGGTTTATTTCTCCCATTTTGTGTATCTCCCTTCATTAAATGTTACATGGGAAAGAAAAAAGTTTAAGAAACTGATGACAGTGTTGAGTCTCCGAGAGTCAGCATTCTGGTGAGTTAAGTTGCTTTCTTGCCTCTGTATCACACATTAATAAACAGAGAAACCCATTAGATTATAAAAGAAATTAGATGCATTCAGGAGTTTGTTTGCTTTTTGCATGCATTCAATTTAATTAGCTTACCTGTATTACATTTTAAGATGCTGGCAGTAGAAATCAAGTAAGGATTGTGCTTATGTTTCCTTGAATTGCAGAATAGAAATATGGTGCTTGTATCTGTTAGCTATTGCCAGAAAGATGCTGCATAAAACACCACCCCAAAACCCAGTAACCTCAAACAACACTCATTTATTCCTCTCATTTGTCTGTGGCATGACTGGAGTCTGGCAGATCTAGTCTGGGCTTGGTTGGGCTTGGATCCAAGTTACAGGTTGCATCAAGCCTGCCCCATGTGGTTTTAATCCCCCGTGGGTCAGCAGCATAGCTGGACACATTCTTCTTCAATCACAGAAGTGCATGAGAGCCAGTCTTGCTGCACCACACATTTCAAGCTCCTTCTCAAGTCATATTTGATAAAATCCCATCAGTTAAAGCAAGTCATGTGGACAAATCCAAACTCAAGGCGCAAAAAAGTATATTCTGCCCACCATAAAGCCAAAGCAAGTCAAAGAGCCAAGCCCAGGATCAGTAATATGGGTAATTCTATCCCTTCATGGAAGGGAAGCAGGGAAGAAGGGATTGAAAAATTTGAACATTAAACTAATTTGCCATAATGTTATTAAAGCCAATTCATGCAGTTAGTCAATAAAGATGTTCTTTGAGTAAGACTAAGGATTAGATGAGACAATATCTTTAATCTGCTTAGCACAGACGGTGTTGCTGCTTGTAAGGCACAAGACAGAGTAAAATGAATCTGTCTCTCCATTTATTTATTGTCCCTTTCCCCATAGACTTTGAGAGAGTATACAATAATAACAGTAATAGTAGCAAACACTGAACTTACTCTATTCCAGGGATCACTCACAGTTTATAGTGCTGTTATTTCACAAGAAAACCAAGGCACAGAAAAGTTAAGATTTTTGCCTAAGAAACCCCTTTCTTTTAGACACTGTGCTACATAACTCAAAAAGATGAATAAAATGAAATTAGTGACAAGGCGATATTTTTCCCTTGGTAGAAAAAGCTGTTTGTGAAATGTGCCAACAGAAATGCGTACCATATTGTCTTCAGTGTTTTTGAGATAAACATTACATTTGGATCCAATTTGCTAAGTACCTCAAATTGAGAAAAAACACAGCTCGAAAGTTTTCCTGATAGAGAACTGTCCAAGTTAGCAGGGTTTACATTGGCTGGAGATTTTTTAAAAAATAGTTAATATTACATGCTATTGGGGAGAGTGTCTTCAAACACAGGGAAAAGAGATTTTTAAAATGAAATAATACGCATAAAAAAGTATGGCTTTGACAATTTAACTTTGAAGAAAATTCCCCAATAACTGGGGTAAAACTGATATATTTCTTATAAAGTCCCCACAGTTCTTGTATATTTTATCCTCTTCCACTTTCTTCCTGATTGCACACAAATTCTGCTACAATCTTCTTAACCCAAATAAGGCTCAAGAATGCAGAATTTTCAAAGGATCTCGAGTAATTTCTTATATAAAACATGGTGACTAGATCATGAGAATTATTTATAGTAATCCCTTTCCAACTATACATTTCTGTTATATGAAATTCTAGCAATTTCAGTTCAGAACGGAAACAGTTCTGTTTCATAGAACTGAAACAGGTAAGAAAATTTGGTTTAAATATACATGAGTTATGATTAGCTCCTATTGGGGCAAACTATTATTTTAAGAGGGTGGAACAGGAAAACAGAGATAAAACAAATGATTGAAAACAGAATTTTTTGCTTAACTTTTTCCTTTATTAGATAATTAACTGTTTGCCTAACGTTCTTCAAAGATGACTGATTTTTTAAAATACCATTATAAACTGATGGATCTAAACATGTCTAATAGGTTTCAAGCCATTGTAATTATTATTCTTACTGAAGCTCAGACTGTCCCATCTTTGGTCAAAGGGAGCTGAAGGTTGGTTTCTGATTCTTTTTGACAAGATTCTAAGTGGGTTTTGAAAAAAATAGATTCCTTGCTATTTTGTGTGGCAAGATTTTTTTTAGTTAGAAAAAGTATTTCAAGAGCATTGCATACTAGAAATATTTTTTGATATTGGATTGCTCATTGTTTCTAGCCTTTTTCAATAGCAGAGATAGAATCATGATATATTTTCTACATTTTGTATACAGAATAACATACATTAAAGATAAATGCCTTATGAATTCACACTGATATTTACAATTCAAATATAGTACTATAGAGCTTTTACGTAGCCTCTCCCATATTACAACTGTATCTCCTTTCCTGTGTACTGAGAATTCTGGTTCTCCAGGAGAGAAACAGATAATCTGAGAATTAGAACATCCCTATTATTCATTTGTTTTATCCAGAAATATACATATGTCTAACAATACTAATATTATTTCAATATAACTGAAAGCAGTTAAAGTACTTTTTTTTCCCACATGCTCTCCCAATCCTCCCAATTGTTTATAGTTTACTGAATGTATACTGACCTAGTACAAACCACTCTTTCTCCTTTTAAAACATCATTTAGTCTTAGCTTTTCAGGTAACTACAATTTTTTTTAATTAAACATTTTTTTTATTTTGGGTAGATACATACTCAGTTTTATGAAATAGATTGCATGTACGCTTTCCCAGTTTCCCCCAATGATAACATCTGCAAAACTGTCATATGATATCACAATCTCATTGTGGACATTGATACAGTTAAGATACAGGACAGTTCCATTGTTCCATCATTATAGCCACACTCAACTCTCTTCCTTATCCCCCATTTCTAACCCCTGCCAACCACCAATCTCTTCACCATTTCTATAATTTTGACATTTCAAGAATGCTATATAAATGGAATCACATAACTTTTGGGGCTTTTTTTTCCCCCACTAAATACAATTTCCTGACATTTCATCCAAGTTTGTATTTATCAGTAGTTTGCTTTTTTTTATTGCTAAGGACTGTTCCATGGTAGCAGTATCTCTGTTTGATTAGTTGTTCAGCCTTTGAAAGAGGGAGGAGTTGTTTCCAGTTTGGGAGTATTACAAATAAAGCTACTGTGAACATTGATGTCCAGGTATTTTTATGAACATAAGTTTTCATTTCTCTGAGGTAAATGCCCAGTGGTATAATTTCTGGGTTGTATGGTGGTTTAGTTTTATAAGAAACTGTTGAACTGGTTTCCAGAGTAGATATACCATTTTATATTCCAGCCAGCAATGTACAAATGACAAAAGCATAGAAAATAATTGTATTTGACTTGGTTTATGCTTTCATACCTATATTGGAATTTACATATGTCTAATATTCTTATTAATTCATTGAACATAACAGTCCATTTTTCTTATTTCTTTTCTTCTTCTTAACTAATCTTCATACTTCATGCTCTCTTTACTTCACTCTATGACCAGCTCTTTTGAAAAATTATTATTAATTATTAGAAGTAGATGTTTTAATATATGAAAGATTTACCCTAGCTTCAAAAAATTAATTGAATAAGATTGTTAGGTGTTCAGTTTTGTAAAAGATTTTTAAAATTTCAAATTGAATAATGAGAGCATGAGAGAGGAAAACTATGATCTTTTTTATTGGGATATAATTTATATATAATATTATATTAGTTTCAGGTGAAAAACATAAAGATTCAATATTTGTATATATTGTGAAATGATCACCACAATAAATCTAACATCTATCATCCACACAGATTTATAATTCTTTTCTTGTGATGAGAACTTTTAAGATCTACTCTCTTAACAACTTTCAAAAAGATAATACAATATTATTAACTACAGTCACTGTGCTGCACATACATCCCCATGATTTATTTTATAACCTGTTTGTGCTTTTTAATCACCTCCCCCCATTTTGCCTTCTCCCACCCCCGCCTCTGGCAACAACCAAACTGTTCTCTGTACCTATGAGTTTGTTTGTCTGTTGGTTTTAGATTCTATGTATAAGTGAGATTATAGGATATTAATCTTTGTCTATTTTAACTTAGCAAATGCCCTCAAGTTCCATCCTTGTTATTGCAAATAGCAAGATTTCCTTCTTTTTTTGTGGCTGAATAATATTCCATTGTGTGTGTATCAATATCTATCACTTTTTTTTTTCTTTTCATCCATTGATGGACACTTAAGTTGCTTCCATGTCTTGGCTATTGTAAATAATGCTGCAATAAACATGGGAGCACATATATCTTTTTGAATTAGGGTTTTAATTTCTTTCAGATAAATACCCAGAAGTAGAGGGGTGCCTGGTTGGCACGGTCAGTTAAGCATCCATCTCTTGGTTTCAGCTCAGGTCATGATCTCACGGTGGTCGTGGGAATGAGCCCTGCGTTGGGCTTCCCGCTCAGTGTGGAGTCCACCTCAGATCCTTTCTCTCTCCCCCTCTGCTCCAACCCACTTGCACTCCCTCTGTCTCAAAGAAATAAATACAATCAAAAAAAAAAAAAATACCCAGAGTTAGAATTGCTAGATCATTTGGTAGTTCTATTTGTAATTTTTTGAGGAATCTCCTTACTAGAAAAACTATAATCATTAAGCTTATTACTGTTTGTATACATGAAAATGCTATTTACATGTGATAGTAAAACAATTTATGTACTGCACAAAATGATATAAAAAGATTTCAAATGCATCATCTGCACAAAGTTCCACACTTGAGCTGAAAGCCCTATGTAAATTTAGAGGGTACTTGGCAATTTATTGGTGTGTTCGTGAAAGGTCAGTTTTTAACAGTGAGAGCCATTTTCCTGTTTAAACATATCTTTCCATCTATTCCCTCAAATTTTCAAAAAACAACCATGCTTTGACCACTGTGATGCAGGATCCCTATTATACAGCTGTTAACTCCCAGGACACCTTTTGCTTTCCTTTAGTTTTGTGCTTTCTAGCTGCACTGTAGTATTCTAATTTCTAAAAACAATACCCTGAATGGTTAATGTCAAAAGCCATATAAGGATAAAAAATGAAATGAGCTTTCCTTATATCAGAGAGATTTCAATTAAACATTAAGAAAAATGTTATGCCAAAAAGAATTTGGTATAAGAGTTTAAAGATGAGATTATTATATTTCCATTTCATATTTAGTCACTTGACTGAAAGAATCAGATTATGTGTAATATGAATTTTTAAATTTATTCAACAGTTGTAATTATAATAACAACTCAGCTAAAGAGTTCACACACAGTATCTTAAAACAACCGTATGAGGTAGCTACCACAATTAATTCCAATTCATAGATGAGGGTGAGAAAGGAAAAGTCCTACCTATGACCTCATGGCTAGAAAGTGTAAAGCCACAGTTTTATAGTAAATTTGACTCTGGTGTGTTTGCTTTCAGACCTTGTACTCATAACTGTTGTGCATATTGCCTCTCCAAACATTTACCTGTGTGTGACATTCTGAAGTAACACTTTGTTTCTACCATAGGCTCTCCTGGGGATTTATGTATGCTGGCTTCGAATTTATCCTGTCCATTTTTATGGCTCTGATCATAACATCTATCCAAATTGTAGTAATTGTTGGCTTCATGGTGATATTCATACTCTTTGTCTTATATGGCCTGTCTTTGCTGAGTTGGCAAAACATATCTCTTAATTTGTTTCACATCTCAGATATATGAGTAAATGATGTTTCTTTAGGATATCGGTATGGCATAGTCACTAATTTGATATCTTGCTTTCTATATGTTTTGAGAAAGTTTTTGCCAATGTGAGAAATTGATTATTATTGATAAAAATGATTCTCAAAGGGACAAGCATACCATTTGGAACTCTTCTTTCTTCCTTCAGATAGCATTGGCTTTCCTCCTGAGTGTGCTGATAAAGGAACCTATCCTTACTGGTTTGGTTGGGTTTCTCTTCACTGTATTTTGGGGATGTCTGGGATTCACTGTATTATACAGACAACTTCCTTCATCTCTGGGATGGACTTTAGGTCTTTTTAGCCCCTTTGCCTTCACTGCTGGAATGGCTCAGGTAAAGAGCACAATGATTTTATGATTTTATTTATTAGATTTTCAAAATTTTGAAGAGTTTGATAACTTCATGAAATTTAGTGATCAGTCACCTTGTATTTTAAGAAGTTCTGCATTCTCTTGTGAATTCTCATCAAAGTAATAAGCAAAGCAGATAGATGATTTATAAAATCCTAGAAAGTTTAAAGAAGAAAAATAATTGCCCATTATCTGACCCCTCCGTTTGTCTGCTTTATGTCCCCATTTGAAGAGGCAGTAAAACGTGGAGATATGAGTAATAGTGAATAAGTACTAATGCATGAATCAGTCTCAGCTCTGCCCACGTACCAGCTGGGTAAACTTGGGCAAGTCACTTGACTTCTGTAGCCTTCCTTTCTTCTTTGTAGAATGGGATGTGTCAGTAGAAATCACCTCAATGGGGGTAAACGGGAGGGCTGACTGTATTATTCTCTACATATAATGCTAGAGCAGTTCCTGACACATGCTATGTGAATGTGAACTATTATCTTTCTTATCTTTAAAATGAATCTCTTCAAGTTTTCAATACTTATTTAATATTTGAGTGTTTCTACAATATCTTATCCTTAGCATTTTTATATTTCCTTTATATGTCCTCCAGTTTCACTGCCTGCTCTTAGTTTCTCTTCCTACAATATGTTATTTTTGGCTCCTTGACCACTTCTCTATATTCCCTTCTTTAAAACTTATGTGGTAATCAATTAGTCAGTTAAATTTCTATTCTTCAATTGTTTTACTTTCTCAGATAGCATTTCCCACTTTCGTGACAATAATTTTATTTGTAAAAAGCAACACTACTACTAACAACTTCACTGTGCATTTTTGAAGAAAAGGCTATTAAAATGTGAACTATATTTTTCTAGGCAGCACTGTTTAATAAAAAAAAAACCCTTTAGCCTTATAGGTTCATATTCTGTTATTTTATTCTTTTTAATCTCAGATTTTACACATGGATTATTACGGGATTGGTGTTATTTTTCCCAATCCGTCTGGAGAGTCATACATAATGATGGTTACTTTCTTCATTCTGGCACTTGATACTCTTCTCTATTTGATATTAATGTTATATTTTGAGGGAGTTTTGACTGGTAAATCATAGTGTGGTTACAGTTGAATTTAAGGCAATTCTGCTGCTTATAAGATAATATCTTATTATTGTTTACTTCTAATTTAAGAAGCATTTCTGGTGACAGAGGAAAGGAAACGGTCTCAAAATTAATAGAATCTCCTCATTTTCATCTCACTATTTAATGGTCTGGCCAGAAATATTTGGTAGAAACATCTTAGTTAAAAATAACTTGTATTTCTTTTGGTTTTTCTCTTTTATAAAGATAGGGCGTGTGCGTGTGTGCATGTGTATATGTGTTGGTTGGTGTGGAGAGAGAAGGAAACAGCTCTAACAGTTATTGAACATGATGTTTTTTAGTGTTTGAATTGAACTCACAGACATTAAGATAGCTCATTAAACAGCTCTTGCTAGTATTTGGCTCTAGGAAACTTGTTCTTCTGCATCTCAAGAATATGAAGTAGGAAACAGTATAAAGTTGATGGATGACCTCTTCTTTTCTTTCTTTTTGTGGGACGATCAGCCTAAAAAGAATGCTTTATAGAGTATCATAAAAATTGGTAAAATAAGCTCATAAAATTAGTTAAAAATGGTTCTTAAATAATTATTGTTAAATTCCTATATAGAATGCATATATCATCCCAGGAACTAATATACTTATATTCCTTTCTGCCCACATAAAATCCACAAATTGTACTCATACATAATTCCTTCTCGTGCATCAGAATCTGAATAGGTCTATCCTTTTCAAAGCCTATTATTTTGGTGTCTTTCTTTAAACATTTTCTAATTCAGGTATTCTGTTTTTAAAATATGTATAGTTTTCTTTTAGACTTTTATTTGTTTCGTGTTCTTTATCTCCATTACGCTATTATTTTAGGATTTTATCCCCTATGCCTATTTGTTCCATTAATATAATTTCATTTTAAAAAATTTCATAATCTATCATTTTGAAATAATGCATTTCTTATGCACCCAGCAAAAATTATTTTGCAAAATTATTATTGTGAATAAACAGCTTCTTAAAAATAAATGAAATTTCTTCTTTGAACAAAATGTAGCATATAATACATGTAACCTCTGAAACCAAGTTAACATATGCCTTGGTGCAGGTCGTAGACAAGAATCAGCACTCTAGTATCTGAATGATTAGGTAATTTTACTATCATCTCAAACCTGCAAAATGGAAATTAAAATCCCAGATCTGATCTCCTGGTGTATGCACTCATTCTCTTGTTCATACACATAGCAAAGGTCTTAAAAATTCCTTTTTGCTGAACCCTTAAAAGTGTCCCCAGCTAAACTGGAGCTAAGATCTTCTCTACTTTCTCATCATCTTTTTCCTTTTGGAATTTCTTATTTTCTCTCTTGCCCATTGTTTATAACCCTTTGAATATAAATCAAGTCAATTTGTTTTTAGCCCGTCAGGCCCCAGAGCCTAGTCGATAAAATTGAAACTCTTTCTTGGGAGTAGAGGAAGGCATAGTTAATGCCCCAAAGTTAATTTTCCCCTGTCACAACTCTGTGTCATATTATCTATTTGTCTTCTCCTAAAGTTTTGGGGGTTTTTTCTACATTAAAATTTTTTTTCTCCAATACTTCCATCTAAAATTTAATTTGTACTTTAATAGGTAATTATCCACTTTTTCTTCTGAGTTCTCCACTCATTCATAATTAACTTACTTTTCAAATACTCCCCTAACCCCCACCCTCTACTACAGGAAGGCACAATAAGATTTATTTATGGGAAGAAGCAATTCAATTTTTTTCTGTTCTATGTATTCATATAATCAGAAAATTTTACCAATGGGTATTTATTGGTAAATTCAGCATTTACTACAAACCTCACATCTTAGATTTGCCAAAGCAGTGGTCTGCGGAGGTTATATGACTAGCCCAAGAACAAAGCAGAATTTGGATGAAAACTTTGAAACTGACTATTAATACTCCCCTTTTGGGTTTTGTTTTTCCAATGAATTCAATATTCATGATATTTATTGTTTATTTCCTGTCTTTTGTCTCTAGAATGTAAGTCCTCCTGAGAAAGATATCTCTAAGCATCTAGAGCAGTCTTTGTTACATAGTAGGTCCTCAATAAATTCCTGGTGAATTACATAAATGCATATATTTGTCTTCTTATTTTTTTTTATTTTTTTATTGTTATGTAAATCACCATATATTACATCATTAGTTTTTGATGCAGTGTTCCATGATTCATTGTTTGTTCATAACACCCAGTGCTCCATGCAGAACGTGCCCTCCTCAATACCCATCACCAGGCTAACCCATCCCCCTACCCCCCTCCCCTCTAGAACCCTCAGTTTGTTTTTCAGAGTCCATCATCTCTCATGGTTCGTCTCCCCTCTTTTGTCTTCTTATTTTAACTTTCTTCAGGATAAACAATGTATTTTTCCATCTAGAGACCACCTGGTGCAAAAGCTCTCAATAAATATTTGATGAAGGAATACAAGAATGTCCTCTTTTTTTCCCTCAGCTTCAGACAAAAAATCTGTTTCTTCTTTTCCTTCTACTCTTCCCCCTCCTCTTCCCGCTCTCTCCTCCTTCTCTTCCTCCTCAGTTTTTTTTTTCCCCCCACAAATTTGATTCAATCTCACTTCCCCTTACTTGGGTACAATATGTATTCTTTAACCCAAATTTGTATAAACATCTTTCAAATCCACATTTTTAAAGTAGGTTATATTTAAATTTTTTACATTCATAAGTCTTTTTCTGAATCAAAATTTCCCATAAAACTGATACTAATTAGATATCAGATTTAATCTTTGTATCTGTTTCATACATAACTGCTGATTAAGTTTATGTGGGTCAGCAGGCTGTGTCTTCAAGGCTTTCACAGTTAACACTGGAAACACAAAAATCAGTAATTAAATATAGTATAGGAAGTGTGATAGGAGAGGATACCACAAGGTTCATTGATAGGGTAAGTCCTTGGGTTGGTGGGAGGAAAGAATTTCAGCTGCATTTAAATGATAAGAAAGTTTACCTGGTGGACAAGAGTGCACAAAATATTTTATGTTCAAAAGGAATAGCATGTGTGCCCAGCCATGGGAAACAGCTATAGTGTAGGGGAAATTAAAAGTTATTAGGTAGAGCTAGTACATAGTTTGGGTGTCAGATGTGGTTCTAGTATAGGAATTAATAACCAGCTAATAAGAAATTACAAGGGGAGATTTTTTCCAAATACATGTCTGTGCACAGCTACACACACATATAGCATGTAAAGATCCCAATGATCGGGGCACCTGGGTGGCTTAGTCGGTTAAGCATCTGCCTTCAGCTCAGGTCATAATCACAGGTCCTGGGATCGAGGCCTACATCAGACTCCTTGCTCAGTGGGGAGTCTGCTTCTTCCTCTCCCTCTGCTGGCCACGCTCCCTGCTGTGCTCACTCTCTCTCTGTCAAATAAATAAATAAAATCTTTAAAAAAAAAAAAGATCCCAATGATGCTGAGGTTCACCTCCAGTTAAGTCCCTCTGTAGGTGCCTGCTCTTGCTAACTCCATAGATCACATGCAGAATTTGGGATTCTCCTCTAGTCAGTTCCAGGATGGGTGGTGATCTCTGACAAACTTTTCTCTTGTTTTTGTTGAAATGAGAAAAATAATGTGAAACTTATTTATATACCTTAATTCTTTCATTGGAAGTCTTTCATATTGTGAGATTATAGCCTTTAAATATCTATACTTTTGTTCTGAAAATATTTTTTCTCTTTTGCAATGGTGACTATAGCAAGATGGGAGGTTTTTTTAATTGTCCTTAAAGAACACAATATATTTATTTAAAAAAATATTATTCATCCAAGAAATCCAAGAACCTTAGAACCATCGGTGCAGGAAACAGAGACAGATTGATATAATCTATGTAGGACCTTTCACTGATGAGATTTGTGTCTTAGGAAGATCGCTCTGACAGGTCTTTGGAGGATGGGTTCAAAGCAGGTGGACATTATAGTCTGTGTTAGAGAGGGGAGGGGACCAAATTGAGGACCAGTGTAATATAGAGGGAAGGACAGATTCAGGAGATACTTAGGAGATAGAAACAATCTGACTTGGTGGTTAGTTATATAGTAAATGGAGGAAGTGAGAAAGAGAGAGGGTGAGGCTGGCTTTTGTTTCTGGTTTTGGCTACTAGTGGAGAGAGAAAATGTCACTTAACTAGGTCAGCAGCTGCAAAACAGGAGTATCCAAAACTCATTCAATTTTTGCCATGTTTTTTAAACGCTATAAATAAATAAAGACAAATAGTGTAATGATCTCACTTATATGTGGAATCTAAAAAAACACCGAAACAAAACCCAGAAACAAAAAAGCAAAACCAAACTTATAGAAAAAGAGATTGGACTTACAGCTGGAGGAAGGGGGGATTTCAACAGGTACAAACTCCCAGTTGTAAGTAAGTACTAGGGACGTCATGTACAACATGAGGACTATAGTCAGCACCACTGTGTGATACATGGGAAAGTTGTTAAGAACATAAATCCTAAGAGTTCTTATCACAAGGAGCACATTTTTTTTCTTTTTATTCTTTTCGTTTTATTGTATCTATTGAGATGATGGATGTTAGCTGAACCTATTGTAGTAATCATCTTACAATATATGTAAATCAAACCATCATGCCTTAATCGTATACAGTTATAGAAGTCAATTATTTCTGAACAGAACTGGAAAACAATCATTACTGTGTAGGAAAAAATTGGTATCAAGCTACACTAGGACAGATATCATTCTTTACTGATGTAGATGATTAATTCAATATCTAACTGTGTCTTGATTGATCAGATGAAGATGGCCTCCGGCATTCACCATTGTTTTTCCTGAAGTCTTCATTTTGGTCGCAACGTCAAAACACTCACTATGAAGTCTTTGAGGACAAAATAAATCCTGAGCATTCCTCTGATGACTCTTTTGAACCAGTGCCTCCAGAGTTCCATGGACAAGAAGCTATAAGGTAACTAACAAATTATGTATACTCTTCTAACACACACACACACACATTATGATATGTATATACGTACACATATAGCATATAAAATAGACACACATGTTTCTTAGATTATCTGCCTTTAGGGAGTGTATGGATTAAAGTTTTGAAGTCAAAAGATTTCTCTATAATTTAGTAGCTTGGTAACTTTTTGCTGAACCATGTGAGATCTCTAAATTTCATTTTATTCATTTCTAAGAAATGTGTAATATAATTCAATAGTACAATGACTTCTTGAGGAATTTAAAGAATCAGTGAGATAATTAAATATGCCTGTTAGGTAACAGGAACTGGATAAATGTTAGTTATCTTTATCCATATGGGTGTTGATTGAAAGGGCATAGAAATAAGAAATAATGTAGAGAAAAGCATTGGTAAAGCATGGGCATAGAAATAAGAAATAATGTAGAGAAAAGCATTGGTAAAGGTTTTAAGGAAAACAAGGAAGATGTATAGACAATGACTGCCTAATTCTTAATTTCATCATAATTTAGTGCATGCTTCTCTAGGTGTTTGCTTATTTTATTGAAGGAGATTATTGAAAAGTACTCCTAAATGACATTCCATTTATGTGAAGTTATTTTTTTGAAAGTGTATTCTGAGGACAAAATGGAACATCGTGATTACAATGTGCTCCAAGGATTGAAACCACCTGGTTTGAATCCTGGCTTTACTGCTTGTTAACTGTGTAATCCCAGCTAAGTTACTTGCCCGTATCTCAGTTTCTGTATCTTAAAAATGGGCATGACACTGGTAATAAGTTTGTTATGAAGAGTAAATGAGCTACCACACATAAAGCTTTTAGAATAGTGCCTAGCCCATAATAAGCATTTGGTAACTGTTTGCTAATAGGAATATCATGGATAAATTCAATCAGTTATTCTTATATCAGTTCACTTATTTTGAAACAGTTAGGTCAGAGGTGATTGGTAAAAGTATCTGGGAGAAGGGGAAATGAGCAGGGAGGCAACAGAGAAAGGAAAAAACTATAACCTGACACAGAAAGATTAGAGAAAACCCTCTATTCCCTGGAGTTGGAACTTCTCAAATTCTACCATTTCTAGTAGTTTTTCAAGCCATAACTCCTGTGTGAAAACTTACATAGCTATTTCAGTTTATCCTGTTCCTTACCACTAACTTACAATAACTATGTTGACACCAGAAAATTTAGTTAAATTAACAAGCTAAATCAAGACTAAATCACATTAGGCCAAAATCTCACCTTTCAGCAACATGGTTCCATAAATGCCCAGAACCTTAACCCTGACTCGTATTCCTCCAGTGGGCAATGAAGATGGGTATGGTTGTGTGGTCATTCAGTTCTCCTAAGTGGATGCCACCAGTTGTCCTATTCAATGGTCTTAGATCCAATTTGGTGTTAATACTCTAACATGAAATGAGTGTACTCCCAGGTACATACAACAGCTCTAGCCTGTTTGAACCTGCACACTCTGTACTCTACCTTGACAGCCCCTCTTTTTATGCTTGATAGCCCAAAGTGCCTCACACGTTGGATCGTTGGACCAGACTGTTTCTGCTGGCAAATTAGTTCCTTCATTTATTCATCATTCATTAAGCCCTCTGCCAGAACTAGGATTCAAAGATGAATGACAGTCTTCCACCTCAGGACAGGCAGAGCCTGGGGGGAATCAGGCACTTAAATAGATAAAGAGTAAAAAGAGTGGTAGAGATGGATGCCGAGAATAACCAAACCTAGAGAAGGATCATTCAGCCCAGCCTAAGAGTGGTAGGAAAGGTCAGAAGGAGAAAACTCTTGAGGTGAGTCTTATGGAAGGGAAAGGTCACATAAGTTGTGATGGGGCACATGAAGGTTTTTCCAAACAGGGAATACAGCATGACCAGCATAGCACAGCAAGAAACAATGTGCATGTGTCTAAAGAATGATAAGAAAGTGACATTTCTGAGCTCAAAATACAAGGCTAGAAGAGGGAGAAGTCAATATTAAGAGGTACGGGCCAAGTGCCCATGGAACATTCTCCAGAATTGATCACATCCTAGGTCACAAATCAGGTCTCAATCGGTACCAAAAGATTGGGATCATTCCCTGCATATTTTCAGACCACAATGCTTTGAAACTAGAACTCAACCACAAGAGGAAAGTCGGAAAGAACTCAAATACATGGAGGCTAAAGAGCATCCTACTAAAGAATGAATGGGTCAACCAAGAAATTAACGAAGAATTAAAAAAATTCATGGAAACCAATGAAAATGAAAACACAACTGTTCAAAATCTTTGGGATACAGCAAAGGCAGTCCTGAGAGGAAAGTATATAGCAATACAAGCCTTTCTCAAGAAACAAGAAAGGTCTCAAATACACAACCTAACCCTACACCTAAAGGAGCTGGAGAAAGAACAGCAAAGAAAGCCTAAACCCAGCAGGAGAAGAGAAATCATAAAGATCAGAGCAGAAATCAATGAACTAGAAACCAAAAGAACAGTAGAACAGATCAACGAAACTAGGAGCTGGTTCTTTGAAAGAATTAACAAGATTGATAAACCCCTGGCCAGACTGATCAAAAAGAAAAGAGAAATGACCCAAATCAACAAAATCATGAATGAAAGAGGAGAGATCACAAGCAACACCAAAGAAATACAAACAATTATAAGAACATATTATGAGGAACTCTATGCCAGCAAATTAGATAACCTGGAAGAAATGGGTGCATTCCTAGAGATGTATCAACTACCAAAATTGAACCAGGAAGAAATAGAAAACCTGAACAGACCTATAACCACTAAGGAAATTGAAACAGTCATCAAAAATCTCCCAAGAAACAAAAGCCCAGGGCCAGATGGCTTCCCAGGGGAATTCTATCAGACATTTCAAGAAGAATTAATACCTATTCTCCTGAAACTGTTCCAAAAAATAGAAATGGAAGGGAAACTTCCAAACTCATTTTATGAGGCCACCATTACCTTGATCCCAAAACCAGACAAAGACCCCATCAAAAAAGAGAATTACAGACCAATATCCTTGATGAACATGGATGCAAAAATTCTCACCAAAATACTAGCCAATAGGATCCAACAGTACATTAAAAGGATTATTCACCAGGACCAAGTGGGATTTATTCCTGGGCTGCAAGGCTGGTTCAACATCCGCAAATCAATCAACGTGATACAATACATTAACAAAAGAAAGAGCAAGAGTCATATGATCCTCTCAATAGATGCAGAAAAAGCATTTGACAAAGTACAACATCCTTTCTTGATCAAAACTCTTCAGAGTATAGGGATAGAGGGTACATACCTCAATATCATAAAAGCCATCTACGAAAAACCTACAGCGAATATCATTCTCAATGGGGAAAGGCTGAGAGCTTTTCCCCTAAGGTCAGGAACGCGGCAGGGATGTCCACTCTCACCACTGCTATTCAACATAGTATTAGAAGTCCTAGCCACAGCAATCAGACAACAAAAAGAAATCAAAGGCATCCAAATCGGCAAAGAGGAAGTCAAACTCTCACTCTTTGCAGATGATATGATACTGTATGTGGAAAACCCAAAAGACTCCACCCCAAAACGGCTAGAACTCATACAGGAATTCAGTAAAGTAGCAGGATATAAAATCAATGCACAGAAATCAGTGGCATTCCTATACACCAACAACAAGACAGAAGAGAGACAAATCAAGGAGTCGATCCCATTTACAATTGCACCCAAAACCATTAGATACCTAGGAATAAATCTAACCAAAGAGGCAAAGGATCTGTACTCAGAAAACTATCAAATACTCATGAAAGAAATTGAAGAAGACACAAAGAAATGGAAAAACGTTCCATGCTCATGGATTGGGAGAATCAACAGTGTGAAGATGTCAATGCTACCTAAAGCAATCTACACATTCAATGCAATCCCCATCAAAATACCATCCACTTTTTTCAAAGAAATGGAACAAATAATCCTAAAATTTGTATGGAACCAGAAGAGACCCAGAATAGCCAGAGGAATACTGAAAAAGAAAAGCAAAGCTGGCGGCATCACAATTCCGGACTTCCAGCTCTATTACAAAGCTGTCATCATCAAGACAGTATGGTACTGGCACAAAAACAGACACATAGATCAATGGATCAGAATCGAGAGCCCAGAAATGGACCCTCAACTCTATGGTCAACTTATCTTTGACAAAGCAGGGAAGAATGTCCAATGGCAAAAAGACAGTCTCTTCAACAAATGGTGTTGGGAAAATTGGACAGCCACATGCAGAAGAATGAAACTGGACCATTTCCTTACACCACACACAAAAATAGAATCCAAATGGTTGAAAGACCTAAACGTGAGACAGGAGTCCATCCAAATCCTAAAGGAGAACACAGGTAGCAACCTTTTCAACCTTAGCCGCAGCAACTTCTTCCTAGAAACATCGCCAAAGGCACGGGAAGCCCAGGCAAAAATGAACTATTGGGATTTCATCAAGATAAAAAGCTTTTGCACAGCAAAAGAAACAGTCCACAAAACCAAAAGACAACCGACAGAATGGGAGAAAATATTTGCAAATGACATATCAGATAAAGGACTAGTATCCAAAATCTATAAAGAACTTATCAAACTCAACACCCAAAGAACAAATAATCCAATCAAGAAATGGGCAGAAGACATGAACAGACATTTCTCCAAAGAAGACATCCAAATGGCCAACAGGCACATGAAAAAGTGCTCAACATCGCTCGGCATCAGGGAAATCCAAATCAAAACCTCAATGAGATACCACCTCACACCCGTCAGAATGGCTAAAATTAACAAGTCAGGGAACGACAGATGTTGGCGGGGATGTGGAGAAAGGGGAACCCTCCTACACTGTTGGTGGGAATGCAAGCTGGTGCAACCCCTCTGGAAAACAGTATGGAGGTTCCTCAAACAGTTGAAATTAGAGCTACCATTTGATCCAGCAATTGCACTACTGGGTATTTATCCCAAAGATACAAATGTAGGGACCCGAAGGGGTACGTGCACCCCAATGTTTATAGCAGCAATGTCCACCATAGCCAAACTGTGGAAAGAGCCAAGATGCCCATCGACAGATGAATGGATAAAGAAGAAGTGGTATATATAGACAATGGAATATTATGCAGCCATCAAAAGGAATGAGATCTTGCCATTTGCAACGACGTGGATGGAACTGGAGGGTGTTATGCTGAGTGAAATAAGTCAATCAGAGAAAGACATGTATCACATGACCTCACTGATATGAGGAATTCTTAATCTCAGGAAACAAACTGAGTGTTACTGGAGTGGTTGGGGGTGGGAGGGATGGGATGGCTGGGTGATAGACATTGGGGAGGGTATGTGCTACGGTGAGCGCTGTGAATTGTGCAAGACTGTTGAATCACAGATCTGTACTTCTGAAACAAATAACGCAACATATTTTAAGAAAAAAGAAAAAGAAGAAGATAACAGGAGAGGAAGAATGAAGGGGAGTAAGTCAGAGGGGGAGACGAACCATGAGAGATGATGGACTCTGAAAAACAAACTGAGGGTTCTAGAGGGGAGGGGGGTAGGGGGATGGGTTAGCCTGGTGTTGGGTATTGAGGAGGGCACGTTCTGCATGGAGCACTGGGTGTTATGAACAAACAATGAATCATGGAACACTGCACCAAAAACTAATGATGTAATATATGGTGATTAACATAACAATAAAAAATTAAAAAAAAAAAAAAGAGGTACGGGCCAAATCAGCATTTGGTAACTGTTTGCTAAGAAGGACAATCTGTCCTGCATAGTGTGGGGAACCACCAAGTGATTTTAGGGAGGCAAATTAGACAGCCAGACCTCTGACAGATCACTCGGACAGCTTTCTGGAATGGATTTGAAGTCAACACAACTGGAGAAATGGAAGTGTTCCAAAGGTTGTGTCAGTCTGGGTTTGGTCAGGAAAAGTGAGTTGCTGGAAATATTATATAAGTAAAGGGATTTGGTATGGGAATTAGTAATTCATAAAAGTACTACGAATGGAAGAGGGAGGTTCAAGAAAGCTGCAGCCAGAAAGTCAGGGAAACAGCCACTGAGGACCTTATCCAGATGCATGGAAGTGGGTGGGTCTCACAAAGTTTGCTGGGATTCTCTGGGAAAGTTCCCACCAGGTTTCTTAATCTCCAGCAGCAAAACAGGGCTTGTCAAGAAGTCTGAGAAGCTGCTACAAACCTAGAGTCTGCCCATGTGTCTGCCCCCATGACCTTCAGAGAAAAATGGCCTTTTTTCACTTCTGCTTTCCAAATCTTGCCCAAGTTCTCCTTAAGTCCAATACAGAGAAGGATTTCTGGGAAGTGTAGTTCCTGGTATATCCTCTGTATTGCAGGAGCCAAGGGGCTAGGTTGATGGAAAGGGAAAACATCATCAGGTTCAGAGATCAAGGTGAGAAATGATAGGAATCTGGACTAGAAGGTCATAGACAAGTGATAAAGGGATAGATTCAAAGAGATTCCATAAACTTAAATTCATAAATCCATAAGGTTAAATTAGAGTAATTTAGTAGACCACAGGATGAGGTGAGAGAGAGAGAAGAAAGAAGGACGTTTCTTGGGCATTTATTTAATTGGCATTCCTCGGTAGATGCTGAAAACACCAACTGAGAAAGAGAACAGAAGTGGGACTGGTTTAGAGGGAAAAATAATAAGCCCTGTGTGGTATCTATGTGTAGATGCAGAGCAAAAAGCTGGATATTTACATTTGAGACTTTGAAGAAAGGCCTAAAGACACAAATTTGGGAATCATTAGTATCTAAGAGTTGAAGCAATGAGAGTGGGCACTATTATATGGCAAAGATTTGAGAATAAGAAAAATAGTTGGTTAAGTGTAGAATCCAGTTTAAGGGATCCATAAAGTATGCTGAGTGGAAGAGTCAGAGAAGGATATGGAAACCGAGAGGGCAGAAGCCAAGGAAATAAAGCCTTGCAAGAAGAAAGGAGCTAGCAGTCGTTTAATACAGCATCTATTAAACAATGACGGGAAAGTGTCAGTGTCCATTGGATTCCATAGAGTGTCATCGGTGTCTTTGCTGAGGATAGTTTCAGTGGAGTTGTAGGGTCAGAAGCTATGTTGCTTTAGGTTGGGAATAAATGTGAGATAAAGAAATGGAAACATAAAGTAGAGAGACTATATTTTGGTAAATTTGCCTGTGGAGGGAAGAAAAATTAAATAATAGCTAGAGAGGGGTTCAGGACGGAAGGAAATCTTCTCCCCCACCATCGCTTCCTTGCTCTCCCTCCTGTTTTTTCCTTCCTTTCTTTCAATGGTAGCTCTCTCTTCATTTGCCAACTGAGAGAAATAGCTGGAATTTATGAAATAACAAGTTTGATAACAGTATGAGCAGGTCTGTGCAAATCTCTTTGGGGGTGGTGTGAGCTTTCCCCACTGCCCTCCTTCGATCCGTTATGAGGGTGACACCCTACCTTGTGAGGTTCGGGATTAATCACAAACTGTAATATTGGCAGTTAACATAATCTGTGTCATTAGAAAATGTACTTACCTCAAAGTTGCTTCATCTTTTTTTTCAGAATCAGAAATGTTACAAAAGAATATGATGGAAAGCCTGAAAAAGTAGAAGCATTGCAAGGTGAAGAGAAAAACTTCATTGTTTTGATGATGTTTTTAATTAAAAAAAATTTTTTTTTTGTTTCCTGAAGATGCAAACAGTCCTAGTGGCAAATTAGAGAATGAGTCTAGATAAAAAGAAAAATTTTAAAAAGCCCACATTTCTACTCTGAGGGATAGTCATCGATAACCTATTTACATATATATATAAAATTTTTTAAAAATAGGATTGTACTGCTTGTGCTGGTTTATAATCTTTGACTTGGATTTGTCAGACTGAGCTTGCAGTATCACTGGAATTGTGCTTACTTTCATAAGACTTCTCATCATCTGTTTTGGGCTGTGGTTTGTCTTGTTTTTGATTCTCTGACAATATAATTCCACATGTTGTCTATCTTCAGAGAATCTTAAAATTTCTAGGGTGCTAATGGAACTCTATTGTTTCTCCATGGAGTTAGATATCTATGTTTCAAATACTCAAGAAAAAATTATCAAGTCCTAAGCACTCAGATAGAAAAATGCCTGTGATGTGTCCTGGGTCCCACAGACCCCTCTAGAGACCATGACCTCACTTTTGTGATACAAAACAGAGCAGTGACCAGTGCCAGAGAAAACTTTACCATCCTCTCTTTTACCCATGCTCCCTCCCTCCAAATGTGGAATACATACCCCTTTGCCTCTATCCCTGGCCCTTCTGTCTCAGCTCTGGGAGCCTTTGGGAGACTGTTTTCTCAGTCACACTGCTTTCCGTGGCCCAGGAAGCAAATACTCTTTTCACTCTGCTTTATTCCTGGTAGCCTTTGCTCTGTTCTTTAACATTGAATTAATATATTCTTTGACATTTGAAGGATTCAGGTAGGGAGGAAGGTAGAAATTTATATTCTCAGTCTTGATCCAGTTTCTCCAGAGAAATTAAGGTTTTGTCTTCATAAAAAGACACAATTAAATATATAATTTCAGAGGGTACACATAAGAATACCAATAAATGAAGCGCTGCGATACATTTGACTCTTACAAACTTTTGTAAGGTCCACTCCATCTGAATATAATCCAAAGTCTAATTTTCCATTTTATTCTAAAACAGGCATATTTCTTGACATATATGAAGGACAGGTCATTGCAATACTTGGACACAGCAGAGCTGGTAAATCGACACTGCTAAACATTCTGAATGGGTTGTCTGGTTCTACAAAAGGTAAGAAAATAATTTTAGAAGCAAGTTGGCTGATGAAGCAGGTTCCTCAATGAGATTGTGCAAAACAAAAACACTTCTCTAAAGCAGGCTTTTTTACACAGTTGAGTAATTTAGAATAGGAACTATTTATTTCATATTTATATAAATTCACCAGAAAGTTTGTACCTCCGCTCTGCTATTGTCATTCTTTGTCCACTTTGCATTGCCCTGGACCCTGATATTTATGTTAAAAATAATCTGAATTTCTCAATGTATTATTTATGCAATTATGAAATGTGAAGTTTGTTCAACTAATATCCTGTCTTACCACTTCCTAGAGTCACTTTTCTGGTGTTGAATACTTGAAAATTTCTATTTACAGGATCAGTCACTATTTATAATACTCAACTCTCTGAAATAACTAACATGGAAGAAATGAGAAAGAATATTGGATTTTGTCCACAATTCGATATTCAATTTGACTTTCTTACTGTGAGAGAAAACCTCAGGCTACTTGCTAAAATAAAAGGGATTCAGTCAGAAGAAGTAGAACGAGAGGCAGGTGAACATATTAGAACTAATGCCTTTGAAAATAATATACTTTGCTCTTGACCATGTTTTTGTTGAACTATTACTTTATTTTTTCATAAATAAAGCTTAATTGATGAAGTTCTTAGAATAGATTTCTCCTAATTATTAGAAGAACTGATTAAAGTAAAATATTTTTTATTATGTAGAGGTATTTTTTCAATAGGTAAAAAGAGTTATAATGGAATTGGACATACAAAACATTCAAGATGTTATTGCTAAAAAATTAGGTGGTGGAGGGAAAACTAACATTTGGGATTGCCATTTTAGGAGATCCTTGGGTAAGAGAAAAAATATTTTTTGAGATTAATTTGGTTTTTTTTTTTAAAGATTTTATTTACTTATTTGAGAGGGAGTGAGCGAGAGAGCATGAGTTGGGGGGCAGGGGAGGGCAATGGGAGAGGGAGAAGCAGACTCCCGGCTGAACAGGGAGCCCAACACAGGGCTTGATCCCAGGACCCTGGGATCATGACCTGAGCCAAAGGCAGACAGTTAACTGACTGAGCCACCCAGGTGCCCCAAGATTAATTTGTATTGAAGGCTTTCAAGCTATTATTAAAGTCCAACCTCTAATTACCAAATATAAGAGAAAATTTGTAATAAAGGACCATGCAAGCCTATGAGGAATCCAGTGGAGGGCTGTATTTGAATCTAGAAATCATATGGGTTTCCATGCAACTTTCTAAAGACCCTCACTTGGAAGTGGAAGATGAGCTCATACTCTTCCTCCTCTGTAGGTTTTGCTACTGGATGAATCGACTGTTGGGTTGGATCCTTTTTCAAGGCACCAAGTTTGGACCTTCCTGAAGGAGCATAAAACAAACCGCACAGTCCTTCTTAGTACCCAGATCATGGATGAGGCTTACATCGTGGCTGATGATTCTTGGTTTCTTTCTTCTAATAGTTATTTAAGGATTGAACATGAGAGATATTCTCTATAATCTGTTTTTAAAAGTAGAGAATCCTGTTTGTAATCCATTTGAGTGACTGCCTTGTAAAGATGAAATTTGCTTTGGAAGAATTCTGATCCCCCATTGAGTTCTTAGACCCATGCTTTATGTATCTTCTTGTCTGTAACTTTCTTCACTGTCTACATTAATCACAAGTATATTTTTAAAATTTTAAAACTCTAATATTTCATATATAGTTTTGTTGGATAGAAAAAACTTTTAGCTGGAAAAATTATTTTTAAATTTATAACCCTTTGTTGCCTTCTTAGGAGGATCCTTGGTATACTAAGCAAGGTATTGAGTGTGAAGATGCAAGATTGGAGAATTAGAGATTGAATAAATGTTCTGTCTAGGACATAGTGGCAAGTGGGGAAGACGAGTTTCAGTAAGCCAGGAAATGGTGCAAGGCAGAATCTTAAAAAAACTGAAGACAGAAATAAACTCAGTGAAAAGAAATTTTTGCTTTCTAACGTGCAGTATAATCTTATTCTAAGTTTCTTCCATGAAATCTGAAGTAAAATATACTTTACTCTGAGTCAGTTTCCTCCTGCCTTAATAAAGCTATGAAACAGCCATCCCCAAACTTAGTGTCTTAAGTCAATTAAGTATTTATTGAGTGCATGAGTTGGAGAGTTAGAAATTTAGGGTGGGCTCACTTAGAAAGTTTTTCAGGTCTTTGACTGGGTTCGCTTACGTGTCTGGTGGTTGAGTGACCATTGGCAAGTCCAGTCAGGTGACCTAAGGTGGCTTAGGTGTCAGCCTAGGTGTATTTCCTCTTCCAGCAGACTGCCCCAGGCATTCTCACGGCAATGACTAAGGCTCTAGAGACCAAGTCCCAAAGCATAAGCCCATTCCAAACCTCTACTTGCCAAAGTCGGCTAACATGCCATTGGCCTCATGTAGTGGAGGCACATATCAAGGGATGGAGCAGGTCTCTTAGCCCATGGTGAGAGAACACTCTAAAGTTACATAGCAAAGTATGTGGATAAAGGGAGAATGGAAGATTTGGGCTATCCTTGCAATGTTTTATGCCATTGGATAAGCTGTGAGGGATGCAATGAATTTCTGAGTCCTGCTTCAAACGAAGCATGGGGGTGAGAGGTGGTGCTGCACCCAGGAACTCAGTTATATCAAGACTGCATTCATATTGAAAAATTCATTTGGTGATTTGGTCTCCAGAGCAGAGAATATACCCATATAAGGAATTAACATAATTTATTCTTTCTTTTCTTTCTTCTCAGATAGGAAAGTGTTTCTGTCTAATGGGAAGTTGAAATGTGCAGGGTCATCTTTGTTTCTGAAGCAAAAATGGGGTATTGGATATCATTTAAGGTAATGTATTCTGGGAGTAGCTTTTTAATATGAGTATCAATATAAGAGGTGACATTTCATGTAATCCTCTAGAGATATAAGAAAGCCAGCTTAATATTTGGTGGAAATTGATGTACAATAATCAGTATAATGTATCTCTCTCATTAACATGTGCCTTGATATTTATCTCTTGGTTTTAAACATGTAAATTTCTAAATGTGTATGTATCTTTCAATAAAACATTTTTGGCTAATATATCGGAAACATAATTATGTTTTCAAAAAGCAACTGATAATTTATGGGCCACCTGGTTAAGTGTCTGATTCTTGATTTTGGCTCAGGTCATGATCTCGGGGTAGTGAGATTGAGCCCCGTGTTGGGCTCTGTGCTGGGTGTGGAATCTGCTTAGGATTCTCTCCCTCTCCTTCTGCCCCTCCCCTCACTCTTGCACTCTCTTTCTCTCAAAAAAAAAAAAAAAAAACAGTTGATAATTTTTAACAAAACAATTGGCCCTAAAGTTCTGAAATTGTATTCCAAATCTACTTTATATGTCAGAATATCACATGGGATAATTTAGAAAACATAGCATATCAACAGGCAAGTTATTGGCATTAATAGAAGCCATTTGCTGCAAGAAAGCAACTGTTTATTAAAACCTTATTAATTTTTTAGTGATCCAGAAGTAATGTTTCATGGACTTTATATCCTATCATGATTTTATATATATATATACATACATATCTCTATATAATCAGTATATGTGTTTTTACCTGCTAGCCTGCTATCTATCTATCCATACATCCATATAACATGTAAACTGAAATTTCCACTTATTTTAGGAAGTTGCCTGGGGGATTGGGGTTGACATGTAACGCACTGTATTTTTTCCCATTTAAAGTAATTCAGACACGGCTACCATTTAGCACTTGGAAATGGAACATTTTATTTGTGGGAACTGATTACTGAAATCAGCAGGAGATGCCTCTAATAAATACAAATGATTTAATAGAAAACTGTCTTTTAATGAGCAGTGGTGTTAGAGATGAATTCAAAAGACTTATGCTTCTTTTGAAATGTTAGTTTACACAGGAATGAAATGTGTAATCCGGAAAGAATTACATCCCTCAATAGACAGCACATCCCTGATGCCGAGTTAGCAGCAGAAAGTGAAGAAAAACTTGTGTACATTTTGCCCTTGGAAAGAACAAACAAATTTCCAGGTAACTTACCATATGATCACATAGAATACAGCTAAGTGTCCACAATAGGCTGATTGCATTTTCTATTTTCCATCAGTTGGGTTTTAAAGTTTATACACCTCGCACTATTTATTCTAAGAGCTCTGCCTCCTGTTTTCAATATAATGAAGTGTGTTATCAGATACATGGTTTTAGTGTGAGAGCAACTAAAATTTCCATGAATGTATTTCACTGAAAAATCCAGATTTACCCTCTCTGTCAGCATTCAATGAAGCCTTGAAATGTCTTTTCTGAAGCAGCAAAAACTTTTCATTTCTTTTAGAGACACAGATTAGGTAAGGCCTTATTTTTTTAAAACACTTGGAAGTAGGTCAACAGGGTCTTTGTAAGATATCATTTTTATTGTAAGTGTAATATGCTCAGTATAGAAAAACTAGAAAATACAGAGAAGGAAATATAATTTACCCATGCTTAATGAATTTTTGAATAGACATACATACTTAAACAAACATATACATGGCCATAGTGATGCAAGAAATTTTAAAGCCTATGAAACGGAAAAGAGATGCAAAATAATAAAATTGATTTGAAAGACAAGAGAACATGGAAATATTTTTATTAGATTATTGTGGCAGCTTTAATATGAAAATATGTTTAGATTTATCTATTCTGAGTAATCTTTAGGACTTTGTATTTTAGTGTACTTATTAGCAAATTTAATTGCATTATTTTATTGCTGTCTGCTTTTTAGATCTTTACAGTGACCTTGAAAAGTGTCCTGACGAAGGCGTAATGAATTATGGTGTTTCCATGACAACTCTCAATGAAGTCTTTGTGAACCTAGAAGGCAAATCAACAATTGATGAGCCAGGTATAATGATGTGTGTCTAACAGAAAATTAGAAAGAGGAAACAGAAAATGACCACGTATTGATTCATTTTGGTAAGTTTTTATGTGGAATTCTGCTTAAATGTATATTAGATATAAAATAGGGTTGCCCACTTTTAAAAGTATCATAATTGTTTTATATCTAACATAATCAGACTTGGTGCTAGGTAGTTACTCTATTACTGTGCCCACTTCCCCATATCATCAGTAGCTCTCTGCTAATGTCATGAGTTCTGGCTTCATCTCTTACTTGCCATTTCCTATAAAAATGTACTCTTACTTAGGTAATAAATTAATTCTAATTAATGTATTCATAAAGAATAAATAAGTTGATATTTTCCCTTAGTTTAGTTTGTAAAACTAGTAATTAGAAGAATGTAGGAGCTAATATGTGCCAGCCATTGTGCTCAGCTGTTGGATTACATTGTTCTTAATTCCCATAATAACTTTGTTATGCAGGGAGAAAACTGAGATTTGGAAAAATTGAGTGATTAGTCAGAACCATAACAGCTGCTGTGAGGCATATGTGAGATTTGAATAGGAGGTCTTTCCTGGACTTAAAACCAGTGTCTTGACTGTTGAATCACAGATCTGTACTTTTGAAACAAATAATGCAATCTATGTTAAGAAAAAAGAAAAAGAAGAAGATAGCAGGAGGGGAAGAATGAAGGGGAGTAAGTCGGAGGGGGAGACAAACCATGAGAGACAATGGACTCTGAAAAACAAACTGAGGGTTCTAGAGGGGAGGGGGTGGGGGGATGGGTTAGCCTGGTGATGGGTATTAAGGAGGGCACATTCTGCGCGGAGCACTGGGTGTTATGCACAAACAATGAATCATGGAACACTACATCAAGAACTAATGATGTAATGTATGGTGATTAACATAACAATAAAAATAAATAAATAAAAGTTATTGCAAAAAAAAAAAAAAACCAGTGTCTTGAAATAGTCACTGGGATGTCAGTCATCAGTGATGAACTAATCCTGTGGAGGACTTCTAGATGACAGAGGAGCCCTTTTAGAAACTCAGCTACAGGGGCACCTGGGTGGCTCAGTGGGTTAAGCATCTAACTTGATTTCGGCTCAGGTCGTGATCTCGGGGTCATGGGGCTGAGCCCTGCGTCAGGCTCCGTGCTCAGCATGGAGTCTGCTTCAGATCCTCTCCTTCTGTCCTTCCCCATGCTCATGCATGCACGCTTTCTCTCTCAAATGAATAAATAAAATAAACCAAAAAAAAAAAATTCAGCTACATACATTTATATTTATGTTTTTACATAAACCTTTTTTTCTCTGCAAAAATCCCTTAGTGAAGAACTGCTGCTATTAGATATGAAAGAATAAATGCTTCCCAAGAAGGCTAAACCATCCTCAAAAATGAATTTACTCACTCATTGGAATTATAGTTGTCTGAAGGACAGATTTTGAATATGAGTTGTGGATATCAGTAGCTTAACTTGTTAGAAGTGCTGTTTCAAATATTCTAGTGTATTTTCGAAGTTTCTAGAGAGAAAGTGCAAATAACATAGCCGATTTTAATGGTTTATTACATGGTTACAGATTTTGGCATTCGGAAAGAGGAGAAAGTCAATGAGACAAGAGATACTGGAACTGAGTCTGAAATGCAACAGGCTCCTTGTTCTCTTCCTGGATTGAGAAAGGTTATTAGTATTGGAACTCTCTGGAAACAACAGGTATGTGCCATGGCAAAGCTTCTCTTCTTAAAGTTAAGGCATGAAAGGAAAATTCTTTTGTTCTTGTAAGTATCAGATTACTTTAAATCTCTTTAGTCAATATATGCAAAAAAGTTTAAATGTGAAGAAAATAAGTCTATTAATTTCTTCACCCATTTAACAAAGTTTTTGGAGTGCCTATAAATGTCCTACACAAGTGAGCACAGTTGACAAGGCCTTTCAACTTACATCTTGTGGGGGAGAAAAATACCAATGAAATAATTACCCAATAAATATGTTAATTGTTCCTTATATCACAAATTTTTATTGAAGCCTGTTATGTGGTAGGCATTGTTTTAGGTGCTGTGGTGTTTACCTTCTGGTTGGGAGGAAAAGATAACAAATAACAAATATAAAAACTAAGTAAGTTATATAGTAAGTTATGCAGAATAGAGTAAGGGGATGGGAAAGGCTGGTGGGAGTTAGGAGTTCATTATAATTCTAAATAAGGTGGTCAGTGTTGGCCTCATTGGAATGGTCACATTTGAGCCAAGTTTGGAAAAGCCAAGCAAATAAGAGAGGGAGAAAACCAGTTTAGAGCAGAAAGCATCAGTTGTATTTGGCAAAAGGGAAGTCATTGAAGGTTTTGAAAAGAGAAGGTCTGAGGTGCTTGACCATGGAGAGAAGTAGAAAGAGCAGTAGTAGCTGAAGGGAGATTGAAATTCAGAGGAAGCTTCTTTTTTCTTTTTGTTTTTTTAATGAATGGGAGACATTAGAACATGCTTTAGTCATGATGGGAATATGTTGGTAGGGAAATAATTGAAGATGAGCTAACTGAGCAAGATCTCAGGGAGGGTGGCAAGCGTCTGGATCCAGAGCAATATTGAAAACTGACTTTGATAGGGAGGAAAGACAGCATCTGTTACAACAGAAAGGAACATTGACAGGTTGGATATGTTTTCTGGGTTTTTTGGGGGGAGAGATGATAAGACCAGGGGGAGTTTCTGTCTGATGGACTTCATTTTTTCCCTATGAAATATGAGGCTTAGAGTGAGGAAGAAGGAGGTAGAGCCTGAGGTCTGATGAGAAAGGAGTCTGCAAAGACTGGACTCACAACCTTATTAGAGAAACAAAAAGATTACTTGAAAGACTTTTACTCATTGTTTGAGCTGGAAAAATAAATTCTAGGATCTGAAATAGTACATTAAATATGGCATCTAGTTTTGTGAAAATTAAAGTATATATAAAACAACAGCTGATGACAGTTAAAATTTTACTTGAAATTGTGCACATCACAAGTCTGAGGGCAGTGTGAAATTGGGTTCCTTTCCCTTTAAAACTATGTAGGCAGGCTGTTGGAAGGTCCTGGTATCCCGTCAAATCGTCAGACCATTTTTTCCGGTTGTCCTGGTCAACCACTTGGATCTCACCTTCTCTTTTTGATGCTCTATTATCCTTAGACATCTTGCAATGTGATAATGATTTATGAAAAATTTTGAGCCCGTTTTCAATTAATTTCATTTATGTAACTAAAGGCCCTATTTGTATGTTGAATTTCCATAGGTTGGCATTTATATAGCATGTTTGTGACTTAAATAATCAGAGGGAAAATGTTTTAGACTTGCATTTTAATTTTCTTTACTTAGGTTACTGATACTTGGTAACCCTTTTACCCCCACCATTTTTGAGAAGATAGTGGATGTGGTATCTAATTACACTTATTTTTGGGAGCTTTCATCCAGTATGTATTTCCTTTCTCTGAAACAACCCTTACAGGCTCTTCTTACCAGTCTATTGGTCATCAATAATACAGGTGAGAAATAGGGATTCAATTTACTCTTGATTTTTATCATCAAAGATCTTTTGAAACACAAACCTGAGCAGCAAAAAGACCTCTGTTAAGAACAACTTGGGGGAGAGCAGGCGGAGCAAGATGGTGGAGGAGCAGGAGACCTGGATTTCGTCTGGTCTCAGGAATTCAGCTGGATAGGGATCAAACCATTCTGAACACCTACGAACTCAACAGGAGATCGAAGAAAAGAATAGCAACAACTCTCTGAACAGAAAAGCGACCACTTTCTGGAAGGCAGGACGTGCGGAGAAGTGAATCCGAGGCGATATTCGGGAGGATAGATGGCAGGGGAGGGGGCCTCTATCGGCCACTTCTGGCAAGTGATAGAGCCACAGAGCACAAAATCGGAACTTTTAGAAGTCGTTTCCACTGAGGGACGTCGCTCCAGTGACTAAGCGGGGGGTGGAAACCTCGCGGGACAGTGTGGTCTCAGGACCCTCGGGGTCACAGAAAGACCAGGGGTGCCTGAGTGCAGCAGAGCTCCCAGGGATCGGAGCGGGGAAGCCAGCTGCAGAGACGGAGCCGAGGCGCGGGCTCTCAGCTCAGGGTTGCCATACACCATGATCTGGGGCCCAGTCGGGCCACTGCTCCTCCAGCAGGGACCCAACAAGCGGCAGATCCAGGGAGACTCCCCTTCCTCCCCTGGGAGGAGCGGCACGGGAGCGCACCGCAGGGATCTGCTGGGTTTAGAGACTCCACACCGAATCAGGTGCCAGAGATAGAAATGCTCGGTCACAGGCCGGGTGAGCACGGAGTGTGGCCAGAGACCAGGGAGATGGGAGTGATTGACTGCTTTTCTCTGGGGGTGCAGTGAGGAGCAGGGCCCCGAGTTCTCGACTCCTCCGGGTGGAGATTGGGAGGCCGCCATTTTCACTGTTGTCCTCCAACGCTGTACGGAAACCTTGGAGGGAACAAAACTCCCAAGAGCAAACCCGAGCAGATTGCTTAGCCCGGACCCGCAAGGGCAGGGCAATTCCGCCTCCGGCAAAGACATTTGGGAACCACGGCAACAGGCCTCACCCCCAGAAGATCAGCACAAACTACAAGCCAAGACCAAGTTTACCAATCAATGAGAACGGCAGAACTCCAGCGCTAGGGGAATACTGCACAAAGAATTCATGGCTTTTTTACCATGATTCATTAGTCTTTCAAAGTTAATTTTTTTAACTTTTTTTTTATTTATTTTTCTTTTTCCCTTTTTCAACCAACATCTTATCAATCCCTTTTTTAAAAAAAAATTTTATTTTTCATTTTTAAAGTCATAATTCAATCTCTTCATAGTAGTTACCCTTATTTTTGGCAGATATGTATATAAGTTGTTCTCTCTTTAAAATTTTGAGATACAGTTTCTTCTAACATATCAAAATATACCCTAAATCTCTAGTGTATGGCTTTGTTCTAGTCTCCTTCCTGATCACATTCTCTCCCCCCTTTTTTTCTTTCTTTCTTTCCTTTTTAATCCTCTTCTTTCTTTTTTCAAACATCTTCTTATCAATTCCTTTTTAAAAATTTTTTATAATTGTCATCTTTACAGTCATATTCCATCCCTTCATCGTATCAACCCTTATTTTGTACATATATAAGTCTTTCTTTCTTTAAAATTTTAGGAGGCACTTTCTTCTAACAGACTAAAATACACCCAAAATCTAGTGTGTGGCACTGATCTATGCACCAGCCTGATCATATTTGATCATATCCTATTTTTGTTTTGTTTTGTTTTCTGTTTTTGTTTGTTTTTATCTTTTTCTTTTCTTTCTTTTCTCTTTTTTCTTTCTTTCCCTTTCTTTTCCCCTGGTTTCAGGTCTTTTCTGATTTGTTTAGAGTACATTTTCTGGGGATGTTGTTAACCTGTTAGCATTTTGTTCTCTCATTCATCTATTCTCCTCTGGACAAAATGACAAGATGAAAAAAATTACCTCAACAAAAAGAACAAGAGGTAGTACCATCTGCCAGGGACCTACTCAATATGGACATTAGTGCGATGTTGGACCTAGAGTTCAGAATCATGACTTTAAAGATGCTAGCTGGGCTTGAAAAAAGCATGGAAGTTATTAGAGAAACCCTTTCCGGAGAAATAAAAGAACTAAAATCTAACCAAGTTGAAATCAAAAAGGCTATTCATGAGGTGCAATGAAAAATGGGGGCACTAACTGCTAGGATAAATGAGGCAGAAGAGAGAATCAGCGATATAGAAGACCAAATGATGGAAAATAAAGACGCTGAGAAAAAGAGGGAGAAACAACTACAGGATCACGAGGGCAGAATTCGAGAGATAAGCGATATGATAAGACGAAACAACATTAGAATAATTGGGATCCCAGAAGAAGAAGAAAGAGAGAGAGGGGCAGAAGGTATATTGGAGCAAATTATAGCAGAGAATTTCCCTAATGTGGGGAAGGAAACAGGCATCAAAATCCAGGAGGCACAGAGAACCCCTCTCAAAATCCATAAAAATAGGTCAACACCCCGACATCTAATAGTAAAACTTACGAGTCTCAGAGACAAAGAGAAAATCCTGAAAGCAGCGCGGGAGAAGGGATATGTAACCTATAATGGTAGAAACATTAGATTGGCAACAGACCTATCCAGAGAGACCTGGCAGGCCAGAAAGGACTGGCATGACACGAAACGAGAAAAATATGCAGCCAAGAATACTATATCCAGCTAGGGTATCATTGAAAATAGAATTAGAGATAAAAAGCTTCGAGGACAAACAAAAACTAAAGGAATTTGCAACACAAAACCAGCCCTACAAGAAATATTGAAAGAGGTCCTCTAAGCAAAAAGAGAGCCTAAAAGCAGCATAGATAAGAAAGGAGCACAGACAATATACAGTCACAGTCACCTTACAGGCAATACAATGGCACTAAATTCATACCTTTCAATAGTTACCCTGAATGTAAATGGGCTCAATGCCCCAATCAAAAGACACAGGCTATCAGATTGGATTAAAAAACAAGACCCATCAATATGCTGTCTGCAAGAGACTCATTTTAGACCCAAAGACACCCCCAGATTGAAAGTGAGGGGGTGGAAAACCGTTTACCATGCTAATGGACACCAAAAGAAAGCTGGGGTGGCAATCCTTATATCAGACAAATTAGATTTTAAAACAAAGACTGTAAAAAGAGATGAAGAAGGACACTATATCCTACTTAAAGGATCTATCAAACAAGAAGATCTAACAATAGTAAATATCTATGCCCCTAACGTGGGAGCAGCCAATTATATAAGGCAATTAATAACAAAAGGAAAGAAACACATTGACAACAATACAATAATAGTGGGGGACTTTAACACCCCCCTAACTGAAATGGACAGATAATCTAAGCAAAAGATCAACAAGGAAATAAAGACTTTAAATGAAACACTGGACCAAATGGACTTCACAGACATATTAAGAACATTCCATCCCAAAGCAACGGAATACACATTCTTCTCTAGTGTCCATGGAACATTCTCCAGAATTGATCACATCCTAGGTCACAAATCAGGTCTCAACCGGTACCAAAAGATTGGGATTATTCCCTGCATATTTTCAGACCACAATGCTTTGAAACTAGAACTCAATCACAAGAGGAAAGTCGGAAAGAACTCAAATACATGGAGGCTAAAGCGCATCCTAGTAAAGAATGAATGGGTCAACCAGGAAATTAAAGAAGAATTAAAAAAATTTATGGAAACCAATGAAAATGAAAACACAACTGTTCAAAATCTTTGGGATACAGCAAAGGCAGTCCTGAGAGCAAAGTATATAGCAATACAAGCCTTTCTCAAGAAACAAGAAAGGTCTCAAATACACAACCTAACCCTACACCTAAAGGAGTTGGAGAAAGAACAGCAAATAAAGCCTAAACCCAGTAGGAGAAGAGAAATAATCAAGATCAGAGCAGAAATCAATGAACTAGAAACCAAAAGAACAGTAGAACAGATCAACGAAACTAGGAGCTGGTTCTTTGAAAGAATTAACAAGATTGATACACCCCTGGCCAGGCTGATCAAAAAGAAAAGAGAAATGACCCAAATCAACAAAATCATGAATGAAAGAGGAGAGATCACAACCAACACCAAAGAAATACAAACAATTATAAGAACGTATTATGAGCAACTCTATGCCAGCAAATTAGATAACCTGGAAGAAATGGGTGCATTCCTAGAGATGTATCAACTACCAAAATTGAACCAGGAAGAAATAGAAAACCTGAACAGACCTATAACCACTAAGGAAATTAAAGCAGTCATCAAAAATCTCCCAACAAACAAAAGCCCAGGGCCAGATGGCTTCCCAGGGGAATTCTATCAGACATTTCAAGAAGAATTAATACCTATTCTCCTGAAACTGTTCCGAAAAATAGAAATGGAAGGAAAACTTCCAAACTCATTTTACGAGGCCAGCATTACCTTGATCCCAAAACCAGACAAAGACCCCATCAAAAAGCAGAATTACAGACCAATATCCTTGATGAACATGGATGCAAAAATTCTCACCAAAATACTAGCCGATAGGATCAAATAGTACATTAAAAGGATTATTCACCATGACCAAGTGGGATTTATCCCTGGGCTGCAAGGTTGGTTCAACATCCGCAAATCAATCAACGTGATACAATACATTAACAAAAGAAAGAACAAGAATCATATGATCCTCTCAATAGATGCAGAAAAAGCATTTGACAAAGTACAGCATCCTTTCTTGATCAAAACTCTTCAGAGTATAGGGATAGAGGGTACATACCACAATATCATAAAAGCCATCTATGAAAAACCTACAGCGAATATCAAAAGCTGAGAGCTTTTCCCCTAAGGTCAGGAACGCGGCAGGGATATCCACTCTCACCACTGCTATTCAACATAGTATTAGAAGTCCTAGCCACAGCAATCAGACAACAAAAAGAAATCAAAGGCATCCAAATCGGCAAAGAGGAAGTCAAACTCTCACTCTTTGCAGATGATATGATACTATATGTGGAAAACCCAAAAGACTCCACCCCAAAACGGCTAGAACTCATACAGGAATTCAGTAAAGTAGCAGGTTATAAAATCAGTGCACAGAAATCAGTGGCATTCCTATACACCAACAACAAGACAGAAGAGAGACAAATCAAGGAGTCGATCCCATTCACAATTGCACCCAAAACCATAAGATACCTAGGAATAAATTTAACCAAAGAGGCAAAGGATCTGTACTCAGAAAACTATAAAATACTCATGAAAGAAATTGAAGAAGACACAAAGAAATGGAAAAACGTTTCATGCTCCTGGATTGGGAGAACGAACATTGTGAAGATGTCAATGCTCCCTAGAATAATCTACACATTCAATGTAATCCCCATCAAAATACCATCCACCTTTTTCAAAGAAATGGAACAAAAAATCCTAACATTTGTATGGAACCAGAAGAGACCCCGAATAGCCAGAGGAATGTTGAAAAAGAAAAGCAAAGCTGGCGGCATCACAATTCCGGACTTCTAGCTCTATTACAAAGCTGTCATCATCAAGACAGTATGGTACTGGCACAAAAACAGACACATAGGTCAATGGATCAGAATCGAGAGCCCAGAAATGGACCCTCAACTCTATGGTCAACTCATCTTTGACAAAGCAGGAAAGAATGTCCAATGGAAAAAAGACAGTCTCTCCAACAAATGGTGTTGGGAAAATTGGACAGCCACATGCAGAAGAATGAAACTGGACCATTTCCTTACACCACACACAAAAATAGACTCCAAATGGTTGAAAGACCTAAACGTGAGACAGGAGTCCATCAAAATCCTAAAGGAGAACACAGGCAGCCACCTCTTCGACCTCAGCCGCAGCAACTTCTTCCTACAAACATCGCCAAAGGCAAGGGAAGCCAGGACAAAAATGAACTATTGGGATTTCATCAAGATAAAAAACTTTTGCACAGCAAAAGAAACGGTCCACAAAACCAAAAGACAACCGACAGAATGGGAGAAAATATTTGCAAATGACATCTCAGATAAAGGGCTAGTATCCAAAATCTATAAAGAACGTATCAAACTCAACACCCAAAGAACAAATAATCCAATCAAGAAATGAGCAGAAGACATGAACAGACATTTTTCCAAAGAAGACATCCACATGGCCAACAGACACATGAAAAAGTGCTCCACATCGCTCGGCATCAGGGAAATCCAAATCAAAACCTCAATGAGTTACCACCTCACACCCGTCAGAATGGCTAAAATTAACAAGTCAGGAAACGACGGATGTTGGCGGGGATGTGGAGAAAGGGGAACCCTCCTACACTGTTGGTGGGAATGCAAGCTGGTGCAACCCCTCTGGAAAACAGTATGGAGGTTCCTCAAACAGTTGAAAATAGAGCTACCATACGATCCAGCAATTGCACTACTGGGTATTTACCCCAAAGATACAAAAGTAGGGTTCCGAAGGGGTACGTGCACCCCAATGTTTATAGCAGCAATGTCCACAATAGCCAAACTGTGGAAAGAGCCAAGATGTCCATCGACAGATGAATGGCTAAAGAAGAAGTGGTATATATACACAATGTAATATTATGCAGCCATCAAAAGGAATGAGATCTTGCCATTTGCAACCACGTGGATAGAACTGGAGGGTGTTATGCTGAGTGAAATAAGTCAATCAGAGGTATCATATGACCTCACTGATATGCAAGGAATTCTTAATCTCAGGAAACAAACAGGGTTGCTGGAGTGGTGGGGGGTGGGAGGGATTGGGTAGCTGGGTGATAGACATTGGGGAGGGTATGTGCTATGGTGAGTGCTGTGAATTGTACAAGACTGATGAATCACGAATCTGTACTTCTGAAACAAATAATGCAATATATGTTAAGAAAAAAAGAGAAGAAGATAGCAGGAGGGGAAGAATGAAGGGGAGTAAGTCGGAGGGGGAGACGGACCATTAGAGACGATGGACTCTGAAAAACAAACTGAGGGTTCTAGAGGGGAGGGGGTGGGGGGATGGGTTAGCCTGGTGATGGGTATTAAAGAGGGCACATTCTGCGTGGAGCACTGGGTGCTATGGACAAACAATGAATCCTGGAACACTACATCAAAAACTAATGATGTAATGTATGGTGATTCACATAACAATAAAAAATTATTAAAAAAAAACAACATGACTTGTTGACATTTAAGAAGATACCATAGCTTTCTGACCATTTCAGATATTAAAACAGTTAATTAATATTCACCTTAAGGATTGAAAAGGCCAGCTATATCCAAATCATAACTTTAATCTCATAAGCAGTGTATAGCTCTGTCCCCAAACCCATTTCAGGCATGTCCTTAGTTTGGGGACCAGTAGTGAGAAAGGGAGCAAAGTCTATCTTTTTATTCTTCCATTTTCTTCTGGATTTTCCTTTCTCCTGTATATCCTGGGGACAAGATAGATTTAGGGGTAAAGAGACCCAACATCTTACTTCTTTGGGGCTGTTATAGTCACAGTGGCTGGTCTTTGTGGATAATATCCAAAGGTTGGATTTAGTGTGGACAGGAATGTCACAAATACAACCAGTTGGAGAATTCAGTATGCCAGCAGAAATCCTAAAGGCTATTAAATTGCTTCTTAGTCTCTAAGTGTCCTTCCTGTAATACCTAATCATATCATTCCTCAGGTCAACTTTATAAGTGGTTGTGCTACAATAGTCAAATGTCCTAACAAGGTAATGCCTCCTTAACTATTGGAATTAGTCCTTGATCTATTTGGTTTTTTTCCCTATGTTTCCCAATAAAAGGTAGATTTGTCAGTTTCTTTTTTTTTTAATTTTTTATTGTTATGTTAATCAGCATATATTACATCAATAGTTTTTGGTGCAGTGTTCCATGATTCATTGTTTGTTCATAACACCCAGTGCTCCATGCAGAACGTGCCCTCCTCAATACCCATCACCAGGCTAACCCATCCCCCTACCCCCCTCCCCTCTAGAACCCTCAGTTTGTTTTTCAGAGTCCATCATCTCTCATGGTTCGTCTCCCCCTCTGACATACTCCCCTTTTCTTCCTCTCCTGTTATCTTCTTCTTTTTCTTTTTTCTTAAAATATGTTGCGTTATTTGTTTCAGAAGTACAGATCTGTGATTCAACAGTCTTGCACAATTCACAGCGCTCACCATAGCACATACCCTCCCCAATGTCTATCACCCAGCCACCCCATCCCTCCCACCCCCAACCACTCCAGTAACACTCAGTTTCTTTCCTGAGATTAAGAATTCCTCATATCAGTGAGGTCATGTGATACATGTCTTTCTCTGATTGACTTATTTCACTCAGCATAACACCCTCCAGTTCCATCCACATCGTTGCAAATGGCAAGATCTCATTCCTTTTGATGGCTGCATAATATTCCATTGTGTATATATACCACTTCTTCTTTATCCATTCATCTGTCAATGGGCATCTTGGCTCTTTCCACAGTTTGGCTATTGTGGACATTGCTGCTATAAACATTGGGGTACACGTACCCCTTCGGGTCCCTACATTTGTATTTTGGGGTAAATACCCAGTAGTGCAATTGCTGGATCGAATGGTAGCTCTAATTTCAACTGTTTGAGGAACCTCCATACTGTTTTCCAGAGTGGTTGCACCAGCTTGCATTCCCACCAACACCGTAGGAGGGTTCCCCTTTCTCCACATCCCCGCCAACATCTGTCGTTCCCTGACTTGTTAATTTTAGCCATTCTGACTGGTGTGAGGTGGTATCTCATTGAGGTTTTGATTTAGATTTCCCTGATGCCAAGCGATGTTGAGCACTTTTTCATGTGCCTGTTGGCCATTTGGATGTCTTCTTTGGAGAAATGTCTGTTCATGTCTTCTGCCCATTTCTTGATTGGATTATTTGTTCTTTGGGTGTTGAGTTTGATAAGTTCTTTATAGATTTTGGATACTAGCCCTTTATCTGATATGTCATTTGCAAATATTTTCTCCCATTCTGTCGGTTGTCTTTTGGTTTTGTGGACTGTTTCTTTTGCTGTGCAAAAGCTTTTTATCTTGATGAAATCCCAATAGTTCATTTTTGCCCGGGCTTCCCGTGCCTTTGGCGATGTTTCTAGGAAGAAGTTGCTGCGGCTAAAGTCGAAAAGGTTGCTACCTGTGTTCTCCTTTAGGATTTTGATGGACTCCTGTCTCACGTTTAGGTCTTTCAACCATTTGGAGTCTATTTTTGTGTGTGGTGTAAGGAAATGGTCCAGTTTCATTCTTCTGCATGTGGCTGTCCAATTTTCCCAACACCATTTGTTGAAGAGACTGTCTTTTTTCCATTGGACATTCTTTCCTGCTTTGTCAAAAATAAGTTGACCATAGAGTTGAGGGTCCATTTCTGGGCTCTCGATTCTTTTCCATTGATCTATGTGTCTGTTTTTGTGCCAGTACCAAACTGTCTTGATGATGACAGCTTTGTAATAGAGCTGGAAGTCCGGAATTGTGATGCCGCCAGCTTTGCTTTTCTTTTTCAGTATTCCTCTGGCTATTCTGGGTCTCTTCTGGTTCCATACAAATTTTAGGATTATTTGTTCCATTTCTTTGAAAAAAGTGGATGGTATTTTGATGGGGATTGCATTGAATGTGTAGATTGCTCTAGGTAGCATTGACATCTTCACAATGTTGATTCTCCCAATCCATGAGCATGGAACGTTTTTCCATTTCTTTGTGTCTTCTTCAATTTCTTTCATGAGTATTTTATAGTTTTCTGAGTACAGATCCTTTGCCTCTTTGGTTAGATTTTTTCCTAGGTATCTAATGGTTTTGGGTGCAATTGTAAATGGGATAGACTCCTTGATTTGTCTCTCTTCTGTCTTGTTGTTGGTGTATAGGAATGCCACTGATTTCTGTGCATTGATTTTATATCCTGCTACTTTACTGAATTCCTGTATGAGTTCTAGCAGTTTTGGGGTGGAGATTTGTCAGTTTCTCTATTCATTTAATCAATTTTTGCTTTATATATTTTGAGACTACAGGTGACCCTTCAACAACATGCGGGTTAGGGGCCCCGGCCCTCTACACAGTCCCAAATATGCATATCACTTTTGACTCCTCCAAAATTTATACTGTTGATTGGAAACCTTACCACTAACATAAACAGTTGATTAACACATATTTTGTATGTTACATATATTATGTACTGTATTCTCACAACAAAGCAACCTAGAGAAAAAATGTTATTAAGAAAACCATAAGAAAAAAAAAAGAAAATCATAGGGAAGATACATTTCCAGTACTGTATTTACTGAAAAATACCCATGTATACATGGACCTGCACAGTTCAAAATCATGTTTTTCAAGGGTCAACTGTATTTTATTGGGTGCATTCAGGTCTGGAATCATTATGTGTTGACCCTATTTATTCTAATAATGGTTTTTTTCTTAAAGTCAATATATCAGATATTAATAAAAGTTCACCACATGTCTTTTATTCAGTACTTGCCTGGTAAATCTTTTTTGCATGTGTTAACTTTCAGCCTTTCAGTGTCCCTTATGCTTCAATGTGTGTCTGTTGTCAACTGAATATAGTTGGATTTTACTTGTTGTTGTTTTTAAATTCAATCTGACAATCCATGCTTTTAATTTAATGAATTTCTTGTGATTGTTAATATACTTCAATTTGTTTATATCATTTTACTTTATGGCTTTATATTTTTATATAATCACTTTATGCTTTATATCATATTTACTTTATGGCTTTATATATTTATATGCATTATGTGACTTCCTGTCTTTCTTGCTTTTGGTTTTTTATTCAATCAAATTTGTTTATTCTCCAGGCACCTGGGTGGCTCAGTCGTTAAGTGTCTGCCTTCGGCTCAGGTCATGATCCCAGAGTCCTGGGATCGAGCCCCACATCAGGCTCCCTCCTCAGCAGGGAGTCTGCTTCTCTCTCTCCCACTCCCCCTACCCCTGCTTGTGTTCCCTCTCTCACTGTGTCTCTCTCTGTCAAATAAATAAACAAAATCTTTTTAAAAAATTTGTTTATTCTCTTTTATTCCACATTTTATCCTCTTCTGGTTTGGAAGTCATAAACCAGATATTATTACCTTGGTGGTTACTCTTTGCATTAGTTTGCTGCAAATGCCATAATAAAGTCCCACAAATTGGATGGCTTCAACAACAGAGACTTATTTTTTATTGTTCTGGAGGTAGAAGTCCAAGATCCAGGTGTCTGCAGAGTTGTTTTTCTGAGGCTTTCTCCTTGGCTTGTAGATGGCCACCATCTCTCAGTGCCTTCACATGGTCTTTCATGTGTGTCTGTGTCCAAATTTCCTCTTCTTATAAGGACAATAATCATATTGGATTAGGGCCCACCCCATGACCTCTTTAATCTTAATTACCTCTTTTAAGGCCCTATCTCCAAATACAGTCATGTTCTACTGGGCTTAGAACTTCAACATATGAGTTTTGAAGGGGACACAGTTCAGCCCATGATATCCTTGATTTCTACCCCCCCCATATTAAACTTAACAAAGCCTAAAATTCGTTAATATCCTAATTACTTCCAACGCTGTGTTTGGAGACTTTATGATCAATAATTGCTTACCCTACTTACATGCTATTCTCTAGTGTTTTGTTCTTTTTCTAAATCTCACAAATAAACTATTATTATTTTAATAATAATAATAGGAATTTAAAAAAGATTTGTAGACATTTTTGTTGACCATTATTTGTTCACCATTCACACTTGGAGCTTAGTCTTTTCTCTCTCTCATTAGGGCCTTTTTTTTTTTCCATTTTTTTTTCACTCTCATTCTTAAAAGTTAATTTGACTGGGGGTGCCTGGGTGGCTCAGTTGGTTGGGCGCCTGCCTTCGGCTTGGGTCATGGTCCTAGGGTCCTGGAATTGAGCCCTGCGTCAGGCTCCCTGTGGGTGCCTGCTTCTTCCTCTCCAACTCCCTCTGCTTGTGTTCCCTCTCTTGCTGTGTCTCTCTGTGTCAAATAAACAAACAAACAAATAAATAAAACTATACATAGAGAGCTATTAAAAAAAGCTAATGTGACTGCATATGCATTTCTTGGTTGACAGTTATCTTCTTTTATCACATAAATATACTTAACCTCTTGCTGACATTTTTGCTATTGAGATGTCTGCTGTCAGTTCTTTTGCTATGCCTTTGTAGAAGATCCATCTTTGACTGCTCTTAAGGTCTTTGATTAGCATCTTTAATTTCATTACAGTGTTTCTAGGTGTGGATTTCTTTTTATTTATCTTTTTAAAAATGAATTGTGCTGCCTGGATCCATGAATTCTTTTATCAGTTCAGGGAAATTCTCAGCCAGTATCTCTTCAAATATTACCTCTCTTAAGAAAGTAAAAATGAAATATTTATTGTTTGCTCCCTGGAGTCTACTGAGATAGTGTTAGTGTTATTCTCAGTCTGTTCTCCACATCTCTTAGCATTTTGTGCAAATTTTCTATGTCCTTGTCCTTGCTGCACTCTGGGAAATGCTTCAGACTTTCTGTCTAATTCACTTATTTCGTATTCAGCTCTTTCCGATTTATTTCTGATCTTTGACTGACTTTTAAAAATTTCAACTTTGTTTTCTAAAACTCTAATTGGTTCTCTTTCAACATGTCCAATTATTCCTCATTGTCTTTTGTTACTTGCTTGTGTTCTTTATTCCAGGTTTGATTTCCTTATACATTGAATTGAAAATAATATTTGCTTGTTATTTGACAATTCTAATAGTCTACAGATGGTTTTAATATGTGTGTATATGTTTTTTTTTTTTCCCTCCTGTCACCCTTATTATGGCTGATTGCTTTGTATGTTTGGCTTTCTTTCCTTTTTTTTTTTTTTTTTTAACTGGGAGCACATATTTAGTTGACCTTTAAGTATGGAACTCTCAAGATGTCAAATTGGGGATGTCTTTATCCTAAAAGAATTTTCAGTTACTTTCACAAGATGTACAACCCACATAGGATTGCATAAGCCATCTTAGAGTATCATGCCTTAATATGGGATTTGCAAGGAATAATCATAAAGAGGGTTACTCTTTATTCTATTGGAGGGAAGGACGTTATGGAGGGCCGAAGTCTTTGCCTGTCCATCCCCGAACTGGAATAAGCATTTGTTCCCAGGTCTTTCAGATTTACTGTTTACTTAAAGGTCCCAAGTCAGGTTTCAGACTTTGTTTTTGCCCTTGAATTCCCTCACCGTTTTTCTGAGACTAGCAATGTATTTGAAGGACATTTGTTTCAAATGGTGTGGGTAAGGTCTTTTTAGGATATCTATTCCTCCGTATTTCTACATATAGAAGGCCACCACTAACTTGTAAAACTAGTTTTGTAAAGCAGTGAATGTAGAATCTAGTTTATAGCAGATGGAGGAGTAAATATAAAATGGGGAAGTAGAAACAGGAAGTGTTTTACAACTCCTTAAAATGTACTGTTGTTGCTATTGTTTGCCAGAGGGAAGATTTAATGGGAGGATTCTTTTTTATTTTCCTGATGTTTGGGACAAGATAGATGAGGTAATTAGTGCAGTAAGATAATGGAAAGAAAGGGAATAGGAGGAAGGAGGTAGGGTGGTCAAAGATGAGTTATTTCATTGCTTTTATAGAATTAGAAAGTTTAACTTCAGTTTTCTAAAACTTAAGATATATTACTCTATATTTTAAAGCAAATCCTTTAATCATTATAAATGATATGGGCAATAAATCTTCAAGGAGATTCTGATACAAGGTTGTAAAATAAACTAATGAACCCTAAGATTACTTCAGTTTATATTGCTTTTTCCTTCAGAAAATGTTTCTTGTTCTTGTGGAGGAAACATTATTTATATGCTTTTTTGTTGTATTGTTTCATAAGTGTCTTGACACCCAACACATTGTACATTGACTTGATGTATGGACAATTGACTCATACAACGAAAAGTACAGTGGTTAAGAGTTTGGGCTCTGGAGTCAGATGGCCCCCAGTTTGAATCCTTGATCTAGCACAGAATAGTTAGAAGTCACTGGGCAAGTTACTTCAGTTATCTGAACCTCAGAAAATATGTATAATAACCATAGTACTCTAAAGGGTTAAGACTGAGTTTTTCAAAGCACATTAACAGAGTGCTAGTAAATAGTTCATCCAGGTACTTGGCAAACAGTAAATGCTCCATAGATGCTCAATAGGAGCTTCTATGCTCTTCTCTTTCTCCTCTTTTCTTACAACTACAGTAACTACAGTCCCACTTAACAAAGTGTTTTGCATAAATTGGAGCCTTAATATGTATCTTTTTTGATTGTTTGATGAATAAAAAACATAATAAGGAGAAATCCTCCTTGCTCTTTGCCTTCCCAATATTCATTCATCGATATTTATTGCATTTCTCTGTTATATGCCACTTTGCTTGAACAAAACAGTCTTTGCAATCAGAGGGCTTACATTCAATGGAATATGTAAAAGAAAGTGATTCTTATTCAAACCAAACCAAACCATTCTTCACAATGTCCCCTGGATTTGTAATGGAAGGAGAACCAGAGCCAGGGAGTCCGCTTAGGAAACTGCCAAAGTAGTCTGGGTGGGAATATGGGCTGGTACGTACAGTGCTGTGCTATCTCTATTATTTTTCTCTGAGGATTTTTTTTTTTTTTAGCATAGTTGACACACAGTGTTCCATTAGTTTCAGGTGTACAACATGGTGATTCCACAAGTATACATTATGCTATGCTCACCACAAGTGTAGCTACCATCTGTCACCATACAATGCTATTACAATGTCATTTACTCTATTTCTTAGGCTGGGCCTTTTATCCCCATGACTTATTCACTCCTCTGAGGATGTTTTAAACCTTTCAGTTTTCGTACATTAGTATCAAAATGGATAATTCTTTGTATTTCTCCTGTTGCTTAAATATGGCCATAAATACCCACCTCAATATTTATTTTGTCCTTTAAGTTCCCAAGTCATATCGCCAGTTAATTCTTAAGTTTATCCTGATGGTGAAGGCATTTGAGGATTCTGGGTGATAAAATAATGTTACATCCCTTCTTTTTTTGTTGCTCTCCATCCATATCAGATAGTACAAAACCTTTTATTTATTTTTTTTAAAGATTTTATTTATTTATTTGAGAGAGAGAGAATGAGAGAGAGAGAGCACATGAGAGGGGGGAGGGTCAGAGGGAGAAGCAGACTCCCTGCCGAGCAGGGAGCCCGATGTGGGACTCGATCCCGGGACTCCAGGATCATGACCTGAGCCGAAGGCAGTCGCTTAACCAACTGAGCCACCCAGGCTCCCAGTACAAAACCTTTTAGATGTATATGTCAGACTTTATTATAATCCTGTGTTTCAGTTGTAATGATAGTTTCATGCTTCCTAAAGAGGAAATCCTAACAATATTGCTATATATAAGGTGAAAACTGAAAATGAGAATATCTCCTAGGAAAACAGATTCTTCATAGAAAATAGCTTAAAATATTATGAGAAATATATATATGAGAAAATTATAATACCTCTGGCTATTTTTCTTTTAGATCTCCTTACTTTTACTCAACTTCCTATCATCAGTTGAATTTGAAAAACCCAGTTTTATTTTATGCATGATTTCAATGCCTTCTACACTTTAATTGGATTTTTCATGTTTTTAGTAAAGATGAGCAATATTACCTACTGTGTGACTGGCCTTAACCATGCAGCCCATTAATAAAATCTTTGCCCAATGTTGGAACAGGTATAAAATTTAGAAGTTATTCAATGCTGATAAGGTCTGAAATTAAGATTGCAAAACTGAATAAGGTTGATGTCTGTGTTTAAGTCCCTTTTCCTAAAATATAAGACTGCATGGAAGATGTGGCATGCTGTGCTCTTTAATTGCTTGGCACTTAGTGTTAATAAATTGCTTTGGAGGTGTGATTGGTAAGGGAAGAAAAGTGTGTTGCTACAAAGCACTGCTGGGAGAAACCAAGCACTACTGAGAATTTGGGGCAACTGTTGATAAATTTGATCTACCTCACAGTTCTGTACTTTATCATTTCCCCTAACTTAAGTGCATTCCCCTAACCTAAGTGCACTCCTTAATGAGCACAAGGTAGTGTATGGAACTGTTGAATTACTATATTGTACTCTGGAAACTAATATAACACTGTATGTAACTAACTGGAATTAAAATAAAAAAATAAAAGAATAGTTAATGTTCTATAGTATTTTCTTAACAGAAGGCAGATAAAAAATATTCATTTTTTATTGAATTCATTCATTCATGAATCGGAATGATTGTAAAGCTATAGTCAAAGATATTTTTTTTTTATTTTATTCCATTGAGCCTATTAAAAGGACTGAAATGATGTTTGTTCTTAAACTGTTATATATATGTGTGTGTATATATATCTCCTGCCAAGCCCACTAAATGGTAGTAATTTTTAAAAATCCATTTTAAGGTTTACTGGCAGAAAAAATATTTGACTCTTCTAAGGAAACATTCATTTTTAATAAGATGAATAAAGAGAATTATATAGTCTCCCTTGTTTACCTATTTTATAGAACTGGTAGAGATGCAAGACTAAATTTAGTACTTAATTTCAATAATTATCTTATTCTGATATTTAACATCTATTTCTAGTTATTTTACAATTGTAAAAAAAATTAGCTGTCTCCTGTTGTTTGGGTTTTAACATTCTCATCAGCTTCAGTTGGTTTTTGGAAGGAAATGAGGATGACAAAAACAGAACAGTAACCAGAAAGAATACTGCAAGAATTTTCCAGAAAGAATACTGAGAATTTTCATAGACATTAGGATACATCCAAACAAAATATACAATATTCACACATTAAAAATAATATCAAGCTTAATCTCAGGAAACAAACTGAGGGTTGCTGGAGTGGTGGGGGTGGGAGGGATGGGGTGGCTGGATGATAAGACATTGAGGAGGGTATGTGCTATGGTGAGCGCTGTGAATTGTGCAAGACTGTTGAAGCACAGATCTCTACCTCTGAAACAAATAATACAATACATGTTAAAAAAAAAAAGATAGGAGGGAAGATGAAGGGGGGAAAATTGGAGGGGCAGATGAACCATGAGAGACGATGGACTCTGAAAAACAAACTGAGGGTTCTAGAGGGGAGGGGAGTGGGGTGATGGGTTAGCCTGGTGATGGGTATTAAAGAGGGCACGTTCTGCATGGAGCACTGGGTGTTATATGCAAACAATGAATCATGGAACACTACATCAAAAACTAATGATGTATGGTGATTAACATAACAATAAAAATTTTTTTAAAAAATAGGCTAGGGCGCCTGGGTGGCTCAGTCATTAAGCATCTGCCTTGGGCTCAGGTCATGATCCCAGGGTCCTGGGATCGAGCCCCGCGTTGGGCTCCCTGCTCAGCGGGAAGCCTGCTTCTCCCTCTCCCACTCCCCCTGCTTGTGTTCCCTCTCTCGCTGTCTGTCCCTATTAAATAAATAAATAAAATCTTTAAAAAAAATGATATCAGGCTAGATGAAAAAAAAGAAATCTGCAAATCCCTACTACATAAAATTAGAAGACAAAATATTGGCAGTTACAACCAAGGAAGAATGTCAGCTCATCAACAGACTTTAGTATCAGAGAACAAGTCTTATCCCAGTTCATGGACTATACCCTGGCACCCCATGGAACATCAAGTACAATATATGCATATTTAGTGTATAGATTTTATATGAATCAAGCAGAGAGACTTTCATTTAGCCTTTGTTTTCTTTCAACAGCTATCCCATATATATATGAGACACTTGGAAGGTCTGGATAATGGAATCAAGGAAGGCACTACTTAACAGTGTTAATCATAAGAAAAATTCTCTACCAGAATGTCTATTGCATAGGATTCATAACTGTGTAATATACTTGATCTTTTTTTTTTTTAAGAATTTATTTATTTATTTGACAGAGAGAGACACAGTGAGAGAGGGAACACAAGCAGGGGGAGTGGGAGAGGGAGAAACAGGCTTCCCGCTGAGCAGGGAGCCCGATGCAGGGCTCGATCCCAGGACCCTGGGACCACGACCCAAGCCAAAGGCAGACGCTTAACAACTGAACCACCCAGGCGCCCCTGTAATATATTTGATCTTATTCAAATAACAGCAAATTTAAATATCCTAAAAATACTCACTCTTACTATATTCTATATTCGAATACAATGGCAGCAAAACGTAAAGGTGTTTTTCTTTTAAAAAAAAAAAGATTTATTTATTTATTTTAGAGAGAGAGAGCATGGGTGGGGAGAGGGAGAGGGAGAGAGAGAATCCCAAGCAGACTCCCCACTGAGCACAGAGCCTGAGTGAGGGTCAATCCCATGACCCTAAGATTATGACCTGAGCCGAAATCAAGAGTCCATTACTTAACCAACTGAGCCACCCAGGTGCCCCAAGGGTATTTTTCTATATGGAGTCAATGTCAGTATAATATATACCAGAAATACTAAAGACTTGATTGCTATTATTGTAATATATGTTATTGATATGATATATATCCGAAGACAATTTGAAGTGATTTATATATAAATACCACAAATGCTGTATAACTAAAATTCATTTAAATATGGATAAAAAAAATTAATATGAGTAATGAAAAAGGTAAAAAGTTAAGTGGAATTGTATTATTATTTTTTTAAGATTTTATTTATTTTAGAGAGAAAGAGAGCACAAGCAGGGGGAGGGGCAGAGGAGAGGGAGAGGGAGAGAAAGAGTCTCCCAACAGACTCCCCGCTGAGTGTGGAGCCTGTTTCAGGGCTCGATCTCACAGCCCTGACATCATAACCTGAGCGGAAACCAAGAGTGGGGCGCTTAATCGACGGAGCCTCCCATGCACTCCTTAAGTGCAATTTTAAACAGGAGAAAGACACTGAAATAAAATATAAATGTTGTATCTGTGCATTGTGGTAACTGAGGCGGAAAAGAGGAACAAAATGGATTACAGACCTCTTTTTTTCTCTTAATGGCAGAAGACTATTTGTTGAGGAAGATTTCCTAAGTTTTTATAAATTTATAAATTTTAGAAATTATATATATTTCCACATGAGTCTTTGTATATCAAATGTATTTTCTTTGTTTTGTAAATAAATGCAGAGATGTTCTGCACACAATTATTTTAATTGACCACTAATAAATACTAAAGTTATACAATTGTTTGATTAGAGCATATATTCATTACAGTGTGCAATCCTGGGTAACAGAACAAACCAACCCTGGAATGTAATGCTATTGCTGGCAGGCATCCTTACATTGTTTATGAATTTACTCGGAATCTTCTTAGTACTTCGTCATTAGCATTCTGTTAACTGTTTATAGTATCAAGTATTTATTAATTGTCTCAATTCCTAGTTTACTAGAGGTTTTAGTCTTTGCTTATTGATTTATTTATCAAGAATGAGTCTTGAATTTTATCAAAGGTTGTGTGCATCAAGAATAATCAAAATTTGGGACTCCTGAGTGGCTCAGTTGGTCAAGCATCTGCCTTCAGCTCCGGTTTTGATCCCAGGGTCCTGGGATGGAGTCCCACATCAGGCTCCTTGCTCAGCAGGGTGCCTGCTTCTCCCTCTACCTGCTACTCCCCCTGCTTGTGCGCTCTCTGTGACAAATAAATAAAAATCTAAAAAAAAGAATAAAAATTTTTTACTATATCTATTAAGGTAATGCATTTTATTTCATTTTTCATAATGTTTAAGAAATTTTTCCCTCTCCGAGGTCATGAAAATATTCTTTTATATCGTCCTCTAAAAGACGTATGTATATTTTCCTTATACATTTATGTTTCTGTCATCTGAACTTGATTTTTTTCCATGTTGGAAAGTAAGGGTCCTATTTCATTTGTCTTTCAAGATACCCAATTGTCCAGCACCACTTGTTGAAAAGCCTCTGCTTTTCCATTGATATTCAGGGCCACCTCTGTTCATATATAAAATACCCACATATGCAGGGTCTATTTCTGGGATATCTATTCCAATTTGTTTGCTTCTGCCAAATTCTTTGGGATGCTTACCTGTTTGGTACTGCTTTTAACTAAATTCCGGGCTTGAGCTATTTTGGACGATTCAGGTGAGTGAATTTAGGCTACAAATCTGTGCATAGGCTGGCTTCTCTTTCCACTTCATTCCCTACAGTCAGCTCTCCCATGTGTTCTTTACGTCCTTCACTAAGGGTAAAACCCTGTGAGGCCCTACTTTATTAGTGAAAGGATCACCTTTCACTTTCTAGTCCTTGCTTGGAAGAAAACTCTATGCTTGTATACTTTCTTCTGTCTTCTTCTCCTGCACATGCTGTGAAAACTGAAATTTGAAGGTTTCAGGGTTTGGAAAATAACTCCAGGTTGAGAGTTGCTTTGTTGTCAAGCCTACTCCCTACATCCACTTAGATTTGGCTTAAAAAGTCCTTACTATTAAAAAAAAAAAAAGTCCTTACTATATTGTCAGTTTTTCTATGTTTTAAAAAAGTATTTTATTTTTAAATTTAATGCAGGATTTTTAGTTGCGCTCTGTTTCCACCCACCCGCCCTCACCATGGGAGGGTTGGTTTGGATAAACTTCTCTTGTGAAAGTATTTTATAAGATTTTTGTCAGATTTATAAGAAAATGATCAAATCCTCCATGAGAAAAGGCAAATATTGCCCACTGAATTTGAATCCCATGATGATGCTAATTCTAATTCTCTTTCTTTGCCTTTAGCCATACCTTCAGAGTATCATTTTCCTTTTCGTTATAAGGTGTCTGGAAATGAAGTATGGAAAAGAAACAATGAGGAAAGATCCAGTTTTCAGGTCAGGAACATTTATTAACATCTGAATATAATTTAAATATTTAATGTTTGTAGCAGTACATTTAACATCAATTTATTAGGTTAGATTTGCTATCCAATTTTTAACGAGGCACATTAGACATTGTTATGCTGGGGAAAAAACCCAAAACAGCATTGGATTGAATACAGGGGTACGTAGTTTTGAAGTCACGGGTCTTACCGATTTTAGGCAAGTTGAGTTTTTGTTCTGTGCATCTCTCTTAGCAGGGGTTAAGCAGCAAAGCTTATTTTTTCTCCTGCTTAGAGCAAGTTCAGTCCCCAAGGAGAAGATATGATAATGAGCTGGTGTGTTCAGTATGTGTGCGGAATGTTTTGAAAAGGGAAGAGAAGCCAGTTCTGGTGATCATTTATGATGTAATGTGAGGACAGTCTGGACAGCGGCAGACTGAAAACACTGATAAGTCTGTATCTGAGGGAATTTCCAGAGCTAGTTGACAGATGGGATAAAAGGTTTTAAAGACAATAGTCAAAGAAAATATTTCAAGGAACATGGCTACCTATAAGGGGAATCTTGTAGGTAATAAATTAATCATTTTCTTTCTTTTAAAGCAGAGAATAAATTAAGTGTAGAGGCTTACATTCTCTTGATAGTTGTTGTACAACTAGAATCACATTGTTATGTTATTTTATTTTCTCTGTAGGATCTCCTCAAGAAGTAGGGAAAATCATCCAAATCCAGAAGAGCCAGAAGAAGATGAAGATGTTCAAGCTGAAAGAGTGAACACAACAGATGCACTCACTACTCTGAACCTGAATGAGGTGAAAACAAGTAACTTGAACCCTTTACAAAACACTGGGCTAGGTAGCTTGTCCTGTAGAGTTGATGAACTCCTTGTTTTTATTTTCAAAACTTGCTTTTGTTTTTGTAACACTAGCATGTGTAGGTCATATATAAATCACATCCTTTGAAGTATCTATCTTGTCATGACTCTTAATTTTCTCTTCTTCCATTTTTTGTGGATCTTAACCTGCCAGGTCTTTATTCATCAGTGTAATTCAAAACATTCTCTGATATTTTATCAACCTTAACAAGATCTCACATCTTTTGCAAGAATCGCAGTTTCATTTTGCATGATACTGAAGTCGTGACATTAATAACTATAATTAGCAAGTAAATTTACACTATATGGAAATCAATAAGAAACATACCAGAAATGAAATTGGTGCCAAGGGCATAATGCAAACACAATGCATTTGATTAGAAATTAGTTTTCTAAGTAGTAATCTCCCCTCATGAACATACATTTCGGTACTTCATTTAAAAAAGAGAGGCTGAACAAAAGCTGGTTATATTCATAACCTAGGACATGAAAGATAAAACATGAGTGTACAAAATATCTGAGATTTAACAGGAAAATCATGTTTTGTCATGTTTTTCAGAAACCAGTCATAATGGCAAGCTGTTTACACAAGGAATATAAACAAAAGAAAAGAAAGTTGCTTTTCAACAAGAAAGAAGAAAATAGCCATAAGAAATATCTCCTTCTGCATTAAAAAAGGTTTGACGATGTTCCCTTTATCAGGTTGTTCCTTATTTATTTAGGTTTGGGACTGTGAAAAGGAGAAAATTTTCCATTCTTTGAGACTGTTCCTCTATCTTGGCTAACATGTAATTATAAAAATACTTGACATGTTGGCAGAGAAACGTTTTCTGTTTCAAAACCATGTCCCAATTCAAATGTTAAGAAACCCAGTCTTGGGTCAGGAAGACCAAGGCATTCTACTCTAAATCCAAAGTCTTTCCATTCACATTGGAAATAGAAGATTGGGAAGGGGTTGTTTGAAAATGTTATTTTGTTTCAAAATGTAACTAAACTAAGTGATTTTAGGTTAGTCAAACTTTGAAGTACAAACATCAATGGTGACTCTTTCTTCCAGGTGAAGTTTTGGGGTTGTTGGGACACAGTGGAGCTGGTAAAAGTACTTCTATTAAAATAGTAACAGGAGACACAAAGTCAGCTACAGGAGTGGTACGTGAAGGAACCTAGCTTGTTGCCAGGGGAAATTTCACTTTAAATATCAATAGCATCCTTATTTTTTTTATCAGTAAATCAAATAATTTTTTAAGAAAACAAATAAATGAAAGGTTTTATAAAATATCTTTACATGCTCAAAAAATAGTGACACTTAATGGCCAAAATTTTTTTCTTTTGGAGCATGCAGGTGGGGGGGGGCAGGGGGAGAGGGAGAGAGAGAATCTTAAGCAGGCTCCATGCCCAGCACAGGACACCATGCAGGGCTCTATCTCATGACTCAGATAATGACCTGAGCTGAAATCAAGAGTTGGAGGCTTAACTGACTGAGCCTCCCAGGTGCCCCTATGGCCACTTTTTTTTAATGCAAGTAAAATTAACATGCAATATTATGTTAGTTTCAGGTGTACGATATAATGATTAAGCAATGCCATACATCACCCAGTGCTCATTACCCACTACTCTTAATCCCCCTTTGCCTGTTGCTCCCATCCCCCCCACCAATTTGACAATCACCAGTTTGTTCTCTGTATATAAGAGAGTTTTTTATTGGTCTCACTTTTTCTTTGTCCATTTGTTTTGCTTCTTAAATTCCACATACGAGTAAAATCATATGGTATTTGTCTTTCTCTGACTGACTTATTTCACTTAGCATTATATTCTCTAGGTCTATCCACATTGTCACAGGTGGCAAGATCTCATTGTTTTCTATGACTAATAGTCCATTGTAGGTATATACCACATCTTCTTTATCCATTCTTCTATCAGGGGACACTTGGATTGCTTCCATATCTTGGCTATTATAAATAATGCTGCGATAAACATAGGGGGGCATTTATCTTTTTGAATTAGATTTTTTTGTTTTCTTTGGTTAAATACCCAGTAGTGGAATTACTGGATCATAAGGTAGTTCTATTTTTAATTTTTTGAGGAGCCCCCGTACTGTTTTCCACAGTGGCTGCACCAGTTTTTAGTCCCACCAACCTTTCACCAGGCTAAATGGCCACTTTTATCTCTTTTAGTAGAAGGAGAATTGGAGCAAAAGCCGGATGTAGATCTGACTTTCATTGTTCGATGCAGGTGGTTTTACAAGGCTGCAGAACATCACTGAGGCAAGTGGAAGATGACACCCTCAAGTGTTTGGGGTACTTTCCTCAGGAAAACCCACTGTGGCCCCGTCTTTCCCAGTGAAAGGAATAGGCAAACAGGATGCTGCTCTTAGTACTTCACGGTGGGGGAGGGCTCATTCACACTTTGTAGCGGGAGGAAGGGAGGAACATGTCATTTCATCATTAAATATGGAAAGAAGATCATAAACAAGGTCTTTAAATTCAAATGCAAATAAAATGATGGGAAATCTGAAGAAGAACCAAATCATAAGATTTAGTGTTTGTGATGATGTGAATGGTCCTTTAATATACTTTAATATACTATTTTCAGGTTGATGGTGCTAAGGTTTTCTGTATTGTTGGTTTAGGTAGGAACATGCGCTTTGTGTATAATCACAGTGGGTTTTTTTTGTTTTTGTTTTTGTTTTTGTTTTTTTGGTCAGATTGGTGGAAACTCTCAAGCTCCAGGAACAACTTAAAATTCCCTCAAAGTCTGAAATAAGTCAATCAGAGAAAGACATGTATCATATGACCTCACTGATAGGAGGAATTCTTAACCTCAGGAAACAAACTGAGGGTTGCTGGAGTGGTCGGGGGTGGGAGGGATGGGGTGGCTGGTTGATAGACATTGGGGAGGGTATGTGCTACGGTGAGCGCTGTGAATTGTGCAAGACTGTTGAATCACAGATCTGTACCTCTGAGACAAATAATGCAAGATATGTTAAGAAAAGAGAAAAAGAAGAAGATAGCAGGAGGGGAAGAATGAAGGGGAGTAAGTCAGAGTGGAAGACGAACCCTGAGAGACGATGGACTCTGAAAAACAAACTGAGGGTTCTAGAGGGGAGGGGGGTGGGGGATGGGTTAGCCTGGTGATGGGTATTAAAGAGGGCACGTTCTGCGTGGAGCACTGGGTGTTATGCACAAACAATGAATCATGGAACACTATATCAAGAGCTAATGATGTAATGTATGGTGATTAACATAACAATAAAAAATTAAAAAAAATAAAAAATAAATAAAATTCCCTCAAAGTCTTATCTGAGGGAGTAAAAAGGAAGGTAGGAAGGGGGCTCCATGTTACTCTGCGCACCCCACAGATCAGTGCCAGATGTGCTGCTCCTCTCTTTCCAGCTGTGCTTGGTGCTGAGCATCCTGGGAGACCCGTCGGTAGTGATTCTGGACAAGCCGGCCACGGGGGTGGACCCCGAGGGGCAGTAGCAAATGTGGTGAGAGGCGTCATATTAAGTGTAGAGTTAGTAGTATGAGTCTAAGTTAATATATTTTTTTACATTTGCTCCATTTTATCTTTGAGGCTCACATCCTCTAGTATTTAATTCAGTGAAACTCAATATAGTGCTCAAAATTCCCCAAGGAAGGAAAGATAGACATTTTAAGAATCTAATAGAATCTTACATGTATTTGCTTTGATTTTCGTTTTCTTACTCCTCTTCCCCTGCCTCATTCTTCTTCTTTTATTCTTCAGTTATGTACTGTCCTACAATGTGGTGTTTCTCTTCACTCCAACTTTTTAAACAAACATTATTTTACTCACTATTTCCCAATCTTCAACTTTTCATTCTATGAAGCCAATTAATGTGGTAATGTAATTACATAATGCAGTATAATTTTTTTCTTTCTCTCTAGAGCAAAGATTTTTTTTTCTTGTAAATGAATACAGAATTTTCTATTATTCCTCATACTTCTTTGTGTTCATCTTTTTTCCCAAATTACTTTCTAAATGCAAACAGACCCTTACTTTATCTTTAGGCAGGCAATCCAGACCATTGTTAAAAACACAGAGGGGGCGCCCTCCTGACCACCCACGCCATGGCAGAGGCCATGTGTGACCAAGTGGCCTTCATGGTGTCCAGAAGGCTGAGGTGGGTGCCCGTCCACACCCACAATTGGCCCCCAAGTTCTCACAGAGAGAATTACAGTTCACTGTGACCAGCTGATGCTCTTCAGCTCCTCAATCTATGATCACTATCCTCTGCCTTTACAATTGAGGAAGAAATTAAAAGACCAATGTTTTTTTCTTTCAACTCTTTTTTCTCTTCCCTGGATTAGGTGTATTTGTTCCATTCAACATCTGAAAAGCAAGTTTGGTAAAGATTATTTTCTAGAAATAAAAATGAAGGACCCGACTCGAGTGGAGCCTCTCCACACAGAGATTCTGAAGCTCTTTCCACAGGCTACTCAGCAGGAAAGGTAAAGGACGTTTTTGGCTTGGGTGATAAGTATACAGCACACTCAATTTAGTCTTGGATGAATCTGGACAGGAAGAGAAAGGCTGAGCTGGCTTATTTATTATAAAACAAGTTGTTTGGAGGTCACTCGGATATATAGAAAAAAGAGCAACTGAAGAGTTGTTTTCAGTGAGTGTTTCATATCTCAGAAAAGGTGGATGAGGTGTGTGTGTGCGCATGTGCCTGTGTATGTAAATGATGGAATGGTTCAAAAATTAGAAACAAAGTACAAACAAAACCAGGAATTTAATTTTTTTAAAGATTTTATTTATTTTTTTATTTGATAGAGAGAGAGCACAAGCAGGCAGAGAGGCAGGCAGAGGGAGAGGGAGAAGCAGACTCCCTGCTGAGGAGGGAGCCCAATGCAGGACTCGATCCCAGGACCCTGAGATCACAACCTGAGCTGAAGGCAGCCGCTTAACCAACTAAGCCACCCAGGCAGCCCTTAATATTTTTTAATAGACAATGAAAATTATGCATCAACCTATAGCATTTTACTGAATGTAAAATTGCATCAAGAGCTCCAATAACACACACTCCTTTGCTTGAGAAAGATTGACTCTATCCTAAATTAATTGATTATTGGTATTTAATCCTCTCTATGGCTCTTTTAAATTTGTGTATGGTTAGCTATCAGTTACAAGCAGGGATAACCAAACCTATGTGAATAGCAGAATAAAATTGAATTGAATTTAAAGAAGTATAGGGGGACGCCTGGGTGGCTCGGTTGGTTAAGCCTCTGACTCTTGATTTCAGCTCAGGTCATGATCTCAGGGTTGTGAGCGGAAGCCCCATGTCCTACTCGGTGCTCAGCAGGGAGTCTGCTTGGGATTGTCTTTCTCCCTTTCCCCCTGCCTCTCCCCCCCAGCTCACACTCTCTCCCTAAACTAACTAACTAAATGACTAAATAAATAAATAAATAAATACAATCTTTTTAAAAAAAGAAAGATGTACAGGGTTTTCTTATGTATTACTTCTATTCATTTTTTTTTAAATAATACTTATTGAGGGGCACCTGGGTGGTTCAGTTGGTTGAGCATCCGACTCTTGGTTTGGGCTCATGTCACGATCTCATGGGTTGTGGAATCAAGCCCTACATTGGGCTCCATGCTCAGTGAAGAGTCTGCTTGAAGATTCTCTCCCACTGCCCCTTCCCTCACTTGTGCTCAGTCTCTCTCTAAAATAAATTAATTAATTAAAAAAAAATACTTCTTGAATACCTACTCTATGCTGGAGACCATGTATAGACTAGTCAATAAATAGAGACAATTCTTACGGTGCTCACAGTCTTTGGGGGACAAGGATATTAAGGAAATGAAGATACAAAGAAATGAGGAAATGGCATTAAAGTAGGACTTTAAGACTGAGCAAAGTTTGGCCACTGAAGAATGGGGATAAGAGGTACTCTTGAGAACACAGAATGTGCAAAGAACTTAAGTCAAGATGTACTTTACACATGCAGGGGCGTCTGGGTGACTCAGTTGGTTAAGCGTCTGCCTTCAGCTCAGGTCATTGTCCTGGGACCCTGGGATCAAGCCCCGCATCGTGCTCCCTGCTCAATGCGGGGCTTTGCTTCTCCCTCTCCCTCTGCCTGTTGCTCCCCCTGCTTGTGCTCTCTCTCTCTCTCTCAAATAAATGAATAAAATCTTTAAAAAAAATCTTTATACATGCAGAGGATGGAAAGAAAGCTCATATAGTTGATGTGTAAAGAGATATCCAAGTGGAGATGCCAGAATACAAAGATGTAGGGTTCTGGCTCAGAAGAAAAGGCAATCATCAATGTGGAGCATTTTTACCAAATAGAAGACCATTAAGTTAGGAGAGTGGGTGAAGTCAACAAGGGAGATGGAAAAAGGAGAAGGTCTAGGATGGGCCCCAGGAACTCTCAGTATCGAGCCTGGATTGAGGAAGAAAAGCTGGTGGGGAAACTACCACCACCACAATAACCATAATGACAAATAATTCGAGTGTGTCTAAAACAGCTCTATCCTACAGAATTTCTGCAGTGTTGGAAATGTCCTAAGTCCGTGCTGTCCAATATGGCAGCCAATACCCACATGTGGCCATGGAACACTTCAAATGTGGCTGGTGTGACCAAGAGATTGAATTTTATTTATTTTAGTTAATTTAAATTTAAATAGCCACATGGAGATAGTAGCTAAAATATTAAGCAGAACAGGTCTAGTGGGTTAGAAAGTCATAAATTTTGGTCGTTTCAGGAGTTGAGAGAGTGTGTGTTAGTTTTAAGGAGGATGTCTACAACTTTATTTAATGCTTTTGAGAAGTCTTAAAAATAGGATGAGTGTTTACTGGGTTGTGCAACATGGAGGTCACAAATGAACTTATTTGGGAAGAGAGGAGCTGGAGGTCAAGAAAGAATTTTTTTTTTTTTTAGTAAGAGAAAGTTCAACAGATTTTAATATTATGAGAGATTGAAAATTAAAAGCAGAGGGGAAAATTTGATGAAACTGTTCCAGAGAGCATGTTAAAGTATTGGCTTTTGAAAGTAAGAAATATAGCACGGGAAGAAAGATGGAATGGGCTAAGTATGAAAGATTCTTTATCAGAGTAATTTTTCAGAATTTATCTTGAACATTAAATTGAGAGCAACCAGATTTTTGTTGTTACCAGGTTTTTATCACTAAAGATAAGTTATTTGGCTCAGATTCATGCTCTATCAAATTAAACTATTTACCTTTTTATTTAAAAAAAACTGAAATTTTTAGGGTGCCTGGGTGGCTCAGTCAGTTAAGTGTCTGCCTTCCCTTCAGGTCATGATCATGGAGTCCTGGGATCAAGTCCTGTATTGGGCTCCCTGCTCAGCAGGGAGTCTGCTTCTCCCTCTCCCGCTGCCCCTCCCTCTGCTCCTTCTCTCTCTCTCTCTCTCTCTCAAATAAATAAATAAAATCTTTAAAAAAAAAAGAAAACAAATTTTTTTTTCGCTATCAGTTTCTCCCCAATATTGTAACACTGCAATAAATCTGACTTTTTCCTTCTACCAGATATTCCTCCATGATGGTGTATAAATTACCTGTGGAAAAGATGTTCACCCTCTATCTTGGGCCTTTTTCAAATTAGAGGCAGGTAAGTTTAGACATACTTAGACTTTATCTATTGTGCATATTTTCACATGGAGTATGTACTATATGAGTTCAAGTAGAAAAATTACATAATCAGCCAAAACTTAGAAAATCTCCACTGGATTCGTCTTATATATTCTATAGGGAGTGTAGTGCTGGCTCTACACTCAGGTTTACTCCACCTGATTTTTCCTCTGCTAACAAGGAGACTCAGCTGCAAGTAAGTTAGAATATTCTGCCCTGGTTCCATTGCATGATATTGGAGAATAATTATCAACATGTTGTCCCAAAGAATACTGAGTTGAGCTTCTTGCATCTCCATTTTTATCATAGTCAGAGGTGTGAGGAGCAAGAATGTGGCACCTGGGTGGCTCAGTCGTTAAGCACTTTTGGTGAAAAACATGTAAGCCTTTAATGTCAGTCCCTTTCAATGCAGTGAAACAGACCTTTGATATGGAAGAATACAGCCCCTCTCAGGCTACCTTGGAACAGGTGAGTTTTCTTTAAACCAGTGAGCACCATCCAGGGAGCCTTTGTGTGAATCTCTGTGTACATTGTCTTTCAGAAACACCCTGACATTTTTGTTTCCTTATTTATTTTCTCCCTACTTATGTATTCTTAGAACTCTCTAAAGAACAGGGTCTGGGAAATTTTGATGATGAAGTTGATACAACAGTTAGATGGAAACTCCTCCCACAGGAAGAGGCTTAAAACCCTGAATCTCCTAACATTAGATTTTAGGTCCTACTACATTATTAGTTTCCAGAATTCTAGAACAATCTTCCATATTACCACAGGTAACAAACACACTCAGTAGTTCCAACATTCAATAATGATTAAGAATTTAAATGGTTTTTTATGTTTTAGAATGGAAGGGAGAGGCAAAGATAGGGAAAGGTAGTGAACATTAACATAATCAGACATTATACTAATCACTAATAAGGCCTATTTTTGCTCAGTATTAATTCAAAAATCACATAATATTAATCCAGTTTTTTTTAATTATTTTCAATATAGCTGAATGCTGAGTACATTTTACAAACAAAACTTTGAAGGCGGGGGCGCCTGGGTGGCTCAGTCGGTTGAGCATCCGACTTTCGGTTTTAGTTCAGATTGTGATCTCTGGGTTGTGAGATTGAGCTCTGTGTTGGGCTCTGCGCTCAGTGGGGAGTCTGCTTAAGATTCTCTCTCTCCCTCTCCCCATCCGCAGCCTGCCACTCTCTTTCTCTTTCTCTCAAAAAACAAACAAACAAAACAAAACATTCAGCTGGGGAAGTCCTGAAAGCATGATCAAGCTAAAGGAAAGCCTGTCCCACTCCCCCTGCAGAACCAGCTTGAGGATCCTGTGGAGTGGGGGAAAAAAAAAAAAAAAAACTAGGGAAAATCTCCAGATACTCAGCTCAAGCTATCCCCAGGCCATAGCAGCAATTTAAGTGAAGAAGGCCTTTGTTTCTGAGTGATCTTGTATTTACTCATTTTACAGAAAGAAAGGGAGGGGAAAGCAAAGAATGCGGTTAGCTTACCCCAACCCCCCCCCCACCACACACACAGCAAAAAAAAAAAAAAAAATAGAAAGTTTTTGTTTGTTTTATTTTGTTTTTTTAAGTGATGTGGTTTTGGAATATAGGTGAGGTTCATTGGGGTGAGGTCCAGAGCCGATGACCAAGAAAGAATTCTTCAGACATCTTTGGTGCAAAATGGTGGTTTTATTAAAGCTCCGGGACAGGACCCCTGGGCAGAAAGAGCTGCTGCCCCGGGGTTGTGAGGGGTGGCTGATTATATACTTGGGAGCTGGGGGAGGTAAGGAAAAGGGAGGTTTTCAAAAGGATTTTCATTTGTTAAAGAAGACTCACAGGATACAGGAGGCCTTGCCATTTGACCTCTAGCAAAGTATTAACATTAAGGGGTTAAGACAGTGGGAGCTCCCTGGAGAAACGTCGCACATATCCCACCCAGGAGTTGGGGGTCGTTAGGTTGCAGGATGTCAGCTTATACTTTGTCCTCAGCTAGGCTTCCACTCCCTCATCAAAAGGAATATTAAAGAAATGCCATTTATAACTCATGAGTTCAGTGGTACTCCTGCATGTATGAAATCTCGCTTAACCTATTATTGAATTAATGATGTTATGAAAGACATCAACAAGACAGTTATTAGTAAACAGAAGATCCTATATCAACCAAAAATCTATGAGATCTGTGGCCAGAATTCTAGCATAGATTGATTGATGAAGAAACAAAAAATACCAAAGGTTATTATTTTATAGTGGAAGCTGACATAAAGGAATCCACAGCTTTGAAAGTTGACTTGAGGTTCTTTGTGATACTGAATATTCTACAACATTGCCAGAGGCTATCAGAGATCTGAGGGGGAGGCTTTACCCATTATGTTATAACCTAAGGCCCTTGTGAGCTTTTGAATGGGCCAACAGTAGGGTTTAGGTTGAGAGGCTATTCTTGCAATTTCTTTACATAAATAATCTCATTAGCTTTTAATTTTTTGTTTCTTCTAAAAATGGAACATTTGTGATAAAATGTATATACTTAAAATTTTACTTTATTTCAGCAAATACTTAACCACCTACCATACTCTGTGCTAGGTACATAATACAACTAAAAATTGTTCATGTCTAGTGTTTGTGTTTAATAAACAATGCTGCAGACCCCATACAGTAGCTACAGATGTAGTAATGGAATAAGGTCAAGAAAATAAGGTCAAGGATACTCAGGCCTTTTGGAATTAAAGGTCATTAGTGTCTAAATTCCATCAATGGCATTTCAAGTCTACAGGTAAACTTCCTAGAAGTTGGAATTGGAGACAGTTTACTCATCTGATTATTCTACTTTCCCATCTGACATTAGGGTAGAACTTATGTGAAATGCATTCTGTATAAACCAGTTTATAAATGTCAATCTATAATGAAATTGTACTAAAAGTGTCTTGAGATGGAAAAAATAACATGTACGAGCCAGTTGATAGTGGTAGTGGGCATGGAAAATGAGTGCTTAAATTATAAGAATTTAGCCATGTTTCTCCTCTGCACATGGGGACACTGGTCTATGTCTGTACCATCTATTTGGCAGTTTCATCCCTATAACAGAGAGAAAAAAAGTGTCTTACCAGGCCTTGTGTCCTGGTTATCACTGTCACTATGATGATAATACAGTACATTGGGGACACTGCAAAAAAAAAGGTAACATTGACCTAATCAGGTGCAAGAGAGTTCACCAACAACCAACTGCTGTGCTCACAATCTAGATCCCTACATTATGTGTCCTGAATGAAAAAGATCGTCGGCCAGATGAGAATTGGACTACAGAAAGACTGAAACTTACTTAGTAGAAGAGTCAGCAAAATTTTCTAAAGAAAGAAACACAGCTAATTTCAGAAACAGGGAAGACCTTAAAATACTATTTAGAATTTTGTTTTAGTCACATTTGGGAGTGCTTGCTGAACTTATGATTTTTTTCCTTAAGGACAACTTTATCTCTTTTTGGCAGTTTGCAGAGTGGGGCCTCTAGCAGCTGCACCTACATCATGGGACTGCAGACTTGCGATTACAACGAACAAGCCAGAGTGGTACCAAATCCAGGCAGGGATCATTGGAGATCCATCCCAGAGGTCTGAGCAAGAACAGAGATGCTGACAGTTGGCATACCTCTATAGAGAGGTCTGCAAACTCTTGGTGCTGAGATTTTGTTCTAGAGTAATGTTGGTCTAATCTCGAGAGTGGATCCTAGTCACTATGACCACAAAATGGGCATTTGTACCTGTTCTTCATCAAGCAGATAAGCAATGTACAGAAGCTTATAAGAGGAAAACATACAAAAGGAGAAGAAATAGAAAGCTAGATTTACTGCTGCAGCTAAAATTCCAGGAAACTTGTAGTTCTGATATGCTGCCAAAATTCCTAAGTTTCAGTTTACTTGAAAATTTTCTTTATCTAGAAAGTGAATCGTGAACACATACTTTGTTTTGCCTCAATAAAACTTTGATGTAGTCCTAGATAGCCAAACCTTCCCAAATCCACAACCTTTCTGGACACAGTCAGCTCTCTGCCATGTACTTGAAAGTATAATCTGGGAGCCAATGGACAAAATAAAGTTGACAAGAAAGAAGGGGCATCTACCATCTCCACTTAGGAGTCCACAACCTTTCAAGAGAAAAGCTTACCTTTGCCAGGAGCCACTCCTATATATACACCATCAGTGCCTGACCCTCTCACCCTTCATCATCATTTCCTGGCAAAACCTCAATCTTGGTTAAAGCTGTTTTAAGAGAGGAACATTGGTAAAAAATACACATGAACAAAATAACTAGTCTCACTTTAAATGAATGGCCACTGCCTTGGTTCTGCCTGGCAACTGCACTGCATTCCCCTCATCTATTTACTCTTTCACCAGATTGGATGATTAAATTACTTAGCCACATCTTCCTGCTTCTCAGACGCTAACATCTCTTCTCTTTCACTCTCAGCCGAAGACCTTGCCTCCCACTTGACTGTGAAAATGGAAGCAATTAGAAGTGTTTTCACAAGCTTTCCCACAACCTGAGCAACCAACCAGGTTTCAGCGCACCCATATACTCTAACTTTCTTCCTATTAGTGTGAATGAACAGCATTCCTATATAAAGCCAGTATTCATACCTGTGTATGTGATCCTGTCGTCTCCCCCTTCCCCTGTTCATGAACATACACTGTCAAATGCCTGCCCCTTTCTGCATTTTCTTTAAAATTATAGCTCATAAGGACAGTTTTTAAGTGAAATGGGAGGATTTCTAGTGACCGAGAGTTGAGAAGGACTGTGGTCCAGATAACTTTGGACACCCACAACAAACTCTGAGGAAAACAACGGCAGAGTACCCATGTGAAAATCCCTAGCATTCTCTACTCCATGCCCACTCTGTCTCTGTTCTTTTCTTTTTCTCTTTTCTTTTTTTGTCTCTGTTCTTAACTAACAATTAAAACTGTGAAATCACAACAGATGAAAAGATAAAGATGGTGTACACACACACACACACGCACGCACACACACACACACACACACACACACACAGGAATATTATGCAGCCATAAAAAATGAAATCTTGCCATTTGCGATGACATGGATGGAACTAGAGAGTATTATGTTAAGCAAAATAAGTCAATCAGAGAAAGACACAAGTATCATATGATCTCACTGATACGAGGAATTAGAGGAACAAGTTAGAGGATTATAGGGGAAGGGAGGGAAAAATGAGACAAGACAAAACCAGAGAGGGAGACAAACCATAGGAGACTCTTAATCTCAGGAAACAAACTGAGGGTTGCTGGAGTGGAGGGGGGTGGGAGGGATGGGGTGACTGGGTGATGGACACTGGGGAGGGTATGGAGCACTGTGAATTGTGTAAGACTGATGAATCAAGACTTGTACCCCTGAAACAAATAATATATGTTAATAAAAAAAATAAAAAATAAGTGAAAAAAAAGCAAAAACAAAAAATAAACTCTGCAAAATCACAGATACCTCGGGGTGTCTGGGTGGCTCAGTCAGTTAATCGTCTGACTCTTGGTTGTGGCTCAGGTCATGATCTCAGGGTCGTGAGATCAAGCCCTGAGATGGGCTCTGTGCTCAGTGCAGAGTCTGCTTGAATTCTCTTCCTCTCCCAGCTTGTGTGCATGCTCTCTCTCTCTCAAATAAATAAATAAAATCTTAAAAAAATCATAAGATACCTCTAAGATTCCATTAGCAGAGACTGAAGAAATGTATAAGTTGGTGGGAGGTTATGCCTCCTCTCCCACAAAATATTGTTTACCATCAATAAATAATTAGTACTGACAATTTATCAAACACTTCTGAGACTCAACTCACTGTTTTTTAAAAATTATTTTTTTAAGATTTTATTCTTAAAAGAATCTTAAGATTTGAGAAAGAGCACAGAGGGAGATTAAGAGGGAGAAGCAGACTCCCTACCGAGCAGGGAGCCCAATGTGGGACTCGATCCCAGGACTCAGGGATCATGACCCGAGCTGAAGTCAGACAGCCAGCCGACTGAGCCATCCAGGCACCCCTAAAAATTATTTTTAACTGAAGTACATCTTTTAGTTTTCTTTCAGTCTTGTGTAAAAGGTGAATTCTTTCTGAGGAGATCTTCGTTCCATGCACATTTAAAACTGGGTATAGAATTTGAGGTTGACTGTTTATTTTGTCTCAGCCCTTTGACAACATTATTCAGTTGTTTATGACATCCTTTGGCTAACTGTTGAACCTCAGTTGATAATTTGTCTTTTCTGTTTTATTGTTTTTTAGTATTTCCCTCTCTCCACTCTCCTTCTGTCTCATGTTTTGAAAGCTCACCACAAAAAAGGTTAGTTGTTGGACTTTTGTTTTTAACTCTGCACAGGACACATTCTCTTTTTAATCTGAGGGCTCATATCTTCAACTCTGGAAATTTTTCATCCATCTTATTTTTGAAAATTCCTCTTATTTATTCCTTTTCTTTTCCTTATTATAAAATGCATATTAGATATGTGCTAGACACCTCATTCTGTCTTTCATGTCTTTTAATTTGTCTTTAATATTTTTCCATCTTGTTCTGTCTTTGCACTAAATTTTATATAATTTCTTCAGTTACATTTCTGGTTTATTAATTTTCTCCTCAGCTGTGCCTAATCTGCTATAAAGCTTACCCATTAAATTTTTTTGAAAAAAAATTTTTTATTAACATATAATGTATTAGTCTCCTATGGTTTGTCTCCCTCTTTGGTTTCATCTTGTTTCATTTTTCCCTCCCTTCGTCTATGATCCTCTGTCTTGTTTCTCAAATTCCTCATATCAGGGTGCCTGGGTGGCTCAGTTGGTTAAGCGACTGCCTTTGGCTCAGGTCATGATCCTGGAGTCCCGGGATCGAGTCCCGCATTGGGCTCCCTGCTCAGCAGGGAGTCTGCTTCTCCCTCTGACCCAACCCCCTCTCATGCTCTCTCTCTCTCTCTCTCTCTCTCTCTCTCATTCTTTCTCTCAAATAAATAAATAAAATCTTTAAAAAAAAATTCCTCATATCAGTGAGATAATATGATACTTGTGTCTTTCTCGGACTTATTTTGCTTAGCATAATACCCTCTAGTTCCATCCACATCGTTGCAAATGGCAAGATTTAAATTTTTTGATGGCTGCATAATATTCCATTGTATATATACACCACATCTTCTTTATCCATTCATCTGTTAATGGACATCTAGGCTCTTTCCATAGTTTGGCTACTGTGGACATTGCTGCTATAAACATTGGGGTGCATGTGCCCCTTCAGATCACTACATTTGTATCTTTGGGGTAAATACCCAGTAGTGCAATTGCTGGGTCATAGGGTAGCTCTATTTTCAACTTTTTGAGAAACCTCCATACTGTTTATCCATTAAATTTTTAATCTTAACTATTATTAGTCCCTTTTATCTATAAGCTCTAATGGGTTATTTTCCTATTAGTCTTCCTTGTTAGTGCCTCCTGTTTTAACTAACTTTTATTACTTCTTAATACTAATAGTCTCATTTTGTTCACCTGTTGATTCTCTTTCATGATGGAAATTTTTTTTTAAAGATTTTATTTATCTATTTGAGAGAGTGAGAGCACAAGAGAGCACAAGTAGGGGGAGGGGCAGAGGGAGAAGCAGACTCCCTGGCTGAGCAAGGAGACTGACAGGGGGCTCGATCCCAGGACCCTGGCATCAGGACCTGAGCTGAAGGCAGATGCTTAGCTGACTGAGCCACCCAGGCGCCCCATTTCATGGTGGACTTTGATTATGAGTTTAGCGGCTGGGAGGAATATTTCTTTAACTCTGTTGTCTTGTGCCCTGAATCCTGGACATATCTGTGTAGAATGGTTTGCATCTTCTCTGTGGGGCTCCAGATTAATAGTAAGAGGAGGAGGAAGAAAGGGGAAGGAGGAAGAAGAATAGGAGGAGTATGATTATCAGCAATAAGTAACATTTTTTGAGTTTTTATGATTTTCCAGGATTGTTTTATGAACTTTACTTATATTAATGGGTTTAATCTCCACTGTAACCATACAAACATATACAATTATATCTCCATTTTAAGGTGGGGGGTTTTAAATAGATGGTGCAAAGTCATACAGCTAATACATGGCAGAGCTAGAATTCAAACCCAAGTTTGGCTCCAGATTGCAACTAACTGCTATGATATTTGCTGTGTTTCTAGACATGTTACTATGCTGGGAGAAGAAATTAAGATCCTTATCCTATGTCCTGTATCTGGAATGTTCTACATATACTTGGGCTTTTTGTTTTCTATGGAGGATATATATTTTTTAACCCAGAGATTGGGCAAAGAATATACATCCTTACCCTTCCTTGGGGTAGTCAGTGGTTTTACTAGTTTCTATTCCTAGCACTGAGCAGTCCTGTGAATCTTCTGGATTCATGCACAGATATGAAATCCAGCTTCATAACCCATCAAGTCTAAGTCACAAGGTTATTGAAACACCTCTTTGGACAGCTGGATTGCTGACATACTATTCATAGTTCTGGCTTTAATTTTTCTCTTCATTTTTAATACCTGAGGATGTTCCTTCCTTTCTCTATTTCTTCCGTTGTTTCTTGGTTTCTTTTCTTTATCTTTTTATTTCTTTTTAAGATTTGGTTATATATTTGAACTTTTTTTTTTTTTTGATATATTTTATCCACCATTTCAATGTACTTCTAGAGAGAGTTTGGGTACTTCATTGTATTAGGTTACCATTTATGGGGAAATCTTCAGACTTAAATAAAGAAAATGACCTCCCAAGTAAAAACAAGTCAGAGTAAATAAGTCAAGAAAGAGGAACAAAAAGCCTATATAAGAAACAATGCTAAGAAGTAAAACTAATAAAATATAATCTAAATAATTAGTGATATAGTTGTGAATTTTAATGCAATTGTAAGCAAAGTGAAAATGCCTAAGATAGATTTCTAAAATGGAGTGCATAGGGTGTAAAACAACAACAAAATTAATAAAAACCTGAACTATGTTCCAGTTGATTTAAAAGAAACAGAATTTTTGTTTGGATCATTGACCTATTATTGATACAAAATTTTAACAGTGTTTCTGACCTTCTCCCCCCCCCCCCCCCATGAGACCTTTAGGATATCTTTACTACCTTTGTTTTTTGCCAATTTTTAATGTAAAAGACATTTAATATATTCACTGTTGACTCTTTTTAAAAATAGAACTAATTACCAAGGAGAGAAATATACATATATAATACCATGGCTTAATTTTTTAAAAATTATCTTTTTCTTTTCCAGAACAACTCTCAGCTTTATGATTATTAACATCTGTGGTTTGGGAGCCATGTCAAATATTTGAGATTTCCCAATTCATGGACTTTGGCTTCCTGTTTTGCCATTTACTTTGGCAGGTCAAGAAAAGTTTGCAATTCTTTACAGAGAGAGATAGACTATGCAATGGGAGTTGAATAAATTTTATTTTTTTCCCAGTCTTCATGCACAAAAAATTGACCTGAGTCTTTTTATATGTTTTTTAGTCCTTGGCAACCTGCTTACTTTTATCTTGTTCATATGCCTTCTGAAATTCTGCATCCCCTATGAACAGAACAGAGAAAGGAATTTGTTCATAATTATTCATTTGTCCAAATTAAGTGTTTCTGTGAGGCAGACTATGGGTTGCTTAGCTTTGTCAGGAAAAAAAAAAATTCAGCTTCAGAACATTCTGCCCATTCAGTACCAATTAGTCAAATATATCATTGGCAGTTGTGTTTAGGCATTAGTAGTGAAAAAAAGTAGCTAAAGATTACTCATACACATTTAACTACTTTGTTTGGTTAGTGATTGTTTTTACTTGTTTATTGCACTTTCCCCATCTTGGTCTCATCATGTCCGACAGGCTAGTCCCATTTTCCTTGTTTACCATTTTACCCCTTATCCCTGAAGTTGAAAGGCCAAGTGCACAAACACAGGGTTTGTTTTATTCCCAACCAACCACTGAACCATCATTTCCCTACCAATAATTGGCTTAGGGAAGAAAAGGCAGAAAACAAAACAAGTTCATCATGTGCAGCTTGGTCTGACTACACCCCCTTTCAGAAAGCAGCCTGGGTTAGGCACCCATTTAAGGAATAAATGAAGAAGTAGCAATAAGGAAATTTTAATTGTTGCTGTACACAAAAAGAGAACTGTGCGTTGACAGTGTTTCCAGAGTACTTTCCTAATTTTTCTGACAGTAAGTAATGCTCCGTTTTGTTGTGCTATGCCAAGTATGTGGGTGGACACTGCTAAAAATCGTCTATTTTTCAGATGTTTCTAAATACTCATGTATTATATTGAAGACCTAATGACAAACTTTTTGTATTTATTCCCAACCAACTTTTATTGTGTAGATACAACAGTAGAATATAGGAAAGTAGTAAAATTTGCTTCTGTACTAGCTGAGGGAGAATTGTCTGAATATTTTGTTATGCAAATAAAAAATAATTCTGAGATTAGAAAAACTGAAAAAATTTTTCTCAGCTTATTTGCAAACATTTGGGCAAAATTACTTTCCATGTGATGTCTTTTTCTTTCTTTTTCTTTCTTCCTCTCTCTCTCTCTCTCTTCTTAGTTGGTAGTTTGTTTCCTTAGTTATTTAGGGACTTCTGAATTCAGAAAATTGAGATGAGTTTTTTTGTGTGTGTGTGTCTCACAGTCAGGTTTCAGCTAGTCTGAGTCTGGATTCAGCAAGCTGAGCCTAAAGCTGTTCAGTTTAATCTGGAAGGTAATACTATAGGAAAACAGTTCATTGGGGTTACATCTAATGGACATAATTAATTATTCAAATGAATTTAATCAGAATTTTGATTAATTTGGTTGGCTCTGGCATTTCTATTTAAATGCAAAGAACAAAAAATTATTATTAATCAGATGAGACATAATTCAATTACTCTATTCATATAGTTGAGTTTCTGTTATAAAAGGTAAGAAAATGTGAAATACCTTACAGTAGTCTAAAATCTAATGATATCTTTTCCATTGTTATATTCTGTATTTCTGTAAAATTGTGATACTGGCTACTATCTCCCCACCATTACCTACTCTCCCAAATAGCTTACTTTGAGTATATTTGATGTAAAATTTTGCAGGCATGTGTTATTAAAATAATATTTTAAATACATTTTTTGTTGTTCTTAAAGGTAGGAAATATTTTCCCCCAAAATATGATCAAGATTTTTCTTTTCTCCCCTACTTCCCAGGGATTTTCTTATTACACTTATTTTTCTAGTTTATGTTCCACCTTGTTTACCTTTTCCTTGTTTCTTAACGGTAGGCTAAATGCATATGAAACAGAAAAGTGTGTATCATCAAACTCAAGCGCTTCTGTGCAAGAATTTTCTTCAGAAATGGAGAATGAAAAGAGAGAGCTTATTGGTATGTTTGAAATTCTACCTCTTTCTGCGGTTCACATCATTCTTTTATTTTACTGCCTAATGATGCTCTTATTTTATATTTTAAGTAGCAGACTGGACTTATTGATTTTGAGGTTGCCTCCCATTGTACATGTTGAACCAAGAGACTCATAACAGTCTGTGACACGTAATGTAGAATTGCAAAGACTAAAAATATTACTCATTTTTTTTAAAAGAGAGTAAGTGAAAATTTAATTGGATGGTAAATTGTAGCAACTATTAAAGATGCTACCATATGTAATAAAATTAGAGTAAAGAAATAATAGATAGGATGCCTGGCAGATCGACAAGTTTTAATTTGGGGGACTTATTTTCAAAGCCGTGAATTTTATACACAGAGATTATTTCCAAGAATTATAACCAAGTAATACCGCTGATGGTGAGTTTGCATTAGGTAGGTAAGCTTTCTACAGGAAATAACCCCAAATCTCAGGGGCTGAACTCAGCAAAGATTTATTTTTCATTCTGCTCACAGTCTAAATAAGGTTGGCTGTGAAACTGAAATAGGTCTGGTAGGTGAAGGAATCTCCTCCACACAACCATTCAGGGACCCAGCCTTCTTAATCTAGGGACTCTGCCATCTCCCTAGGCCTTGGAGACCTCCCCGGGATCCTCTGCATCCAGTCAGACTATCAGAAAGTACAGGGGGATCTCGGTTGTTTGAGTGTCTGACTCTTGATTTCGGTTCAGGTCATGATCCTCAGGGTCATGGGATTGAGCCCCTCAGCAGGCTCTGTGCTCAGCAGGGAATCTGCTTGAGAGTCTGTCTCTCTCCCACTCTCCATCTGCCCCTTCCCACCCCCACACTCTCTCTCTCTAAAATAAATAAATAAATCTTAAAAAACAAGATCAGGAAGTACAGGGACTGAGATAGAATTTAGAAGGTTGTGCACGGTTCCACAAGCCAGGCCTTGAATGGGCATGCCAGGCCTTGAATGGGCATATAGCATTTCTGCTCACATTCCGTTAGCTAGAACTCAGTCACTTGGTCCTATTTAATTTCCAGAGGCTGGGAGTGTTGTCTAGCATTGTGCTAAGCAGGAAGAGATTACTGATATTGGTGAACCACTAGGCAGTCTCTACCACTCAGTTCCTTTTCATGTTGTTTGATTTCCAATACAAGAATGTGACAACTGACAAAAATGTTGCGATTTGCCACCATGAACTCTATCTGGGATAGTCTGTGTCTTATAGACTGTAAAGTCAGATGCCCATGCATAAGAATTGTCATCCTGTTAGTCCCCTGTTAGTTTCTATGATGGCTTCTGCAGTAGTTCATGATTTAATGCAAAAGTTGAATTCTAGTGTTGGAGACTGATATATGTGGCAACTATCTCAATATGCATCTTTTCTTGGGTTCCCTTTGCTCTGAAAAGCGGAGAGCAAAAAGAAGCCAACCATGTGGCAAAATTGGAATTTGTCTTCAACGGTTCTTTGGTATTGACTGAACTTTTTAAGGGAATATAATCTAAATTCATTCTTTTTTCCCATTATAGGAATGGGCACTCCCAATACTTCTGGGCCTGTACATGGGACTGTTTTCACATTTCAGAGAAAACACGTATTTTCCTGAACTGCCTCCTCAAGATCTGGGAAAGGCAGATCATGTTAATAACTCTATAGCTATTGTATATACACCTATCTCTGATCTAACCCAGCAGATAATGAATAAAACAGCATTTGCTCTTTTGAAAGGTAGGTGTACTCATGGCAATAAAGAATTACTGTTATTATTTTATATCTTTTTGATACGATGTAGACATGTTTAATTTGAACTTACAGTGATCTATTATGCTAATTATTTAGGTATCATGACAGCTTATAAATTTAGTTAGCTTTTTCTTTCCCTCATAACAAGTAGCCTTTTAAACCCTTTCAGCTTGATGGGGGTCCAGTTTAGGGAGGGCTACATTTCTACTGGAATTTACCTAAAACGATAAATTTGTAATTTCGGATTTGTAGCTTAGTGTTTAGGAGAATATGTCACTTCTGGATGCAGATGTTCTTAACGTGGAAATACAGTGATTAAGATTGATAACTCAGGAAAAATAATCTAAGTAAAAGAAATGAAGTCATGGTTATTAAACAGTAATTTCAGAACCATGAAAAGTAAGGATGGGTAATCTAAAGATATCCTGTCTGCCTATGGTATACTTTGTAAACATCTTTAGAGACATTCATTCTAAATGAGGTCACAATGCAACTGAGATAACTAAGGTAAAATGTGTATTTCACTCATGGGAAAGGTGGGTGCAGTTTGGCTGTCTGCTCTCTAATCCTTAATTTCTAATAGGTGACATTCATGAGTTAGAGTCACTTTGCCATCCTACTTTCCTCACAAGGCAAAGATCAGATGAGGTGTCTTTGCTTCAGTAAATCTGACATCTGGAATCCCTTGACTATATAATAACTACTCCAATTACCTCTATTTTTGTATCCCAATTCTCTTATGCATACTTACCCTAGCATAATATTTTTATATACCTGACACTTGCCATAATACTTACCATTATTAAAAGAAAACACTAAATTCTCATGCAAGTCTCCTGATTCTATAATCTAAAACATTAAAAGAGATTTCCCTCCTTGTCTTTTGGGTTCAGTTTAATTTAAATGGAAAATGATTTTAGTTTAATTCCAGTGAAAAATATATGATGACACAGTTGGATATCACATTCCATTGTGGTGAAACTCTGTATAATCCTACATGTCTATTTTTACCTTGTCATTTACAGAAAGAAGGATCATTGGAGTACCGAATCAAAAATCCATGGATAAAATACTTCTAGACAATATCACAGGCATTGCGGGAATTGTATTTAATGACACTTTCTCTTATAAGTTAAAATTTTTTCAGGGATATTACATTCCATTTTTGAAGGAAGATCTTTTCGCAGGTGATTTTGCATATAAAATATCGTGGCATTTTTCATGTTTTTAACATAAGGGATAGGTCAGGATGGGCAACAGAGATGCTTTTGATAGAACATGAGAAAATAGAGAAAGCACATTTTTTTTGCTAAACTTATTCCAAGGTCAATCATTTATTCCCACCAGAAGATGACTCTTAAAACATTATCGAGTCACCCAACAGATGTAAAGTGAATGCACAGGTGAATGTTGCAGAGGATACAGAGAGTGATCAAGACTGAGAGGTCCTAGCCTCAGCTGAGGTTCCAGGTTAGCGGGAAAGGCAGACATTGAACAGTTAATGACAAGTGCAAGGAAAGGTGCTGAGGGTGGGAGACTTTGACCAGGGGTTCCTAATAGGCTGCGGGACTAGAGAAGCCCTACCTGGCAAAGTGAGGTTTAAACTAACAAGAACGAATAGCACAGGGGGTGGGGGGATGCTAAAGGCATTATATTTCAGAGAGAGGAAGGGCAAGTATAAAGGTCCTGGGGTGACAGCAGGCATCTGTTGGTATATATGGGAGAAGAACAGTTTAGCTAAACAGTGAACACGGAAAGGAATGAGGCTGAAGTTACCCCAGGGCTGGATCTGGTGATGTCCTACACACCTAGGGTGATGGAGGGTTGTGGAGGTACTTTAATCTGGGCACAGAAGTGATTAGACTCCCAAGCCTAAGGGAGCTCTCTGGATATAGCCCAGAGAATGGATTCCAGAGGGGTCAGGGAGAACGCAGGGAAACATACTAGCGAGCCTGTGGTGGTTGGACCAGAGTGGAGGCAGCTGAGGAGAGGGAATGGGTTTGAAGACCTTTTAGGAAGCACGATTGATATGACTAAGAATTGGTTCTTTTCCATTCATTCACTGAGTGTCTACTATGTGTCCTGCACTGTTCTGGCCCTGGGGAAGGATGTGAGCAAAACAGAGCCTGCTTGCATGAATCGTTCCAGTCAAGGACAGGGGGCTGGGTAAAAACAATGCACTCTGCCAGGTTGTGATAAAACAACAAAGTAAAATAGAGCAGGCTTAGAAGATAGAGCCTGAACGCTCTTTTAGATGTTGTTACTTACGGTAGCCAGGAAAGACCTCTGTGCTGAATTTGCTTTCGAGAAGAGATAAGGATAGAGGGAAAGAGTGAGCCATGGATCCATCTGTTGGGAGAGGATATGAGCAAAAAAAGTTGTAGCACTAGAGCACATTTAGCATTTTGAGACAGAGCAAGGAATCCTGTATGGTTGGAGCAGAGTGTTTGCTTTCATCTTCTTTTTATTTTCTAAGACTTTCTGATAATGTTGGTTAATGCTTTTCTTTGTGCTTATAGCTCATTGTTGGAATCTGGATGATGAGCATTCCTGTTCTCTGTCCAAATACTGGAGTAGTGGATTTGTGGCTTTACAAACTGCAATTAATGCTGCTATTATACAAGTAAGAAAAGTTCTAGTAATTAATGTATGCTAATTCCATAGGCATCAAGGTTTTGATGAAAGATGATATATCTCAGGTTTTCATGTTTATAAAATGAAGCAGGTATACAAATGCTGAAATTGGATTTAGGCAAAGGAACACACTGTTTTTGTTTTTAACTTGAAATTTTCGAGTAGTTTCAGAATGAAAAAAATTGCAAAAATCATGTGCAGGGAAGTCCATGTACCCTTCACCCTGTTTCTCCTGTTATATTTTGCATAAACACAGAACAATATTAAAATCAGGAAGTTGATATTGGTATAGTCTCCATAGCTTATTCAGATTTCACCAGTTTCTGTTTTTTATTTTTATTTTTAATGTTTTTTAAGATTTTATTTATTTTTTTGACAGAGAGAGACCATGAGAGAAGGAACACAAGCAGGGGGAGTGGGAGAGGGAGAAGCAGGCTTCCCGCGGAGCAGGGAGCCCGATTTGTGGCTTGATCCCAGGACCTTGGGATCATGACCTGAGCCGAAGGCAGACGCTTAACGACTGAGCCACCCAGGTGCCCCAGTTTCTGTTTTTTAAATAATGATTTTATTTGTTTAAACCCTACTGTAGATCACAACAAATCACTCTGTGATGGAGGAGTTGATGTCACTTACTGCAATAAATATGAAGACTTTACCTTTTATTTATAAAGACATTCTTCAAAAGGAGCTGTTTATTTTCTACTGCCTGCTTTACTTTTTTCCATTTATATATTTTGTATCACTTAATGTTACAAAAGAAAGAAAAAAGTGCAAGGATTTTATGAAAATGATGGGTCTGCAAGAATCAGCCTTCTGGTGAGTGAGCGATTCAATTCAAGCAGTGCGAATGAAGAATCAGAAATTTGGAAGCAGTAAACAAAGTGTTATTATTTCAAAAGATTATGGGTTAAGCTTGACACATTGGCTCTTTTTTCTTTTGTTATGACTTTTTGATTTATTCCTTTTAAAATTTTGCTCTGCAAAATAGCGATTATAATTTGCTGAGAGCTTTTTCCATGCCTTGAGTATATTAAGCTAATGCTGTTATAGAGGTTCCATGAAGATCGAAGAGTAAAAGACTTGCCCAATGTCAAAAGGATGATACGTACCAGAGCTGGGAACCAACCCAGCTGCCCCGATTGCAACTCTCCTGCTTGTTCTGCCCACAGTTATCATTTGATTCCTCCACACTTCCTCATGTTGAAAAAAGTATGATCCTGTAATGGCTAGCTTGTGTTCAGAGGTTTGGTCACCAAGGATATATTTTTTGCAACACTTAAATGCCATATGTTGGAGTTGAAATAGCATATAAAATGTGCCCAGCACGTACACCACTTAGAATGGCATAAAAGGGCTTAATAAGAGCATTTGCTTCATATATTGATATATTTGTATCTTGCCTCATTCACAAATGATTTAAATGATTTTTAAATATATATTTAAACATATGTATATTTATCCAAATATCTATGTGTATTTTTATTATAATAAAAACAAATAATTGAGGAGTAGAAACAAGGACCTAACAAAATGATAAGTAGGTAAGACTAGCAGATAAAAATGCAAATCATACAAGCCTTAAGCTTCCAACAGGCCAAAGCAGAGAATTCTGCACTACTATAGGTTACAAAATCCACGTTGTCTAGGAAAAGGAAAAAATGAAAAATAATCTGTTTATTTTACCCTAAAAGAAGCTTAACATTTTTCAATATCGAATCCTGTAAGATATTTCTTTGTATAGTCCCCATATCAAGAAAATTACTCTTTATGAATGTAGGATTACCTGGAACTGATAAGGAGCTATTTGCAAGCTGCATGTTCTCTGAAATAAAATTATGTCTAGGAAATTTTAAATTTTCTATAAAGTGTATTTGATTAAAAGAGGGAGTTTTGATTCTATTATACCTTAATCATGAAATAGAAAAAGAGGGAACTGTTTCTGAAATGAAAAGGGAAGGAGAAAAGTGGTTTGCAGTGGAACTTTGGCAAATGCAAAGGAATGAATGGAGTCTATTAGGTGGGAAAAGGGGGGAAATCTGTGTAAAAAGGACTATTTTTCAGTCCAGGGAATATCCTGTGGGGCAACATCCCTGCTGTCACCCAAGAATAGATAGGCACAAGTCAACTCTAGATTAAAATCAGAAAGGTATTGGATAGTTAGATGTGGGTTCATTCTTAGGATAAATGCTTCCTAGTATTCATGTAACCTAAATTTAACAAAATGGTTTTATATGTCCTTAAAACTAAGAAGGAAAAAAAATCCAAAATGTTTTTATTAAGTATAGGGTATCTATTGGAAATAAACTTTTTGGCAACCTTTTTTTAAGTAATGTAATAAATGTGAAATGCATCAGCATTTATTATTTCAGTGTGATGCCTGAATTACTTTGTTTTTATCATGAAGGTTTTCATTGCTTTATTAACGTCCCCCCCCCCAATTCCCTGCAATGAGTTCCCTTTTCTAGGTAATGTTTTAAGTTCCTTCATTTGTAATTCTCCTACTCTATAGATTTTCAATTCCTACCTATAGTAGTTCCCTTCTGTACTCAGGAAGTGGATTCTGCAAAATGCAATATGCTTTCCCAAAACGCTGATGTTTCTAACAAAAGCTGAATCATTGTAATGACATGACCTTTAAAAAGAAGTCGAATAAGCAGTAATTAAACCTATTGTACTGGGACATATTGATGCAAGTTCCTGGTTTTAATAGTCTTGCTATTTTTTTTCAGCTGTTGAATTCTTATTTAGTTAGAGGCAATTTTATGTAGAGGAAAGAACTGTGGACTACTTAGCTTTGTTATTGATTTACTTTGTTGGCCTTGAAAAGACCCATTAAGTAATAATAGAGGAACTACAGGTTTACGTATCTGGAAAATGAGAAGCTTGGACTCAAAACACTGCAGGCTTGTTAGATCTAAGACTGAATACTATTTCTTAATAACTACCTCATAAACATGTGAACACCAGCACATCTAAAGCAAAGCAGTGTGAACACTTAAGGGTATACCATTATTTATATCAGTTTAAAAAATGTCATAAATAAGAATAGCAATAATAGGATGGGCTTCGTGGCGTTATGAAATTTCAATTTTCTACTACTAGGGAGAGTGGATGTCCTGCCAGCTGAGATCCCCAAAAATGGTCAAATTATCCTCTGCCCCAGGGCTTCCATGGTTACTTGATTGATCAGCAGCTGTTAAACTTCCTCCCACTTCTACAATTAGAACATCTCGTTAATATGTGATAACACTAAAGATAGAAAAAGCTTAATCTCTTTAATTTAGCAGTTACACCTTAGAGAAATTTTTGTGCATTTTCCAAAAAAGACAAGTACAAGAGTATTCTTTTTTCCTTTTTTTTAAATTAGTGTCAGAGGTAGAATTTAGTGATTCATTAGTTGCATATAACACCCAGTGCTCATTCCATCAAGTGCCCTCCTTAATGCCCATCACCCAGTTACCCCATGCCCCTACCCACCTCCCCTCCAGCAACCCTCAATTTGTTTCCTACAGTTAAGAGTCTCATGGTTTCCTCCCTCTCAATTTTCATCTTATTTTATTTTTTCTTCCCAAGTACAAGAGTGTTCTTAGCAACAATGCATCAGAAATAAAAATTGGAAACAACCTAAATGTCCATGGGCAGGAAAACTTTGAGATATATTCAGATAATGAACTATTACACAGCAGTGTATAACACTGTATATGTTGATTTATAAAGGCAAGCAGCAGAAGGATGTATGCAAAATGATACTATTTATGCAGGGTTCATCCTATTTATACAGTATGTGAACCCAGAGCGGATGCCTAGCCCATAGGCAGCAGCACAGCCATGCCAATGTGGTATCAGCAATATTGTAGTTATTAATCTAGGTGGCAGGTAGAAGGGTAAATATTGTACGGTTCTTTAGATAGTTTTGTATGTTTCAAATATTTCATAATGAAGTTAAAATAATTGAAATAAATTTTTGTCTTTTTTTTAGGCTCTCCTGTGGCTTAATCTATGCTGGCTTCATCTTCATTATTTCCATAATGATTACAGTTATTATAACATCTACCCAAATTATAGTCATGACGGGCTTCATGGTCATATTTACACTCTTTTTCTTATACGGCTTATCTTTGGTAAGTTCATACATTTATTACCACATTCTCTGCTTTAGATCTTAGCTATCTGTAGCAAAAATTAATTTCTCTGGAGGTTATTACAGTTATTTCCTTCATGTCCATTTTGTGTGTGTGTGTGTGTGTGTGTGTGTGTTTGCTTGAGAAAGTCTCAATGAGTGTGAGAAAATGAGGTAATATAAATAAAATTAGACCTCTGTTTTGCATAAAGTTTTGAATTAATGAAATGATGCATCAAAAAGAAAAAATTCTGATTCTGAAAATATTTTGACTCTAAGACTTTTCTAGAAGATTTTAGTGAGGATGCCCTTGAGGGGTGGACCCATCTCTTTTCCCCAAATGTTCTCTGTTACATGGTGTCTTTCACAGTATCTCCCTCTGACACTACATCTTGCCCTCACTCTCCGTGTCATGCCTCTTCATTCATAAAACAAGGGCCTCTAAATTCTGCAGAGGGTATATAGATGCTTTTTGTCAATACATTAATGTAGGTTCTTTCAGTGTTTCCAAATATGCATTTCTATTCTTTCCTCAACTCTCATACAGCTTTCCCCCGCCCTTTCTTTAGCAACTAAAGCCCCGGTAGTTGAGTAGGGCAAAAAAAGAGCCTCTTTACAAAAGGGTTGAGGGAAGGGCTGAGCATTGTTGTACCTAAATATTTTCATCACTGTCTTACTGATAAATATTTACATTATGATCTAAAGATCTGTATTTTATTGTGCTGCCTATGATTCTTAGTGAACTAAATCTGTTTAATGACTAGATGTCTTCTCTCTCTTTCAGATAACTTTAACATTCCTGATGAGTGTGTTGTTAAAGAAAACTCTCCTCACCAATTTGGTTATGTTTCTCCTCAATGTCTTCTGTGGGGGTGTGGGATTCACTGTATATTATAGACAACTTCCTTCTTCTTTGGAGTGGATTTTGAGTATTTGCAGCCCTTTTGCCTTCACTGCTGGAATGAGTAAGGTAAGAATGTAGTTAATTGGTTTATTACTGAACCTTCAAAAGAATTTGATATTTCATTACTCTTCATAATCACTCTTTCAAATTAAGAGAATTTATTCTAAACAACTTTTTCCCTAAAGTTAGATTTGAAAATGTTATTGCATTGTAGAAAATCATCATCACACAAGGGTACTTGAACAAAAATGTCTTAACTAAGACAAATTTTCACGTCTCAGGTGTATTTTCATTTTGAAGTATTCTCTTCTTGTTTTTCATATGCAACTGTTTACCTTTCCTTGTACTTTATATATCGAAGGCATTCTCTAGTTTATTAAAAATTGTGTAAACCTCTGTTTGAAACCTCAAATCTGAAAAGTTTTCAGGACTATAAAGAGTTTAACAAATAATTATAAAGTATATCAAAATACTCATGGACCAGATCAAGAAATGGAAGGATGCCACAAGTCCAAAACTCCTCCAAACACTCCTTCCTCCTAAAGATGAAAGTTGTGATCATCACTTCCTGCCTTTTCATTTATTACCTAATGTGTGTTCCTAAGTATAATTTTTTAGTGTTTCTTGTTTTGAACTTTATATAAGTGATACTCTACAAAGTGGTGTTTTTTTTTTAAATCTGGCTTTTTTCCCACTCAACATTAGGTTTTTAGATCTCATCCACAGTTTGAGTGTTGCTGTAGTAGAGTGTTATGTAGTATCCTATTGTGTGACTGTGCTATCGATTTTCTTATTGATGAACAAAAATATTTTCCAATTTTTGACTAATATTAACTGCAAAAAAAAATTCTTATCACCCATATTTCCTAGTGAATATGAGCATTCAGTTTTGTTTGGTATATACGTAGGAGTTGAATAGTAGGACCTAGGGTGTGTATATCTTAATCTTCATAGCTACTGCCAGATATTTTTCCAAAGTGATCATATCAATTTACTTTTGCAGCGAGAGTTTCAGAGTTATGGTTGCTCCAAATCTTCACCAGCATTTGGTATTATGAGCCTTCCAAATTTTAGCCTTTCTGGTGGATCTGCAGTAATAATCCTTGTGGTATTAATTTGCATTTTCCTTGTTTTTTATGAAATTATCTTTCATATGTGTAGAGGTATTTTGGTTTTTCTCTTTTATAAAGTACCTATCCAGGTCTTTCCCCCATTTTTTCAAAAAGATTTTTTTTTTTATTCACTTAAGAGAGAGAAAGAGCACAAGAGAGAGAAAGAGTGAGAGTGAGAGCATGAGCAGGGAGGGGGGAGGTCAGAGGCAGAGATAGAAGCAGACTCCCCTTTGAGCAGGGAGCCTGACAAGGGGCTCAATCCCAGGACCCCAGGATCACGACCTGAACCGAAGGCAGATGCTTAACCAGCTAGGGCATCCAGGTGTCCCTTTCCCCCATTTTTTAACTGAACTTTTTTCTTTTCCTTATTACTTTTTAGGGATTTCTTATATATACTGTATATGAGACGTTTTTCAGTTATTTGTTGCTGACATTTTTACTCTCTTAACGGTGCTTTTAATGAACAAGTTTCTTAATTTTGATGAAGTGCAGTCTGTCAAGTTTTCTTCTCTGTAGAGTGCTTTTGTATCTTTAAGAAATCATTGCATTCCCCAAGATTATAAAGATATTCCCCCATGTTTTTATCTGGAAGCTCAGTTGATTTTGCTTTTATATTTAGATATAAAATCCATTTCAAAATAACTTTTGTGTATCTATAGGTAGAAGGAATATTAATTTTTCTACATGAATATGCAATTTCTTCTGCTTCATTTATTGAGAAGGCCATCCTTTCCCTGAATGGATTGTAGTATTTCCTTTGTCACAGCTCTACCAATCATATATTGACCTATCTGTCTATCTTTGCACTATTGCCACATTGTCTTGTTTTTGCTGATGTGTCTTGCTATCTGGTAGTAATAATTTTACCACTTGATTTTCTTTTCCAAGAGAGCCTTTTCTAGTCTAGGTTCCTTGAATGATGTAAATTTTAGAATTAACTTATCAAGTTATACACACACATATGTATGTGTGCACAAAGCTGTTGACATTTTGATACAGTTGAATTTTTCAATCAATTGGAGGGAAATTGACACTTTTTAAAAAGATTTACTTATTTATTAGAGAGAGAGAGAGCATTTGCGGCAGGGAGGGGCAGAGGGAGGGGGGAGAGAGAATCTCAAGCAGTCTCCCCACTGAGCGCAGAGTCCATGGGGGTGGGGTAGATCCCATGATCCTGAGATCATGACCTGAGCTGAAATCAAGAGCTAGACGCTTAACTGAATGAGCCACCCAGGCGCCCCAACACTTTTTTTAAATCATGAACATAATATATCTTCACATTCATTTTCCCTTAGTAATTGTTTTAGTTTTAAGTATTGAGTCTTGCACATTTTTTATATATTCCAAAGTTTCTGATACTTTTGATACTATTATAAATAGCATCTATGTTTAAATTCTTATTTTTAAATGTTTGCTGTTAGTGTAGAGAGATGCAACTGATTTCTGTAAATTGGCACTGTATCCAGTATTCTTGCTATATTCTTTTATTAAAACTAGTATTTTTCTGGACTTTATTTTGAGATTTTCTTACATATAATCATGATGTCTACAAATAATGAGGGTTTATTTTTTCCTTTTGCAGTTCTTATGGCAGTCACTTATTTTTCTTGTCTTATTGCGGAGACTGGGACCTTTAGTACAATGTTAAATAGAAATGCAAGCAAAGGAAAAACTTTTAACATTTCATATAAGCATGTTTTTGTTGTTGGTCCTTGTACATCTATTTTACCAGATTAAGGAAGTTCGCTTATTTTCTTAGTTTTGAAAAGACTTTATTATAAATGGATATTAAATTGTATCAAATGTGTTTTGTGCATCTATTTCATTAACCACACTAGTGTCTTCTTCGATCTGTTTTATGTTGAATTACATAATCTTCAGATGTCACCCCAGACTTGTGTTCCCAGAATAAACTCCACTTTGTCATGAAATATAAGATTTTAACATAAATAGAGTTGTATTTTGTCTAGCGTGCGGAACTGGGCTTGAGAGCTGGACTTCCTGTGTATGAGTTCACCTTTACTGCTCCTAACTATGTGATTTTGACTTTGGTTGGTTAAGCTACTCAATTTCTATTTGCTTCACTTTTACCATATATAAAATGCACATAAAAATAATAAGGCTTGTCCCAGGGGTTATGATGAGGATTAAATGAGATATTATAAAAAGCCTTAGAACAACACCTAGAACATAACACTTATTATTACATGAGAGAATTATAAACATATATTTATTTGTAGTAATAACTAGAAAAAGAAGTTCTCTTATCATTATTCTACTAAGATGCTTCAAATCTTCATATTCTAAGTATTTTTTGCTGCAAAGAATAAATATTTTGCAATATTGCAATGACTTTATGAAAACAAGAAAATGACTTATCATTTAAATTCCTATTCTTAGGGGTGCCTGGGTGGCTCAGTTGTTTAGGTGTCTGCCTTCGGCTTAGGTCATGATCCCAGGGTCCTGGGATCAAGCCCCACGTTGGTCTCCCTGCTCAGTGGGGAGTCTGCTTCTCCCTCTGTCTCTTCCCCCTGCTCATGCTCTCTCTCTCAAATAAATAAATAAAATGTTTTTAAAAATATTCCTATTCTTAGAATATTGTGTTTTTTAAGTTGGTATTTCCTTCTAATAATCCTTGGATTACTGTCAAATAGAAATAGTTACACCAATAACTTCATTATAAGGGCTTCTCAAAAAAGCTGTTTAATAAAATGATAATTCTTGCTGCTATGCTGAATTATTTGTATGTATTTATCTTAAATATTTATTAATTACTATTTTTGTCTGAATCTTAGATTATCTACTTGGATAATACTATGAATGGTATAATTTTTCCTGACCCTTCAGGAGACTCGTATGTAATGATTGCAACTTTTTCCATATTGGCTTTTGATGCACTTTTCTACTTGGCATTGGCATTATACTTTGACAAAATCTTACCCTGTAAGTAAAAGTGGCTTTTCTCTGACCTCTGCACATATTTATCACATTGTACATTTTTACTGAAGGTTATATAAATGTATATTAAGAAATAAAGAATAACAAATATTTTCCATCACAAGCTGAATGAGTTCTTTATTTCTACTTCATAGTTTTAAAGGTTTGAATTTATATGTAAAAACAATTATTCTTCTGATTTTAATAATATACATTACAAATATACAGTAATTAAATAATGTTACTTTTTTTCAAGAATCCGTGAACATGTTTTCGAAGAATAATATTTAAGATTTGTTTCAGAACAGGCTGAAATAAATTAGTTCTTAACATGGCTTTGGCTAGTGTAGAGCCATCATATGGTGAAAATGCTTCTTAATAAATAGTTCTTGGGACGCCTGGGTGGCTCAGTCAGTTGAGCATCCAGCTCTTGGTTTCAGCTCAGGTCATGATCTCAGGGTTGTGGGATAGAGCCCCATGTTGGGCTCACTGCTCAGCAGGGAGTCTGCTTGAGATTCTCTCTCTCAGCTCCTCCCCCCTCCTGTGCTCTCTCTCAAATAAATAAATAAATAAATCTTTAAAAAAAAATAAATAGTTCTGACAAGAATGTGGAGCAGATTGTAAACTGAACTGCTAAAAAGGGCTTCATATGTGGAATAATCAGGTTCTCCCTTATTCCCCCTGGGAGAAACATTTCAGAAGGGGAGATGTCCGTCCTTTAAGGAAATAACAACATAAAAATTAGAAAGAACATTTTCAGCATTATTCTGAACTTTTTTGTATGTTGTTCATATTTACAGAACTATATTATTAAGTTAAATTTTCTCTATCTTATAAACAAAAATTTCCCAAGTCTAGAATTCCTTCACACATGCTAAAATCAGAACACTTTTTTTCCTTGCACAGTCTTATTTATTTATATTATTTTTTATGTTCTTTCCACTTTGTATTTAAAGCTGTCTTGTATGTTTCTATGCAATTATTTTATATATTCCTATCTTTCTGTGACTTCTGGTTTAATATCTGAAAGCTCTTCATAACAAATCCTACTTCATTGTTTTAAATTTGGAAAATGATAATATATTTATCCTGAACAGATACAATTTCTTCCTGTACTTTGCATTCACATACCATATGGATTTCAGTGTTATGTCCAATCGTATTGTTGTGATCAAGTGGTTTATTTCTTTTTCTTTCTTTCTTTCTTTCTTTCTTTCTTTCTTTCTTTCTTTCTTTCTTTCTTTCTTTCTTTCTCTTTCTTTCTTTCTTTCTTTTTTTTATTTTTTTTGGGGAGAGAGAGCACCATGAGTGAGGGAAGGGGCAGAGGGAGAGAGAAAATCTTAAGCAGGCTTCATGCTCAGCATGGAGGCTGATGCAGAGCTGGATCTCACCACTCTCAGATCATGAGCTTGAGCCAAAATGGAGAGTTGGTTGCTGAACCCAGTAAGCCAACCAGGCACCCCTGTGATCAAGTGATTTCTTAAGTTCACAAACATGTTCCAGTTGTTTTTATGTACTGTATTAGGGCTTTCCCCCCAAATATTTGGTTTCATTCATCCTAAATACCTTTTAGGTCACATTTTTTCGGACCTTTAGTTCATATATACTTTCTTGAAAGTTCTATTATACTGTTTAACTTTTGTGATAGTATGTTATTTCCTTTGAATTTTTATTGTTTACTTCATGATAACTTTTCTTTTCAATAATAGGAAGTTATAAAGAAAATAATTTCTCTATGATGCTTAAAAGTCTAAGATACTCTGCACTGTTTTGAATAAGGCTTCTTTACTCACTGTTCTAATGCTACTGATCCAGTATTTTATTGCCTCTTGATTAATTAGATGGAGATGAGCGCCATTATTCTCCACTATTTTTCCTGAACTCATCTTGTTTCCAACACCAGAGGACTAATAATAAGGTCATCGAGAAAGAAATAGATCCTGAGCATCCCTCTGAGGATTATTTCGAACCAGTAGCTCCAGAATTCCAAGGAAAAGAAGCCATCAGGTAATCACACTTACAGCAACATGTGGGTGCAAGGCAAACGAATTATTGACCAATAGCAACCAGGTGAGCCTGGACAAAACACTGAAGAAGAAATTTGTCTTTGTGAATGTTACTTTGAACTCTTCTATGTGTCCACCAATGTCTCCTGATTGCTCCTTGAAAGGAAAATTCTCTTTGCTTCGCTCCATATAATGTTACCACATCACCCTCCATCTTGTCTCCCTCCTTATTTCTGTGTTGATTCCCCTTTTCAGAGGTGCTCTCCCTTTTATAACCAATGAGCACTTCCTCTTTCCCTAGCCATCTGTTAGCTACATATCTGAAAGTAGAGAGGAACTCATGCAGAGTTCAACCAGAATCAATATCTTGATATTGATATTGATATTATCTTGATAATATCTCACCTATTACACCCCTCCCAATTTTTCCTTCTCTAGGGGCATTTGTATGCACAACTATCCATTCCTATAACTTTAGCTTATTCATGCAACATTCCCAGAACATATAGGCATGATGTCTGCCCCAAACAAATGGCTGTCTTCATCTCTGAAATCCAGAAACAACTAGCTGCTCCTAAATGGAAGTTTCTTTATTAAAATAAAGCATAAAAACCCCATTTCAATGGGTGTCCCCCTGTGCAAAGAAAGGCAGAGATAAAATATGCTGTCAAATTCAACACCTTTTAAGCCTTTTTTAGATTTCCTGACTCTTTGGTTAAACCCCCACCACCACCCCCACTGCCAGCATCCTGGTTGAATAAATGTCCTTACCTTTATTTTGGTTCATGCTCAGAGAAAAGAGTGGCTAAATTCTGTTTCCCTTTGAATTTGAAGATGCACTGTACATGATCTTACGTAGTCATGACATCTGTACTCTGTCGAGCCTGGTTCCTGCCTTGTCCTGCAATAGTTTCCTTTGGGATTCTAATGTGATTCAAGTTTGGTAATCATTCATTTAGAGAGATGTGTGTGTGTGCTATTCAGATGAAACCTTTAGATGTGGGAGCCTAACACTCAGGGAAAAGGATAGGGTCAACATTAGGTTGGTGTCAAAAGCACGAGAATCAATAAGATAACCATCAAAGAGGGTCTAGAGTGAGAAGACCAGAATGTACTTGGAGAACCCTGTGGAAGACCAAGATGATGTGTTTGGCAAAAGAAGAGGACCTTTTGAGGAAACAGAGAAGGGATATTTAGAAAGGAGGGAAACCAGTAAGTCAAATGTTACCTTGAATGTAGACACTTTCAACAAGGACAGCATCACCAGTAGCGACTCATCATCCCATAAGTAAGGAATAGAAAAGTCTTTGTTGCATTTGGTGATTTAGGAGGCCACCAGTGATTTCAGTATGAAGAGGTTTACTACAGTAATGGACTCAGAAGCCAGAGTGATTGAGGAGAAAGGGAGAACGTGGATATGGCAAGTTTATATTCTTATTTTGAAAAATGTTTGAAAATAAGGGAAGGAGAGAAATCTGATTGTAACCAAAGCAGAGTTACAGGCCAAAGAGAAGCTATCAGAGAGAAAACTCTAGAAAATGCAGGTGACAAAAAAGAAAAAAGAAAGAAAATGCAGGTGACAGAGTGTCTGATTAATGAGCAAGTTTGGAGGGAATGGGAAGGGATGGGAGGTGATAGAGTGCAGATAAATGAGCTGATCTTGTACAGAGTAGAAAACACCAAATATTCTAAGGCTAGAGGAAGAAAGTGAGAGCAATTCCAAAGTGTTCTGCTTCTCTAAGCAAAACACTAATCATTTAATTGTAACTTTCCAAAGAGACTCTTTTATTTTCTCTCTCAGGGGAAATGATTAGTCAAAAATAAATCTTTGTCTTTCTGAGTAGACTAGTTATACCATCCCTTATTTCACATGAAAAGGTTGATGCATCTGTCACTTTAACTGGAGTTTTCTCTGATGCCTACTATCTCCGTGTTGGCTGAGTAAACACCACTTCTGTCATTTCAGAATCAGAAATGTTAAAAAAGAATATACAGGAAAGTCTGGGAAAATGGAAGCATTGAAAGGTAAGGACAAACATTTCATTGTTTTGTCAACTTCTTTATTACAAAAAATGGAGAAAATTCCATGTGAAAAACTTGTAAATGTAGATAAGCAAAACAGAAAAAAAAATACAAAAAATCTAACTCCACCCCTTGGAGATTAACCATGATTAAGAGCTGGCTATAAAACCCTTCTAGATGTTTCATGGATCTATTAATTTATAAGAATGGGGTCACACAATGAAAAGTGTGATTTCACTTTGTTTTTAAAGATGAGTTTGCTAAAAACCATATTGTATTTTATTTGCACTATGAGGAAAGAACATCTAGACTTAAAATTGATCATTTTTTATACCAGCCAGGGAATCTACATAGTTTCTATATACTGATGAGATTAACTAAAACAAGATGAGTAACACCACAGACCATGAATTAACTTTCACAAGTCACTATCCCTGGGACAAACACAGTTATAATTTTGAGTCAACCAATGTATCTGATACTAAATTCTAACAAATACAGTTTTCTAAAACAAAGAGTTAAGTAAGCATCCAAGTTAGTGGCTACATTTCATAGATGTAGTGGCTACATTGCTTTTATTAATAATGGTTTTTAGGAAGAATGTAATTGATTTTTACAAGAGATGGAAGCCTTAAAAGTTTCAAAAGAAGATCCATAGACCTGCCCTAAGGTTGAGAGTTGTCCGTCCAGTGTGTGTGCATTGCATTTATTTTCTAGCAGGTAGTGTCCCTTAACTCGATCTTATTTATTCCTCTGAGATCATTTCTCACTTTGAGAGTTTCTGGTACCTGTGTCAGCAAATTTATTCTCACCCCAAGTTTGTCCCATCCAATGCCATCTAGATCTGTGGTTTCTTTCTTTAATTTTAGCCAAGGATATATGGAAGTAGTTTTTAAATTTGTCATTTCAATTTCCAGAGCACATTATGAACTACTTTTGTACTCCTCAATAACCATGAACTACTTTTTACATCTAGACATCTTCAAAAAAAAAATTAAAAATGAAAAGTAATGTCTGTGCATGGAAAACTATATGAAATTACCAACTACAGCTTGCTCTTTGGGAAGTAAATGGGGAACTGTGCTCTCTGCACCTTCTCCCCATGCTGCTAGCTCCCGTAGCAACTCTGGAGCACCTTTGGGGACACCCATTGAAGTCCTTACCTACAGCCCATCTTTCAGGGGTTAAATAGGATTCTATTGTATGGCTACCTCAATTTCCTTACTCATGTACAAAATGTGGCTTGTTTCCAGTTTTTCAGTATCATAAAAAAAACTCTATAAGTAGCCTCTTGTTCAATATTTGTAAATATTATTTCCTGAATATAAATTTCTAAAAGCAGATTATGCAAAGGGATTATATTTTTAAGCTTCTTATTCATATTTCAAATCATTTCCCTTCAACTTATAAGAATTTATACACTTGTGGGAATAGCAATAATTAAAAACAATAATAATAGCAATAAACACTTAAAATTTATCAAGTACTTAGTGTGTGCTAGCAACTATAAGTGATTAACATAAACTTTTTTTCATTTAATCCCATGAGATACATAGTATCTCTCCCATTCTGCAGGTGAAGAAACTGAGGCTTATATTTCTTTTTTTTTCTAGTTAATATGGATCAGTTCCAAGATATCATCAGTTTTCTCTTACCCTGGAAAATATCATTTTTTTCCATTTAAGAACAGTAAATGTAAAATTGGTTGAGGTATTTGATTAGTTGTCCCAATATTATTTATTAATTCATCTTTTTGATGAATTTAAAATTAATCTTTATTTTTTATGTTTACTTTGCACCATCTTAGGCTTCTTTTGTCTTCCATCAGTCAGTGTATCCTGGAGTAGTAACATTATTTTAATTATTATATTTATTCCACTGGTTACTGTATTACTAATATATTATTTTAATTATTATAGTTCTACAACATTTTTTTAAAGATTTTATTTATTTGAGAGAGAGTGAGCGAGCGAGAAGGGGGGTCAGAGGCAGAGGGAGAAGCAGACTCCCTGTTGAGCAGTGAGCCTGATTCAGGGCTCGATCCCAGGACCCTGGGTCATGACCTGGGTCGAAGGCAGAGGCCCAACCACCTGAGCCACCCAGGTTCCCCATTCTCCAATATGTTTTAATACAATGTAGTCAACTAATATCTTGCTATTATTTAACTTTTCTTAATTATTTGAGCTTATTTTTCCAATTTTTTTAGAATCTTTTAGTCAAATTATAAGAGAATTTTAATGGATTGGATTACAATAGGAAGAATTTTCTCTTTAGATGTAATTACTATTACCAGCACATTTAATAGCTGAGTAAAGTGAATCTTGTAGTGTTTAGTTTATCCAGGATCATCCGGATAGAAAATGGATGAACTGGAATTCATCCCAGTTGTTAATTAATTTCAATAATGTTTGAAAGTAGGTCATGTAATTTAATTGAAGGAAACTGATCTCTCAGATATAACGTATTATAAAATTCTTAAGAATTTCATCCAACAACTTTTCATAACAGAGTTTGGTTTTCACTTGGTGGTAAAGAAAACAAACAAAAAATAGTAAAGGATTCTTAGATAAATGATTTTTTTTCTACTGATCTGTAAATGCAAAAGGTTTGTAATAAAAGAATAGAAAATTTATAATGGGAAAATATACATTTTTGGTGAATATATTTTAAAAGGTAATTAATGCCATGAAAAATGTTTATCATTTAACATTTGAAAATGTAAGCTAGAAAAGAATGGAGTATGATCAAAATCCATATAGATATATATATTTACATGTTCATATATGCACATGCATATACACTGGAAGTAAGTGTATTACAATGTTAATATTTGAAATTATAGTTAAGTTTTTCTTAAGTGGTTGTATTTATTTCACAAATATTCTACAGTAACCATGTTATTTTAGCAGCCAGGAAAATATTGGATATTATATGTTTTAAACTATTTGAATGCTTGAGAATATACAACTAAAATAAATTTTTTGTTCTACTTTTAGAACGAGCTTTTTCTAATGCCCTCTTATTTATAATGTTAATATTTTATTTTAAAAACAGACTTGCTCCTTGACATATATGAAGGTCAAATCACAGCAATTCTGGGTCATAGTGGAGCTGGCAAATCTTCATTGCTAAACATCCTTAATGGGTTGTCTGTTCCAACAGAAGGTGAGCAAAAAGAAATTTCTCAAAGGCAAGATGTCCAGAGGTCATATGTTGCCTTTCTTATTTTAAGGTTAAAATGCTTAAGAGAAAATGATGTTTCTTTATCTAACATCGTTTACCAGACTATAGGATTTTGAATATACTTTATATTTCCCAAGTTTTTTTTTAATTTTTTATTGTTAATGTTAACCACCATACATTACATCATTAGTTTTTGATGTAGTGTTCCATGATTCATTGTTTGTGTGTAACACCCAGTGCTCCATGCAGAATGTGCCCTCTTTAATACCCATCACCAGGCTAACCCATCCTCCCACCCCCTCCCCTCTAGAACCCTCAGTTTGTTTTTCAAAGTCCATCATCTCTCATGGTTCATCTCCCACTCCAATTTCCCCCATGTTGTTTCATCTTATGGTATCGCTTATCTCTTGAATTCTGCCCTCGTGATCCAGTAGTTTGTCTCTCTTTTTCTCAGCTTTATTTTCCATCATTGGTCTTCTATATCACTAATTCTCTCTTCTGCCTCATTTATCCTAGCAGTTAGCGCCCCCATTTTTGATTGCACCTCATTAATAGCCTTTTTGATTTCGACTTGGTTAGATTTTAGTTCTTTTATTTCTCCAGACAGGGTTTCTCTAATAACTTCCATGCTTTTTTCAAGCCCAGCTAGTATGTTTAAAATCATGATTCTGAACTCTAGGTCCGACATCGTACTAATGTCTGTATTCAGTAGGTCCCTGGCAGACAGTACTACCTCTTGTTCTTTTTGTTGAGATGATTTTTTTCATCTTGTCATTTTGTCCAGAGGAGAATAGATGAATGAGAGAACAAAATGCTAACAGGGTAACAACGTCCCCAGAAAATATACTCTAAACAAATCAGAAAAGACCTGAAACTGGGGGAAAAGAAAGGGAAAGAAAGAAAAAAGATAAAGATAAAAACAAACAAAAACAGAAAAAACAAAAAAACAGGATATGATCAAATATGATCAGGCTGATGCATAGATCAGTGCCACACACTAGATTTTGGGTGTATTTTAGTCTGTTAGAAGAAAGTGCCTCCCAAAATTTTAAAGAAAGAAAAACTTATATATGTACAAAAATAAGGGTTGATATGATGAAGGGATGGAATATGACTGTAAGATGAAAATAATAAAAAATTTTATAAAAGGAATTGATAAGATAATAAGTTGTTTGGAAAAAGAAAGAGGACGTAAAAAAAAAGAAAAAAAGGAGAGAATGTGATCAGGCAGGAGACTAGAACAAAGCCATATACTAGTGATTTAGGTATATTTTGATATGTTAGAAGAAACTGTATCTCAAAATTTTAAAGAGAGAACAACGTATATATATCTGCCAAAAATAAGGGTAACTACTATGAAGGGATAGGATATGACCCTAAAAATGAAAAATAATTTTTTTTTTTAAAAAGGGATTGATAAGATGTTGGTTGAAAAAGGGAAAAAGAAAAATTCAAAAAAAAAGTTAAAAAAATTAACTTTGAATGACTAAAGAATCATGGTAAAAAAGCCATAGATTCTATGTGCAGTGTTCCCCTAGCGCTGGAGTTCTGCCATTCTCATTGATCGGTAAACTTGGTCTTTGTTGGCTGTTCGTGCTGATCTTCTGGGGAAGGGGCCTGTTGCCGTGGTTCCCAAATGTCTTTGCTGGAGGTGGAATTGCCCCACCCTTGTCGGCCGGGCTAAGTAATCTGCTTGGGTTTGCTCTCGGGAGCTTTTGTTCCCTGCAAGCTTTCAGTACAGCTTTGGAGGACGAGAGTGAAAATGGTGGCCTCCCAGTCTCCCCCCAGAGGAGCCGAGAACTCAGGGCCCCGGTCCTCACTGCACCTGCAGAGAAGAGCAGTCAGTCACTCCCATTTCCCCGGTCTCTGGCTGCACTCCATGCTCACCCGGCCTGTGACCGAGCGTTTCTATCTCTGGCACCCGACTCAGTGTGGAGTCTCCAAACCCAGCACATCTCTGCAGTGCGCTCCCGCGCTGCTCCTCCCGAGGGAGGAAGGGGAGTCTCCCCGGATCTGCCGCATGTTGGGTCCCTGCTAGAAGAACAGGGGCCCAACTGTGTCGCAGATCTCAGTTTATGGCAACTCCAAGCTGAGAGCCTGCGCCTCGGCTCCGTCTCTGCAGCCAGCTTCCTCGCTCCGATACCTGGGAGCTCTGCTGCACTCAGGCACCCCCAGTCTTTCTGTGACCCCAAGGGTCCTGAGACCACACTATCCTGCGAGGGGTCCACTCACTGCTTAGTTGCTGGAGCTACGTCCCTCAGCGGAGCCAACTTCTAAAAGTTCTGATTTTGTGCTCCGTGGCTCTATCACTTGCCAGAAGCGGCTGCCGGAGGCCCCCTCCCCCGCCGTCTATCCTCCCAGATATCACCTGGGATTCACTTCTCCACACGTCCTACCTTCCAGAAAGTGGTCACTTTTCTGTTCAGAGTTGTTGCTATTCTTTTCTTCGATCTCCTGATGAGTTCGTAGGTGTTCAGAATGGTTTGATCCCTATCCAGCTGAATTCCTAAGACCAGACGAAGTCCAGGTCTCCTACTCCTCCTATATTTCCCAAGTTTTTATGAAAATCATTAGCCTTATTCCATTGCTGTGTGATATTCCAGAGAAAATATATGCCACGCGGAACATATATTTATGTTAAGATTAATTTGTAGTTGTTAACAAATTGTGAAGTCATTATTTTAGATATATGTGAATATATGCCAATATTTTCCTGAATAAGATCTCGAAGCATTAATAAAATGTGTTATCTTGCCAATGTTAAATTATTTTTAACTTCTATTTTTAGGATCAGTTACCATCTATAATAAAAATCTCTCTGAAATGCAAGACTTGGAGGAAATCAGAAAGATAACTGGTGTTTGTCCTCAGTTCAGTGTTCAATTTGACATGCTCACTGTGAAGGAAAACCTCAGGCTGTTTGCTAAAATAAAAGGGATTCAGCCACAGGAAGTAGAACAAGAGGTAAATGGGCATGCGTGGATTAACAAGTTAAATTCGCCCAGTTAAAGCATGACCACAGAATTTGCCTCAGTGATTTACCTGCCCTGCTATGAATACAATTTAGGCAGTGAGGTCCTATAAAAAAGATCTGTTGTAACAGTTTAATTTGTATAGTATGCATTGTCTTGGATTTTAAGCTTTGTGTATTTTCTTGCATAGGTACAAAGAATTTTATTAGAATTGGACATAGAAAACATCCAGGATAACCTTGCTAAACATTTAAGTGAAGGACAGAAAAGAAAGCTGACCTTTGGGATTGCCATTTTAGGAGATCCTCAGGTAAAAGTGAGATTCTGCATGCCGTGGAAAGCAGATTGATTAGTAAAAAGTCAAGCTCTTCTTTTACCACTAAAAGTAGTAGAGATCTCATTGTAATGTATCAAGAGACACTGTGCTGTTAAACTATGGGTATAAGTATATTGGACCTAAGTGGTTGGATAGTTATTATTTGGTTTATTATTTTTATCCATGCTACCATGTGGGACGAGTTAATGTGGGAGAGATATATTTTATACATTATCATCCTCTGTAGATTTTGCTGTTAGATGAACCGACTGCTGGGTTGGATCCCTTTTCAAGGCATCGAGTTTGGAGTTTCCTCAAGGAACACAAAGCAGGCCGTGTGATCCTCTTGAGTACCAATCTCATGGATGAGGCTGACGTCCTGGCTGGTAATTGTTCATTTTATCTCAGTTTTATAATAAAGAATTTGGGAAATGTGTATTTCTAGGACAAGCACCGTGCTCCCATGACCTTCATGTGTGCTCCCTTCCATAGCAGTCTGGGGAATGACAAGTCTAATCCCCCTCTAGAATTCCTCACTGACTGCATTGGCTAGATTTAACCACTAATAAAAAATTGTAAGGTTTTCTTTCAGCTTTCAATTAATTTAAACATGGGAATCAATATATATCTGGTTGAAAACTATCCACTTATTCTTTAGCATACGGAGTGGAAAATGTGGCAACGTAATTTCTGGGTTTTTTTTTTTTTTTTTTCCAAGAGTTATTGGAGGGCACAAAAACAGACTGGAACTCATAAGCTCATTTTAAATGCATCAACTTTAATGTGTATTTCAAATTTTTAAATGTTATGTTAGATACATTTATTTCCTGTAGAGCACTCCTCCTTTGGAAATCTGAGCATTGGCTCCTCACCTATATTTTCTAGAGAGGGAAGAAATGACTCCCATCATCCTTTCTTTCTTGCTTCTTTTTAATCAGATAGAAAAGTGATCATGTCCAGTGGGAGACTGAAGTGTGCAGGGTCTTCTGTCTTTTTGAAGAGAAAATGGGGCCTTGGATATCACTTAAGGTAAAGACTTTGGGGATAGATTGGATATATGCATATATCTCTGTACACACATATACATAGATATATGCTTTCTTTTTTAAAAAGAAGATTTTATTTGTTTATTTGAGAGAGAGAAAAAAAGTGCACGAGCAGGGATGGGGGCGCTCTCACAGGAAGAAGGAGCAGAGGAAGGAGGGAGAAGCAGCCTCCCGCTGATCAGGGAGCTGGATGTGGGGTTCCTGGATCCCAGGACCCCAGGATCACAACCTGAGCAGAAGGCAGATGCTTGACCACCTGAGCCACCCAGGCGCCCCATATAAATGTTTTCAATACTGGTATATCAAAGAGGCAGACAATTATGAGGGACAGTTGGCCTTATGCTTCATCTTTGCCAAACTATTTGCTAGTGTTTCCCAAATGTTTTTCCTGCCTCCTTGTATCTTTATTAACGCTAATGATAAGCAGAATCAACAGGGCTACTTCATGGACCATTTTCCAGGTAGCTACTCTGTGTATCCTAAATCTCTCTCTTCTTCCCACCCTCCATTTCCCTCAGCGGATCCATACAATCCTGTAACATATTTTCATTCTTTCACTGGGCACAAAATCAAATAATTTCAGAAGCTAGTATCAAAATTGGGAGAGAGTTAAGAGCACTGTATCTAACAAAGTGTGTCCAGGTGAAAAGAATTTTATAAAACCCAAACCAAAAACCCTATGGCCAAACAAAACATGCATGTAGGCCAAACTTCCCTATTAGTCATTAATTCCTGATAGCTCTACAATCTGGTGTAATTATTTTCCCTAAGCAGTTTCTTCTGCCTAATGTTCTTGCTTTGCTCTGTTTGTCTTCCTATTTGAAATATAGTTTCACTTATAGCATGCATTTGTTTTTATATTTTTAATTGTTCTGAATTTAGACATCTCCTCTCTATAGATCATAAGAATTTTCAAACTGATGGCATTATTATTATTATTACTTCTTATGTTGTTATTTACTCATTTCGTTTGTTCTCTAAAGCCAAGTAAAGTAGTACTCAAAGGCTAGGTATTCAGTAAAAGCCCTTCTTTTGTGATAGCAGTAGAGAAAATACAAATCAATGATCTTTTCTTTTAAATATTAGTTTGTACAGAAATGAAGTATGTGATCCAGAAAAAATAACATCCTTCATTAATCATTACATCCCTGATGCTAAATTAAAAACAGAAAACAAAGAAAAGCTTGTGTATACTTTGCCCATGGAAAGGACAAATAAATTTCCAGGTAACTTAAATATGATTACAATGGAATGAAATCTGGGAACAAGTGTTCACCTCATTATTACAGCTTTCATTATTTAATGGATTTGAATTTTGTATTAGGTTGGGTTCTCTAAAAAGCAGAACTTGAAATGAGGACTTTAGCGCACTTTGTTTGGTAATTGATGCCTAGAAACATGAGGAGGGAATGGGGCCATGAGTGTGGGAAGCAAAGGAGGCTAGGGGATTTTGCATTATTGAGCAGGTGGTTGTAATACAAAATTGAGATGTAATACCACTGGAATAAATAAGTGAATAAGTGAGCAAGGGGCTCAGGGTTATGTCACAAGAGGGGTGAGAAAGCTGGGGTATTTATTTGCCACTCCCTACCCTTCATTGGTTAAGAGATGCATTCAGGAACATTAATTTTCTAACCCATATGACTTGTGCTCAACACGAGCTTAGCATACTTCACAGCCCAGAACAAAATGCCTTCAGGCAGGTGTTAATAAACAGATTTACTGTGTATGAGTGAGTACAGAAGGGATGGGGGTGGGGCATCAAGGTGTCTGCTATAGGTTCCCTTTTATATTTTAATTTAATTGTGTATATATTTATTTTGCAGGAAAAAAAACATAGTTTATTTATTCTACAAAAGTATTCACCATAGGTCCCCAGTCTGCTGAGTAGCATTCCCAACCTAGGATTTGTTGAATAAGTAATTCTAATAATAGCTAACCCTTAGTATAATGTTTATTATGAGTCAGGCACCGTTCCTAATAGTTTCATATATATGAACTCATTTAGTCCTACAGCTATTCTATGAAGTAGGTGCTATAGTCTTCCCTGTCTTGCAAATGAGGAAATATATCTGTCTTTTTTTATTTAAAAAGCTTCCTTTTTATCTAAATATTTAGTTTATTAAAGGTTTAACTCTCTGCAGGCCTGATTTAAGGAAGCTCATTTTGGATGATACTTTTTTTTAAGATTTCGTTTATTTATTTGACAGAAAGAGACACAGCTAGAGAGGGAACACAAGCAGGGGGGAGCTGGAGAGGGAGGAGCAGGCTCCCCACTGAGCCTGACTGGGGCCTCAATCCCAGGACCCTGGGATCATGACCTGAGCCAAAGGCAGATGCTTAACAACTGAGCCACCCGGGCACCCCAAGGATGATTCAGTCTTATTAAGCAGATACTCAGGAATTCAGATTTAGTCTTACCCCCAAATAAGGCAGTTCTCTGTGTCCTTGTAGGAGCTGCAAGATGGTGTTCTCAAGTCCATAGGCTATACTGTGTTATTCTGTCCAATGAGATACAACTAGCCTTCTTTTTTTGGTTAGGGAAGGAGAATAGTGAGTTACATGCTGATACTACTATTAGAACATGTCACACCAGAGTCCCTGGTGTTGATGTTTTGGTCCATGGCAGCCTCTTTATGCTGACCATAAGCCTCTGCAAGTCCAATGGCATTCTTATGTCCTGTAGGAAATATGGAAGATAATAATAAATGTTTATTGGGAACCTATTACGTAAAAGGCACCGCTTGAGACACTAATGATACAGAGTTAAATAAGAAATCTGAGTCCCTACCCTCAGGGAGGCTCATTCCATTGGATGGGGAGAAGTGGACACACACAATAAGCCAAGGTATATTACAATTGCAATAATAAACAAGGTGATAGGGTTTAGAGAGAAAGCTAATGTCAGGTTGGGGTTTATATGGAGTGCCAGAAGTACAGAAGAAGAAAACGATCAAAAGCATTCCAAGCAGAGGTGGGAAAGAGTTGTCTGAGTCTGGAGTGCAGTGAGTGTGGGAGGAGACCGGCAAGTGGGGGTGGGTAAGGTTGTAGGGATAGATAGAGGTTCGCCCGTACAGAGCTTTAGAAGCTGTCATGTGGTGTTTGAGTTTTATCTTAAATTCACTGAGAAACCACTGAAAGCCATTAAATGGGGGATTGATGTGATGTGACTTATATTTTCATTCTCTGGCTATAAAAGAGCACTCTGGGTACAGAAGAAGAAGAGTAGACGCTGGGAGACCAGCCATGTGACCATTTCAGACTTACGGGTGAAAGATGATGATCATTATGCTACCATGGTGCCAAGTGAAAGGTAGATGAAAATGGCTGGATTTGAAACATATCTTGAGATAAAGCCAAAGAACCTGGCTGTTGGCCAATCTGTGGAGCACGAGGAAAAGTGAAAAATCCAGAGGGACTTCTAGAATTTTGGCTTGAATCACTGGGTGGAAGATGGTGTCATTTGTTATAAAATGATGAGACAGACAGTTGGGTAGGTTGGAGAAGAAGGAATTAATGTTCTGTTTTAGAAATACTTGCTTTGAGATGCTTTTAGACTTCAAAGTGGAGATGTCAAGCAGCTAAGTATGCAGTTCGTTATAGGATATTGGAAATCAGAGAACACTCAAAGTGAGAACTGAACTTGGGAATCATTTGCGTAGGGATGGATTTAATGCAAAGGGATTGGATTTGAGTGTATGGAAAGAGAAGGTGATCCAGGACTGAACCCTCAGGAGAAAGTAGAGGAAGAGTCAAAGAATGGTGGAAATCAAGAGCCCCCCCCATGAACTTGAAGGAAAAACAAAAGAACATATATGTTTTTATTAACTCAAGGGAGACAATGTTTGTAGAAGGACAAAGTAGTCAACAGTTTTCAATGTCCCTGAATGAGAGAGAGTTAAAAGAATTTTTGAAAAGCTCTTGTCCATTGAATTTAAAATGTGGAATCATTGATGGCCTTGTAAGAACAGTTTCTGTGGGGGGATAGGGCTAGCATTTGGATCTGTCGGGGGTTCAGTTGAATAGGATTTGACAAATTGAAGGTGGTAAAGTAGACAAAACTTTGAGCCCTGGGTGCATGTGTGCAGCAGCAGGCCAGTGGTAGGAGGAGATTGGGTTTTTGTTGTTGTTGTTGTTACTTGTTTGTGTTTAATGGGTTAACTTACAGCATTTTGCCTGCTGTTTGGGATGGCCTAGTACATGTAGGAGAAATTGATGATACAAGCCAGAGAAGGGCAGGAGATTACTTTAGGAGTCCTCGAGATGCCTGAATGGGATGGAATTCAGAACACAAGTCAAAGAGGTAGCCTTTGGTGGGAGCAGCTCTAAGTCTCCCACCTGTACAGAACCAAGACCCAGAATATGGGTAGAAATAAACGTTCATTTGTGTGGGGGTGAGAAGATGATGTTCTTTTTTTTTTTTTTTTTAAGATTTTATTTATTTGACAGAGAGACACAGCGAGAGAGGGAACGAACACAAGCAGGGGGAGTGGGAGAGGGAGAAGCAGGCTTCCCGCAGAGCAGGGAGCCCGATGCGGGGCTCGATCCCAGGACCCTGGGACCATGACCTGAGCCGAAGGCAGACGCTTAACAACTGAGCCACCCAGGCACCCCGATGATGTTCTTTCTGATTGCTCATATTTCCTCAAAGAAGTGTGCTGGAAGTTCATGAGCTGAGAATATAAGATAGAGTACAGATGATTTGAGGGTAGATGGGAAAGTTCTGACATATTCATTTCAGAGAGGAAGTACAGTCTAATAAAATTTTGCTTTTGCTTACTGTGATATTCCAAAGACATATATTTTTCTGAACAATATTCTGGATCGTCTTTTAAATAACTGTTAATTTACTGGGTTTTGTTATCAATGTGGTATTTAAAATGTATCTATTCCGGTCTGTTGCCTTAGACCTTTTCAGAGATCTTGATAAGTGTTCTGGCCAGGGTGTGACGAGTTATGACATTTCCATGTCAACTCTGAATGACGTCTTCATGAAACTGGAAGAAAAATCAACTATTGAACAAGGTAAATTCATTGTATAAGTAACAGAAAATCAATTTCCCAATAATCATGTATTTAGTATTTTATAATGCTTTATGCATGATTTACACTAAAGAATGTGAATAATTCCAAATTTGACAGATATTTGGGAAGGGTTGTATTGTTTTCTAATATCATTACTAGGACTGAACACAGATCCCTTCTTGGAATATAACAAATTTCTCTGCAAACTATTTGCTTCCTATTTTAGCAGTTTTCTCCTATCCCCAGATGCTCACTGCTTCTTGGATATTCTGAGGATGTGAAAGGCTCTCAACCAAGATCATGAAGTCTGAGCAGATATTTCTTATAAAAATTGCTCTTAGCTTGTTCACATAGAAAATTTCATTAAGGTCTTAATGGAGAAAATGCTAGGATCATCTCCTGTGTATGTTAATGGGTAGTAATAATGAGGACAATCATTTACAGAGCCTCTATCCAGAAATTTTGATCGATGTGTGGATATAGTGCATTACCTTTCTACAATAACCTTTTGAAAAAAAGGCATTGGCACCATTCTACAGAGGAGAAAACTAGACCTAAGAGCAGTTAAGTGATCGGTCCTAAATCATGCCACTTATAAGTCATGTATTTGAGAATCGGATATGGGTCTTGTGGCTTCAGAGCCTGTAATTGTTCGGCCACATTTTGAAATTCTTGACAGCTTAATAGCTGACATTTAGGCATCAATGATTGGCTATTTTATGGAGAATATTTCTTGAAATTCCTCAGAATATTGTTACATATGGGACCTTCTATGACTTTTCAAAGGCTAGGCATAATGAGGTCACCCTTTACTGAATTCTTCTTTGATATGAATTTAGTTATATTTTATCATTGAGTTTATTGAATGTGGACATTATAAATATAATTTGTTTCTTATATTACTTGCCTTGTAACCATTGTAAAACAACTTTTAATGTTACAAAAAAGAGAAAACTGTGATGTCCAAGGATGGCATTAATAATGTGGTGTGTGTGTGTGTGTGTGTGTGTGTGTGTGTGTGTAGATTTTGAACAAGCAGAGATAAGAGACAGAGAGAGCCTGCATGAAAAAGAGCCAGCTTGCTCTCCATTTCCTGAAATGCCGAAGGCTGTGAGTGACATGGGCCTCTGGAAAATGCAGATCTGCGCAATAGCACGGCTTCGTTTCTTAAAGTTAAAACGTGGGAAGAAAGAGCTTTTGATCCTGTGAGTATCAGAGAACTGTGGGTTTTGTTAGTGAGTTTCAAGAGAGGGTTAAACCAGCAGAGAATTTAAAACTAGAACATAGTATCCAATGTTCCTGCCAGAAAATGGATAAATACATTTCATTTTACTGACAGTAGGAATGCCTGTATGGTAGCACTTGATTAGCCTTATACACAGGTCTGTTTAGTTTTCATGGTTTGATAGCCTGGTGTTTATATAGCAATGCCTTTTAGTACTGTGTGGGGTGCTACGGCCTGACTTTCAAAATTTTAGCACCTATAATCACGGCTGGCATAGAGTTGGTACCCAACAAATATTTGTGAAATATCTGTCAATAAATAAAATTGCTACAGATTCATGTGGTTATTTTTCTTTATTGGTAGACTCTTGGTATTTGGGATTGCAATGTTCCCTTTGATTGTGGAAAAGATACTTTATGCTCTCCTAATTCCAAAGAGTGATTGGGAATTTAAACCTGAACTGTATTTCCTCTCTCCTGGACAACCTCCCGAAGACCCTCGTACCAGCCTATTGATCATCAATAACACAGGTGAAGAGAAGAACAAAGTTTTCATCCAGAAATAAGTTATTTTTATGTAGAGAGGAAAAAACAAATCATAAGAGAAGAAAATGTGTATTTAGACTTCATTTATAGAAAATAGCTGAGGTACAGTGCATATTTGCTCTGATTTTGGAGATGATGGAGATCGTGGGATAAGACAGAAGGAGCGTGGGTTAGTCACTATATAACCTGGTTAAAGGAGAACTGCCTATCTACCTGACCACCCTAAACAATTATGTGAGAGAGAAATAAACTTCTCTCTTGACTGAACCACTCTATTTGAGATCTCCTTGTTACAGCAGCCTAACCTGTTCCATAAATATTATACAAACTGATTGACATGTAAAGAATGCATTCTTATACCCTATGCCCCTCCAACAGGATCTAGAAAGATTCCTTAAGACAATTTGATACCCATACTCTTGTTATCCTAAATTATGGATAATTGGTTTTGTCTAACTGCTTATTTAACTTTGAAGAAGCTTTTGTTTCTGCCTAAGATGTAAAATATATGTATGTATTCAGCATAGGAGACCTCTCTTGACGAGTACCCCAGCCCATTCTTATATTCATATACAGTTGTGACTCAAGGTTATAGATTTTCCTCTTTAAACAAAGGTGGTCTTTTAACTTCTGGTTTTCATTCTTTTCAATTTGGGTTTTAGAAAGTAAGTTTTATTCACTCTGCTACCTTAAAATGGAAATTTTTGTGAATTATATATTTTATTTCTAAGATCTAGAAATTTTCAGCCTGTCATTGTCAGCCTACTCATTTTTATTTTTCAGTCTATTATTGTCTCATCTATATACTTTCCTCTCCAGTTACTCTAAGAACAATATGCTTGGATTAACTTATTTATTTTTCTTCTCTGTACTCAGTTGTGAGGTATTTTGTGATTTGAGTTTGGGGCTTCTCTGCCATCTTGTTCCTCTTTTCTCAAAGTATGATGACTTTTGGTAAGACGTTCTTCATGAAATCAGGGAATCCCTGTTTGCCTAAGGGAATGTGGGTAACCTTTAAGGTTTCCTACCTTAGGTGACTGGAGATGGAGTGTGGATGCATGGAAAGCTTATTTTCTGTGTGTACGTTCCTCTCCCCCCTGGTGGGAATGCTGATTTATCTGGGGCTTGGTCCTGTTTTATGATCCCAGAACGCCTTCTGGGTGTCCCCAGTACGAACTCCCTTTCAAAGTCCAAATGAGCAAAAAATGAGAGTCCCCTTTTTTTCTTTTCCCATTCCATCCTGTCAATTGTCTGGAGTTACTTTAGATCTCACCCTGTTGTTTTCCCCAAATAATATCTCTTAAAAAGTAAATCTGAGGACTTGTATGCTGGGGACGACTGCAGTTGCTGCCCACTCCATGTGGACCACGGGGAGAGAACTGTGGTCACTTTGTTCCAGGCGTGGTTAACCAGTTAATGAGCATGGCTGTGGCTCCGGAGCCACTTTGCCCCCTTGAATTTGTCCACTCTGAGTTTCCATATCCTGGACATTAGTTTTACCTTTGCAGTTGTTTGCTCTTGTGTGCTCTAGAATGTGGGTTTTCTTAGCTCTTATTTCTCCGTCAAAAAATCTCACCTGCTTTCTCCTTTAGGGGCCTATCAAAAACTTTGGTCTGATAGTGGCACTCTTTTCATTTCTTACTATATATATATATATATATATATATATTTCATTTCTTACTAAATATATATGTATATTTAGGGAATAGATATGTATATAAAATATATGGTTTTTTTCCTTAAAGATTTATTTATTTATTTTTAAAGATTCTACTCATTTATTTGTCAGAGAGAGAGAGAAAGAGAGCACAAGCAGGGGGAGCTGCAGGTAGAGGGAAAAGGAGAAGCAGCCTCCCCACTGAGCAGAAAGCACACATGGAGCTCCATCCCAGGACCCTGGGATCATGACCTGAGCCGAAGGCAGATGCTTAACCGACTGAGCCACCCAGACGCACCTAGAATTATCTTGTTTTAATGGTCACATACATGTTAACTTGCACTAAACAGAATTATAAAGCTAACTCATCACAGCATAGGACTTGATCAATAGAAGATGGTAAAGTGAGCCAATTTTATTATTGTGATGCCCAAAGACACAGGACTTCACATAATATTCTATAAGTATTGACTTTAAATTGTGTATGTGGTTTATTTTAAAAATTTGACATATATGTTCTTGCTTTCTATGGCCCTCTGTTATTGATTTCATACTAGAATCAAATATTGAAGATTTTATACAGTCAGTGAAGCATCAAAATATACTTTTGGAAGTAGATGACTTTGCAAACAGAAACGGCACTGATGACCTGTCGTACAATGGAGCTATCATAGTTTCTGGTAAACAAAAGGTATTTTGCATCTTGGTTTTGCTTTCATGAAAAAAAGTAATAAAGTGTTACATTTTTAACTGTTTTAAATGGCGGTCAACCCAGCTAGTATATAGCAACTTGATTTAAAAACATTTGGGGTCATTACTGAATAAACTGAAGTTTAAATAAGCTTTTGTAAAACATTTTCAATCTTAACTTTGGAATTAGATGATTTTTACATTTGAAAGTAGCTAAGTGTAATTGCATTATTCAGATTCAATAAAATATTAGACCGTATAAATACCAACCATGACTTTAAAGAATTTTCTTCAATGGCTGACTACTCAAAAGTTGTTTTCATATACAGTTGACCCTTAAGGTGTTAGGGGCGCCGAACCCCTGCACAGTTGAAAATCTGCATATAACTTTTAGCTCCCTAAAAGCTTACCCCCTAAGAGCCTACTGTTGACTGAAAGCCTTACCAATAACTTAAACAGTCGATTAACACATACTTTGTGTGTTATATGTATTATATACTATGTTCTTGCAATAAGGTAAGCTAGAGAAAAGACAATGTTATTAAAATCATTAGGAAGAGAAAATGCATTTACACCACTGTACTATATTTATCAGAAAAAATTCATGTATAAGTGAAGAGTGTAGTTCAAAACCATGTTGTTCCAGGGGCAACTGTATTGAGAATATACATTAAATACTATAAACGTCACATGAAATCTCTGAGAGAAAAGTGTTTTCAGTCTACTGTTAGCTTGTTTCAATTTTGGCAAAAGAGTCCAAGGGGAAGAGATTGTTCCAGGTACAAGACTATTGAAAATACATCCTAAATGAAAATAAAACCCTGAGTCTTACTTAAAAGCCAGTGAAAAGCTGGGAGCCCACATGAAATGAACTACCTCATTGTTTCTGGCTACAAGGAAAATAAAAACCAAAACAAAAGCTTTGTAAGGTATGTCATTGAATCCAGTTCCATCTAAACTAAGTACATGGTAAAAAATGCAGTCTTAGTCGGTTGCACATGTGAAACTAATGTAGCATTGTCTGTCAACTATACTTCAACTCAAAAAAAAAAAGTAATCTCTTTGTGCCAACTGTAGGAAACTGCATTGCTTGGCAATTGCTTTGTTACTAATCTAACATATTTATTACCTGAACCAATAGAATATTTAAACCATACTGACCCTCTTGATAAATGCATAAACATTTTCATAAACATAAAGAATATAAACATTGTCTTAGAAAGCATAAAAATGGCTCACTGGCAGTGTAACCGTGAATATTTTATGCACCCTGTGCTTATCTCCTACCCAGGAAGTCAGAGCTCCTTTGCTTGCTCACTATAAACTGACTGTGTCTCCTTATCGGGGCTACTTTTATATTCAGTTATTTGAAATTTCCTCATCAGCAAAATGAGGACAAAACGATCTAAAATTAGTAATACTAAGAAAAAATCATATTGCTGGCTATACAACCAATTTATTATCCCCTTTCACAGATGAGGAAGCTGAAGCTCAGAAAGGTCAGTTAACTTGAGGATGATCACAGAGTGTGGCACTACTGGGATTTTAATATAAAAACTTTTTCTTCTTTAATGACATAGAATTAACATCATTTTATTTGTTTTTGTTTTATTCAAAGGATTACAGATTTTCAGTTGCATGCAATACCTTGAGACTGCACTGTTTTCCTATTCTTGTGAATATTATTAGCAATGGGCTACTTCGAATGTTTAATTGTACACAAAATATTCGAATTGAGAGAAGCCCATATCCTTTTGTAAGTATTGGATTTACTCATTCTAAACAATTAAGAATTTGGCAAGCAATCTACATTTTCCCTCCGTAGCTTTTAAATATTCATCATTGATTGTTAATCCTAAAAATTTTTTTGTCCTAACATTTTAAACATTATATCTAACAAAATATGATTTTTCCCCTTGGTTTTATCAAAGAATGCTCATGGGGGGAATACTTTTCTTTTTTTTTTTTTTTTTAAAGATTTTATTTATTTATTTGACAGAGAGAGACACAGCGAGAGAGGGAACACAAGCAGAGGGAGTAGCAGGCTTCCTGTGGAGCAGGGAGCCTGATGCGGGGCTCGATCCCAGGACCCTGGGATCATGACCTGAGCCGAAGGCAGACGCTTAACGACTGAGCCACCCAGGCGCCCCGGGGGGAATACTTTTCAATATTATGTCATAGTCTTCTAGAGAATCTTCTGCAAAGATACAGACTTGATTGCAGAAGTGTATTGGAGAGAGTGTGAATGTGGCTCTGTGTGTGTGTGTGTGTGTGTGTGTGTGTGTGTACACTGAATTGGAAATCAAGAACACTTGTAAAACAGCTTTAGAATCTTGTAAGTCTAATCTAATTTGTTGGTGGACCATTCATCGACTAAATGGGTAGTAGATTGATATGAAGGAGAATTTGCCAGTTCTCGGGCTGTATGCCTTCTGGTTAATTTCTTCACCCACCCCTAGTTGTGTGCATTGTATGGGTATCTGATGCACATGGGCTGCGTCTTCAGGGTTTTTGTCAGCTGGCTATAGCCTGGATTTAGATGACAGGAAGCAGTAGTGGGAGCCAGGAGAGCAGGAGAATCCTGCAGCCTGGGCTCCAGGCACATTGCTTCCTCCCTTTGTGCCTCCCCTGCCGCACCCCCCCCCCCCGGCCCAGAAGTGACAGTGTCTTCTTGCTTCATCCTTGTTGGCTTCTCTTATCTTCCCACACATGTAGCCCTTGCATGAGTATTTTCTATTTGAAGTCCTGAAGGTAGTAATGGTTTTATGGTTAGACCCTGATATTCAAGAGGGATCTCTTAAAGCTGACTCAAACTGTTTTAAATCAGGAGACTGGAAGAGCAGTACATAGGATTAGAAATGGAGCCATCAAAAAGGGAAGCCCATTTTGTGACAAAGGGGTTGAATTCAGTTTTGGCTTTCCCGCATTTGTGATGCTGGAGGGACGAGCAAGAGCAAATGGACAGATTATACTTGAGTGGTCAGCGATGGACACATGCACCATTGAGTTGAAGCCCCCACTGACCGTGAGAGCTGGGACAGCGCAAGGGTAGGGGAGTCTGAAGGGAACTCTCCAGAAAGTAGAACCAACTGGCAGTAGAAAGACACAGATGTTATCCACTCTTGGTCCTTTAGTTTTCTCATGTCATTACTTGTTTACTCAGGATCAAATAAAGTTGGATCCCAGTTACTCTCTTAGGCATCCCGAATGGCACAAACCTTTCTTCTCTCAGCCATTTCTATGAAGGCAGTAATGGATTTTTGTACCTGGCGAAACATTCAAATTGATCCTTATAGCCTCTAAAGCCTTAAGTAAAGCTTGAGAACTGTAGGATTACTTTGAGACAGGCTACTGCACTGCTGGACTGTGATTATATCCAAGACGCAGTCCTGTACCTAAGCATGGGCCCAGCCTCAGGCAGACACGGATTTGGGGATGGTGATTCAAAGTTGTCTCCTTCCCCGCAAGCTTGGTGGCATCCAGTTTTCTTTTTAGCTCTTTTGCTTCCAAATATATCCGACCAGCTGCTGATGGCTTCACATATCTGTAACAAGGTTAGCTGAGAAAGACATGCTGCTCGGGCCTGAGTGATCTGTTTCTCCGGGATCGTAAGTCCCAAATTATTATTTTTTGCACTGTGGCCAAAGCACATGACATAAAATTCACTATCTTGACCATTTTTAAGTGTACAGTTCAATAGTGTCAAGCATATTCACATTATTGTGAAACAGATCTCTTACATTTTTTCATCTTGCAAAACTAAAACGGCCTTGTCCCTTGTCCCCAGCCCCCGGCAACCATCATCCCACCTTCTGTTTCTGTTAATTTAAGTACTTTTGATACCTCATATAAGGACAGTCATATAGTATTTGGTTTTTTGTGACTGGCTTATTTTCCTTAGAATAATGTCCTTGAAATTCATCCATGTTGCAACACGTAACAGGATTTCCTTCCTTCTAGAGGCTGAATAATATTCCACTGTATGTATATACCATGTCTTGTTTACCTCTTTATCTGTTGACGGACATTTGGATTGCTTCCACCTCTTGGCTATTATGATTAGTGCTCCTATGAACATGTGTGGGAAGATATCTCTTTGAGACTCTGCTTTCAGTTCTTTTCGATATATACCCTGAAGTGGGTCCTAAGTGATATTTTACTTCTCTTTTTTTTTCTAGGAGTTGTCACACATCCTTCCCACATTCATGCATAGATGTTGCTGAAATAAGGCATACACTTTTATTTTTATTTTTTAATACTGTAAAATAGTATAATACTATAGTATAATACTATAAAGTACTATAAAAAATACTATATTTTTTAATACTTTAAAAAGTGTATGTTAATGATAATTAGTATTTGTTTAATTTTTTAATTTCAATTTTAATTTTTTTATTAGTTTTAGAGGTAGAATTTAGTGAGTCATCAGTGGCATATAACACCCAGTGCTCATTCCATCAAGCGCCCTCCTTAATATTCATCGCCTAATTACCCCTCCTCCCCCACCCACCTCCCCTCCAGCAACCCTCAGTTTGTTTCCTTTAGTTAAGAGTCTCTTATGGTTTGCCTCCCTCTCTGTTTTCCTCTTAATTATTTTTCCTTCCCTTTCCCTATGTTCATCTGTTTTGTTTCTTAAATTCCACATATGAGTGAAATCATATGGTAGTTTTTCTCTGACTTATTTCGCTTACCATAATACCCGCTAGTTTCACCCACATTATGGCAAATGGCAAGATGTCATTCTTTCTGATGGCTGTGTAACATTCCATTGTTTACCATATATACCACATCTTCTCTATCCATTCATCTGTCGATGGACATCTGGGCTCTTTCCATAGTTTGGCTATTGTGGGCGTTGCTGCTATAAACACTGGGGTGCATGTACCTCTTCAAATCACTATGTTTTGATCCTTTGGATAAATACCTAGGATTTATTGGTATATAAATACCTATGACCCAATTGCTGGGTCGTAGGGCAGCTCTATTTTTAACTTTTTGAGGAACCTCCATACTGTTTTCCAAAGTGGCTGCACCAGCTTGCATTCCCACCAACAGTGTAGGAGGGTTCCCCTTTCTCCACATCCTCACCAACATCTGTTGTTTCCTTAGTTGTTAATTTTAGCCATGCTGACTGGTGTGAGGTGGTATCTCATTGTGGTTTTAATTTGTATTTCCCTGATGCCAAGTGATGTTGAGCATTTTTTCATGTGTCTGCTATAAAAAGAATTAATACCTATTCTTCTGAAACTGTTTCAAAAACTAGAAATGGAAGGAAAACTTCCATATTCTTTCTATGAGGCCAGCATTACCTTGATCCCCAAACCAGACAAAGACCCCACCCAAAAGGAGAATTACAGGTCAATATCCCTGATGAGCATGGATGCAAAAATTCTCACCAAGATACTAGCTAATAGGATCGAACAGTACATTAAAAGGATTATTCACCACAATCACATGGGATTTATTCCTGGGCCTCAAGGGTGGCTCAACATGCTCAAATCAGTCAGTGTGATAACACCACATTGGTATTTGTTTCAATTTTTAAAATATTCAGAAGTTTAAAGTACCTTTTATATTTACAGAATTATATCTTCTTCTGGACTGGACTGCCAGAAGGTTCCATGTTCTTGTTTTGGGTTGTGTGCAGCATTTCACCTTACATCTCCATGAGCAGTATCAGCGATTACAAAGTAAGAGAAGGGGGAAAAAAAGAGAAACTTCAAGGACTCCAGTAATTGTGTTTTAAATGCTATGTGTTCAAAATGTTTTCCTGTGAGAAAGACATAGAAAGCATATGTCTAATTTAGATAGTGTAGTTAAGCATTATTTCTATCAAGTCAGAAACTTTACTTCTAAAAACACAAAATATTTTTTACTTCAAAATTGCGGGAAACATGCAATAATTTTACAGGATTTCAAATTAATCTAAACTTGTAAAAGGGCTATGATACAACTTTTGACATTATTTCCTAGTGAAAAATAAGAAATCATTGATATTTAAATTGAGGACCAGATGTTAGACTTAAATCCCCTTTCTACTGTGGCAAATAAAATTTTTGGTTATATCTGTACTTGATCGTGTCTGTTATCCAAGGCAAAACAGTTAAATCAGATTTAGATAAGTCATCCTTCACTATTCTGAGCCAGTAACCCCCATAACATATTTGGATAATGAATAATTTATTGTCCTTCAGGTCACAGAATAATATCTCTTTTGAAGGAAGTTTATGCCTTGATTATTATGAGGTCTGCTTTTCTATTCATTATGCGTGAGTTAAAGTTATGTGAGGAATCAAACATATAAAATAAAATAATACTCATTTTCACAATGGCCATCGTTGGCTCTTTAGACCTCAGATTCCAAATAATATATACATAATTAAATTATTAGAAGATTTAAAATGATTTGATTATATTTATCTTAAAATCTCTCCCAATGTGTTTGTTTTGGATTTGGATTTTAACTGAATCTATGTATATCCTGTGTTTTCTCATCAGAAGAGAGCTAAGTCCCAGCTATGGATTTCAGGCCTCTACCCTTCTGCCTACTGGTGTGGGCAGGCACTGGTGGATATTAGCGTCTTCATTTTTCTTCTCCTTTCAATGTATTTAATTTTTTACATAGCCAACATAACGGAGATTTATATCACAAGTCGAATTTTGTTTGGTTTGGTAAGTAACACATTATATAGACAGTATCTTATAAAGTAATTCATGATAAATTATAACATTTGATATTTTGTATAAGCAAGATGTTTTCATACTTATTTTGTCATAAACTAAAACAAAAAAAGTTCAAAATGCACGTGCAATAAGATTTTTTTTTAAAGATTTTTATTTTTTTGAAAGAGAGCACGAGCAGGGGGAGGGGCAGAGAGAGAGGGAGAAGCAGACTCCCCGCTGAGCAGGGTGCCTGATGCCAGGACCCTGAGATCATGACCTGAGCCAAAGTCAGATGCTTAACCGACTGAGCCAGCCAGGCACCCCTGAAATAAGATATTTAAAAATATTTGTAATTTAATTTTTCTTTCCGTTAATACTTCAGTGTTTGACTTTGATTATTTGTATTATTTTCAGGTTGTATTTGGGCTCGGTTATGCAGCTTCACTTGTCTTCTTGACATATGTGATATCATTTATTTTTCGCAAGTGGAGAAAAAATAGTGGCCTTTGGTCATTTTGCTTCTACATTGTAAGTACATATACAAACATAGAGAGATGAGTAACTTTCAGTGTAACATTAAATATAATCACCTTTGGCTTGGGAAATGTTACAGTATAATACACATTTATAATTTCTAATTATTTTCCCTTTTTCTTTCACATGTATATCTATTTCAGTGTCCTTGTCTATTGCATTTTTATACCACTGAAAAGCTACATATTTATGGAATATTGAAATGAAGGCAGACGCTTAAGGACTGAGCCATGCAGTCGCCCCCATAATTCACCCAATTTTATAGAGGGGAAAAAATTCAGGAATTCATTTAAGGCCACGTAAAAATCAGTGATGATTCAAGAATAAAACTGAGGTCTCAGACCTTATGTCATTCCTGATGTCAAAAAAATATGAGATAGTAGGATGGTTGACAATACTATTTTAAAGTTTATGTTGATCAACATCTTGATTTGAGTGGGCTGAATTATACATCTTCACGGAGACCTCAAGCAGTTTGCAATAATTTTATGCCTGATACAAAGAACTTATAATTTCATTTAAAATATGTGTTGAGGATATGTACTGTGATAATTGACCTTTCATCATGCAGTTTGTATCAATTTAAACTATGCTAGTCTTAGGATTCCCAGATCATATATCAAAATGTATCAGATGATGGTAAGTGCAGTTGCCCTTTTGTGATCTTGGGTAAATTTGTAAGGAAAGTATACTAAAGTCCCCTCATCACTGAGTGAAGCCACACTCAGCTGTTAATTTGTTTCTAGAGTCCAGTGGACTCTCCTAGCCCACGGGGTGTGGTCCTTCATGGGTATCTTAGGCCCTTGTCTAATACGGAAGTACCTTTCAGCCTATGGTGGGGTATGGTAGTGGATATTAGCATGCTGAGCGATAGCATGTTTCCTTTGTGCAGTTTGCAATCCTCTCTTGTTCCAGTGGATGAGAAAGAAGGAAAAAACAACTCACAAAAGAAGAAACTTGGAGGCTTGGTAGAGTAAGAGAAGTTAGCTAAGTGGACCAATAGACTTGTAGTTATCAAAAATAAGGAGCTGGGAGAAAAATTAGACACATGTGATGTCATGGAAACCAAGAGGAGAGAAATAACGTAAACGTGGATAATCACGCAAAACCTTTGCGGAGAAATCGTGGTGGTTCCAAAATGAGAAAAATTTTTTGGACTTGCCATCTAAAATGCTTATTGTGCTCTTACTGAACACTTGATTACAAGTTACTGGTTTTATTCACAATTGTTTTTTGTTTGTAGATTACACATTTCCCCCAAACTGTAAGTTCACTTAGTAGTCACACAACATTCCCCTGCATAACAATCCCACAAAACAGTATAGCCTTCTAACCTAAAGACTTAGGAATCACACGCACGTAGGGTTTTGAATTCCAACTTTGTCACTCACTAACTGGTCTTGAGGATGTTATTTGTTTCTCTGAACCGTAGATTTCTCATATGGAAGGAAGGGATAGTAAGAATGACCACATTATGGAGTTGTTGGGATTAAAGCAAACAGTGCATGCTAAATTCTTAATGCCTGGTGTTTTGTGTAATATTCAGTGAATTTAGTAGTTATAATTCTTAGTGTTTTTATTATAATTCATACATTAGTAAGATCAAGCAAAAGTTCAATACAGTGCTCAACACATACTTGCTGACTGATAAACTGATCCTTAAAACAGAACAATGAAAAATTATCTTTATCCCCCATCCCACATTTACCAGTATTTTAAAAGAAAATAAATCCATTGCAATCAAAATGCACAGTCTCGATAAAATTATTTGTTTGGAATGGGGAAGAAATGGAGCAGGGATGACATTTAGAAAGCTTTAGTCTAAGTGGGAGGCAGTATGGACTTTTTAAAATAACCACCTGTCTAGCTTTCCATCCTATACAGGTTTTTATACATTCACAATATTGTTACCTTAGTAATATAAAGGTAAATTTCTCTCTTTATCCTCTTGTCTTAGATTACACTTAATGAATGCACTGTCAGAAAGTCTACCTGGTCACTTTAACATTCACCTTAATCTCCAGATTTTTATCTAAAATTTTTCTGTTGGGTAGCCAAAGGTCACATTTATTCTCATTAACAAAAACCCCTCACTTCCCTTATCCCTCTGAAAGTGGTGAATCTGTATGTGGGAAAATTCTGATGTATATGATGAGACCACCTACGTCTTAAAAATTTACCTAATATCAGTCGACTGCATATGTCTGACATGCGATATGTTTTAACTTGCCTTGTAGGCCTCAATCATCATGTTTGACATTATGCTGATTCACTTCAACTTGCCTACCTTGATTTCTACCATGGTTTTAGTTCCCTCAACCACCATGGGTGGATTTCTAGCTTTTTTGGCACAGGTAAGAAATATTACCAACCGTGTCGTTAATTCTGAATACGTAGCCTATTAAAGTGCTTAGCCCCGAATCTATAAAGATAGAACGCAGGCTAGTGGTTTCCTGGGGTTGGAGTGGGAATGGGGATTGACCACAAATGCATATGAGGTATCTCTTTGGGGTGATAGAAATGTTATTAAGTTGAATTGTGGTGATGTTCTCCCAACTCTGTAAATTTACTAAAAATCTTTGAATTGTATGCTTAAAATGAGTGATTTTTATGGCATGAAAAATTAATCTCAATAAAGCTGTTTAAAAAGCTTTACCATATGCCCTATGCAAAACATAAGCATTGTCAAATGCTATTCAAAACTAATTCCAGATTGAAAAAATGTTGCCTAGTTTAATGGGTATTCATTATCCATTGTGAGGATAAAATCATATACAATACCATTTATTTGTTCACAAATATATATTAAACAGTATTCTGTGTTAGTCACTGTGCTGGTCATTGGTGACACCTGATGAACAAGACAGCACAGTCCATCCTTCCACAGAGCTTGGTGGAGTTGAAGAGCTCAAGTCAATGCAAAAGGGCCTAAAGGATCCAAAGAAGAAGGGCAGAGTGCCAAGGGCAGGGTCCAAAGCATAGCTGACACAATCTAGAGAGAGAATTCTTGGCAGGGGGGGAAGCAATGCTGTTAAACAGAATCCTGAAGAATGAGTCAGAATTAATTAGCTGGAGAGTGGGGCAGAAGGTAAGCATGTTCTCTGGAAAGAAGTGAAGGCAGTGAAGCAGGAGAGACCAGGAGGCATTAAAGAAGGTTGGATTCAAATGGAAAGACGTGTACGATGGGATGAGCCCAAGAGCTCAGACAGGAGCATACTCTTTAGAGCCCCGCATCATCCTGGATGATACTGCAAAGAAAGTAGAAAAAGCTGCCCTAATCATTTGTGTTCTTGGGAACTTGCGAAAGCCTTCTGTCTGCAAAAGCACTTTTCCATTGATTGAGCAACACTTAGAATTCTCAACTGGAGACTCATTCCTTTGCTTAAAGCATTTCTTTCCTAGGATATAAGCAGACCTACAAAGTGAACTACATTAACCTAGATCTGTCATACATTGTTTAGGAGGAATGAGTTACTTTCTGAATGCAATGATTGATGAAGAAAGAGTAACATGATGGGACTAATTATTTTGGTGGGCAAGTCACCACCTGGGTAGGAAGGGGCCCTGAAAAGGCTGTTGAGGGACATTTAGGACAAATATTGTCAACCCCTATTATTTGTCACAATGCAGGCTCCTCTCTCCGCTATGCTTTCAGTAGACTTGAGGCAAACCTTAAACCAAAACATTAAAGAAAAAAATTGGAAAAGAAGAACAGACACAGGTTACCTGTTCACCAGGAGACAGCATTGAGTGGGGGTCCCCTTTCTTTTCTGCAGGGAATTGCTTGTCACCAGTGCACACAGGGGAATCACACTTAATGAAGGAAGTATGTAATATGTGGAATTCCATATTATCTAAATGCAAATCATAAAGCTGATGAACTTGCACTCAGCTGTTTTTCTTTTTGTCTTTGCAGAGAGCTTACGAGCACCAACCAAAATACCCAGACCACAGATATGACCCAAGCGGAGCTGATCTTCTAGTATGCCTAATAGTAAGAAGGCCTTTCTACCTGTCCACCTATTTTTTTTTTTTTTGGATAGTTAGCATTTACTATCATAACTATTTGGTTTGTCTGATGTGTGCCAACTTTGAAAGCACTTTTAATATACTCTCAGAATAAGACAATTCAGATATGATTCCAAATCACAAGTTACTTTTTATGGGCACGCGTGGACTGTGTAGGTCCAGAGTGTAATATAAAATTAATTTTTCATGTTTATTTATCCTGTTTATTGCCACCTCCAAATTTGAGAGAGCTTGTAAGAAATATAGGTGCAATATAACTGAAATCCTTTGAATTAAAGATAAAAAGGACAAAGTTGAATAATAAAAATGAAAGGGAAAAATGATTATATTGGTATATTTAAGCTGAAGAAAGCTACTGGCTCTGAATACAATGTGTCTCTACTTTTCTAGGCATAGGAGCAAATATGGACAGAAGGGCCTGCCCCTGTGGCATTTAAATTGTGGTGGAAGGAGACCAATAATAAATTAAATAGATAATATATATCGTGTCAGATGGGTGGTCAGGAAAAGCCTGATTGAGAAGTAAAGATCTGAGGGAGGCAAGGAGGCAAGCTACAGGGATAACTTGGGGAAGAACTTTCTAGTAGGAGGGGCACAGGTGATGCTGGCTTGTTCCAGGGTCAGCCAGGAGGCCAGTGTGGTGGTGGCCGAGTGACCAAGGGGAGAGTGGTACAAGAGGAGATCATGGAAGTCACAGGGTCCAGTGCAGGGTGTACAGAGGGGGCTACAAAGAGCAGTCTCGGTCACTATAAGAACTTTAACTTTTCTCTGAGTCACCGAGGAGTCATTGGGGGGTTTTAAGCAAAACAATATGATCAGACTTATTTTTTAAAAGAGTACTTCTAGTGATGGTATTGAGAATAGGTGTTTGGGGCACAGGGAGAAGAGGAAGGAGACCAGGTAACAAGGTGTTGCAGTATTATAATGGGAAAGTATGATGGCCTGGACCTGGGTGGCAGCAGCACAGGCAGGGGCGGGAAGTTGGGTTCTGGGTAATTTTGAAGGTAGAGCAGATAGAATTTGTTGACAGACAGGATGTGGATTGTGAGAAGAAAGGAGAGAGGTGCCACTAAACTGGATTGTCATTGTACAGCTGGATTTCTCCCCTGATTTGTAAAAATGTTTCCCATGTATTTTACTTGAAGACAAAGACCACCAATTTCATGCAGATGTTTAAGTAATATTTGTGAACTTATGCCTATATATAACTGTTTTTCTTTGCTCCTAGCCTTACTTGCAGGCTTTGATATTTGTTTTTATCCTAAGATGCATGGAAACAAAATGTGGAAAGAAAATAATGCGAAAGGATCCTGTTTTCAGGTTGGGATAAAACTTAATTTCGAACTTAATATCATATTTTAACGTTCCTCCATAGTGGGCTGCACTACTGACCTGTTCATGTGGATTGATATTTATGACGTAAGCAGCATGCTGATTTTCATGATGATCCATGGATTGCTGCTGGCTGACTGCCTGGAAATAGGACTCTCAGTCAGAGTTCTGCCACGAACCAGTGGAGGGAGGTTTTCAGTTCCACAGAAATTTAATGAACACCCAAATATGCCATTTTCCCATCTAAGATGCTCACACATCCTTGAACAGAGGAGATAGGACGGAAGTGGTCGAGCAACCTACCATAGTTCAGAGTGTTCCATAAGGTGGACATTATATAGGGGCTGTCGGAGGGGCAAACAGAAAAGATGCTGAGGGCAAATGTCTGTGTGATTAAGATGGGCTCAGAGTCAAGAGACAAAATGTAGGTGACCCTGGTTTTTAAAGAAGCAGCAGTAGTTGCCAGCACATTTGTCAGGGTCAAAGAGTCTAACGAGGAAGAATGACAATAACGAGAAAGGGATCCTGTGTTGGGGATGGGAATTCTTGGTAAAAGCAGAAGCAGTATTCACAGGGCCATTACCATCACCAGCGTATGGAGAGAAAGGATGGTAAAACCACAGAGAAGCTGATGTGGGGGATATCCTCACTAACTAAAAAACCCTATGTCCTACATTTCATTTTCTCCACAGAATTTACCCCCAAAGTAGAGGTGCTCGACCTAATCCTGAAGAACCTGTCGATGAGGATGAAGATATTAAAGCAGAAAGGCAAAAAGTAGCAGCTGCCCTGACCATTTCACACACAGACGAGGTAGGAAAGCAAGTGACATGGGCACGGGGGGGCTCAGTCTGTTGGGCGTCTGCCTTCGGCTCAGGTCATGATCCTGGAGTCCTGGGGTCAAGCCCCACGTCGGGCTCCCTGCTTGGCGGAGAGCCTGCTTCTCCTCCCTCTGCTGCTCCCCCCGCTTGTGCTCTCTCTCTCGCTCACTCTCTCTCAAATGAATAAAAATATAAAAAGAAAGAAAGAAAAGCAAGTGACAAAGTGGATGTTAATGGACCTATATTCAAGAACTATCAAGAAGAGAGGTCGATATGCTGGTTTTCATTTCGAAAGTTTGGAGCTTGCTGTATTTTCATAATTCTTAAATATGGAGGCACTTCTTTGGAGTATCCTGGAAGCTCAAAGGAACACACTGAACACAATGGTTTTATTGTTCTTTAGAGGAAAATGGGCTTTGATAAGTAGAGCTCTAATTTCAAAACCAAAAATTTCATGAGTTGGAGAATTTATGTGAGATTTGTTAAAAATGCTGAATGGGGATTAAGATTTGAAGGGTTATTCTTTTGTCTGGCTTAGATGTTGTGATGTGCCCATGAGGCTAGACCTTTCTGGGAAGGCAATGAGCCAGTTTCCATGAAGCTGTACTGTTTTATTTTATTTTTTTAAGATTTTATATATTTATTTGCAAGAGAAAGAGAGAGAGAGTGAGTGGGCACAAGCAGGGCGTAGGGACAGAGGCAGAGGGAGAAACAGACTCCTGCTGAGCAGAGAGCCCAATGTCGGGCTCCATCCCAGGACCCCAGGATCATGACCTGAGCCGAAGGTAGATGCTTAACCGACTGAGCCACCCAGGTGCCCCTATACTGTTTTACTTTATTTTATTATTTTTTAAAAGATTTTATTTATTTATTTGACAGAGAGACAGAGAGAGAGAGCACAAGTAGGCAGAGCATCAAGCAGAGGGAGAGGGAGAAGCAGGCTCTCTGCTGAGCAGGGAGCCTGACGCGAGGCTTGATCCCAGGACCCCGGGATCATGACCTGAGCCAAAGGCAGACACTTAACTGACTGAGTCAACCAGGCGCCCCATACTGTTTTATTTTAGAAGATAGATTTAAGAGACTTAGAGATATTGTTGACATCAGTGAATGCAGGTTATATTTGAAACAAGCAGTATAGATTACTGTCAGTTTAACATATACTTCGTTTTGGAGCACCTGGGTGGCTCAGTCCATTAAGCATCTGACTCTTGATTTTGGCTCAGGTCATGTTCTCAGGGTGGTGGGATCAAGCCCTGTGTTGGGCTCCACGCTCAGTGGGGAGTCTAGTTCAGATTCTCCCGCTCCTTCTGCCCCTCCCAGTGTGCTCTCTCTCTCTCTGTCTCAAAATAAATGAATAAGTCTTTTTTTTTTAATTTAAAAAATAAAAATAAAATATACTTTGTTTTATGATATAGAGTAAGAAAATTTTCAGTAATGAGAACATAGGAACATAAAGTCCCTGAAGGTTAAGAGGAAAATCACACTGTCCTCTATTCCAGAAACCTGTCATAATTGCTAGCTGTCTACACAAAGAGTATGCAGGTCAGAAGAAAAGTTGCTTCTCAAAGAGGAAGAAGAAAATAGCAGCAAGAAATATCTCCTTCTGTGTTAAAAAAGGTTTGGAAGAATCACTTAATTTTATTCACCATTATTTCAGAAATACCCACTGAACATCTCTGTTATAGGCATCATTGTACTTGCTGAAGCATGCATGCATGCATGCATTCCTTCATTCAACATATATTTCTTGAGTATGCCAGGGACTGCTTTGTGTTCTGGAATATAATCATGACAGAAATAGGAAAGTCCCTGTCCTCATGGATTTTACCTCCTAAGAGAGGGTCAAAAACCAAAAATATCTTATCAAGAAAAGTGTCAGGTATCACAGAAGCAAGTTCTGTGTGGGGCATTCAAATGTGTAGAATGACATGAGTGACTTGGGGCTGCATTCACTTAGGGTTCGGGAAAACCTTTCTGGAGCAGTAACATTTAAGACATGACCTGAGTGATGAGAAGGGTCTCCATCTATGTGAGCACGCAGAGATAAGGACACCCAGACAGAGAGAAGAGCGAGGGCAGGAACTCAGAGCTGGGGCTGCCTTTGGAATGATCGAGGCGTGAAGAGGCAGTGGATGCATCTACAGGTGAAGGGAGGAAGTCCCAAGAGGGGAGCAGGGCCAGATTGGGTCCCGCCTTGTGAAATACAGCAAAGGGTTTAGATTTTTATATCAAATTAGTGGAATGCCACCGGAGGGTTTTTAGCTAGCTTTTTGTTACCATTTAAGTTTTGAATAAATTGACACATTGGCTATTGTTTGTAAATTTGGGTGGCAGACAAGAGGCTAAGTTTATATCAGTTCAGATGAAAGATGATGGTGGCTTGGATGCAGGTGGGGGAATTTGGGATGGAGAAAATGTCCCTGACTTCCCAAGTTTAGGAATCACTTAAACATGTACTGAGCACATCAGCCATCTACTACCAAAAAGAATCTGGCCCATTTTTAACTGAAAAAGTAATCTGGAAAACAAAGGACTTATTGACATCAAATCCATAAGCTTTTCACTAATATTTCATATAATTATGGGAGTTAGAGAACATGGTTTGGTGAAATGGATTACATATATGTTAAAAATTTCAAAATAGTACTGAGGGGTGTACATATCTCAAAAGGTTTGAAGAAACAGGTTTAGGATAATTCACTTCCCAGATTGATAATCCAGTGATTCTCTTTCAGGTGAAATTTTGGGATTGCTAGGACCCAACGGCGCTGGTAAAAGCTCATCTATTAGAATGATTTCTGGGATCACGAAGCCAACAGCTGGAGAGGTAGTAAGAAATGACACAATGATTTTCATTCACAAAATAGACATTTCATGATAAATATAGGTTATATCTTTGTAAGACTCTACCTTTAGTAATTTAAATAGTTTTCTATAATAAATATGAATTTCTATCATACTTATTGTTTTAGCTTTTTAATTTTTGTGTATTTATCTTTTTAATTAAGAATTTTTATTGAAGTACAATTAACATACAGTGTTATATTACTTTCAGATGTACAATATAATGATTTCAATATTTCTATCACTTGCAACAACATAGATTATAAAGGGTATAATGCTAAGTGAAAGAAGTCAGAGCAAGACAAATACCATAAGATTTCACTCATATAATGTTTCTGTGATGCTCAGAAAATTTAGGTATTTAGTAGCTACATGTCAGTTCTTGAGTGTGAGATTGGAGAAAAGGCTACATGTGTTTCTAAAACTGGTTTACTTTCTTAGGTAGAACTGAAAGGATGTGGTTCAGTTTGGGATCATCAGGCAGACAACACAGTCAACTTCCTGGGATATTGTCCTCAGGAGAACGTGCTCTGGCCCACCCTGACTGCGAGGGAACATCTGGAGGTCTTCGCCACCATCAAAGGGCTGAGGAAAGGGGACTCCACCATTGCCATTTCACGGTAAAGAGAGGTCATGTGATTCCTTTTTGTCCAGAGTCAGGGAGGCTATTCCACTGATGATAATTTCACTGATAAAGAATGGAGAGTAGAGGGGCGCCTGGGTGGCTCACTCGTTAAGTGTCTGCCTTTGGCTCAGGTCATGATGCCAGGGTCCTGGGTTCGAGCCCCGCATCGGGCTCCCTGCTCAGTGGGAAGCCTGCTTCTCCCTCTCGCACTCCTGCTTGTGTTCCCTCTCTTGCTGTGTCTCTGTCAAATAAATAAAATCTAAAAAAAAAAAAAAAAAAGAATGGAGAGTAGAAATGATGTCTGCACCTTTTCAGAGAGTGTCCGCAGCAGAGCAGGAATGGAGGGATGGGCGCTGTTTCCTGCATCCTTGATTGAGGGATCTTTAAAAAAAAATAATTGTATAAAATAATTGACAATGTTAAATGAATGAATAATCATGAATAATCACCCCTTTCAGTTCCAAATTCAAAATTCTAGTTATTCTTTAGAACTTTTTATGAGATGAAAAATCTTTCCTGTTCCGAAATAAACTTTTTCTCTTTAATCATGAGTTTCAGAATAATAGTGCCCAGCTTCCCTCCAATGCTGTTAGTCTTCTGTGGGATTACAGTTTCCAAAGATCCCCTTTTGAACTGACATTCTCCTCCTGTTTTCCATCAGATTGGTGGATACTTTCAAACTGCATGAACAGCTAAATGTTCCGGTGCAGAAATTACCGGCAGGAGCCACCAGAAAGGTAGGTGGGATGTTTGATGTTATTCTGAGGGCTGACGTGGTGGCAGGGAATAAGGTGCTTCTCTGCCTTTCAGTTGTGTTTTGTGCTGAGCGTCCTGGGAAATTCGCCTATCCTGCTTCTGGATGAGCCATCGACAGGCATGGATCCAGCAGGGCAGCGGCAAATGTGGTGAGCATAACCCTCAGAGCCACGAGTATAAACCATGTCAAAGTTGTGTTTTTAGACTGATCCTAGATGGGGCACCTAACTGACTCAGTCAATAGAGCATGCAATTCTAAATCTCAGGGTTGTGATTTCAAGCCCCATGTTGGGTGTTTAGCTTACTTTAAAAAAAAAAAAATTTTAATTAAAAAAAACCCTGATCTTGGAAAATCAAATCCACTCATTTCTAATTTAGTGGAGATAATCCATATCATTAAGAAAATAAATATTTCACAAGTAGATTCTCTGATGTATCATATTCATGTGATATTAATGTTAAAAAAAAACCTCTTAAGCATTTTGTTGGAATTTTAGGTCTTGCAATTTGGAGCTCAATTTTTTTAATTATTGAAGTATATGTAACTGGTTTTCTTTTTTTAAAGTCTATTAACTTACATATTTTGTCCATTTCCTTTTCTTTCCCCCTTTACCAAATCTGTCAAATTTGCTTATCCAGTTTTTCTTAGTTTTTAAATTGTTTTTACTTTCCTTTCTAGGATGTACCATTTGAATTAATAAAATCATCCAATCTAATTTCATATTTGTGACTGTCCAATAGTTTCCCTACTTCTTTAAAGAACTTCATTGTGGAAATTTTATACAGAATTTTTTGGGCTCATTTCAGGCAGATGATCCAGACAGCCATTAAAAACACAGAAAAAGTGGCGCTCCTGACCACCCATTACCTGGCTGAAGCTGAGGCCATATGTGACCGCATTGCTATCATGGTGTCTGGAAGGCTGAGGTGGGTGTCTTTCTGGAGGTTCTGCTTGACCCTCAAATCCCTCAGAATCACTGTGAGCACCTGGAGTTCTTCCCGTCAGCTCACTCAGTGATGCCCTTTCCCCTACATTTGAAATTTAAAAAGAATGTAAAAAATTTAAGGGACAGTGTGTTTTCCAACATGTTTCCCTTCTTCCCATAGGTGCATCGGTTCCATCCAACACCTGAAAAACAAACTTGGCAAGGATTACGTTCTAGAACTGAGAGTGAAGGAAGCTGCCCAAGTGACTTGGGTCCACACCGAGATTCTGAAGCTTTTCCCACAGGCTACACAGCAGGAAAGGTGAAGGAGCTTCTGATGATGGAGAAACTTGTTGGCTTTATCCACTCAGTGGTTTCTTTTCTGCTTTGTGAGGACTTCAGGGTGATTTGACTTCCTAATAAGTTAGGGACCTCAAAAACTGATTTATTGACTCTTCCAGATTATAAGAGATTTGGGAGCCACCCAGGAAGCTGTGTCTCCCCACCCCAGGAAGGCCTGGGGACACCTTACATGGGCCTCCTCAGCCCTCCAAGGCTGGGCTTAGAGCAGCACTTGGAAAAATTGGGGGAAAGGAACTTCTCATGCCTGGAACCCATAGGACCACAGCTGGACCCAGGGCACCCTCCACAGACCTTCCTGAAAATATGTGAAAGATATAACTATTTAAGGTGAATTCCCCTCTTGGAAACAAACAGCAATCATGATTATCAAATAGTCTCCCTCTAATGAGTTTTCATGCCTCAAAATGGAGAATAGAAAGGTGTGTGTGTGTATGTACCTGTATGTATATGTGTGTTTGTGTATGTCTGTGTGTCGGGGGGGAGGGGGCCAAGGAGGTGGAGCAAGAACTGAATTTGGAATTCCTTGGAGGGATAAACACGCCAAAGAAGCAACTGCTATTTCCATTTTAGCACAGCATAAATGTAATGGAATTATCAAAGTCTACACCAGGGCAAGTAACTCAGTCCTGTTCCCACACTCCTGGTGTAACGATGTAGTGGGAAGATCATGAGGGGCAAGGCTGAAGGCTCAGGGGATGGGCTGGAGAGGGCCAGGCCTGGAGGTCTGGGGGCATCACACTGCTCTCTGGGAATGAGCTGAGAATGGGCACGAGGTCGTCAGCTGGAAATGGCACACAGAAGCAAGATGCCACAGATCCCCTCTGGCTCCTCCTCTCTTCAGAGGTCAGGGAAGGTTATAGTTAAAGCCTTTTGAACCCTCCCCATCAGGTCCCTCTTAACCTCACATCTCCTTTTCCTTAGCTTTCTGGTGACAAGAATGAAATATTGAATGAATTAACTGCAACCTAATTTAAGCTAAGCAAAGGGATTAGTTCAGATGTCTGTGTTCAACAACAACAACAACAAAAGGTTTGCATACACTGAGCATAAATGCAATTATTCTGGATTCTTTCTAGAAGAATTATCTCCAACAGCCAGCCACCAAAGACATTTTAAGAATTTTCTATCAGTCATTTTACTTACTTTTTATGTAAGCCATACATTTATTTGTATTACTTTTATTTTCATCAAAGGAAATTGATGTTAATATCAGTATTTATTTTGATGGTCATTTTCTCCCCTTGAAACTCAAGGTCAAATTTGACATTTTCATATTCCCAGGTATTCCTCCTTCTTGGTCTATAAACTACCTTTGGCGGATGTTTACCCTCTATCTCAGACATTTCGCAAATTGGAGGCAGGTAAGAGTTCCCATTGTAAAATAAAACTTTTGAGGAATCAGTTCAGCATCAGGTAATAATTTCGTGGTAGGCAGTTGTGTAATCCATTTTAAAAATATGCAAATTCTTGGGGCGCCTGGGTGGCTCAGTTGGTTAAGCGACTGCCTTCGGCTCAGGTCATGATCCTGGAGTCCCGGGATCGAGTCCCGCATCGGGCTCCCTGCTCAGCAGGGAGTCTGCTTCTCCCTCTGACCCTCCCCCCTCTCATGTGCTCTCTCTCTCTCTCATTCTGTCTCTCAAATAAATTTTTAAAAAAATCTTAAAAAAATAAAATAAAATAAATATAAAAATATGCAAATTCTTAATGGTTTTAAGAATTCTAATGGTAGGTAATGGTGGGATTTAACCCCAACTGTGGTTAATCCAGTTCTCTGGAAAGAGATTTATCTTCAGGGCAGGGACTGAAGCTACAGAAAACACACAGCTGATCTTGGCTGGTTCTACCGTGAATTCATAACATTAACCTCACAAATTCACAACATTAACCTTAGTGGGGGCTGCACTGCCTGTGTGTACAACCCATTTACACCAAGTGTCCTAAATTACTGCTTCACTACTCTTTCCTTCCCTCCTGCTTTTCTCCCTCAATTGATACCCTTGCTTTGTATTTCACTAATAAAATAAAAGCCACAGAAAACCTTCCACCCATGTACCTGCCTCCCTGCGTCTGGGCCATGTGTTCTGCCTTCCTGTTACAGTGAACGAACTGTCTCCTGCTAAGTCCGTCCCCTCCATCGTGCATGACTCCTCTTGCCATTCGACACATTGTCTACTTTTTCTCTTCATCCTCATTTTTCTGCTTTCAACTGGGTCAGTCCCAGCAGCAGACCATCATGGAGTAATTCCTCACACAGCGTAGTGGTGAAGAGCTCCAAGTTCAGTGTCAGCTGGGAGACACTGAGTAAAGCTACTGAATCCCTGCATGTCTAGGTGACCTGTCTCTAAATGAGAGGTAATTTCACTGCCCACTTGGGTTGGGTCATTAGGAAGATTAAATGAATTCATTTGTAAAGTGTTTAGACTTGTACCAGGCTCATTGTGTTTGAGAGAATATGAATCCCCCGTTTACTCCCTCCACTCTGGACACCCTGACTTCCTAGCTCTTCCTAAATGCTACCAGACATGCATACTCCTGCCCCAGGACTTTGCATTTGCTGATCCTTCTTCCTGAAATTCTACTACTTCCAAATATCCGGCTTGTTTTCTCACTTTCAAGTTTCTGCTCAATTCTTACCTTATAACTACGGCCAACCCCAACCATCCTGTTGAAAAAGAGTGCCTGGTACTTCCTGTTTCCTCTACCTGATTTATTTTTCCTCTGTAGTAGCAATCAACATTTCCTTTATCATATATTTAAGTTCTCATTTATTTAATGCCCATATTCCTGCCACTAGAATGCAGAGTTTTATACACAAAGGCAGGGTTTTGTTTTCATTGTTACTCTGTCCCTGGTACCAAGTGTGGCACACACACAGAAGATTCTCAATGTATGAGTGGTGAACTGTGAATATGTGAGTATGTAAATGTGGTTTCCTGGCAAGGATGCCCAGCATCAAGCTGGGCATAGCAGATAAACTGGCTGAAGCCAGTTACACAGAAGCATTGGGTCCTTTCAAAGGGAAAGGAATGGGATTGAAATCTTCCTTGTGTGTAAGAATGTGTCAATCAATTATGTAGTTCCTCAAGGAACTTATGTTTCCCAGGATACATATACTATGTAATAAAACGTATCAAAATGTAATATGAGAAAATTCTCATATCAAGATTAATTTAATTTGTATTTACATTAACTATGAGTTTTCATGATTCCTTTCTTTCACCAAACATTTCCTTATTCAGCTTTATATTCTATTTATATTAATAGTGTGTATTTTTATTTTGTATGACTTTGAAAAAATTCTTGGTAATAATTTGTAAGCATCTACTAGTAATCTTTCTTTTTTCCCCCCCCAGTGAAACATAACTTTAACCTGGAAGAGTACAGCCTCTCTCAGTGCACATTGGAAAAGGTGGGTCAGCTTTTATGGTTTGTATCATTCCTGTAAATTTCACGTGAAAGTAATTATGCATATTTCCTGTTTATTTTGAAGACAATAAACAACTTGATAATTCCTTTTCCTTCTGCATTGTCTCCTATTTAGGTATTTTTAGAGCTTTCTAAGGAGCAGGATCTGGAAAATTTTGAAGAAGAAATTGATACAACCATGAGATGGGAACTCCTCTCTCCTTCAGACGACTTTTAAAAGTTCAAACCTATTAATTCTTGTGTCATATAAGCCTAGGTTCTATGTAATAATTGGCAGTATGTATAATTTTAAAAATCATTAACATCAATATCAGGGTATATTTTGTATATTTGGTCAACAAATGAATACATGTCAAAATTGTTCTTCCCCTTAAATTTAGGAATGATAATCTGTGATAAAGGCAATATAAAGTATTTGTTGGAAAGTTACCTGAAGACCAGATACCAGGTATTGTGGAAATCAAACCACAAGCTTGGAATTTTCTCTGAAGTATAACTTCAAACGTGCTGTATCACTTTGAAATATGACATTTACTAAGAAATTCCTAGCAGAATTATGAAAGATCTATTCAACAGCCAGAAGCTGCAGGATGGCTGCATGCATTTGGGAGGCCTCAGGTTTAGGAGTTTGCTTCAAAACACAAGTAAAACCCAAGAGTCTTCCTCTGAAACCTTTCAGAAATTGTTTTGAAATTCACAGAGTGAGGAGTCCATTGGACTCACCCATGAACAAGCGCGTGCATCAGAAGAGCATTCAAACTTGTGAAAATAAAGGGAGTCACAACAGCATTTGATCAGATTTTTAAGATTTTGAATGTTACTTCATGATTGTGGGGGTGCTGATTTCTCTCATCAGTAGTCGTCTGTGTACAGTTGACCCTTGCACAACACAGGGGTTAGGGGTGACAGACTCCCTGTGCAGTCAAAAATCTGCATATAACTTTTGACTTCCCCCCCCCAGAACTTAACCACTAATAGCCTACTGTTGACCGGAAGCCTTCCCCAAACATAAAGTCAATTAACACAGTTTTGTGTTATATGTATTATATGCTGTATTCTTACAATAAGTCAGCTACAGAAAAGATAATGTTACTAAGAAAATCATAAGGAAAAAAATACATGTCCTGCACTGTATGGTAAAAAATCCATATATAAGTGAACCCATGCAGTTAGAATCCATGTGGTCCATGGGGCAACTGTATTTTACTGCCATTTTTAAATCACTTCTTTCTTACGTATGTACATGTACATGTACATGTGTTTTTATGTCTATAAACACACAGGCGTAAATCATTTGTATTACTAAATTTAAAAAAATGTGTGTGAGCTTTACATGTAATTTTATTTTTTTCCTTAAATAATAGTTATTTCATTTTAAATATCACAAGAAAATTTTTTGAAGACCAAGCAGTATTCTTGATGCTGATGTTATATAATTTAAAACACATTGTTATGCTCATTGAAGAATTTTTGTATAATGGAGAAAAACATAGAAATTGAATAAAATTGAGTAAAAGAATCACCACACTTTCTCCATACCAAAAAAAATCAGTTTCTTTTTTCTTTTACAAAAGAATGGAATCACTATAGTATATATAATTTCTTAACTATATGTGCATATTTGCTGATATAACATTGAAATTGTTTTAATTTACTTTTAAACTTATGGTGAAATTCCAGTTTTATATGTTTGTATTTTATTTTGTGTTATTTGTATTTTTTGTTCATTTATTTTTGTGTTTTAATCTTTTTCTAATCCATTTTTCACATAATTAAATATTTTATCTGCATATATTACATATCATAATTATATCTAGAACATTATGTTTCCAAATCTATGATAAATAATCAATAGCTTACTGTTTATTCAGGATGCTTTAGTGCCCTGTAAAAGCAAATTCATATCATAATGAGTTGGGTTTTAAATTATTTCTAAAATTCAAGCAATGACTTCTCCTGTCTTGCTCAAATGTGTAAGATCACAACATGTGTAACCATTTCACATAGTAATATGATGAAATCTTTGCTTATATTCATTATAAGTTATACATTTTCTTAACTGTTGTAAAGTACTGAATAACGAATGTCAGCTGTATAAATATTTTTAAAAGATTAAATTGGACATGGTTTGCTAAATCCATCATAATATGGGTGTTTTTGAAGACTTGGGGTTTTTTTTACTTTATTTTTTTTAAAGATTTTATTTATTTATCTGACAGAGAGACAGCGAGAGAGGGAACATAAGCAGGGGGAGTGGGAGAGGGAGAAGCAGACTCCCCGCGGAGCAGGGAGCCCCATGCGGGGCTCGATCCCAGGACCCTGGGATCAACGACCTGAGCCAAAGGCAGACGCTTAATGACTGAGCCATCCAGGTGCCCCAAGACTTGGGTTTTTATTAGGAATATATTCAAGAGCCGTCTTCGACCATACCTCCCTGAACGCGCCCGATCTCATCTGATCTCAGAAGCTAAGCAGGGTCGGGCCTGCTTAGTACTTGGATGGGAGGAATATATTCAAGAGCAGATAAATGGGTATGAAAAGGGAGGGAGATCAGAATAAAACAAAAGAAAGAATTTTTTCAAAAGGAAAAATAGGCGCATCCTCTCTAACTCTGTTGTAGACAGGCCCTGTGCTGGTTTTGTTCATTATTTTCCTACTCTACCCTGTCCAAGGAAGACTGACTGCTGTGGACTGCATCACCAGTTTCCCACTTCCATGGTTGGCTTCATGGTTGGCTTCCAGTTGGTTGTCCAATCCAACAGGAAAAAGCAACAATAGATACGAATGTAGAAGAGGAGAGAGGTCAGAGGATCTCTTCCCCCCTGCCCTTGTTTTGGTTCCAGATCTCAAGTAGATGTATCCTTCGAGGCCTAGAACCTTTGCCCTCCTCCAGTTACATGCATCTGCTTCTGGCCCCTTTAACACTAAAATTGACTCCAGGAATGTCCTACTCTTCCCTAATCCCTCTCACTCAGCCTCCAGCAGATCATCAGAATTACCATTTAAGGTGTTTGTTCCTAGTTTATGGCTCTCCTGACTTCTGCTCCAGGTAAGCTGGTCTTGGCTGCAATTCTCTGTATTCATTTGCATGAAAAGAAGAAATATGTATGTATTGCTCTCTGCCCCCAGTTCCTTCTAATATTTGGTTTTGGACTCCAGTTCCTGACACAGATCTCCTAAGACCTGGGGGTCTCTTGAGTGATAGAAGTCACTTTTGTTCTAATGAGATGACTCTGGTGGGCTCCAGGATCAGCCCTGGCCACCAGAAAGACCAAGCCATGATTAGAAGCTTGGTACTTTCGGCCCCATCTCGATTCTCCAGAGGTGGGAGAAGCATCGGAAATTGAGTGGAGAGTCAATCATACCTATCTGATGAAGCCGCCATAAAAATTCTAAAAGTATTGGGCTCAGAGAGCATCCAAGCTGGTGAACACATCTATGTGCTGGGAAGGTGGAGGGTGCATCCCAGTTCCAGGGTGACTGAGGCGCCTGTGCTTGGAGCCCTTCCAGACCTTATACTACGTGTCTCTTCATCTGGCTGTTCATCTGAATCCTTTATCATATCATTTATTATATAATAAACCAGTTAGTATGAGTAAGGGTTCCCCTGCGGTCTGGAGGCTGTTCTAGCAACATGTCAAACCCAAGGATGGGGTCATGGGAACCCCACTGATAGCTGGAAGGTCAGAAGTAGAGGAGAGAACAGGGGACTTGGTGATTGGCACCTGAAGTGGGGTCAGTCTTGTGAGACAGGGCTGGTAACTGGTGCGATCTGACGCTAACTCCAGACAGATAGTGCCAGAACTAAGCCAAATTGTAGGACACCCAGCAGGTTTTGGAGAATTGGTCAGTCTGAGCTTTGGCCACTAGTTTCAAAGCTGCTCAGAAAGGGAAAAATTATGCCAGGAAGGTACCTCTAATCACCCTCTGATCACCAAAGAGGTAGTCAGTGTGGTGGATGCCAAAACCAAAAAACTACTAAAACCAGGGGGTATAGCATGAAGGAGATGTCTCATTTTGTGGATCAAATTATCAGCTTCCTGAGGAGTCTCTACCAAAATGGACTATGAGAGTAACTAATTTGGGGTCTATGTCTTTGGTTTTGAATGTTTCTGAGTGGAAGAGCATGTTTGGGTTGCTACAGGATCCGCAGCCCTCTATTGAACAATCACAGTTGGTTATAGGTGATCCAGACACCCAGAAGGTTATTCCTGAGGGATTCGTGGTAGACTGGATAAAAGCCACCATAAGGTGTGCTTACCTGAGAAGGACGACTGCCCAACTCCACCTGTAAGTGCCAAGTGGAACACATCAGATGAAGCAGTTGATACGCTTTGCAGGCAAGCTGTGTGGGATTGACTTTATAGTGACTAGGGTATTCACCCACTGAATATACCCGTTACCAGGTTATGGTAAATGCTGTGATTCAGGGGGCCCCTGTTACGTGGGCACCCCGTGTGACATTACTCTTGCAAAATCGAACAGTCTGGGAAACTTTATCAGAGTTGCTGTCTTATCTTCCCCATTTGGATCTTACTGATACCGAGGTCACCCAAGTCATTAAAAAGAAAATGGGAGAGACAGAAAGGAGAGTCAAGGGACTCCACCCAGCAGTGAGGATGTCTTTAGATGGTTATTGAAAAAGGGAGGAATGTGGTGGACACAGATGGTGTTGAAACAAAGGTGTTGACGCAGCATTATTGAAGCTTGTGTGGACCAATGAGACTCCCTGTGGGTCCCCCAACACTAGAAGGCCCCAAACAAATTCTCTCCATTTACTCCAATTTGGAGGAATTTAAAAAGCCAGAGGGCAAAGATTATGTGAGATGCCATCCAGAATTGCCTGAGGTATAGGATAAGCAACTTAATATTGAAGGAGAGGCCAGGGTCCTCTGGCCCAGCCTGGTAGGGACCCAAGGCCATAGGCATATGTGTGGATAAAATGGGCAGGCAGAGGAAGGACAGGAGGAGAAACTTTTTTGGGGACTCCTTAACACAGGAATCAATGCACTGTGATTTGAAACCTGTTGGTGACATCTTAATGGTGGCTTAATTTAGATCAAGGAAGATATGGAGACTAAAAGGTTGATGGGATTAAGGTGAAAGTTCAGATGAAAATTGGGATTTTTGAGCAAACTTTATGTGAGGTGGTTGGTTTTCCTTTACGTGACCGTATTAATTGGGTGGATATTATGTCCAACTAGCAATTACTTCCCCTACATTATATTGTAAATAGAAGGCATGACGGTCCGCCCTCAGGCCAGTCTTAATTAGACATGCTCAGTGGGAACCACTAGAAGTTCTCAAACTTACACAGGTGGTTAATTTAAAACAATGCAGAGTACCTGGTGGGCAGAGAGATTACCTCTTTAATTAATGACAAGTTAGAAGCTTGAGCGCTGGTAGCAACAAATTCTCTGTATCATAGCCCTCTGTGGCCTGTGGGAAAGTCTTATAGCTCATGGAGACTAACAGTGGACCACCGAGGCTTAAATAAAGCTGTACCGTCCAATACATCAGCAGTTCCAGACAGAGTTTCAAGCACCCACAAAATACAACAGGAACCAAGTGATTTTTTTTTTTTTTTTTCCAAACGCTGTCTTCTATATCTCAGTCTTGGAAGAGACCCAACCATAGTTCACGTCCACATGGGAAAGATCCGAGTTCACAGTTACTGTGGGGTCATGGGTCATCTAAACTTCGCAGCTTACTGTCATGATTTGGTCAGAAAGGATTTGGACCTGCTACAGGTCTCCAAGGTAATAATACACCATATTGATGACATGATAATATTGGAAACTGAAGAGAAGGCTTGGGATGGTTTTGAAGGCAGTGGTGACTCACAGATCCAACCAAGACTGGTTGATAAATCCAGCAAAGTTCCAAGGACGTGCCCTAATGATAACATTTTTAGGAATAACCTGGGCAGGAGGCACCTGGAATATTCCACAAGGGACTGTTTTTCCCTACCCTCTAGGACCAAATAAGAAGCCTAGCGTTTGGTTACTTTATTTGGATTTGGGGGAATACAAATTCCACATCTGGGAGTATTGCTAGCTTCTCCAAAGAAAGCCATATTTGAGTGGGGACCTAAATAAAAGCATGACATGTCTGAATGATAAGAAGTGGTAGGTCTCCCAATGCCTTTGGGCTCCTATGATTCCAGATCTCAAGGCTGTGGTTTGCTCTGAAGCCTCAATCTCTAATGGCTCCAGGAAACATACTGATTTTCAGTTTGTTTTTAGCTTTTTCTTATTGTTAGAAGCAAGATGACTGTCAGAAGTAAAGAAACTAATTTTATTTTTTTTTAAAGATTTTATTTATTTATTTGAGAGAGAGAGAGAGAAACAGTATGAGAGGGGAGAAGGTCAGAGGGAGAAGCAGGCTCCCCGCCGAGCCGGGAGCCTGATGCAGGACTCGATCCCAGGACTCCGGGATCATGACCTGAGCCGAAGGCAGTTGCTTAACCAACTGAGCCACCCAGGCGCCCAAGAAACTAATTTTAAATCTTATTGGTTTAAATCTTAAAATTTAAATTTGAATACCCGCCTGGGGCTAGTGGCTACCCTATCAGACAATGTGTTTTTATTTTATTTTTTTTAATTAGATAGTGTGTTTTTAAAGGTAATCAGTATTTCTGTCCTTGTCCTGAACAATAATACTTCAAGGGAACGTAATTCTGATCATCTCTCCCATATAATTGCTCTCTGATATTTTAGTCCTTATTGTAACTAACATCTTCCTCCCACCCCAAACACATACTAATCCCTGTCACCATTATGTTGCACAATCAATATTTAGTTTATCAATATATTTATTAGTTTTCAACAACCAACTACTTCCTTCTGGCTTTAATGTTTTTTCTTCTCGAGGGGTATCTATCAGTTCTTTCAGAGATATTCATAAAAGAGCAATCCCAAATTTTGTTTAAAAATGTGATTCTTTTATTCTTACACAGGAATTATATTTTAGCTGCCTTGCCGATCAGCCTTTGTCAAACCACCTGAAACTTAACGGGCTTAAAATTGCAATCTTTGTTTTAGCTCTTTTTTTTTTTTTTTCTGTTTCATTTCTGGCATCCGGATATTTATTTTTTCTTAATTTGATTTGAATTTTTGTTATATTTTATTCATCCATTTTATATCTTCATTGAGGGAATAAACACAATAGCATAGTTCAGCAGTTGGTAAAAATCTTTTTTTTAAAATTTTATTTATTTATTTGAGAGAGAGAGAATGAGAGATAGCACGAGAGGGAAGAGGGTCAGAGGGAGAAGCAGACTCCCCGCCGAGCAGGGAGACCGATATGGTGCTCGATCGCGGGACTCCAGGATCATGACCTGAGCCGAAGGCAGTCGCTTAACCAACTGAGCCACCCAGGCGCCCAGCAGTTGGTAAAAATCTTGTGACTGTCTTTTAAAATTACATCACGTCGTCAATTAAAAGGTAACTGACCCAACATTTCCTCCAGCTTTTTAAGTTTTACACTAAGTAAACCAGGAAACTTGCAAAAGTTCTCCAGGGGTGGGTTTAGAAGAGTAATAATTGTACATCGTAAGCAATATTTTTCAGTAACAGAATAGGATTTTGTTTGATTTTGTTCAACAAATTAATTTTGTTCTCATTGACTATCTTTTATAAAAAGGCTGAGCATCTGAGCTTCTTATATAACAGTAAATAATTTCTGTGAAGGAAAAAAAGCTCCTGCAAAATTCTGGATCAATGGATTTAATCACATACCTAAAAAATACATAGAGGAAAGATTAGTAGTCAAAAATGTTGTTGTGGACTGTGGCTTGGATTTCCTAATTGATAAGAGAAGAGTTGGGATTCCCCAGGTTCCATGCAGGTTTTCTGCACTGAGTTTGGCATCTACCATTACTAACAAACTCCTTTTCACATACTGACCTGAGATATTCCCCCACTGTCGACAAAAGTCAAGGAGAAATTCAATGTCAATATCGCTTAGTTCTTTCAAACCCGATGAACTGTGTGCAGCTTCTGCAAATCTATCCATAGCTTATAATGATGTACTTATAATTGGTGATAATGTTCAAAAAGGCCTGGGCTTAACAGGCTTATGTAAAGTAAAAAGAAGGGAGACACTTCTATAGACCCGATGACTTTATAAATTCCAAATTGGTGAATATAAGTAAAAATATTGAGTCGTATTTAATTATACTTTAGGCAAATTACCTTTTGTAAGAAGAATGAAATAGCAAAAACGTTACAAAATTCAATGATACATTTACTTTTGATATTGCTGTTTTTTTCACCAAGCTGCTAGTGCTGAGGCTTACGTTCTAAGTTTAAGTAGCTCATCTTGTTTGGTAACTATGCTATTTCTTTCTCTCTCATTTTAAGCATTTTCAAGTCTTTAAGTAATTCATGACTTATCAGTTTCAGTAGCCATTGATCCTTTTATTGATACAATGATTTTATTATTTTTTTTAAGATTTTATTTATTCATTTGAGATACAGAGATACAGAGAGAGAGCATGAGCAGGGGGAGAGGCAGAGGCAGAGGGAGAAGCAGGCTCCTTGCCGAGCCAGGAGCCCGATGTGAGGCTCGATCCCAGGACCCTGGGATCATGACCTGAGCCAGAGGCAGATGCTTAACGACTGAGCCACCCAGGCGCCCCTCCACCAATGATTTTAATCAGCGATAAACAACTTTTGAAAATATGTTATATAGAGCAAACTTCACAAATTTTCCTTCTGTCTTAAGCAGTCATACCAACCTCTGCAGGGCTCTCAGCATGACTTGAGAGTTACTAACATGTCTAAGGAAAACTTCCATTCTTCTATTTCCAAGGCTCCTAACACCATCCTCGGTTGCCAAGCACATCTGTTTGTCCGTTCTTAGAATTTGCTTTCCATTTCACAGAAGAAAAGAAAACTAAACTCTCATGGGGTGAACTCTTTACTTCATGTTGTTGTATTTAAAAATTCACTCAGCCCTCTCTTTTCCCTTCTTTTTTTCTTGTGACAAAGAAACTCTCTCTTCTCCTGTAGAAGACTTTCCTCTCATCTGGTTCTGACCTAGTCCCTTCTTCTCCTCGTCCCACCAAGAAAAATCAATGCTCCATCTGTTACTTGATTTCTCCTGGATTTTTGGCATTTCCTTTTTTACTTTCCCTTCTAAACATCATCTTTTAACAAAAAACCTACCCTTGACCCACCCAACCGATGGCCTCTCTTTCATAACCAGGCTTCTAGGAAGAAAACATCATAGTTTTGTTTTTGCTTCCCTATCTCACATCAACACTATACACCTAAAGCTTTGGTTAAGCGACTGCCTTCGGCTCAGGTCATGATCCTGGAGTCCCAGGATCGAGTCCCGCATCAGGCTCCCCGCTCGGCGAGGAGGAACCTGCTTCTCCCTCTGGCCCTCCCCCCTCTCATGTGCTCTCTTCTCTCTCTCTCTCTCTCTCTCATTCTCACTCTCTCAATATAAATAAATAAAGCTTTAAAAAAAAAGCTTTAAATACATGTATTGAGCAACTTTCATGCCCTAGGATCTGTGATGTGAACCATAGTGAAGATTCTATGGTACTCCTCAGATGCTTACAGTCTATGGTGGGAGAGAGCTGAGAATGATCAAAGTATGGTGTACTGCTATGGTAGTATAGCAGTACACAGCAGTACATAGCAGTACATGGTGCCATGGGAGCACCTGAGAGGGGCATCTAACCCACATGGCACGAGGCCCAGGATGGCTCCTCTGGGAGGAGAAGTCAGAACCAAGACCTGAAGGACAAGTAAGAATTAGGAGGATAGTTATTAATTATTACTTCAACGACTAGGTCTTCCAATGATCATTTATAAGGCCATTATGGGAAGGCTAGTTCAGAGGAAGGGTTAATTCCAGGAGAGCAAACAGAGGTAAATGAGAATATGATGCATTGGTTTAAAAAAAATTAGGGGTGCCTGGGTGGCGCAGTTCGTTAAGCGTCCAACTCTTGGTTTCAGTTCAGGTCCTGATCTCAGGGTTGTGAGATCGAGCCCCACATTGGGCTCCATGCTGGGTGTGGAGCCTGATTAAGATTCTCTCTCCCTCTCCCTCTACTTCTCCCCTGCACTTGCGAGCTCGTGCGCTCCCCCCCCCCTCAAAATAAAATAAAGTAAAATAATTTCAAAAATCATGTCTAAGTATGTCTGGAGTTGGAGGAAGGGTTAAGGCAAAGGCGGGCTGGAGAGGAGCAGTGACCAGATGATAAAAGCCTTGTGTACTTTTGCAAAGAAGCCAGGACAAGGTGAAGGCAGCAATCAGAGTGACATAATAAAAATTGTACATTGGAGAGATTTATGGGGTGTGAAAATGGATTACTTTCCAGTTTTAAGACCGTAGATAGGAAGAAGGTAACACAAAGACAATCAGTCTCAAATACCTAATACATTTCCAGGAAAAAAGAATAGAAAGACTGAAAGGGAAGCAGTATTGGACCAAAACATTAGCTGAGAATTTCCCGGAACTTTAAAACAAAACAAAACAAAAAACACAAGTTCTTTGTTTTTTTTGTTTGCTTGTTTTGTTTTTTAGAGGGGAGGGGGGTAGGAGGATGGGTTAGCCTGGTGATGGGTATTAAAGAGGGCACGTTCTGCATGGAGCCCTGGGTGTTATATGCAAATAATGAATCATGGAACACTACATCAAAAACTACATAACATAACACAATAATTAAAAAAAAAAACAAACACAAGTTCTTTGATTGCAAGTGGCCACAGACTGCCGTGCAGGACCAAAAACCCAAACCAAAATCAAAACCTACACCTAAGCACATTTTCATGAAATTTAATGCATTTGCGACTAATGAGAAAATCCTAAAATAACCTAGCAAGAACAACGAAATACCTTAAGTTAATGAGAATCAGAGTTAGATAAGCATGCTTATCAGCAAAACTAGATGTGAGAAGGCAATAACATTATTTTTAAATAAATATTTTCAGTCGTCGTCAAAAACAAAAGCATTAACAAAAAATCCAGAATGATAGAGTAAACAGAAATATAGGTCGAGAAGAAAGGACAGATTTATTAGCCAATTTACAAATGGTCAGAAATTATGTTAAAATATGCTTGACATCACAAGTAACCTAAGAAATGTATGTTAAGTCATATTTTTTTTTATCAATCGGATTAGTAATTTTAAAAACACCTATAATTTCTAGGTGGGTGGGTCGGATGGGTGAAATAGACAAAGGGGATTGAGTACATTTACTGTGATGAGCACCGAGTGATGGATAGAACCATTGAATCATTATAGTGTACACCTGAAACTAATATTATACTGAACGTTAATTATACTTTAATTAAAAAAAAACTATAATTTTCAGTTTTGCCAAGGTTGTGGAGAGTGTAATCGCTACCACAGTACCAAGTGCTTGGTGCTGTGCTAAGTACTTTACATATGCTGTTTCCTTTACTCCTACCCCCAAATTCTAAATTTTCAAATCCTAAAAGACCCTGTTACATAGTATCCTATGCTCTGTGTCTTACAGGCGAGGAAACTGAGGCTCCCAGGTGAGTCACTTGCCCAGCTAGTAAGGAGTAGAGCTCGGGCTTCGAGGCCAAATATGCTGGCCGACTTGCCCCATAGAGGGTGGGATATGGACTCGGAAATAAGCAGGTCATCAGGGAAAGAGACTTAGGCTGATTTTTTTCTCTTGCCAGAGCAAGGCAGTTTCAAGTATGTTTGTGAACATGTAAGGGTGATCATTAGTAGAATGAAAGACTAGAAAGTTCTCATCCATGGGCTTTCCACAGGAGATGAGAAAAGGACAAGGGGAACCTAAAAAAAGGAACAGAGTAAAAAACATGATCAGTGTAGAAATGGAGAAGTGGGGAAACCACAGGAAAGCTTAATTTGGAGACTGTATAATGAGATGACCGGACAAAATGAGTTGGTTATTCCAGGGACTTAGATCTCTCACAGAAAGGAGAAAATTTACAGACTAGGTGAAAAGAAAAATAAAGTTATACTTCTTCAAGAGACAACCTGAGAAATGCAAATGCAAATAAAAATCGAGGGCAGGAATATATCATACAAAGGATGTTTCAATGCAAGAAGACAGAGCAAGAGAGCACAAAACAGGACCAAGTAGAATTTGTTTCTTATATTTAAAGAAAAACAAACAAATTTTGGGAGAGAATTTGCCAAAACCCAACTGTAGCCACACAGCTGGGTCTGAGGAAGGACAAAAAGCAAGAACAGCAAAGTTCTTGGGAAACAAGCAGATGTTCTCAGTCTCTCTCTCTCTCTCTCTCACTGCTGGGTGGCTCCACTCTTCTTTCTTTGCAAATCAGATGTTTTTCTGCTTTTGCAGACAACGTTGAGGGTCTACAGAGCTAAGTACCCTGTGCAAGCAGCCAGGAAAGAATTCAAAGGACTGTTTCACCCCACATGAAATCTATAAGGTTTCCGGCCCTGGAGAATATTGTTGCAAAATATATGAAGACAAAGGCAAGGCAAATTTGTAAAATGTGTGTACCTAAAGCGAGAATCATTGAGTGAACAGAGACACACACAAATGAGACATCATAGCATCTGTTACTTAAGCTACAGACTGGAGAGGGTCTGAGTATTTTACCCAAGATCTGCTACTCACCAGCTGTGTGAATTTGAGCAAACTCTCTGAGCTTCATTTTTCTCATCTGTAAAAGTGGGGGTGATTATAATAGCACCTACCTGATCAGATTATTATGTGGATTAAATGTGCTAATATTTAAGCATGCCCTGCACATCGTAAGTGCATTATGTGGCTGCTTAGTAATTATCTTCTGCATAAAATCAGTGCTACTCCATTTTTAAAATCCCAAGAGGATGATTTTTTTTAATCAGCAAGCAGATTCTAAAGCTTATTTAGAAGAGTGAAGACGTATGACTTCATCGAGGAAATGTTGAAAAGAAGATTAATGAGTGCCCTCGCTCTGTTACAGTGGTACAGAGATTACAATGTGGCACATGAGAAGGAAGAAGCTAACATTTTGAAGGAAAAGAATGGTATCTAAAGGGGAGTGGGAGGGACAGGCTTCCAGTTATGGAATGAATAAGTTGTGCAGATGACAGGCACAGCATAGGGAATATAATCAGTGGTATTTTAATAGCGTTGTATAGACAGACGGTAGCACCCTTATAGTGAGCATAGCATATAGACTTGTTGAATCAGCAGGTTGTACACCTGAATCTGATGCAACATTATGTGTCAACTCTACTTCAATGAAAAAAAAAAAAAGAGAGAGAGAGAGAAAATAGAGTCCAAAAACCAACTAGCGCCAGAAGGTATAAGTTCCATCCTTGATACAAAATTCTTCCAGGAAAAAAGTTACTGAAAAGCATTTCCTCAATTATAGCCTCTGTTTACAAAATACTGGCGATGTTATTAAATGTGATAATTTTGTATCTTCTGCAGAAGATAGCAGACGTGCAGAAACATTCAGAAGTTTTTTGTTTTTGTTTTTGTTTTTTTTAGTCTGACAGTCTCAGGCATTAATGAGTTTGATCTGTCTCTGTTTTGCTTGCTGAGCAATTTCTGAACTCACAATTAGCAAAAGAGCACACATGATTGAATAAACATGAGGGATGGGAAGTAGGTGAGGAAGATTTCATGTGATTATCATAGACAATGGGACACAGATGAGTCCGTTCGTTTTAAGAATTGCACGCACAGCACATAGTTTCTCCTTCGGTTGTGTATTCAGAAAGCAAATCACGGTGCAGAAGCACGGAGCGGACTTAACTGACAGCAAGCAGAGAGAGAGTGGTCCTTTCTCACTTTTCTTCTTCAGCCAAAAACAAACTCTATGAATTACAAGATGTTTTGGAATTGCCTTGTCTTCAACTTAAACAAAATGCTCAAAGAAGATAGAACGGTAGCTCTTACCTGTTAAAAATTGTGTCTTGAAAAATATGGAAAACTGGACAGACTCAAAGCCAGCAGTTGGTTATAGAGAAAGTGGTTTGTTTGCTGGGATTTGCGACAGAAAGAACAAGCCGGTAGATCTTGGGAATGCAGGTGCCTTTACATGATGTTGCTCAAAGGATTCTCCTTCTTTGCCCTCCAAGAGAAATGCTGCAGGTAGCTTGGATGCAGTGCAACTGAAATGCAGATGAAAAGTCGGAGTTCATGATTTTACCCTGAGAAAATTACACGACTCCATTGCCATATTTCTATATCTAGTTTTCAAGAACTCAATTGGAGGGTTTTGAGTTACTTTCTGACCTGATTTCATACTTAGAGCTATCATTTTTTGAAAAATCTCTTCCTACCTCTCTCCGCCCTGTTTTCTCTGAACTGTCTCTTTATTTATGTTTCTTTAAAAAGGCTGTCCCAGGGGCCAACTCTCCCATTAGGGCCTTGTATGAAAAAGCTAACTGAGAAAGACTAGATTCTCTTTAGTTTGATAGCTCCTAATGTTTTGATATGTCCAGCCAGCCATCTGCAACGACAAACTCCCTGCTGAGTTGCTGGCGAGGAGACAAAGAAATGGAAAACAGCAAAGAAGTCACCATGTGATAGGAGCCGCGAGTTTTTGGCAGCCTGGCTGAAATAAGACCATAATTCTTTTCGGAAATCATTCTAAAACGGAACGATTCACAATAAACATGAAATTAAAAGCATGATGTAGTAGTGACCCAAAAGGAATGTGAATTCTTCTCCAGGACATGCAGAGACCTGTGGATGAACTGTTTCTAGATTCTTGCTCCAGCTTTCCTGAGAGTAAGTTAATCTCTAAAATTGTGGTTGTTTTGCATATAAAACTATAACTTATGACTTCAAATAGGGAATGCCAAACATTTGGATGGGAACTAGTAAATGCAGTAAATTATTAGTTGTTTTGATTTTCCAAATCATCTGAGTATTTTATATTGTATGGCTAAAAAACCAGTTGGAGAACTAAGTGGGTTTTTGTTTTTGTTTTTGTTTTTGTTTTTCATTTTCACCCCAGGACTAAAGTATGTTTGGACAAATAGCATATATTATCTAAAAGGGTATTGGGTGAATTGAAAAGAATATAACTTTATGTTGCCTCTTTGCAAGTATGATGGGCTGTTTCCCAAGTGAATAGAATTAGTTATTCTTTTTTGTTTGTTTTCACTTTTACTGCTAGAGAATTTGTAAGCACTGGGGGGGGGGGTGGGAGACACATGATTTTCTGAGTTTTGAATTGTTTTAACCGGCTTGAGAATATTTTCATCAAGAAAACTTAAGCAATATTTTTATTGACCTTATTTATCATACTACATTTATAGGAATCTTGATCTAATTTGTTGTGCAATGTGTTTATTTTCTGAGTACAAGGAATTCTTTCTGGCGGGGAGTGACTGGCTTTTAATAGCCACATTATTATTTCTAGATCACACGACTTCCTATTCAGAGCAATTTGAGCTAGTTAGATGTTTTGTGCTCCTCTGGTGAATAGTAATTTTTCCCCCTGATATTTACATCAGGATGTGTAGTGGGGGAAAAAAATCAGTCTTAACAGAAATAAATAACCACAATCGTGACAGATCATGTTAATTCTTCTGTAGTCATCAATAATACTTTCTAGCACATGCATTCCTCCGCAGAAAGAAAAGAGAGTAGGCACGTAGGCGACATATTTAACTCTCTCAGATACCATGGTTTAGCAGGACACTGATTTCTTAATTGGTAATGTCGTGGTTTTGTTTGAGGTGGGGTCCCCAAGCCGTCACAGCCTGCTCGGATGGCACTATCATCAGGAGCTCAGCCGCATAGCTTCTGAATCCCTTTGTTCAGTTCTGGACAATTTTTGTTCCACAGGTGGATACCTCATAAAGGCAACTCTGTATGTCCTAAAGCCCTCGTCCTTGAATTATTCTCAGTCTTCACACTTTCTTTTGTGCTCCTTGTGTTAATTTTCTGTTGCGGCTATAACAGATGACCGTGAACTTCATGGCTGAAAACAAAACAGATTTATCATCTCACAGTTTAGGAGGTGAGAAGTGTGATGTGAGTCTCACTGGACGAAAATCAAGGTGCTGGCAGGGCATCCTGGATTCATTTCTGGAGGATGCGAGGGAGAATTCTGTTTTCTTGCCTTCTGAGGTTTCCAGAGGCTGCCTGCATTCCTCAGCTCACGCCCGCCTTCCTCCATCTTCAAAGCCAGCAACGGGTTGAGTCTTTTTAACAGCACCTTGCACTGACTGCCGTTTTTACTTCTCTTTTCCACCTTTCAGGACCCTTGTGATTACCTTGGCTTCCCCTGGATAACCAGGGATTATCTCCCTGACTTAGAGTCAGCTGATTGGCAACCTTACTCCCATCTGTTCCTTTAATTCTCCTTCGCCATGTAATGTAATACATTCACAAGTTCCAGGCTTAGAATGGGACCATTCTTCTGCCTGCCTTATTCCTCTTCAGTTATTCCTTGCTTTTCAGACTGAAATGGCAGATGCACAATATTCCCTGCAAGACACAATGATTAGGTTTTATCTCTGCCTTGAGTTGGTGACCTTCCCATTTGAGTTGCCTCCTGAATACCAGTAGGGACCAGCATATTTGTGGCTTTGCTCTCGCCCCATGGATAAGACCAGCATTAGGTCATGTATCCAGTAGCCAGAAACAACCTTATTAGTAATATGATGGAAGAGACAATAGCAATTCTGTGGTTTGCAACCCTCTTCAAAATGGCACCAAAGGAAGACACAATGACCCCCAAAACCCAGGTCTTATTGACTTGTGCTCCAAGCTTTGTGCCAAAGCTTAAGCCATTATGCTTGGAACATTTCCTGGACCAATCCCCTCCTACAATGTTGGGTTCTGTTCATTAAGATTACACCTTATGTTTTCCTTATCAACTAAGATAATTCATGGGCATTTATGTTTTACAAGTCTCAGAGTAACTTTGTTTTTCTTCCTGATGGGAAAATAATGAGATAGACTTCTTGCAATTCAATTATGGAACTCATTCTGGGAGATACACTAGTAATTCTTGGACTGCACTAAGATGACCATATAAATAATTACATCATGCTACCACTACCAGACTGAAGGTTATATCTGGAATCTGCTGCCTTCACTAGGTTTGAAAGAGACCATTTGATGGCTATTACACAGCTATGTCCTGATTTGTTGTTGTTATATAGGTTCTCCATATATAATGTCCTCTGCAAACAATTCTATAAAGACTTGCTGATGACGGGGCCTACGTATTGGAAACTGACAGTCTGGCTGACTGGTAGACCTGTGTGTAAGCCTAAAGGCTAGCGCTCTCTCCCTGTGAGCTTAAGCCCTTACATGGATTACCCCCAAGGCCAAGGTTGAGCCCATAAGTAGGAGGCAATGGATGACTGTTCCACTGAGAACAGTAGAGCAACATGGTACCTGAAAATCATCAGGCCTAAATTGCCTCCAATAATATACTATTAGAATGAGGTTCCAGTTCAAGGAACTCCAGGATGTGAGGGCGATCTGGCTGCGACATCTGTCACCCCATTGATCTCCAGGGTTGATTCGGCTGATCTGGCTGGCTAGGCGGGTGTCCCCTTCCTCCCTCACCGCTCCATGTGCGTCCCTCCTGAAGCTGCTCGGTGGAAGAGGACGACCTTCCCCGATAGAGGAGAGGACCGTTCTTCGGTCAAGGGTATACGAGTAGCTGCGCTCCCCTGCTAGAACCTCCAAACAAGCTCTCAAGGAACTCCAAATGCGAATTTACCCGATTCATGAGTTCGTTCCCTTTCTCCCTATTTCTACTTCCCACCTATCCACTCATATGCATGCAGGAGTAACAGACATCATGAATCTGAAAATTATTTTAGGTGCTCTTTTCTACTGGCAATAAAATGGGGCCCGCGATTTTGCAAGAATCAAATTTGTCTGTAATGACACCACACATACCTCTTTACCCAACAGACCTTATCACAATAACTATATTTTTCTGCTCATACTTTTCCAACAAAGAGCACCTTCACTCCACTGGGTCCAACTCTGGCAAGGTCTCAGAATCTAGACAGCTTGAGAAGGCACAGAACGTCAAAGGTTCTTTCTATTTTTCAGGACATTTTTCACCTCTTTCCGTTTTTGTGAGAAAATCAAACATGGCTGTAGGGTGAAGAAAAAATTGGTTAGGCTGTTTTTTATTCTTGGCATTTTAGACTCTTTTCGATTCTACTTCTTGCATCCCACCCATACATCACCTAAGGTTTGTTTTTTCTTCCTTCCTCATCTTTGCAAATACCCTTTCTGATGGATACACCTTGTCTGTCTGCCCACACCCAGAGGTGCTTGCCCCAAAGATGGAAGCTACAAGGGTGCTCTCTTTGCACCCATCATGGGCTTGTCTTTCTTGAGAATTCAGTTCATCGAGGTCTCCTTGCATCTATTGCTTTTTGTCTGTGCTATGGGAAATATGGTTTTAATTTTGTCTGGATTACTGTCATTTCTTACCATTGGTGTAAAGATATTCCACAGTCTTCTATATCTCAGCTGTGGATTTGAACAAAACAATGATATTGTATTCATGCACATTCTCATCACCTCCCTGATATTCCATGAGGTGGAACCAGATGCCAAGCTTCTGCCATGGCCGTTAGCCCTACAGGCCATTTCAAGTGAGAGAATATTGTGTGGTTTTCAGGGATTTCTTCATAATTTTAGAATCAGTTAATTTTCTCAATCTTCGATTAATATGCACATTTTGGTCAAGAGAGTCAAGCTTTTTTGTGTTTATTCCTTAACTTGAGGCAAAATTTAATAATTTGACATTTTGTGGGGGAGTATCTGTGGTTTGGGGTTAAATCATATTCTAGTTTTATTGCAAATAGATATTTCTTCAGTGTTCTTTGTATTTGTCCCTTTGGGTAGATTTTTCAAAGGAAAATGGGCAAATCACTTTTCATTTCGACTTTGAAGATATCAGGCTGATTTTTGTTCCATTATAAACTGTTTTCTCATTCCTTCCTGAATGACCCCACCTCTACCCTGGCAAATTAATTCTAACTTTTCCCTCTATCCTTTAATTTTAAACATACCATTCTTTTTTGTCATTGTATTTGGTACTTGGAGAGCCTTTTTGGGAAATATACATGTCTTCCAACTACTTTGAAAAATTAATTTCCATTGGGCTTTTTACAATATACTTTCTTCCAAATGTTTTTTCTTCTTTTGGGGTATCTCTTTACCAAATACTTTCCTTTTGATCCTACTTTTTTTCACTGGGTGGCAGATGTTCTTTGCAGAGTGGTGCAAGTTTCTTTGACCACACTTATATGTGTTGCTAATATGGAATTTAAGATACAATACAAAGTCTTTCATGGACCTATCTATATCATAGAATTATGACAATGTCATATCTTACTTGCCAAATTTTTCTGAATGTGACTGCTAATTTGCTGGGTTTGGGATTAAGTAGCATTACTTGCCACCTTTTATGTTGTATTTATTTAAAAAAGTACTATCATTGTGTATTTTTTATCTCTCTCATCATTTTTAAATGAGTTTTAATTTTCTTTGAAAATTTGGCAAGATGATGAAATTTTTTCCCATATCATAGATCTTATATGTTCTTTACTGACTTCAATGGGATTTTTAAGTATGTAATTTGCTTTTCATTTCTTCTTACCTTTCTTCTTGAATTTTATTATAGTCATTAAATGGAAGACTTGAAAACTTTTCTTCTGTTTATTGTAATAAAGTTTCTTTTGAAAGATCATATATTTTCTCTGCCTCTTGAGAGTAATCACTCTTTCCGTATATTCCAGCATTTGGGGGCTCCTGATAAGGACTGGACAGACCAAAGCCCATGGCTAAATAGTCTGAGTGGATCCCTCCATGAGCTCCTCACCCCTTGTCTGGATGCTGGTAGAATCTCTGATCTTGCACGAAATGGAGGATTGATCCACGCAATCCTTAGACAAATTTTCGAAAACCGCATTGGCACAGTGGTTAAGAGTGAGGTCTCTAGAACTTGGTCATCTAAGTTAAAGCTCTGATTCTGCCACCATTAGCTGTGTTTGGCGAGTCACTCAGCCTCTATGTGTCTCATATCCCTCATCTTTTAAATGGGGAGAATTATAGGCTCTATTCCAAAGGTTTCTTATGAGGATTAAACTAGTTGATTTCTTAGTTAACTTGAACTTCCTTTGATATGTTTTTAGCCTTCGGGCTCCTTTTCCTACACATGCAATTGGAAACAGCTGTTACAATGTTTCTTTCTGGTTTGATTGCACAATGTTTCCTATTTCAGACCTTCACATTTACTTCCTTTACTTCTTTATTTTAAAATAAACAGGTCAGAATGAGCAAGAGGCACATAAGTGTGGGCCAGCAAACGTGGGCTCTCCTCTGCAAGAACTTTCTGAAGAAATGGAGGATGAAGAGAGAGACCTTGTTGGTATGGCTCAGAGTCTATGTCTTCTCATATTTAGAAGAGGAAAATGTTTTTTGGGGGACACTGCAAACAGTTTATCTTCATTATTTAATGTTTCATATATATGTTCTATTGTTAACTAACAGACTGGAAAATTTTCCAAATTCTGGATTTTGCTACAACTTCAAATGGAAGTCCTTTAAATATATTATTATTATATGTCTGACTAGAGGCATTCTTTAAATAATTGATATTCAGAAGCTCTCTGAAAAATAAAGCCATGCTTTTTATTGCAGAAATAATAATTCTTAAAATCTGAACTCATTTGAAACTCATGAAGGGGGGCACCTGGGTGGCTCAGTCGTTCAGCGTCTGCCTTTGGCTCAGGTCATGATCCTGGGGTTCTGGGATCAAGCCCTTCATCAGGTTCCCTGCTCAGCGGGGAGCCTGCTTCTCTCTCCCCCACTCACCCTGCTTGTGTTCTCTCTCGCGCTGTGTCTCTCTCTGTCAAATAAATAAATAAAATCCTTTTTTTTTTTTTTAAAGAAACTCAGGAAGGAATAGGTACAAAAGTTCAGGGTCAAAGTCAAAGAAAGAAGCAAATTTAACCCAGAATTAATCCAGCAAGTAATCAAAAATTTAAAAAAAAACTTCAAAAGACAAATTATAGCACTTCTGCACACTTGACTAAGGCTACAATGTCAATTTGAAAAAAATAATGGGTATATATACAGAAAAAGAAAATGGCATTTTGAATTTTTGCTTCTATTAAGACAATATTTAGTTTCTCCTGATAAGAATGAGCAGATGTACTTTGTGTAGAAAATTAAGTAAATTGAGAAAAATACATTAAAAAAGTTAAAATCACATATAAAATACCCATCGTTCAAGGCTTAGTATATTAATATTTCATTTTATGAACATTGTGTGTGTCTGTGTTCTTTCAAGAAATATGTATTGAATTCTTAGATTGACAGTAAATAAAGCATACAAAAATCCCAGCATGGAGTAAAGATTATATAAGTATAAATATAAAAGTTGGATTCTACCCTACATAGATGTGTTACTTCCAACCTTTTAACTGTTTTTAATATAAGCATCACATCTGCCAATTGATCTATCTAGATATAGAGCAACACACATACTAAAATGAGATCAGATGGTAAATAAGATAAATACCTCTTTTAAAGACACTGTGTTTAGAATTGAAAGTGTGTAATAGGGTCTCTTCTTAATACCAGGTTTCAAATGCATTCTGTTGCACTTCCAATTTCGGAATGTTGTCACAATGACAAAGATTTTTTTAAATTCTTTTTATGAGCAGTATTTTGGGATGTTCTTCTTCCTCATATACAGCAGCAGCAGATAAAAATAGGACCCTGCTCCTGTTGATGAGAGATGGAAACCAATTTCATGACACCTAACATTTCTTTATCATCGACACTCAGGTGCGAGCATGACTATAAACCACTGGGCCATTCCTGAAGCAATCTAGCCTCTAACACTCACATTAAAGTATGATAAACTTAGACTCTCAGTTATAATTGGTATCAATGCCACAACTCTCGATGGATGATGCATATATTTCAAAATATGCTAATCAAAAGACAAAAGAAAACGGAAACACTGGGAAACTGGGAGAGAGGAAAAAATGGTCCAAGCTACATAACAAAACTACATGTTTGAAGTTGTTCGCGGATGATTTATCTGTGGATGAGCAGCTATTGATCTGCTTCATTTTTCTCTCATTGCTGTGTAGGAATGGTTTTTCTCATTTCTTCTAGTATTATTTGCATACCGACTTTCCTCCAATTTACATCAAGTTAATGACTTCCCTCAATTGCCTGCTATGAATCTGGGACGTGTAGATAATTTTAATGATTCTAATTATGTGATTGCATTTGCACCTGAATCCAAAACAACCCAGGAGATCATGAACAAAGTGGCTTCAGCCCCATTCATGAAAGGTATGTTCTCTGGCAGTTCTGGGTGTTTTCCTGATTTGCAAAACATACAAATTTATTTTAGGATTTCCTATTACCTTCATTATAGTCCATGTCAAAATGAAACAGGCCGGCATTATTCAAATGTATGTTAGTGAGAAGATTCTGGAAATATTGGACAGTGCTGACAGTATGGTTTTTAAATCTCTTCAACTATATAAAAAATTGAGAGAGAAATTAGACAGTAAAACCAAGAAATCATGGGCAATAGTTACCAACAAAACTAGTTGGTAAGGTGTTTCCCCAAATCCCACAATATAAATGGATGGGGAAAAAGCACCAACAGCCACCAAGTCTACATGGCATCTCCCTCTGGGGTGTTGGGAGAGCAAAGGGAGCAGTGGGGTATCTGATGGACCCGAGAAGAACCCCTTTAGAGGAAGCCAGTACCCATTGCAAAGCAGAGTAGGCCAATCTGCGAACAACTGAAACCATTTTCGGCTACTGTACTAGTAGGGTAGTGTTAGACTGTTATTCCAAAGCTGTTACATATGTAAAGTGGGATATACCAAATAAGTAATTATGGAATAGTCTTTCTCTCTCACCTCTGTGTCTTGGAAACCCAGGAGTCTCAGTACTGGAGGAAAGGAGATGCAGAGGTCTGGGACCGGAAATTGACAGGGTAAAGAATATTGTCGGAGCACCAGGTCGGTGCAGTCGGTTGAGCGTCCAACTCTTGGTTTTGGCTCAGATAGAAAACTCAGGGCTGTGGGATCAAGCCCCGCATCAGGCTCTGTGCTCAGTGCAGAGTCTGCTTGAGACTCTCTCTCTCTCTCCTCCTCTGCCACTCCCCCCATGCTTGCAAGCTCGCTCTCTCTCAAATAAATAATCATTTAAAAATATGTTGTCATTCCTGATAGTTAGGAAGCCAGTGATAATGAATAGGTTCTGTCAAAGGGACTCAGTAGTCACCTTGAAGAGACTCCCACTGGTCTAAGTTGGCATACTTTGAGCTTCAACAAGAATAATAAGTGTAGTGATATGAAACTCGTCTAATGTATACATAAAATCCAGGCTTTCATAATTTATTAAAAGAAAAAAATGCTTTTGGAAGATGATACAAAATCAGTTCTTCTTATGAAAATTTGTATATAAAGGGAAGATACCCAGTATTTATCCTGTATGAACTGTACTACTGGATAATTGAACAGATGCTGGAAAGTACTGTTTTATAAATGTTTTCTACTAATAAATAAGAAAACAAATGGTGGCAGTATAATATCACCATTTTGAAACTCCCATTGAATTAATGGATCTAGGCACTGAGTGTCCATGGCTGCTAATAATATCTCCAAACACCAGATCATCAGAAACTCTGATGAAAGAAAACACCACCACATGTAGTCTTGCCAAAGGGATTTGACCAGAGTCTGATTAAGGCTCTGGATGCCACTGCCAGACTGCAGGAAATGCAGGTATTACGAACATGTCAAATTGCACTATAAGCGTGCGTCCATCAGAATCCAGGCTGCAGGGAATTACGTAGTTTAAGTGGCCCGGGTTTGGTCAGTAACAGTCACTAATTCACATGATATCTTTTGGATATCTTGAGAAAACATTCTCCAAACTTAACAATTTTATGCTGTCTTCAGAGGTTTGGCCACATTGACACTAATTGTTACATGAAAGTACATATTTTAATTATAGGATATAGTTCACATTTGGATAGGTCTGTGTATTGCTAGGGGTATTGCTGGTATAATAGTGGTATTGCTATTATTCCAAATTCAATGCTTTAAATCATTGGTTTAAAAGCTTATTTGGAAAGGCATAATCTGTTTCTTAAAAAACTGATTGCCACATTAACTCTGATTTATCTAGAATGTTAGACACTCCCCCATAGTATGAGTCTCTTATTTAGGACCAGCCCTGCCTTTAGTGAATAAAGAACTTTAACATAATTGAATATGGCCTGCCGTCATTGTACCACATAGAAATCTTCTTACTTATTAGCTACTTTCTTCTTACTTATTAGCTACTTTCTTTCACACGGCAGGAAGAACAATCATGGGGTGGCCAGATGAGAAAAGCATGGACGATTTGGATTTAAACTACTCTATAGATGCTGTGAAAGTCATCTTTAATGATACCTTCTCATATCATTTGAAGTTTTTCTGGGGAGGGAGAATCCCCAAGATGAAGGAACACAGAGACCATTCAGGTAACTTTCCTACCAGAAGAAGGATTGTTTGTTTTTGTTTTTGCTATTATGTCATTAGCCACTAGAGGGTGCATGTGATCTCTGAAGTCCACACAAACCTACGCTGGGTAATTCCTGAACATAAATGAGATTCATTCTTATTTAAATAAAGCCTGTGTTCTTAAGTGTATTGTTTCGTTAAGAAATTATATTTGCGGGCGCCTGGGTGGCTCAGATGGTTAAGCATCTGCCTTCAGCTCAGGTCATGATCCCAGGGTCCTGGGATCGAGTCCCGCATCGGGCTCCCTGCTCCTTGGGAGGCTGCTTCTCCCTCTGCCTCTCTCTCTCTCTCTCGTCTCTCATGAATAAATTAAAAAAAAAAAATTCTTAAAAAAAAAAAAAGAAATTATATTTGCTATTATTCCTGTGCTACTCCTAAATATAACCTGAAGGAAAGATTCTTGCTCATTGAATCCCAAATGTTAAAAAAATGTAGTGCTTTCTTGGCAAAAACAGCAGAAGAACAAACCTCAAAAAAACATTCTTGGCTAACTGAGAGAATAATAGATTAAGTAAAAATTATTAATAACTGGTCTTAACAACATTAACAAAACAATTCTGGTGTATTCTTCTTGGGTGCGCTCTTCAAACCTCACTGGAGAAGTCCTACCATACACTGTATTATTGTGGACTTCTACTGCATTTTGGAACATTTGATGTTTTGATTTTCCCTATACCAAGATCGTCCCATCCCATCATAAATGGTTATGTTCTTCTTTTATGAAAGCTCATTGTCAAGTGATGGATGAAAAAATCACATGTGAAGGTTCAATGTTCTGGGAGAAAGGCTTTGTAGCTTTTCAAGCTGCCATTAATGCCGCTATCATAGAAGTGAGTATTAAGTTAAAGAAAACTAATTGCATTGTAAATTACATTTTGATGCATGGTGCTACAATGGATTGCCCTACCTTAGCATTTAATTAATTGAGTCACTTAATTTATTTGGCACAATACACTGAGCAACTGCTATATGTAAGCCATTACACTAAGCACTGAGGATCAAGAAATAAGTAGAACACAGATACTTTTCTCCCGTGATCCTGGATAATGATGGGACAGAAATGTGGATGTGAAGTCACAATAAAAGTTGAGGTTCTATCATGGAATTATACATGCTGTGCAAGGCAAACAATGAAGCAGAAGATACTCTGAGAAATACCAGGGAAGATGACTAACTGAAGCAACATTTCAGTTGTGCCTTCAAGCCTGAGTAAAATTTTGTCTAGTGAAGATGGTAAATGGGAATGTTCTAAGGAGTCAGGACAGAACTTGGAGTGTTTCAGGAACACAAGGAGCCAGATTATGATGAACATATATATTTAAATGTGGAATGCACATAATTTCTTATAACTGAGAGAGAACACACAAGGTTATAATTGGTGTGATGATAACAATGTGTTCATTGATACTTTCCCTTAGATCACAACAAATCATTCAGTGATGGAAGAGCTGATGTCAATTACTGGTATAAATATGAAGATATTACCTTTTGTTGCCCAAGCAGGAGTTGCAACTGATTTTTTCATATTCTTCTGCATTATTTCTTTTTCTGCATTCATTTACTATGTATCAGTCAATGTTACACAAGAAAGACAATACATTAAGTCATTGATGATGATGATGGGCCTTCAAGAATCAGCATTCTGGTAAGTTACATGGCCACAACCTATCATGCAACATAGATAAACACAACAAGCTAGCTGGTTGGACTCCATAAGCCTATGAAGTATCATATTTAAACTTGATTCTTTCCTAAAGCAGTGCATTATTAATGAATGGAATAGATTCAAGTAAGCATGGTAAATAAAACTTTTCATACTTCTTTAAATTAAAGAAAGCCTGATCCCATAGATGTCTGCTGATACCCAAGTCACTAAGCAATAAAAATGATGACTCTCAGTCACTAGTTGCAAGACACGAGTGCACCCAAATATGTAAGAACTTGAGGTTTCTAATGTTTGATGAAATACATTTCAGATATTTTGTGAGATCGGGTGGTTGATACTGCCCTCACATTGAATGATTCATCACTCTGATGACACTGATGGAAAAAAAGCCCATTGTGCCCTTTCAGCACAGAGCTTCCTTGGTGGAGGACTAACAGAGTGGTTAGAACACAGGCCTGGGAGGCAGGAAGCCATGGGTCTTCTCCATCTGTGCATTACCATCCTAAACAAGCTACTTAATTTCTTAAAACTCAGTCTCTTTTTCTGTGAAACATTGGTAATGGCATCTGTCTCTCATTGGCCATGACGATTAAAGAAGGGGATGTATTTAAAGTGCTTTGCATTGAGCATAACAAAAATTAAACACTCAATATTAGATGACAGTTGATAGAAATTTGGGAAGGGTCAGAGTCTGAGAGGAGAGTAGTTGTAAGTTAAGAAACCAAGGAGTGAGGGATGCCTGGGTGCCTCAGTCAGTTAAGTGTCTGCCTTTGGCTCAGGTCATGATCTCAGGGTCTTGGGGTCCCTGCATTGGGCTCCCTACTCACCCAGGAGGCTGCTTCTCCCTCTCCTGCTCCCCCTGCTTGTGCTCTCTCTCTCTCTCTCTGTCGAATAAATAAATAAAATCTTAAAAAAAAAAGACAGAAAGAAACAACAACAACAACAACAAAAAAAAAACCCCAAGGAGTGACTCTCCAACTAGCAACAAAAAAAATTTAATGGGTTTAGCCAAGGGATGTATTTGACATATAGAATAGTAAAAGCATGAATTCTGGACTGAAAACGTCATGGTTTGCGTTTGGTTTCTTTATACACTAATGTTATTCTCAATGGTAAACAAGATTTGCAGAATCTACAGAATAGCTCTGGACATATGCCATGTACTCTTTAAAAGGACATTAGGGGAGGACAAGATGGCAGAGAAGTAGGAGTTTCATCTGGTCCTAGGAATTTGGCTAAATAGCTATCCAACCATTCTGAACACCTGTGAACTCAACTAGAGATCTAAGAAAAGAATTGCTTCAAAACTACAAACAGAAAAGTGACCACTTTCTGCAGGACAGAATGACAAGACAGAAAAACTCACCTCAAAAAAGAGAACAAGGGGCAGTACTGATGGCTAGAGACCTAATCAGTCTGGACATAAGTAAAATGTCAGAACTAGAGTTCAGAATTATGATTATAAAGATACTAGCTGGGCTTGAAAAAAGCATAGAAGACACTAGAGAATCCCTTTCTGAATAAATAAAAGAACTAAAATCTAATCAAGTCAAAATTAAAAAGGCTATTAATGAAATGCAATAAAAAATGGAGGCTCTAACTGCTAGGATAAATGAGGCAGAAGAGAGAATTAGTGATAAAGAAGACAAAATGATGGAGAATAAAGAAGCTGAGAAAAAGAGAGATAAACAACTACTGGATCACGAAGGGAGAATTCAAGAGATAAATGATACCATAAAGCAAAACAATATTAGAATAACTGGGATCCCAGAAGAAGGGGGGGCAGAAGGTATATTGGAGCAAATTATAGTGGAGAACTTCCCTAATCTGGGGAAGGAAACAGGCATTCACGGAGGCCCAGAGAAACCTCCTCAAAAATCAATTAAAATAGGTCAACACCCCAACATATAATACTGAAACTTGCAAATCTCAGAGACAAAGAGAAAATCCTAAAAGCAGCTCAGGACAAGAAGTCCTTAACCTACAAGGGTGGAAACATTAGACTGGCAGCAGACCTATCCACAGAGACCTGGCAAACCAGAAAGGAGCGGCATCATATATTCAGGGTGCTAAATGTGAAAAATATGCAACCAAGAATACTTTATCCAGTTAGGATGTCATTCAAAATGGGAGAGATAAAAAGCTTCCAGGACAAACAGAAACTAAAAGAATTTGTGATCACTAAACCAGTCCTGCAAGAAATATTAAAAGGGATCCTTTAAGCAAAGAGAGAGCCCAAAAGTAACATAGACCAGAAAGGAACAGAGAGAGTATACAGAAACAGTGACTTTACAGGTAATTTAATGGCACTAAATTAATATCTTTCAATAATTACTCTGAATGTAAATGGGCTAAATGCCCCTATCAAAAGATACAGGGTATCAGATTGGATAAAAAAGCAAGACCCATCAATATGCTGTCTGCAAGAGACTCATTTTAGACCCAAAGACACCTGCAGATTGAAAGTGAGGAAGTGGAAAACCATTTATCATGCTAATGGACATCAAAAGAAAGCTGGGGTAGCAATCCTTGTATCAGACAACTTAGATTTTAAACCAAAGACTGTAATAAGAGATGAGGAAGAACACTATATCAAAATTAAAGGGTCTATCCAACAAGAAGATCTAACAATTGTAAATATTTATGTACCTAACATGGGAGCAGCCAATTATATAAAGCAATTAATAACAAAATTAAAGAAACACATCGATAATAATACAAAAATAGTAGGGGACTTTAACACTCCACTCACTGCAGTGGACAGATCATCTAAGCAGAAGATCAACCAGGAAACAATGGCTTTGAATGACATACTGGACCAGATGGACTTCACAGATATATTCAGAGCATTCCACCCAAAAGCAACAGAATACACATTCTCGAGTGCACATGGGACATTCTCCAGAATAGATCCCATACTGGGTCACAAATCAGGTCTCAACTGGTACCAAAAGATGGGGATCATTCCCTGCATAATTTTGGACCACAATGTTTGGAAACTGGAACTCAATCACAAGAGGGAATTTGGAAAGAACTCAAATTCATGCAGGCTAAAGAGCATCCTACTAAAGAATGAATCGGTCAACCAGGAAATTAAAGAAGAATTTAAAAAATTCATGGAAACAAATGAAAATGAAACATAACTGTTCAAAACCTTTGGGATGCAGCAAAGGCAGTCCTAAGAGGGAAGTATATAGTAATACAAGGCTTTCTCAAGAAACAAGAAAGGTCTCAAATACACAACCTAACCCTACACCTAAAGGAGCTAGAGAAAAAACAGCAAATAAAGCCTAAACCCAGCAGGAGAAGAGAAATAATAAAGATCAGAGCAGAAATCAATGAAATAGAAACCAAAAGAACAGTAGAACTGATCAACGAAACTAGGAGCTTGTTCTTTGAAAGAATTAACAAGATTGATAAACCCCTGGCCAGACTTATCAAAAAGAAAAGAGAAAGGACTCAAGTATATAAAATGATGAATGAAAGAAGAGAGATCATAACCGACACTGAAGAAATACAAACAATTATAAGAACATATTACAAGCAACTATATGCCAACAAATTAGGCAATCTGGAAGAAATAGAAGCATTCCTAGAAATGTATAAACTACCAAAACCGAACCAAGGAGAAATAGAAAACCTGAAAAGACCCATAACCAGCAAGGAAATTGAAGCAATAATCAAAAATCTCCCAACAAACAAGAGTCCAGGGCCAGATGGCTTCCCAGGGGAATTCTATAAAACATTTAAAGAATAATTAATACCTATTCTTCTGAAGCTGTTTCAAAAAATAGAAATGGAAGGAAAACTTCCAAACTCTATGAGGCCAGCATTATCTTGATCCTAAAACCTGACAAAGACCCCACCAAAAAGGAGAATTATAGACCAATATCCCTGATGAACATGGATGCAGAAATTCTCACCAAGATACAAATCAATAGGATCCAACAGTACATTAAAAGGATTATTCACCATTACCAGGTGGGATTTATTCCTAGGCTGCAAGGCAGGTTCAACATCTGCAAATCAATCAATGTGATACACTACTTTAATAAAAGAAAGGACAAGAACCATATGATCCTCTCAATAGATGCAGAAAAAGCACTTGACAAAGTACAGCACCCTTTCTTGATTAAAACTCTTCACAGTGTAGGAATAGAGGAAACATACCTCAATGTCATAAAAGTCGTTGGGCATCTGATTTGGCTCAGGTTGCGATCCCAGGGTCCTGGGATTGAGGCCCACATCAGGCTCCCTGCTCCGTGGGAAGCCTGCTTTTCCCTCTCCCACTCCCCCGCTTGTGTTCCCTCTCTCTCTGTGTCTCTCTCTGTCAAATAAATAAAATCTACACACACACACACACACAAAAATCCATATACAAAAAGCCCACAGTGAATATCAATGGGGAAAAACTGAGAGCTTTTCCCCTAAGGTCAGGAATATGACAGGGATGTCCACTCTCACCACTGTTGTTCAACATAATACTAGAAGTCCTAGCCTCAGCAGTCAGGCAATAAAAGGAAATAAAAGGCATCCAAATCAGCAAAGAAGAAGTCAAACTCTCACTCTTTTTGCAGATTACATGATACTCTATGTGGAAAACCCAAAAGACTCCACCCCCAAATTGCTAGAACTCATACAGGAACTCAGCAAAGTGGCAGGATATGAAATCAATGCACAGAAATCAGCTGCATTTCTATACACTAACAATGAGACAGAAGAAAGAGAAATTAAGGAGTTGATCCCATTTATAATTGCACCAAAAACCGTAAGATACCTAGGAATAAACCTAACCAAAGAGGCAAAGGATCTGTACTCAGAAAACTATAGAATACTCATGAAGGAAAATGAGGAAGACACAAAGAAATGGAAAAATGTTCCGTGCTCATGGATTGGAAAAACAAATATTGTTAAAATGTCTATGTTACCTAGAGCAAATTACACACTTAATGCAATCCCTATCAAAATACCAAAAACTTTTTTTCACAGAGCTGGAACAAGGAATCCTAAAATTTGTATGGAACCAGAAAAGACCCCGAATAGCCAAAGGAATGTTAAAAAAGAAAAGCAAACCTGGTGGCATCACAATTCCGTACTTCCAGCTCTATTACAAAGCTGTCATCCTCAAGACAGTATGGTACTGGCACAAAAACAGACACATAGAATGTCAATGGGACAGAATAGAGAGCCCAGAAATGGACCCTCAACTCTCTATGGTCAACTAATCTTCAACAAAGCGGGAAAGAATATCTGATGGAAAAAAGACCGTCTATTTAACAAATGGTGTTGGGAAAATTGGAAAACCACATGCAGAAAAATGAAACTGGAACATTTTCTTACACCACACACAAAAATAGACTCAAAATGGATGAAAGACCAAGATGTGAGATAGGAATCCATCAAAATCCTAGAGGAGAACACAGGCAGCAACCTCTTCGACGTCGGCCATGCAGACTTCTTGGTAGACACATCTCCAAAGGCAAGGGAAGCAAGGGCAAAAATGAACTATTTGGACTTCATCAAGATAAAAAGCTTTTGCACAGCAAAGGAAACAGTCAACAAAAGACAACCCACAGAATGGGAGAAGATATTTGCAAATGACAGATAAAGGGCTAGTATCCAAAATCTATAAAGAAATTAAACTCAATACTCAAAGAACAAATGATCCAATCAAGAAATGGGCAGAAGACATGAACAGACATTTTTCCAAAGAAGACATCCAAATGGCCAACAGACACATGAAAAAATGCTCAACATCACTCAGCATCAGGGAAATACAAATTAAGACCACAATGAAATACCACCTAACACCAGTCAGAATGGTTAAAATTAACAAGTCAGGAAACAACAGATGTTGGCAAGGATGTGGAGAAAGGGGAACCCTCTTACACTGTTGATGGGAATGCAAACTGGTGCAGCCACTCTGGAAAACAGTATGGAGATTCCTCAAAAAGTTGAAAATAGAGCTACCCTATGACCTAGGAATTGCACTACTGGGTATTTACCAAAGAGATACAAACGTAGTGATCCAAAGGGGCACCTGCACCCCAGTGTTTATAGCAGCGATGTCCACAACAGCCAAATTGTGGAAAAAGCCCAGATTTCCATCGACAGATGAATGGATAAGGAAGATGTGGTATATATACCATGGGATACTACTCAGCCAGAAAGGATGCGAGGAAGGAAGGAAGGAAGAAAAAGAAATCTTGCCATTTGCAATGACATGGATGGAACTAGAGGGTATTGTGCTAAGTGAAATAAGTCAGAAAAAGACAATTATCATATGATCTCACTCATATGTGGAATTTAAGAAACAAAACAGGGGATCATAGGAGAAGAGAGGAAAAAATAAAACAAGATGAAATCAGAGAGGGAGACAAACCATAAGAGACTCTTGATCATAGGAAACAAAGCTGAGGCTTTCTGGAGGAGAGTGGGGTGGGGGGAATGGGGTAACTGGGTGATGGACGTTAAGGAGGGCACGTGATGTAAAGAGCATTGGGTATTATATAAGACTGATGAATAACCTCTGAATGATCTCTACCTCTGAAACTAATAATACATTATATGTTAATTGAATTTAAACTTAAAAAAACAAATAATTAAAAAAGAAAAGGACATTAGGCACTGTTCAGTTGGGTAGGAAGACCCCACATTTTTAATGCTGCCAATTTAAACCAAATTTATTTTTTTTCCCCAGAAATATTCAAGTAACTGAGTGTAAAAGTGGAGAAAGTGGATTGCTGGTTTGATCTAGAATGGAAGTTTTCCTGGTTCTCTTTTTTTTTTAATTCTGGAGCTCAATACTGAAGAAAATTTTGCTCACTATATTTTTTTTTAAAAAATAGAAATCTACAGAGTCAGAGAAAAGTAAACAATATGATAAAAAGAAAGGAGAAACCAAATAAATCCAACAAGGGAAGGTTAAAAAAAAACAGGACTTTTCCTGTGTAAGAAAAGGCTGTAACATTCTATTGATACCGCATATGAATGAAATTAGAAGTTTATGGGACACAGAGAGATGAACAATCTCAGAGGAACAGAAGTGATTGAGCAAAGAGCATTGTTACAATTAGGCAAGACTTCCCAAAACATGAGGGCATTTAAACTTTGAAGTAAAGAAAGTTAAGTGTTCATCGTGGACTTGTTATAAACCAGTGGCCACATTAAACACATAACATACAATATTTTGTTTCATTCTCTTATTATTTTTCAATAGACAATAAGGAAATTTAAAGAGATTCTACCTCTCAGATCATATAGTTACAGTGCAGCACAGAAAACCTGAACCTATGTCTGTATGATTAGAAAGCTTGTTCTCTTTCCCCTATAAAGAACTTTCTTCCTGTTTCTTTGGCATTGATAGCAAGAAAAACATATCTGTGTATCCACCTGTCTTTCTGTATCTCTGTATTTCTAAGCCTGTGTATATCCGATCTATACCTAATCTATATCTGATTGTCTATATCAGGGGTTGGCAAACTATGGCCCTTTTTTGAACAATCTGCAAGCTAGGAATGGCTTTTATGAAAACACCTAAAAAAATCAAAAGAACAATAATATTTTTTATTAAATGATTTTATTTATTTATTTGACAGAGGGAGACATAGCAAGAGAGGGAACACAAGCAGGGGGAGTGAGAGAGGGAGAAGCAGGCTTCCCGCGGAGCAGGGAGCCCAATGCGGGGCTTGATCCCAGGACCCTGGGATCATGACCTGAGCCGAAGGCAGACGCTTAATGACTGAGCCACCCAGGCGCCCCAAAAGAACAATAATATTTTGTGGCACACAAAAGCATATGTGAAATTCAAACGTCAGTGTCTACAAATAAATTGTTATTGGAGCAAAGCCCCGTCATTTGAACATTATCCGTGCCCACAAAGGCAGACTTCAGTAGTTGCAAGAGACCGTATGGTCTGAAAAGCCTGGAAGATTTACTATCTGGCTCATCAGAGAAAAAGTTTGCTGATCCCTGCTTCATTGTCTGGTTTTTGTTCATGGTGTTTATACTTTACTGAAAGAAGAAGTCCAGAACGGACATGTAGGTCGTAGATGTTTTCCCAGAAAACTGTTCCCAGTTACCCTCATTATATGACTCAGTCTATTTCTTTGTTTTGCAATTAGTCACCTATTTTACCTGTGTACTTATTGTCTACCTTCCCCGGTAGCATATGAACTTTGGGGACAGAGAAGTTTTCTAATCTCTTAGCTCTTGATATAGGGTAATCCCTTTACTCTTGATATGGGGTAAGCTTCCCAAATCATTTGCAGAGTAAGTGCATAAATAAAGTGATAAAGTACCAGCCCTTGAACTGATGCTACGTTTCTGTGCTAGGCTCTCCTGGGGTTTGATGTATGCTGGTTTCATCTTTATTGTGGCTACTTTGATGGCTCTTATTGTAAAATCTGCCCAAGTTGTCGTCCTAACTGGCTTTGTGGTGGTGTTCACCCTCTTTCTCTTCTATGGCCTGTCTTTGGTGAGTTGGTAAATTTAATCTCTCTCTCTCTCTCTCTCAGAGAAACCAGTCATTTCTCACCAACTCTGGTCACACCTCTTCTGTTTCTGTTTGCAGTATATGAGTATTTGCATGAGACAGTATCTGGGGGTGGGGGTGGAGGATTGGATGTTATATATTTTTATATTATGAAATTCTTTTTATTATGCTACTGATGATTCTCAGAGAATTATATACTACCTGAAGTTTTTCTCTCCTCTCAGATAACTTTAGCTTTCCTGATGAGCGTGTTGATAAAGAAACCTTTCCTTACTGGATTGGTTGTCTTTCTCCTTACTGTCTTTTGGGGGAGTCTGGGATTCACTGCATTATACAGACATCTTCCTGCATTTTTGGAATGGACCTTATGTCTTCTTAGCCCTTTTGCTTTCACTACTGGAATGGCTGAGGTAAGAGTTAATATAACTATTTCATTTTTTACAGAACATTAAAAAATTCTCTCTGAGGAATTCATGCTCTATGTTCTAAGCATCAAAATTCTCATCCGCTTTTGTAAAGATGCACATCTAAGGTATCAGGTTTTTCATTTTTCTCTCTCAGCGTAACTGGCTTTATTTTAAGTCATTCATATAGGTTGATACTCCATTATCGATGTGGTTCAGCTTTTACTTTCAATGGGTTGTCCCAATGAACAATTAACTAATTTAGTGCACAGGAAACATGACCCTTAATATTATTGCAAGTATTTGTAAGCCAGGAATTCAATGGAAATAAATTTTTATTTTTAATTGGCCAGTTGTACATGAAATTGAACCTCTTCTCAGAAAATTTAATTCTAGGTGTGACATTGTAACTGTAAAATGCTATGAAAGGTTATGTTATGTATAAACTCATTGTATTTCACTATAATAAGAAATTATTCTTGTGACCACTGAAGTACTTTCAGCTTTTCATGTTCTTACTTTCAAATAGTATCCCCTTTCTAGAATGTCCCCTCTGCCCCCATCCTACACCTGATGAAATCCTTAGGCAACCCCTCCTTTGAGTTTTTACTTCCCAGAGGATTTGCCTACTTTTTCCCATGGGTCTCTAAGTCCTTAGTACCTACTTCCACTAACTTCCCAAATTGCTTTGTAGCTAGATGGATTCACTGCTATGTCTTCCAATAGATTGGAGCTCTGTGAAGACAGGAACTGTGTTTTATTTATCTTTTCAATCCCAGGGTTTAGCAGAGATAAGACAATAATAATTCTTAATACTCTATTTATCTTTTTAAAATTCAATGTATGTATCTTTTTTCCAGCTTATACATTTGGACTATGATGTGAATTCTAACATCCATTGGGATTCTTCAGACAACCCATACCTAATAATAGCTACTCTTTTCATGTTGGTTTTTGATGCTCTTCTGTATTTGGCTTTGACATTATATTTTGACAAAATTTTGCCCAGTAAGTAGTAACCTAATTGTCATTCAATGCAATTTCATTCCGTGCATTTCTATAAAATAACTGTCTACAACATATTGGGTATAAACTATCAAGCATTTTTTTCCCCCAAATTTCTAAAATGAGCCCAACGGTATTCTGCACTTTGCTTATAGAATCGCTTTCTAAGATCTCATTCTACCGCAATACTTTAAATTGTTTCTTTTTAAAAAGAGACGCTTGCAAGGGATGAAGGATAATTGTACTATTAGTGCTTATATTAGCGCTAGATGAAGAAAGCTAGTGCTTGGGACCGGATCTTAAGGGTGTCTAAATACTTCCCAAAGCAGTTGCCTTGACAAGCTGTCCTGAGGTCACTAATCCTTAAAGTGGTGACTGATGCAATGTTCAATTGCCTCCTGTTCGCGTAGCTGAATATGGACATCGACGTTCTCCTTGGTTTTTTCTGAAATCCTCTTTTTGGTTTCAACACCAAAGGGCTGATCATGTGGCCCTTGAGAATGAAATAGATTCAGATTCTTCATCCAACGACTCTTTTGAACCAGTGTCTCCAGAATTCCGCGGGAAAGAAGCCATCAGGTAATAAATAAATTACACAAATTGCAAAGGGAGAACAGGTCAGAGACCAGAGGTCTCTCCAGCAAAATACTGGTGTGACAAAGATTTCCAGGGTGCTTCTTTGTACCCACCTACGTCCAGGCCATTCCACTTGTGAAATGCCACCATTAATGTTAAAAGCACTTTGCTTTCCCACATTGTCAGCGTTTTTATTTACGAATATCTTATTGCAGAACGACAAACATCAGGGAATAAATAATCTTCATATTTCCATTTCTCTCATTTTCTTTTTGCTCTCTTTTTGGTGCTGTTTTCTCTCTGTGACTGCTGTCTTTACGACAGACACTGTCATCACGTCCCTCGTCATTCTTCTCCTTTTCTCTGTGATTTACTCTGTCTCTCTCCTCTTTGCTTCCTGATGAAGAATAGAAGGAAGAGGCAAGTGATGCAGAAAAGGGGAGATTGGCATCCAGAGAGATGGGAGGAAAACCTAAGTTAGGGTACTCATGCCATGCATGTCTTCCCTCTGAGATGATAGATGCGTGTTATTCAATGCTGATTGCTTTGTTTCCAAACAACTAGAAATCCCTAACTTCCCTGGGTCTTTGCTCAACCTTTGTTCATCATTCAATTTGCCATTGTTTCCTCAGGAAAGCCTTTCCCATCACCTGGGCCCGCGTGAGGGAAAGAGCTCCCAGAACTTTCTCACAACTCCAAAGACTTGAATTCTCAATCCTCTGTCTACTTCCACGGTGTCCTTAAAACATTTTCCTCTTTTTTTTTTTTTTTCAGAATAAGAAATCTTAGGAAAGAATATGGAAAAGGAAATCATGAAAAAGTAGAAGCCTTGAAAGGTAATGAGCTAACATCATATTTACGGCTGTTTGATTTGGTGACTATGCCTCATTGTTGTACTGTCTTCGTGGGGATAAAGAACTGATATATTCCAGACACCACAATTCTCCTTCATTTCAACACATTGCGTTTCCTTCTGAGTGAATGTAGAAACATAGAACAATTTTAGAAAGTCAGGGTGTGCCATCGATACCTTACAGGTTTGAAAGATGTATGGCTGCATCATGAAGTTCTTTATTTTCAACTCGTCACACTCCCTAATCCTAATAAATGATCTTTATTATAGTCAGCCTATTTGTAATGACAAAACTGCCCTTATCCAAAAAATTGTTAATCACATAATAATATAATCATGACAATGCTATAGCTTTAAAGTTTGTATCATAGGAGATACAATTTTAAAGGGAAGGATTTGGGGATGGATTTTATTTTGAATATTGCTAGCCAAATATACACATGCTATAAGAAATTATAAAAGTTTTGGAGAATGTGGGGCACCTGAGTGGCTTAGTTGGTGAAGTGTTGGACTCTTGATTTTGGCTCAAGTCATGAGCTCAGGGTCCTGAGATCGAGCCCCACATCGGGTTCCACACGCTGCATGGAGTCTGCTTGAGATTCTCTCTCTTCCTCTCCCTCTGCCCCTCCCCCTGCTCTGCTCTCACTCTCTAAATAAAAAAATAAAATCTTGAAAAAAAATTTTTTTTTGGAGAATGTAAAGTTAACATGTAGGCTCTGAGTGGAATTTCTTTTTGTAATAATGCCAGGTCTGGTATTTGACATATATGAAGGCCAGATCACTGCCCTCCTTGGTCACAGTGGAGCTGGGAAAACGACCCTGTTAAACATGCTCAGTGGACTGTCCATCCCAACATCAGGTGAGGAGATAATTAGAGGCAAGAACATGGGCAAATAAATTAACTCTGCATTTTATTAATTAGTTTTATTGGTTAATTTCAGTAGTTAGTAGTTTCATTAACTCCTAGTCACCCTCAGGTACTTAAGACACAAGTTTCACAAGTTTCTTCAAGTTATTCTTTTAATAGATGTATGTTCTGTTTATTTAGGAAAATCTTGGTGGTTTAAATATTTCAAGATAAGTAGCTTTATGAATAGTCACTCCAACTGGTTCAGATAAATTGTGAACATTACATTTTTAGTCAATAGTGTATTCCTTATAGATCCTGTATGCTTAAAAGACTTTAGTGTTTGGAGGCACCTGGGTGGCTCAGTCGTTAAGCATCTGCCTTCGGCTCAGGTCATGATCCCAGGGTCCTGGGATCGAGCCCTGCATCAGGCTCCCTGCTCAGCGGGAAGCCTGCCTCTCCCTCTCCCACTCCCCCTGCTTGTGTTCCCTCTCTTGCTGTCTCTGTCAAAAAAAAATAAATAAAATCTTAAAAAAAAAAAAAGACCCTAGTGTTTGACACCCATTGTTTTTCACTTTAAAACATCTTAAATGAACCATGGCATGTTATCCTGTTGCTAACTGTCAACTTTTCTGCTTCTAGGTTCAGTCACAATCTATAATCACACCCTTTCGGAAATGACTGACTCCAAAACCGTTAGCAAGCTCACTGGAGTCTGTCCACAATCCAATGTGCAATTTGGCTTCCTCACTGTGAAAGAAAATCTCAGGCTCTTCGCTAAAATAAAGGGGATTCAGCCACATGAAATGGAACAAGAGGTAGAGGAACATATTAGATGTCACACAACCGCGAACATGAAATCATTTATCTAGAAAGTTCTAAATGTATTTGTGTTATTTCTGCATGGTGCATCATCGAAAGGGCAAAAAGGCCCTTGGCAACGAACAGCAAAAGGATTGTGTTTTTAAAACAAACATGCTGGGTTTTGGACTAAACATCCTTTTCTCTTCTCTTCTCTCCTCTTCTTTTCTTTCTTTTTTGGTTAGATACAACAAGTTTTAAGGGACTTGGAGATGGAAAATATTCAAGATATTCTTGCTCAAAATTTAAGCGGTGGACAAAAAAGGAAACTAACTTTTGGGATTGCCATTTTAGGAAATCCTCAGGTAAGTCGAGCCCTAATTATTGGTGAATGAGCTTGAGGACTGTGGAACTAGTGTATTCCATCCGACTGCATTTGCAAATGGTAAATATAAAAGAATTGTTCAAGTGAAAAATTAAGTAGTAAGATATTTCTCCCAAACACTTTTACACATATATTGCTTTTAAAAAAAATTTACCTGAAAGTGGAAAATGATTTTATGTTTCCCTACTGTTCAGGTTTTGCTATTGGACGAACCAACTGCTGGATCAGATCCTCTTTCAAGGCACTGTGTATGGAACCTCCTAAAAGAGAGGAAATCTGATAGAGTCATTCTCTTCAGTACCCAGTTCATGGATGAGGCTGACATCCTGGCTGGTGAACTTTTTTTTTAGATTCCACATATAAGTGAGATCATAGAGTATTTGTCTTTCTCTTTCTCTGATTTATCTCACTTAGCCTAATGCCTTCAAGTTCCATGATGTCCTTTCATGGTGGTTCTCGGTTTTCTCTCATGTGTCTTAGTGAGAAATTAGGGACATGAGTGAAATATGTGTAGATAAGTTCCAACACACCTGCTGTGGGTGTATGTGTGACTTTCATGAAGACAGGAGATTCTTGCTGTTGTTCATTTGAAAGTCTGCATCTCCATGTACATTGTCCCACAGATGTATTCTGATCCTATCGCAAAGCAATTCATTGGTTGTAAATGTATAGCATACTCTCAAATGTATATTATGTTTTATTCAGTAGGAATGTCAGTTGGCTTGAAACAGATCCTCCCATTGTATGATAATTTTTCTCAACATACTAGAGAACAAACTAACATATCATTTAAGTTATTGGATAACAAAGAAATTGGCTTACATACGACCAGAATTAGAATGCAAATATTTTAGTGGGTCATGCTCCTAAAATGCATTATTTGTTAATGGATTTGTTCTTTTATAAACAGTGAGAGGATAACCTCTTGATACAATGCTTTGTTTTTCTTTTCTGCTTAGATAGGAAGGTGTTTATATCCAATGGGAGGCTGAAGTGTGCGGGCTCTTCTCTATTCCTGAAGAAGAAATGGGGCATCGGCTACCATTTGAGGTACCACCTGTGCTGTTGGAGACATATTAGAACATGTTGCAGACAAGAGATCTCAGTATTAGTATGTGAAAGTAGGCTACAAAATTATTAAGATCCTTTCAAGAGCGCTGTGTTAAAACAACTGATCTCTTTCTTAGCTAGAACGAAGGGCAGGTAGGACTGTAGACATGGAGACTACAAGGATGATTAAGCTCAGTTTAAACAACATTTTTGGAAAATATTTTCACAACACATTGTTTGCAAAGAGAATTTTAGTGACATTCCATCCCTCTCTCAACATTTTTCCAATGCTTCTTTTTGTTCATCGTGACAATTTCAAGTCTCCTCTCTGTTTCTGACTTCATCTTCTCCCTTCTTTTCTATCTTCTCTTCTTGATAGTAATTAATATCATTATTAATTATTATTATTATTATTAAGTAATGTCTATCACTTATTCCATATTGGCTATGCTCTAGGTTCTTGCTAAGATATTTACATATGGGATACTCATATAATCATATTTAATGCTTCAGATAACTGTAAGAAGATGTTATTTTCAGCCTCTGACGTGTCAGGGAGTTTTAGTAATATACCCAATTTCACATTACTTAAAGTGGTAGAATCTTTGGGCCAAGATTACAGGTGTGATATGAATCTCTCCCTATACTTCCTGCTAAAATATTAGTATTTCTTTTTTTTTAAAGATTTATTTATTTATTTTAGAGAGAGAATGAGAGAGAGAGAGAGAGAGAGCATGAAAGGGGGGAGGGTCAGAGGGAGAAGCAGACTCCCTGCTGAGCAGGAAGCCTGATGCAGGACTCGATCCTGGGACTCCAGGATCCTGACCTCAGCCAAAGGCAGACACTTAACCAGGGGCCCAATCTTAGTGTTTCTTAAAAAATAATTTAAGGCACTTCATCCTCAGAGGTTAAATGTATTCCATACATTATTTACTGAGGGTTTAATCTGATCAAATCTACCATTCCATCATAATTGCTTGGTACAATCTAATTGAATCAATACCTTCCAACTAAAATGGACCCCTCACTGTTTTCTAAGTATGTTCTGTGGTTTAGTTGTCTTCTCTCTGCTGGAGGTAGGACGTCTGTTGGACATGTCTTCTTCCAACCCATTTTAGCCAAGTTCAAGTCTTATCCATTCTTGAAAGTCTTTTTTGAATATTTTCTCCTTAATAAGCCTCCTCTTTTCTGGAACCCGGGCAGCACTATTTTGAATTGTTGCCTCAGGCAACTTAATTAACCAGTCTTTGATCCTCAGTAATTTCATTTATATAATAGCAGTAGTAATACCCACATTGCTTAATTGACTTAACTTCCCTCTTCCTCACTTCTTCTATAACATGCCCCTTTATATTACTGCTATGTTCCAAGCTCCCCTAGGGAAAGTTCTCTATTCTTTCTGTTTGGGATCCTGGATCATGCATTGCACAGGGCCTTGTAAACACAGAATAGTTTTATCTAAAATTGATTTTTTAGGTTTGTGTCATCAAAGTGATGTCCTCATCATTTGATAGCCTCAGTAAATTTCAGTGGATGTGACTAATAATGGTGCTTCTAAAATTTGATGATTCCATGAAGAACTTGACATGTTCTCACCAAGAAGACAGATCAGCTTTGACTTGAATAAATTTTGGACAATAAAAATGATAAAATCGGCTAACATATATTGAAGGTTTACTTAGTGCAAGGCTCTGTGTGATCACATGCATAGTTTATATTAATCTGCCTTTTGAAATTCTTTGAGAGCTGAGTATTAGAACACTGATTGGAATTTTAATGGAAATTTGATACTGGAAGACCTTAAGCCTGAGTTCTGGAATGTGGATCTGTGGGACATTAGGACCATGTTCTTTTTTTTTTTTATTTTTTTTTATTGTTTTGTTAATCCCCATACATTACATCATTAGTTTTTGATGTAGTGTTCCATGATTCATTGTTTGTGCATAACACCCAGTGCTCCATGCAGAACGTGCCCTCTTTAATACCCATCACCAGGCTAACCCATCCCCCTACCCTCCTCCCCTCTAGAACCCTCAGTTTGTTTTTCAGAGTCCATCATCTCTCATGGTCCGTCTCCCCCTCCGACTTACTCCCCTTCATTCTTCCCCTCCTGCTATCTTCTTCTTTTTCTTTTTTCTTAACATATGTTGCATTATTTGTTTCAGAAGTACAGATCTGTGATTCAACAGTCTTGCACACTTCACAGCGCTCACCATAGCACATACCTACCCAATGTCTATCACCCAGCCACCCCATCCCTCCCACCCCCCGCCACTCCAGCAACACTCCGTTTGTTTCCTGAGATTAAGAATTCCTCATATCAGTGAGGTCATATGATACATGTCTTTCTCTGATTGACTTATTTCACTCAGCATAACACCCTCCAGTTCCATCCACGTCGTTGCAAATGGCAAGATCTCATTCCTTTTGATGGCTGCATAATATTACATTGTGTATATATACCACCTCTTCTTTAGCCATTCATCTGTCGATGGACATCTTGGCTCCTTCCACACTTTGGCTATGGTGGACATTGCTGCTATAAACATTGGGGTGCACATACCCCTTAGGATCCCTACATTTGTATCTTTAGGACCATATTCTTAGTGACTCTATCAAGTTACCCCTGTGTCTGTGTTCACCATGTTCAAGTCTTAGTTTTTGCAAAACCCATACTTTACTGCAAAGGGGAAATTCAAAGCTGAGCTTTTGGATAGATGGAGACAAAATCAGGCATTTCCTCTACCTCACTTCAGCCAACATCTAGCTGAATATATCTTTCCTCCAAATAATAATCCCTGAGTTATTATCCCTTATACTAGTGCCTCTAGATTATATAGTTTAGACTATATTAATGTGGACTATCTTTGGACTATTTATTTTTAAGTCTTGCTTCTTCCATTATATATATATATTTTGTCTCATAAATATTAATGAAGTGACAAACATACTACAGTTGTTTGTAGAGATGGTTTTGGATAAAAATAGCATTAACATGCTCTTTTTAAATGTTAGTTTGCATCTGAATGAAATGTGTGATCCAGACAATATAACATCACTTGTTAAACAGCACATCCCTGATGCCAAATTAACAGCACAAAGTGAAGAAAAGCTCATATATATTTTGCCTTTGGAGAGGACAAACAAATTTCCAGGTAACAGAACATAGAGACCACAGAATGATTTATAACATTGTTACTAATGATAATGGTGGCCTCAAGAATGATCGATGACATTTTTATTCTTGCTAAGCGCATGGCACTGTGCATAATCCTTTAATATTCCCCAAAGTTACTGCTAATATTAGCCCCTGATATTATCCCCAGATCACTTATGAGGAAACTGAGGCAAAAGATGCTAAATATGCTTCAAGTGGCAATCTGGGCAGTTAAGAGGTACAGGACCACATCAAGCTAAAATTAAGAATATTTGGGACATTGGTTTCAGGAATGAATGAGAGAACCTGGTCCGGGCAAGGAGGGGTCTGTGAAAACAGCATAGAGTGTTAAATGGGAGCGAAGGGAATGGTACGCTGCCACATGTAGATGGTTTTATTATAAACACCGTGACATGATGTTATAATCTAAGTAACCAAATAGTAATTATGATCAACCTGTATGTTGCCAAACATTCTAAGCTCACAGCTTTGCCGCAAATACGGAAGCCTGGAGGCTCATTGCCTCCAGGCTTTTCTACCCGGTCTCCCAATATGATTTCATTTGCCAAGAGTTTTGAGGTAGGTTGCATTAAAAAAAGAAAAAAAAAGTATAACCGTAGAATGTGTTTATTTTGAGTTCAAGGAATTTGCTAGCTTTTAATGGAGGATAATGGCTCTGGAGCTGCCTGCTTGAATCAATAAGCCTGCCATAATCATGGTTCATAAGGAAATAGAGTACTAGACAGTAGGGTGTGGTGATTGAAAGCTGGGATACTAGAGCCAGCCTGGGTAGGTTCAAATCCCAGCAGGGCTGTTAGGAGCTCCATTATCCTGGACAGGTTATATTACTTTTCTGTACTTCAATTTCCCTATTTGTAACAAGGGAATAATGAGAGTACTAACTTTATAGGATTCTCATGAGGATTAAATGATTTAGTATATTTAAATATATTATTAAAATATTAAAAATAAGCACGGCACCTGGACTCATACCTGACATAGAAGCTATGGTATTTCTCCAAGTCTAAGACAGCCTCAGCTCTAGGATGTGCTACCAAGAAAGAAACAGACAATGACAGACCAGCATTTGTGATACATTCTCATTTCAAATATGGTAAAAGATGATGAAATGTATTATCTTAGAATCAGTGATCACTGCAGTCTTAGATGTGTATACCATGTCTTTGATATACATGACCTATGGAAGCAGAAACCTTTATGAAACCCACAAAACAAAGTGTTACCTGATTATTTGTTAAATGCATTTCAAAAGGGAATGCGCAATTTAAAGAAAGACTGAAAAAGAACCAACACTTAGAAATCATGACTACATCTCTATATTTATCTAACATACCCTTAAGATAGATACCTTTAATTTCTCCCAATATTTGAATTAGTTTCTCCTTTATTCTACTTCACATTTTCCTGAACTTCCCCCAAACTATTCCCAGTATCTTAAAAAACAAAACAAACAAACAAAAACCCGCCAAATGACCTACTAATTCCTATAAAGACCTACCTTCTTTTTAAAAATTTTTTTGCAGCATGATGTCCCTTTTAATTTTTTATTTAAATTCAATTAATTAACATATAGTGTATAATTAGTTTCAGAGGTAGAGTTCGGTGATTCATCAGTTGCATATAACACCCAGTGCTCATTCTATCAAGTGCCCTCCTTAATGCCCGTCACCCAGTTACCCAATCCCCCCAACCTCCCTCCCCTCCAGCAACCCTAAGTGTGTTTCCTATAGTTAAGAGTCTCTTTTGGTTTGTCTCTCAAGACCTACCTTCTTTGAAGTCTCTTCATACCGTGGTCAGAAGCTGAAAAAGAGAGATAGAGTAAATGCAAAGTTACATACATACTTTATCCTTTCCTTTAACTTATATATTTCTCTAAACTAGGGAAGATTGTGCAGCACCTAATTATTTCTATAAACATTAGTTATTTTGCATTTGTTATTTTACTGCCTACTAGTTATTCCCAAGAGCATTCTTCTCTCAGTTTTTAGAATAATATTCCTGAATTAACAAGGTTTTAGAATTTAGTATTTCCTACCTTAGTCAGTTGGGGGTGCTATAACACATACCATAGGCTGGGGGGCTTACAAACAGCAGACTGATTTTTGATGGTTCTGTAGGCTGGGAAGTCCAAGATCTGGGTTCCAGCACCTTGGGGTTCTAGTGAATTACCTCTTTGGGGTTGCAGAGTGCAGACTTCTTGTATTCCCATTTGGCAAGGAGCAGGGAGAGGAAGCCAGCTTTCTTGTGACTCTTTCAAAGGCATTAATCCCATTAATCAAAGCTCCACCCTCAGGACTTCATCTAATCCTAATTACCTCCCAAAGCCCCTACCTCCTAATACCTCACACCTGGAGGGTAAGGTTTCAACATACGGATTTATGGGAGACCGCAAGCATTCAGTTCATTTATTACACTGCCCATTATCAAACAGAATTAATTTTTAAAAAACAGAATAAATAAAACATAATATTTCTTAAAGAACTCTACATATGTAGCTTTCCAAGAATGAAACATAGATGATTACAATTTTATAGTCAAGACATGGACACACACTGTATAGATTATTTTAGAAATAAGGGAATGTCTATATCATAGCTTTGTTTCTTATGAATGCTTTTCACCTATCACACATGTTCCCTATTGTTGAAAAATATAGTTACTATCAATCTCTTTACAAATTATATTCTTCTAATGCATTTTTGCGACTACTTTTAGATCTTTACAGGGATCTTGACAGATGCTCTAACCAGGGCGTTGAGAATTACGGTGTTTCCATGACAACTTTGAATGAAGTGTTCTTGAAATTAGAAGGAAAATCAGCTATTGATGAATCAGGTAAAAAAAAAGAAAGAAGAAACTTCAATTTTATCTTTCTGTAGAATATTCTATCTTGAAAATATACTTTGAATGATGAGACTGTATGCTTTTGGAGGTGCTCTGATTCAGTCTGGTCTTGGGAAAACTTAGAGCAGAGAAGCTATGTATTTCTATCTCCTTCTTCCCTTTTCTCCCAATGCTGGCCCCCCCTCTTAAATTCCTTATTTTGGACTATGCATTTTACTAAGGGTATGGGACAGTGTACAAGACTAGGTCCTCATGGAGTAGACAATAAATACATAATGTAAGTGCTATAGAGAGAAGGAAATTAAAATTGTATCTTGACAGTTAACTTTTCTTGTAACATTTTGAGGCTATTGTTCCAGTATCTTCAGGGTTACATTGTTGTTATTGGAAGATTTGCTGTGGGTATAATTGCCATTCCTTGGAAAGTCCTCTCTACTTGATCTAAGATAATTCCTTGTTTCTGGATTACTCTCATCCTACTTGGTTTACTCTTTTCTATGTTCTTTTTTCCCCCCATTTTCTATTTTTTTTATTGATTGAGTGGGTTTTTAAAAAATACCTCTTTCCCTCTTTTATCCACTTTTGAAGTTATATACTTGTGGTTATGCTTAACTTTTAATATACATGTACTATAGCTTTCTCAAAGTCTAGGGCTGATCAGTTTCTCTAGGCTTGTCTTCCAAAAGAGGTAGTTTTTTTCTTGTTTTCAACCATGGCTACATGAAAAAATATTATATCTACCAATTTTATATCCTTGGAAGGCGATAGGGAGGGTCCTATATATATATACCAACTCTTCCACCTTAGTCAGAAATACCGAGAGTTTCAGTCACCTCCCCAGAAAGCTGCGAACTGAGTGTAGCGTGGAAAAGAGCCTACCGGATCTTCAGATGGATTTTAAAATTGAACACACTTGGGATGGTTTTCCAGTGAAGCATGAGCCAGTATTTGTCCGGCTGAATCCAGGTGATGGAAGGGTGATGGTGGAAGTTAGTGCTCCATTTTTCAGTGATCCTCCAGCCCCACTTGGAGAACCAGGAAAACCTTACAATGAACTCTGGGATTATAAAGTTGTGGAAACATTTTTCTCGAATGACATAACTGGACAGTATTTAGAAGTTGAACTTTGTCCTCATGGACAACATTTGGTGCCCTTACTCTCTGGAAGAAGAAATGTGTGGAAAAAAGAACTTGCTCTGTCATACAAAGTGTCTAGAGGAGAGACAAAATGGAAAGGCAGAGCTTATCTTCCTTGGAGTTATTTTCCACCAAATGTGACAAAATTCAATTCATTTGCAATTCATGGATCAAAAGATAAAAGAAACTATGAAGCTCTTTACCTTGTGCCTCAACATGAACTGCAACAAGGACAAAAACCTGATTTTCATCGTCTGGAATACTTCAGGCCTTTCAGTTTTAATACACTGCTTGGAGAAGAATGGAAACAACCGGAATCAGAGCTGTGGTTAACAGAGAAACCTGATGCATAGGAGTATAGTAGATGATCATATCAGTCATTTCTTCTCTGTATCTTTTAAGATTCAATACAATCCCAGTTAAAAATCCCAGAAGGCTTTTTTGGGGAAAGAGAGAAAGAGACATTAGACTTCACCAAAATCAAAACTTTCTGTTCATCAAAAGCTTCCATTAAAAAAGTGAAGAAGCAAGCCACAGATTGGAATAAAATATTCAAAATATCCATATGTGACAAAGAACCTCTTACCCAGAATATATGAAGAACTCCTACAAACCAGTAATAAAAGGAGAAGCCAGTTAAGGACACTTCACAGAAAAAAAAATATACAAAAGGCCAATAAGTATATAGAAAGTCAACAAGACTTATCATCAAGGAAATGCAAATTAAAGCCACAAGATACCACTAAATGACTAAAATTACAAAATATACACACTGGTTAAATGGTTAAAACTGAAAAAGACTGACAATATCAAGCAATAATGGGAATGTAGAGTACCTAGAACTTTCATACACTATGGATAGGAATGTAATATATGGTACAACCACTTTGGAAAACTGGAAATTTCTGAAGTTAAATACACACCTACTCTGTGTTTCAGCAGTTTCATTCTTAGGTATATACTCAAGAGAAATGAATGTTTATGGCAGCTTTATTCATAACACAAAACTATAAACAATCAAGTTTCTATCCACAGGAGAATGGATAGACAAACTGCAATATAGTCAGACAGTGGAATAACACTTAAGAAAACAAATGGACTACGGGTACATGCAATAACCTACATAAATCTCAAAAGCATCACATTGAGCAAAATAAACCAGGTACAACATTCCTCATAACCGTCTATATGAAGGCCAATTATAGGCCAAACTAGGCTGTAGTGATGCATCTCAGAACAGTGATTGCTCTGGGTGAGGGCAGGGGATTAAAATTAGTTGGAAAAGGGACATGAGGGAATTTGGCGGTGGGGGGGGAGTAGTTGGAATGTTTTATATCTTGATCTGGCTGACAGTTACTGCATACATTTATCAACATTCCCCAAGCTGTATATTTAAGATTTGTGATTTTACTATATGTAAATTATACCTTAATAAAATATTGTTATAAAATTAAAAAAAAGAAATACCGATAGTTTATCTTTTGCAATGAGTAGATTTTTCTAGGCTAAAAATGGGTTCCTTTTCATTGATTTCCCTAGAATAAATTAAGCCCTTAAAGCTATAGACACAAACCTTTTTAAAAAGAAAATACAAGGGCGCCTGGGTGGCTCAGATGGTTTAGCGTCTGCCTTCGGCTCAGGTCGTGATCCCAGGACTCTGGGATCGAGTCCCGCGTCGGGCTCCTTGCTCCTTGGGAGCCTGCTTCTCCCTCTGCTTCTCTCTCTCTCTCTCCCTCTGTCTCTCATGAATAAATAAATAAAATCTTTAAAAAAAAAAAAAGAAAATACAAGATTTCTTTCATTATTTCATAAGTTTTTCTTCTTGTATTATGTCATTTTTTTTTTTTTTTTTGCTTTGTTTCCTTTTCTTTGGTAGTTACTCTCATAATGCCATGAATTTGTTTATTAGCATCTTTGCCCAAGATTCTCTATTCTGACACCTTCTGGTGAAAAGATGGTCATAGAACAATCTAAGTAATGCACATCTAAAATGACACATTATAAATTATTGATTTTATGTTTTATAGATGCTGGAATTTGGGGAGAGTTACAAAGTAATAGGACAAAAGATACAGGAAGCCTTGTTGAGCTGGAACAAGTTTTGTCTTCCTTTAAGGAAACAAAGAAATCAATCAGCGGCATGGCTCTCTGGAGACAGCAACTCTGTGCAATAGCAAAAGTTCGCTTCCTCAAGTTAAAGAATGAAAAAAAAACTCTGTTGACCATGTGAGTACTCAAGTGTTTCAGATATGTTGGGTTAGTGATCTCAAAATAAATTCAAGGGGAAAAAAACAAAAACAAACAAATAAACAAACAAACAAAACACAAAAAAACCCTCTGAGATAAATTCCAGCAATTGTATGTGGTCTTTTTTTAACACAGAAAACAATTTCTAATTGCTTTGGTGGGTATGTAATTAAACCCGGTAGTTTGGGCTTTTTCTCTTAATTTCACACAGAATCTGCTCTTATCCAAGGGTTGAAATCGTTTTTCTGAAGCATGGAAGTTAGCACTTGGGTCCCATCCCCAGGACTTCCTCTTTGCCCAAATAGCCCTGTGCCAGGCTGTATCTGACCCATCCACTCTCTGGAACCTGCTTTATGGTTCACACATTTCCCTATAGCTTCGGGCTGTTCATTGAGTAATACCTCCTTGCAAAAATCCTGCTCTCCAGCCAGGAATCATTCATTAAAAAATATTTGTTAGCACTTCTGCATAACACTCTATGTTAAATATCTGTAACACTTATCAAAATAAATCAGACATGAGATTTGGCTCTTGAAGGTGATTAGAAGTACACTAAAAACCATAGCATAAGATTAGACAATATTGTCAATCAGAGCATTCAGTATGTGAAAGATTATGTTCCAATATGGGCATCAGAAAAATCGTTTTGTATGAGGGAGAAATGGAGTCTGGTGTAGGAAAATATAACAGTTAGTCAAGGAAAGAAAGGAAGATGGAAATTCAGGCAGAGGGGACAATACTGAGTATGGAGATACATGAAAACTCAGAAGAGCTATTATCAATTTGAGTTAATTACAACATAAAGTATACAGAAAAGTAAAAAATAATTTTGATAACGTATCACATACAGCTGAAGAGTTTGGGCTTTATGACTAGTAAGGAAGTATTGAAGTTTTATTTTTTATTTGAAAAGATGATTGACATAATTAGAACAGATTGCCAGGGGGGACACCTGGGTGGCTCAGTCAGTTGGGCGTCTGACTCTAGATTTCAGCTCATGTCATGATCCCAGGGTAGTGAGATCCAGCCCTGTGTCAGAGTCTGCACTCAGCAGGGAGTCAGCTTGGGGATTTCTCTTCCTCTCTCCCTCTGCCCCTCCCCCCACTTGCGCTCACTCTTACTCTCTCTGTAAAATAAAAAATACAATAAAATAAACAGATTGCCAAATTGCCCTTAACTGGGCAACGGTGCAAAAATGGCTCAGAAATAGTAGACTCTGGAGACAAGGAAAACAGTCATTGAGGACAATACTGAAAGAGGTCAGGAGAGAGACAATTAAGGTCCAAACTTGAAAAGTGGAAGAGAAAAGTTTTTAGGCACCTAATGATGATATGATAGAACTTTTCAGCTATTCAGGAAAGAGACTTAAAGGAGACAGATTAGTGGAAAATGGTCCTTGGAACTTGAGTGAATGAGAAAATGTTGTAATTTATACAAATTGGGAACAGGAAGGGAAAAAGTTTCAGAGTGTCGTACGTCTGAGTGTTGGTGGTATGCCTATGTTCAGTGGTCTAGAAAAAGGAAGAAATGCAAGATGGAAACAGAGGAAAGAAGTAGGAATTGGAGAGATATTTAAGAGTCATACCTAGCCAACATCATGAGCTTGAGTGACATGTCCAAAATGGCGGGGGGGCAGAGGAGAGGCATTTAGAGAGATAGAAAGAGCAAGCATAAACAATGTCCACAATAGCCAAACTGTGGAAAGAGCCAAGATGTCCATCGACAGATGAATGAATAAAGAAGATGTGGTATATATACACAATGGAATATTATGCAGCCATCAAAAGGAATGAGATCTTGCCATTTGCAACGACGTGGATGGAACTGGAGGGTGTTATGCTGAGTGAAATAAGTCAAGCAGAAAAAGACATGTATCATATGACCTCACTGATATGAGGAATTCTTAATCTCAGGAAACAAACTGAGAGTTGCTGGAGTGGGGTTGGAGTGGGAGGGATGGGGCGGCTGGGTGATAGACATTGGGGAAGGGTATGTGCTACGGTGAGCACTGTGAATTGTGCAAGACTGTTGAATCACAGATCTGTACCTCTGAAACAAATAATGCAATATATGTTAAGAAAAAAAAAGAAAGAAGATAGGAGGGGAAGGATGAAGGGGGGGAAATCGGTGGGGGAGACGAACCATGAGAGACGATGGACTCTGAAAAACAAACTGAGCGTTCTAGAGGGGAGGGGGTGGGGGGATGGGTTGGCCTGGTGATGGGTATTAAAGAGGGCATGTTCTGCGTGGAGCACTGGGTGTTATGCACAGACAATGAATCATGGAACACTACATCAAAAACTAATGATGTAATATATGGTGATTAACATAACAATAAAAAATTTAAAGAAAAAAAAAAAAAGGAAGACCAAGCATAGATACTAGGAACGATTTCATTTTAGAAAAAAAGAAACAAGGGTTGGGGGTGGGGGGAGAAGTCTGATTCCTATATTTGATTAGTGCTTAGAATTTATTTCTATTTTAATATCCATTATCTACTCAAACTTAAAAATCTACAAAAGTTGCTATAGATGTTTTTTTTTCTTTTACATTTTCCTCCATGTAGATTATTGCTTTTTGGCATCAGCTTTTGCCCTCAGCTTTTGGAACATCTATTCTATGAGTTATATCAAAAAAGTTATTCTTGGGGACTGACTCCTAATATGTACTTCCTCTCTCCGGGACAACCACCTCAAGCTCCTCTGACCCACTTACTGGTCATCAATAAAACAGGTAAACATAGAGCTAAAATGTAACTTTTCAGTGTTGTTCTTCTTGAGAGATTCCCCAGACAACATAAACCATGAAGGGAAAAATAAATTCTGTATGTTTTAGAAAACACATATGAGGCCAAATAGGAAATTAATTTAAAAAAATGAAAAATTCAAGGCTGGGAAGTTTATTTTAGAAACACATCTTGCAAGGTTCCTTAAATCCTAAAGTTGATTGCACTGAGCAACCAAAGGGGATTTAGTAAGATAAATCATTGACTGATCTTTGAGGCCTTTCCACAACATTTTTTAAGTACTATGCATTCTTGGGTGCTGGAAAAAAATCTGTTCCAAATTTCTAAGAAAATAGAAGATTAATATCTTTAAGGATTATGTTAATTTTAAATAGTATTTTTACACTAACAGAAATTATATGTAAATGGCTAGGCTCTAGGGAAAGTAATCTTGTCCTATCTTTGATATCAGAATGGATTTTGGTATCATAGCATCATTTCTGCCTTTCTAAGGAAATCCTTAGACAGTCTTTTATTATGGTATGCTTTGTGTGACATCATTTAGTTTAGGGTTTATTTATTTATTTTTTAAATATTACTTGCCTGTTGTTTTACTTGCCTCTTGCTTCTTTTGATTTTTACCTTCATGGTAGGGTCAAGTATTGATAACTTTATACATTCACTGAGGCAACAGAACATAGCTTTGGAAGTGGATGCCTTTGGAACTAGAAGTGGCCCAAACGAGCTATCATACAATGGAGTTATCACTGTGTCAGGTGATGACAAGGTATGTTGGGCTCTGACTGTTGCATCTCACCAAAGATGGGGTATGGATGCCATTTGAATAATACCTAACAACGGACATAAAAGGCCAATTTAACACAAACAGATGGGATATCTCTCATTTGTAAGAGGAGAAGTTGTACTGCAAATATTTGCCCACAGCCTCCATTATAACAACATAGAATGAAATGCTGTTTGATTTTATTCCTCATTAAATTGTATGCACTATTATTAACAATGAATTTAAATCTTATTATCAATTGTATTCCATTCTAATAATGAATTTAAATTTTATTCTCAATTGGATTTTAACTCAAATGACACTTTGAGGAATCCTCTAATAATAAGTCTGATTACTATCTATTGTGAACTTCAGCTCTATTACCAAAAAAAAAAAGAAATCGTTCTTAATTTTTTTACAGTAGATTTTTGTTTATTTTTTACGGGAAAAAAACTCAAGTCTGGCTGCTAAACTTTTCACAAATGGGTCAAATCTTCAGATAAATATTTATATTTAGCTATCTGATATTAAAAGATATCTGTTTCCAGGGCACCTGGGTGGCTCAGTCAGTTAAGCAGCTGCCTTTGGCTCAGGTCATGATCCTGGGGTCCTGGGATCGAGCCCTACGTCCGGCTCCTTGTTCAGTGGAGAGCCTGCTTCTCCCTCTCCCTCTGCCTGCCACTCTGCCTACTTGTGCTCTCTCTATCTCTCTGTCATATAAATAAATAAAATCTTTTTAAAACAATTTCTGTTTCCTACAACTTCCGGTTCATGAATCAACAACAGTGGATCACCTAGGAGCTTCTTAGAAATGCAGACTCTCAACTAATGAATCGTTGAACACTACATCAAAAACTAATGATGTACTATATGTTGGCTAATTGAACATAATGATAATAATAAATAAATGAATAAATAAAAATTATGTGCCAGATGTTGGAAAGAAAAGAAAAGAATTGCAGACTCTCAGCCCCCACTCCAGACCTACTGAGTATTTGCACTTTAATAAAATCTGCGGATTAGTATGCTCACTGAAGTTTGAGAAGGACTGCCTTATTTGGCAATATTTAGGATTGGTGTATTTCTTATAAAAATTTACATTTCTACTTCCCTTGAAAAATCCCTCCATATGCTAATTCTGGCAGTCTGTGGTTGGAATTGAGAAACAGTTGCCCAGTTTAGACTTGGACTTTACTTGCCAAGTTGCTTTATCCCCATGCTGCTTCATGCATGTATATGACCTGCCTAGACCCTGTGGGAGTTTGGGGAGAAATCCCGGTGACAGACAAATGAAAAAAGATGACAAGAGAGTGTTACATGTGTAAACCACAGCAGGTAAATGCAACTTGGAGTTAATTTTCAGAAATAATTTCTGTGCCAATAATAAAATTAGAAATTACCTTTGATCAAACTAGTCTTTGGTATGTTTTAATCAGGCTAGTTTCCAGTGTGCCCAGAAAAATAGTTTAAAAGATGGCATTCTTAATATCAGTAAACATTACTTTAAGTAATTAGATTAGATACAATCCATGTGATTTATTTGTGATTGCAAAAATGCATGCCCAAATAATAACTTACTTACATTCTTTTTATTTGGGCAAGAAGTAATCATGTTATATGTATATGTATATACACGTCATATATTTTATATAATATATAGAAAGAGATGTAACATTTTTTACCATATGTCTCCCCCCAGTTTTATTAAGATAATAGCACTGTATAAGTCTAAGGTGTACAACATTATGACTTACATATACTGTGAAATGATTTTAAAATGCCGTTTGAAAAGAGATTTTTACATGCAGCATTGCTACTGCAATCTCAGTATTTGTGAAAACCTATGCTTTCATTACAGTAGCTGCCTGCCTCCTGCTTCTAAGTATCCACGCATTCTTAATTTATAAAGTGCGTGTATCGCATTTTGAAAGGAAGCCTACTGCCATGTCAAAGAGGCATTGCTTTGTGGAGTTTTATGGTGTTGCTGCCAAAAAGCATCTGAGGCATTTCATTTTGTGAGCATTTAGGCATAAATAGCCACACGGCTGATGCTATGGTCAGTAAAGAGCAAAATACTGAATTATTCCTTGCGGTATATCGGGAATTAATCAAATAATATGAGTGATGGTGATATTAATCACATTTAGTGCTTTAGCCTTCCTGTTTTGTCAATAATTCGAACGATTTTCTACCATATTCTTTCATTAAATTTTGTATTTGCTTTCTGAGAACTTAGAATGCATATTTGTTACATTTTAGGATCACAGGTTCTCAATAGCATGTAACACCAAAAGGCTGAATTGCTTTCCTGTCCTCATGGATATCATCAGCAATGGGCTACTTGGAATTTTTAATTCTTCAGAACACATTCGGACTGACAGAAGCACATATTTTGAAGTAAGTATAATTTTTTAGAGGGGGGACAGAGGAAGAGAGAGAGAGAGAGTCCTAATCAGGTTCCACGCCCAGCTTAGAGCCCGATGCGGGGCTCGATCCCACAACACTGAGATCATGACTTGAGCTGAAATCAAGAGTCGGATGCCTAACTGACTGCACCACCCAGGCGCCCCAGAAGTAAGTATAATATTATCTCACTTATCCTGAACTTTAAGGAGTTTTCAAGAAGACACTCGAAATGCTGAAATAACATCATGTTAATTTTTGTGAACTTGTTCTTGAATAAGTGTATGTTTTACATACATGTAGTTTACATTTACGGGTTTATACACACACACCTATATACATACACACACTATCTGGTAATGATTATGTAACATTATAACCTGAATTGGATGACTTGGGGTCAGCGAAACAGCAGAAAATACAATTAGTTGAGGAAAAGAACTGACAATTTTCATCTTAGATCTGTCACTGTCTGTCGCAGTAGGTAATGGGACCTCGTTGAAACAGCCAGAGTCTTAAAGGCCAGACAATGTGTCCTTAACAACTTGACCTTCTGTAGCCCTTGGCTCAGCAATCCACAGGAAAAAAATACAGATAAAAAACTTCATCTCAAAGTTTTCTTAAGAAGTAAATAAGGCAATGTGAGCACCAGGTGCAGTTGACTGAGTTAAAAGACGATCAGTAAGGCACAAAAACATCGGAAAGCACAGGCACTCGATAAACTGCTCTCATTATCACTATTGCTCTTTGTATTATTTTTCTTCAGAGCGCATTGAGTTTCCATTAAAGAATGTTCAGCTTTGACTAGATCAGCAGACGGGCTGAACTAGAAGCAGTTCTTGTTTACATACAGTTTGCCAGGCCTGCTCAGATCTTGAGTCAGAACCTCCACAGAACCTCCACACACCACAGTGGGGGAGGGTGAGCAGCTCTATCATCTCGCCATCTTGAATCTCCCTTGGCCTTCTTGAAATGACACCATACTCCACAGCATACTCCACAGCTCCCCGGTCACTCTTTGTTATTAAGAATTATTCCACAAAAACTAATGATGTAATGTATGGTGATTAACATAACAATAAACAAATTTAAAGAAAAAAAAAGAATTATTCCAGTGCTGTCCAACACTTCAATTTCCTATCCAATTCAAACACCGCAGGGTCAGTTTGTGGCCTAATGGCGGTGGACTGGGTGGGTTGGCAGTGGTGGGCTTTGCCCTTTTCCCCCCTTTTCTAGTCTAACATCTTGGAGTAGAAAGGAGAGAGTGACCTTGCTCAGACTCCCCACCCCCTTTTTTCTCCACTGCTGGGGCTGGAAGCAGAAAGGAAAGATGGAGAAATTAGGACAGGAAGAAATGGTGCTCTGGAGACATCTTGCTTTCTCTAGTTGTATCTGCTACCTGTAGCTTCTATGTATGTGGCCGCCACAGCCTAGGTGACCTGCCTGATTGTCTTGGGTAGTGTTTAGCTTTGACCCCAGTCCCTTGTGTAGAGGAAGATGCACTCGATGATGCAGAGCGGAATTTCCCTTCGGCTGCTACGGAGATGCCCTCACTGTCAAGCTCTCTCTCCTTTCCCTTGTTCATTTTTTGATGTGGCCATCATGCAGGTAGTTAACAACTTCCACCCCTGCGTTAACCTCTGTGCTTCTTCAGAAAGAGCTGTAAGAACTGTTGAGTGCCTCTTGCACACTGTTGGAAAGCTATAGAGATTTGGGGGTGCGGGGGGGATGCCCCACATTCTTCATAACCCTAATTCACATATTTGAATGACTTAGTTAAGATCAAGCACAGATGAACCAGATGTCCAATTGCTAGCAGTTCACGTGTTCTGCATGATTTTAGGAGCACATGTCTTATGAGCACGGGTACCTGAGCAATGCCTTCTTCTGGATACCTGTGGCAGCCTGTTTTACTCCTTACATTGCGATGAGCAGCATCGGCGACTATAAAGTAAGAAGAGTTAACAAAGTCCTTGCATGTTCTTATTACTCAGAGACCCCTTCTCCACTCTATGACCATACATTTCTATGGAGGTGGTGCACCTAATTTACATGCTTTTAATAAAAGGTTGGCAAATATGAAGAAAATGTTATTTTTCTTAAACAACTGTGAGACCTCAGGAAGGACAGCTGAGGAGTATCATCAGCTAACAGGGAAGGGCAGCTTTCATCTGGTTTATCACTTAGATTTTTATTGGTAGCCACGACCCTCTGACATTATCACAATGCCTCTCTCAGCAATGGTTTTCGCTTTAAGATTGTGGTGGAGTTACTCAGTTAAACAGTCCTAACCAACTCACCACAGCATTGTGGCTTATTGTTGAAAAAGGCTGCCCCTTTCAAGATTCATTTTAGCTTCATTCGATTGGAACATACTTGTACTAAAATTTTTTTTATAAGATATTTATCTAAAATCCAAATCGAATTGGCAACTCCATGATATTGATATCTCTTTCTCCTTAACCTCCATAGCCGGCTAATGGTGAATTGGAATTTGCCTCTGAAATATGTCTAGAATCTTTCCACATCCCTCCATCTCTCCTCAACACCCCAGTGAGATCCACTATCATCTCTCTCCAGGATGAGCACATCGGCCTCCTTAACTGCTCGCTCTTAGTCTTCTCCTTATCCATTCTCCACCCGGTGGGACAGAGCAATTACTTAAAAACACACATCTGACCATGTTGATTACCTGCCTAAGTCCCTCCAGTGGTTTCTTGGCAAACCAAAGAGCAAGAATGAAATCCTTGCTGTAGCCTGAAAAGCCATGCATGATCTGGAGCTGGATGTCTCTCTTCACTTTGATCTGACACCACTATTATCTCGATAACTATGTCCAGCTATGCTGTCTTTCTAGTTTCCCAAGAGGGTCAACTCTCCCCACTGCTGGTCTTCTGTCCCCTGCCTTACCTGTCACCTGTATAATTCCTACTCACCACTTAGACACTTAACTCAGGCCCTTCATAAGGGAAACTCCTCTGACAAATCCCCTAATTACAATTCACCTTTCCTATGACCCTTATCTTAACACTTTTAATTTTACTTCTTAAATTTTGATTTTCACAATTTTAATTATGTACCTATCACTACACTTATTTGCATATTACCTTTATCTCTCTTGCCCCCTGCAATTTAAACTCCACAAGAGCCCATGACCAACACAAAGCACATGGTGGGCTCAGTAAACGTATATTGAACACGTTACTGAACAGAAAATGTCCAGCTCTCTAACGCACCCTCGCTATCATTCTTTTTCCTGCTGTTTTTCCAGATACATTCCCCTTTCCAGAATATTTATCTCCATTCTAACAGTTTTCCTAAGGAATGTCTTTATATAGACTCCATTTTAGGTTTAAAATTTCCATTGCTTTTGTGCTTCTGTTAAAGTTCAAGTAATATTTCAAGCCTTGTGTTAAGACAATCACCACAACAGTAGGGCTTAGAGTGAGGCACAATATCAAAATCTACTTACTAGTTTTCATATGTAATAATGAAAAATGTGGTTTACTTCAAGACAGTAAGTGTCTTATTTTTATCTTATTAGTTTTAACAGACATCTTCTTATGCCAACCTAAAGAGTTGGTAATGAAATTGACCTGTTAGAAGATCATTTCTTAGACCTAAAATAAAATGCCGATAATTAATGGACTCCGAACACTCAGCATAAATTTGAAGAATCTTACAGGAAATTTGCATCTTACAGGAAATCCTACATCTTTTGAATCTTTGTACAATTTTCAAGTCTCCATTAGTGTCAAAAGGAAGAGTAGCTTTGTGAATACAAGAACGGGAATCTTACTGAGGCAATGTCCAGTCATTCTGTGATAGAATGTGAGCTGGTTATATTAGTGCATTTCTCCTTTGGATGATGAAGTCACCATGCAGTTTGGAGCATCATTGATCCCCTTGAAGAGAAGTGTGGCCAGTAGAAGTCTCGTTTACTAAATCGGCATAATATATGAAAGGGACACAGAAAAAAAAATGAATGATTTTGTGACCACATATTTACAACTTCTCGAGCCTCGACTATTCAGCACTTTTGATGATTCTTCCTTTTCTTTCCCAGAGAAAAGCTCACTCCCAGCTACGGATTTCAGGCCTCTACCCTTCTGCATACTGGTTTGGCCAGGCACTGGTGGATATTCCACTCTACTTCTTGATCCTCCTTCTGATGCAAATAATGGATTACGTTTTTAGCCCAGATGAAATTATATTTATAATTCAAAACCTGTTAGTTCAGGTAAGTGGCAAAAATTATGAGGTAGTTTTATTAGACTATATTTCATGAATGCAATGACATTATTTATCTTAAACTAAAGAACTTCAAATTACCTTTGCTATCGCATAGTTTGGGAAGTTGAGGTTTAAGTAGGAATGCTTTCCTAGGTAGTATTTACCTTATCCAACCTTAATATTTCTATTTTCAGATCTTGTGTAGTATTGGATATGTCTCATCTCTGGTTTTCTTGACATATGTGATTTCATTCATTTTTCGCAATGGGAGAAAAAATAGTGGTATTTGGTCATTTTTCTTCTTAATTGTAAGTATGCAGACAGTGCATATTATTTGATTTTTAAATCATTTTTAAATAATTTTAAGAATATGTATTTTAAAGGTACAATCAACAAGAGGGACAATGTCGAACTAAAAATCTTCTGCATAGCAAACAAAGCAGTCAACAAAATGACAGGGCAACCTATGGAATGGGGAAAATATTTATAAACCATATATGTCAATTATATCTCAAAAAAGCTGGGTGGGGGAAGAAGAATCATTTAAGGATGAAATTAATCTGACCAAGAAATAAATTAGAATAAGGAATTTAAGAAAATTAAAAAATGCTATAAAAGCACTGGTAGAGACCACTGAATTCTGTTAAACATGCATGAAGTTTGCAAAATTTTGGGAATCATGGTTATAACATTTATATAAAAAAATCCACAAAGTGAAATAGTGCCTTTTATAAAGTGAGCATAACTTTAGTAACAAATCCTAAGAAAGATAGGGACACCTAGGTGGTTCAGTCAGTTAAGCATCTGCCTTCACCTCAGGTCATGATCTCAGGGTCCTGGGATCGAGTCCCACATTGGGCTCCTTGATCAGTGGGGAACCTGCTGCTCCCCCTGCTTGTGCTCTCTCTTTCTTGCTCTGACAAATAAATAAATAAAATCTTTAAAAAAAGAAAGATAGAGTAAAAAAGAGTATCATTGATAAATTAATTTGGAATATCAAAGACAGTTCTCTAAATTAAAAGATGACAAAGCAAACCCAGAAATAAAATTAGAAGAAGAGGAATAGTCCAGTATGATTTATTTTAGATTGAGATGATGGTTCACTATTAGGAGCTTTCAAACTAAGAGAGGAGAACTGCATGAATTAAGAAAACACCATATAATTCCTTTAAAAATGCCCAGTAAAATGTATAAGCACAGGAAGGACAAATTACTAAAAACCAGTGGCAAATATTACAGTACATAGTAAACTTATACAGCTATTCACCTAATATCAGCAATAAAACAAGGACACCTACAGTAACTAGGTATAGCACCCAGTGTCAGTGAGGTGGTGTAACATGCACACTCATTCAAGTTCATAAGAGCATAGATTGTCACCATCTTTTTGAAAAATAATCTGTTAGTAATTGCTGAAAATGGGACTCCACATAAATTTTAACCTGCATTTACATTTCTCAGAATCTTTCCTAAAAGACTAAGAGTGTGGGGGCACCTGGGTGGCACAGTCAGTAAGGTGCCAGAGTCTTGGTTTCAGCTCAGGTCATGACCTCAGGGTTGTGAGATCGAGCCCCGTGTCCAGCTCTATGCTCAGTGTAGAGTCTGCTTGAGATTCTTTCTCCCTCTCCCTCAGCTCCTCCCACTTGTGCTCAGTCTTTCTCTTTCTCTCTAAAATAAAATAAATAAATCTTTGAAAAATAAAGATTAAGAGTGTCAATAGATAAGGATTTATGTAGGCCATTATTTATAGGAGCAGAGAAATTGAAACAACACATTTTCTAAAGGCAAAATTGTTGAATTCTTGCATATCCACTCAAAGAAATACTATGCAGCTGTGAAAATGAATAACTGGTATGTCTAAACCCCAACAGATGTCTATGACCTCCTGTGAAATGAAAAAAAAAAGAAAAAGGCTGAGCAATGTGTGATAAAGAGCCCTCTTGTCAGATTCTGAATTTCAGCAAGAACTCCAACTGATTTGCATGCACACTGAATTTGAGAAGCCCTGGTGTGTCTTAAAAATGTCACAGTCAATCAAATACAGAATTCTGATACAATCCTCTGTCGCAAAGCAAAAAAACATGGTGGCAGTACTGCCTTGTGAGGGGAAAGTTGAAAATAAGAACATTTACAAGATGAATTCCCACCCTCTTGGAAAATATACTCAAATTCAGATTTGTTACACTTTAGTGAAATTAGGATGCTTTTTTTTTTTTTAGATCACCATCTTCTCGATAGTTGCTACGGATCTAAATGAATATGGATTTCTAGGGTTATTTCTCTGCACCATATTAATACCACCTTTCACACTGATTGGTTCTCTATTCATTTTCTCTGAGGTAAGTAATGTCACACCTGTCCTCAGGTCATGAAGTGTGTAGCATTGGAGATAGCCTAGGATACTGTAGAAATGTAGATGGAGTCCTTATCTACAAAATTTGAAATCTCTGTCTTGGAAAGGTCATTCTCTTACCACAGGCAAGGGTTATATTATTCAATAAGAAGCTCTGCCTTGGTTCATGAAGGTCAAGGGCGGTTCTGCAGTAGTGGAATTTTATAGTTCTTGTGATAAGCCTCTCTCCTGGGACCAAATGACCCTACTGGGAGGCTAATGAGATGCACTTTTTCTGTTAATTTTGGACATATTGGGTTTAAGATTCCTAATAGGCACACAATGGGAAATGCCAAGTAGCCAGTAGGATGTATAAGTCTGAAATCCAGCATATGGTTACTTGAGATCCATCAGCATATAACTGATATCTAAGTGACAGCACTAGATAATATAACCTACAGAGTAAGAACAGTTCGAATAAAAAGTGGGCCAAAGATTTGGCCTTGACTCCAAAATTTAAAGATTGGTAAGAAGAGTCAGCCAGTGAGGTTGAGGAGGAGCCCATGAGGTAGGAGAAAAAGTGGGGAACTGTTGAGTGCCAGAATCTCTTCTCAGAAACTCTCCTTAAATGCTTAAAGTATCCGTACAGAAGGACATGTGCCAGATGGCAGTAAAGAATATTTCAGGAAGGAGCGAGTGATTCAACCATCAAATGAGAGGTCTAGAAAGTTGATGACTGAGAAGAAGACCACTGGATTTGACTACATGAAAGTCATCGGTGCTATTAGCCAGACAGAATTCAAGGAAAGGGTGAACACCAAACCTAACAAGAGCGAGCTTAGTAGATACTGTGATATGAGGAAGTAGTGCTGTAGAGACACCTACTTCTAGTTTCACTGAAAAGAATAACAGAGATGGGAAAGTAGATGGATGAGGAAACTACATTTTTGTTTATAAGAAGGGAGATAACGTGCTTATAGGAGAAAAAATTTTGATGAAAAGAGAGACATGAACTACCTAAGAAGCCAACTCCTCGAATAGCTGAGGAAAACAAAACATCATACAGCACCCAAGCAGAGAGGTTGCTTTCCATCAAAGCAGGAACATTCCATCTATTTATGAAGATCGTAGCCAGAGGCAGATAATTTAATGGCTTTGATGGTAGTAAACGCATGATTCTCTTCTGAGTGATCCTCCTTTCTTGGGGAAAGAGATGAAGTTATCAACTTAAAGTGAGGTGAACAGGGGGGGTGTTGGGATGTTGAGGATAGAGGAAAAGATGTAAACAATTATTTAAGAAAGTAGATCACCAGTAGAATTGACAGGGGGTATTAAAAGACCCCTTGCCCTACTTTGCAAGTGCAGTCAACAAAGCTGATAGTTTCTCTTATCATAGTGTCCTTCCCAGATGCAGTTCAGGGCAGGTGGAGTTGGGTTCAATCAGGGTTAGTGTTTTGCCAGTTGAGTCTGACCAAGAAAAGGATAAAGGTATAATCGATGTGGCAATGAGCAGTGGTTCTGTATAAGCAGGGATTGTAACAGTGGACCATGGAGATTCTAAGCTGGGGAATGATGAAGTTAAGGAGATGAGGGGGTTTATGGACAGTGGGACAGTGGTGGGGTTGGTGGGTTGGAGGGTCACCACCTCCAAATTATGGAGTAAGGATGGTAGAGCAAGGAAGCTGAAGAAATAGAACATAGTAGACAGGGCAAAGATGAGAGTGCCTGAAGCTGGTTTGGGATGTGGTACAGTGTTTGGAAGCGGGTGACAGAGACACGTAGGAGAACAAGATTATTTGAAATAATGTCAGCGTCCTGGAAAACCATTCAATGAGAAAAATATAATCATCTTTTCTAGATGATGGATGGCTGTGATAGAGATTTCCTGTGTCAGCTTAACATTGCTCAGAAAAAAGTCCTGGGAAATACAGCTCAAGAAACAAAATTGGTTCTTTACTCTTTATTTACTAAGGAGTCGGGGGATGTTTCAGAATGTATTGTGAATCGAATGGAAATCATGCACTTATTATGCATGTATATTCTGTATATTATGCACGTGTTGTAAAGCTAATGAAAACCGTGCCAAATTCCAGGTGAAGAGTTTTGTCTTTAGCATGGAGAGTTGTCATGATTATTCTTAAGAGTGGGTGGAGCAAGGGACAGAGCAATGTACTGGTTCCAGGGCTTTTAGGGAAGGAGCACAAATGTAGGGAGAAAGGCAGGTAAAAGTTAGGGAAGAGGGTTTGTCTTAAGACAGATCTTGCCCATGGCTTCAATGGTCCCCAACACCACCCAGGATTCTCTTAGCACGGAGAATCCTGCTGACTTGCAGTGTTCTAAAAGCATCCGAGCCTCTAGGCCAGCACAGGAGAGGAGGTTACTGAGTGACTTTGGAAGCAAGGAAGACACATAACACAGTTGGAAATCGACTTTTACCTGATGCTCAAGAGAACGCTGGCAAAGTCATTAGAAGGACATTAATGTGTCTTACATGAGATGAGATTTGAGAACAGATAAAGGTTCATCTAAACCTACTTTTCCTCATTTTACAGATTTCTCCTGACTCCATGGATTATTTAGGAGCTTCAGAACATCAAACTGCGTTTCTGGCACCGCTCATAGTAAGAGTACATTTCCATTTAAATGTTCTTGCATGAGGGGGACACATTTGTTTGCTTAGCATTAAGTTAAAAAGTTTAACTTTGGCACTTAAAAATGCAGTATTTTAGGCATCTGAAGCAACACACCACACACACAGAGGCTTTAAAATTTGGACCGCTTTCTTTATAACAATCATCCGACATGGAGTGTAGAGCCCAAACTCTCAATGGCATGAATAGTCCTGGTACCAACTTACTACTATCTTGTCTATTACAGCTTCTCTGAAGAACAGTGAAGCTAGCTCTGAGAGTTTCATTGGATATTAAATCGATTGTCTTTATAAATTCCAATATTGAACTTGTTTTTATGGTGATTTCTAATATTGATTGTCTTTTTCTCCCCTTAGCCTTATCTCCATTTTTGCATTTTTGTTTTTGTTCTCCGGTGTCTGGAAGTGAACTTTAGGAAGAAATCAATGAGAAAAGATCCTGTGTTCAGGTTGAGAAAATTCAAATACAATTTCATGTTTTATTTTAATATTCATTGTTTGAAAACATTTTAATATGCTTAAGTTAATTGAGTAAAAATAACTGCACAGGATTGTTTTTTTAGGGATTGTATAGTGTACAAAATTATTATAATTCACAATACTTTAATGAGCTTACAATCTAATGAGGGAAGCCACATCAGCACACGTGAGACACTGAAAAATTAAGGAATTTCATTGACATACTAAAAGAAAGTTATATACGAAAGATAAAATCTTTAAAATAACTGGTAAGTATAGATAAACAATCGGTAAGTGTAGCCAGTCCAGGAAGGTAGGGTAGTCTGAGCAAAAGAACAGAAGTTGATATAAATGCCATCTTCCTGTAGATTTGAGTAGACAGCTGGAAAGAACTTGAAAGTTTGTATTGGAAGATAATGGAAAATTAAATTAAAGCTGAATTTTAGAGGGTGTTGGAATAGAGGAGTGTAGGAAAGATTTTGCAAATTACATAATGGGAAATCAAGACAGGCGTGTTTTGGAAACCTCACCTAACTCACAAAATATGAATCAAATTCAAGCGTAAAGTAGGTGGTAGGGCAGGAGCATGACAAGAATCAGCAGACAACAGCAATCTTTGATGGCATGAAGGAGGGAGATTAGAATCAGCAGCAATCCGTGGGGGGGGTGATGAAGGAAAGAACTGGATAGACAGCAGTCAGGAAGGAGTGACGCTGAAACATTCCTAGGAAGTGACAATGCTCACATACTGGTGATTATGTGTCCTGGATTTTCTGGGATGTGTCTCGAATTCCAAATGTTTCAATCCACAGTTCTCGCAAAGTCTTCAGAATTCCAAAATATCTGTGCCAAAATTACAGTTCCTAGATGCTACCTTTCTCACACAACCGTGCCCCAAAATCTTTTGCCAGAGAATGTGTCCTGTTTTATTATTATTATTATTTTTAAAAGTCACAACCAACAAGGAAAAGTAAACCTAGGGAAAAAGCAAGAGTTGCATCACTTGACTCAACACGGAAACCAGGTTGTTCGCAAGGCAGATGGCGCAGAGCCGAAAAATGGGGGTTATGTTGTACTCACAGTGAATCCATTCACACAATTGAGAGCAGTCTACAGAAAGCTCATTTTTGCTACAAGTTTTTCAACTGGAAACCTGTTATTATCACACTGTTTTGATTTCAGAATTTCTCCAAGAAGCAGTGGCATTTTTCCAAACCCAGAAGAACCCGAAGGAGAGGATGAAGATGTTCGGATGGAAAGAAGGAGAACCACAAATGCCGGGACCGTTGAAGACTTTGATGAGGTAGAAGGACTAAAAACATTCATCTGAATATTCCGAAAAATACTCTGCGGTTCTTTCATCCTTACACACATAGCTCAGCACTTGACTTCACTGAATATGCAATGTCCACAGACATAGAACAAGGGAAACACACACACATACGCACAGGCACAGACTTGCTAATGCATTTCTCAGGGTGGTATTTTGGGTAAGAGAAGCCACACATTACAAAACCGAAGTAAGACACTGTGATTCTTATGAACTGAGTAAAGCTTACTGCAAGAGGAGAGAGTCCATCTGAGGTGTGTGTGTGTTTGTGTGCATGTGTGCACGTGTGTGTATGTGAGTGTGTGTCTTAACAGTCCTGTTGGTTTGGTGGATGTCTCTCTTCCTATTTTCTGAGAAAGAGAAGCACAGAGCATGCGATACGGTGCAAATGTTATTTCCCTGCAGGAATAGAGATTGGGAAATTTCACTTGAAAATGGCAGTTTCTGGGGGAAGGACTTGTCTGAGTCATGATTCTGTAACAGGGAAAAACGTGGTTGGAGGGAATATGGCGCACTCACTCATTTCAAGGTAAGAATAAAGCCCCATTGTTATTTACTTGTCTCTACAGAAACCCGTCATCATTGCTAGCTGTCTACGGAAGGAATATGCAGGCAAAAAGAGAAACTGCTTTGCGAAGAGGAAGAAAAAAGTGGCCATAAGAAATGTCTCTTTCTGTGTTAAAAAAGGTTGGAGACAGTAGTTTTAACTGTTGGCAGAGCTATCTTGACGTCCCAAGATGAGGTCTTTGGGAGGGAATAATAGTACCCGAATCTGGGGCCATCTGTTGATAATCATGAAAGGCAGCCCACTCATCTACAGGCACACGCAGATCCGTCCTGCTTAAAAGCCTCAGTTATGATAACAGTGTTTTTTCTTTGCCTAAGAAGACAGTTCTGTCTGTTCTGTTAAAACAGGCAAACAAACAAAAAAAGAACAACACCAAAAAAAAAAAAAGGAGGCACTTAAGAAGGATGTTATAACTTTCAAAGTGCCATTAATTTCACAACAGGGAATGTACGCAAGAGGAAACTCATTGGGACACAGCAGTGCAGTCTCCATCCTAACAAAGAGCACGTTTTGTGAAAGTGTCTGTTAAATGCAACAGACTTTGGGACCAAAATTTGTTTCTGTTCCAGCTCAGCATCTTAGTGGCTATATGACCATGGGCATGGGCAAGTTATATATCCTCCTTACCCCTCAGTTTCTTTGCCTATAATTGAAGCCAGTAACAACGCTTAGGGGTGTGTGTGTGTGTGTGTGTGTGTGTGTGTGTGTGTAGAACAGACGAATTAATGCATTCATGCACTTCATACAGAGCCTGACACATAGTGAGCCCCCCAGTAGTATTTGCTTTTAGATTTATTGTAACTATTTGAAGTTCTAAGCATACCTATTTCTTTCAGGTGAAGTTATAGGGCTCTTAGGACACAATGGAGCTGGTAAAAGTACAACCATTAAGATGATAACTGGAGATACAAATCCAACCGCAGGGCAGGTCAGTAAACCACACAGAAATATGGTCATTAATGCTGCCTTGAACAAGCACTAATCCGTGAACATTGATGACAGTCTTAAAAATACATAAATCATCCTTTCTTATGAATCCATTGAGTTATGCATGGAATGAAGAGGATTAATTAAAAACTTCTCCTTAATTCCAAAAATAGTGAGGTGCCAAAAAGGGCTCCATGTTATCTACACTATAGTTTTATTGAATGAAAAGTAGTGACATTAAAAGGAAGTGTTTTGGTAAAAGTAAAGCTGAACATTAGCTTTATTCAGGTCAGAGATCTTTGGGTTTTTTATTTTTTATTTTTTGTTAACTTATGTATCCTAAGAATTTGTTGAAATGAATTGTCAAGATCCAGGATTTATTCAGAAAAGAGAGGTCATAGATTAGAGGAAAAAAAAATAAGGATTGTCTAAATTCCCAATCAAAAGCTAGAATGGTATGTGAATGTCACTTGGTAGTACGTCTAGGCCAAGTTGGATAACATGATGGCCAGAGGTCCACAGGGACCACAACACTGAGGAGGACCTGCTGCTGACATTTGACAGAAGGTTGAGGGCAGAGGGAGTGGGACCATGAAGAGAGGTTGTCTAGGCGTGTGGATTGCAACATAAGTTTCCGAATTGTCTTTCCATTTCTCCTCTTGCCTCACACAGCAGTCAGAACAGTCCTTAAAAGATCCAGATGAGATCATGTCACTATCCTGCTTATCATCCTTCACTTAGAATTGATCCAAAATCTTTAGCATGGCCAAAAAAAGGCCCTGTAAGATCTGGGCTCTGCTCACCCCTTGCTCATATTGGCCTTTGGTCATCATCCCTCTGTAGGACCTTTGGGTTTATTTTTCCATTGGCTAGAGTGCTCCTCCTTTGGCTTTGTACTTGGTTACCTCCTTCTCAACACTTTAAAATTTACCTCCCCAAAAGGATTTGCCCTGACTACACTCATGGCTACATTGGATCTTCCCTTTTTACTCTTTATCACATTTATTGCCTTGAAAGCATTAAGCAGGGGCTATAATTCATCCATATATGTGTCTACTTGTTTTTATTTTCCATTTCTCTGTCTAGATTGAAAGCTCTGTGAGCCCACATTAACTAGTTCTCTCCTCCTTTGTATTGGGGAAAGACAACATAGAGTTGAGGTCAAGGGCTTGGATTCTGAAGGCAGAGTCCAGCTTTAACTCCCAGCTTTACCTTGTGTGACCTTCTGCAAGTTACTAAATGAATGCACATGTTACTTTTCTCCTATGTGAAACAGGGACGATAAAACTAATACCTGAGTCATATAGGATTTTTCTAAGGATAAAGTAATTCAAAACACATAAAATGCTTAGATTCTAGCACATAGTAAGCACTGGTACACATTACCTGTTAATATTGTCATATAGCACAGTGATTGGCTCATAAAAATAATGAATGCTATTTATTAGTATTTACTGGTTCCTATGTGCCAGACTAGTGCTAAGGACTTTTCATTTATTATCTTAGTTCAGAATTTCTTAAGTTTGGCACTGGTAACATTTTGGTCTAGGTCTTTTTTTTTTTTTTTTTTTTTTTTTGTGAGGGACTGTCCTATACAGCATCCCTGGTCTCTAGCCATTCAATTCCAGCAGCACCCAATTGTAACAACCAAAAACATCTCCAGGCATTACCAAATGTCCTTGGAAAGAAGATTGCCCCTGATTGAGAACCACTGCCATTTTTTTAAATTTTTTTATTGTTATGTTAATCACCATATATTACATAATTTGTTTTGGTGTACTGTTCCATGATTCATTGTTTGTTCATAACACCCAGTGCTCCATGCAGAACTGCCCTCCTCAATACCCATCACCAGGCTAACCCATCCCCCCACCCTCCTCCCCTCCAGAAACCTCAGTTTGTTTTTCAGAGTCCATCATCTCTCCTGGTTCGTCTCCCCCTCTGACTTACTCCCCTTCATTCTTCCTCTCCTGCTATCTTCTTCTTTTTCTTTTTTCTTAACATATGTTGTGTTATTTGTTTCAGAAGTACAGATCTGTGATTCAACAGTCTTACACAGTTCACAGCGCTCACCATAGCACATATCTTCCCCAATGTCCATCACCCAGCCACCCCCTCCCTCCCACCCCCCACCACTCCAGCAACCCTCAGTTTGTTCCTGAGATTAAGAATTCCTCATATCAGTGAGGTCATATGATACATGTCTTTCTCTGATTGACTTATTTCACTCAGCATAACACCCTCCAGTTCCATCCACGTCGTTGCAAATGGCAAGATCTCATTCCTTTTGATGGCTGCATAATATTCCATTGTGTATATATACCACATCTTCTTTATCCATTCATCTGTCGATGGACATCTTAGCTCTTTCCACAGTTTGGCTATTACCACTGCCATTTTTAATGCTCACAATAAACTTGCGGAACAGATCCTATAATTATAGCTAGTTTAACATTGGGGAAATAGAATCCTCAACAAGTGTCTACTCCTTTGAATGTTTGGATCAGTGAAGGAAGTCAAACAATGAACAACAAAGTAAGCCACCCTGAATCCAACCAAGGTAATGGACTTGGAAATAAAGTCTGTAGAGAGATATGACAATGTGGAATATGCTCCTTTTGATTTATTGAGTTTTTGCCATCTTTTGCCTACAGCGAAGTGGTCACTTATTTACATTTGCACTCTTGGCAGCTGTGCGTGTACGAGGACATCACTGAATTACGCACTCATGTGCCCATATGTGTGTATACACAATTTTGGGCTGAATGTGGGAATGAACTTTTTGTGCAGGTGATTTTGAAAGGGAGCAGTGAGGGGGACTCCCTCGGGTTCCTGGGATACTGTCCTCAGGAGAACGTGCTCTGGCCTAACCTGTCAGTGAGGGAACATCTAGAGGTTTTCGCTGCCATCAAAGGGCTGAAGAAAGGGGACGCCACAGTCACCATCACACGGTACGTGGGGGAGACACACCGGTTCTCTCCTGGAGGGTTGTGATAGGAAAGATGTTCGCACAGAAATAAGGAAGGGAGATTCTAACCGATGACTCCACACCTGTGGGAGAAGACGTAGTTATCAAGAAGCCAGTGGAGTATTGTATTAAGCCTGGAGAGAAAAATGTTACTGATTATTCCTTAATATGGAAAGACGTCATTGAAAAATATGAATTTGACCACTATAAAAGGCTCATAAAGTATCCTAGGTAGTTTCAATTTTATGATCATTCAGAATGTCTGTAATGTCTCTAAAGAGAATGTCTCTAAAAAGAAAATGTCTCTAATACAGTGTTTGTTCTGATTTACCCATTCCCCACACACATTCCCCATAGTTTGGGGGTAATGTGGATTGACTCACTCTGCTTCCTCCAGGTTGGTGGATGCGCTCAAGCTGCAGGACCAGCTGAAGCTGCCCGTGAAGGCCTTATCCGAGGGAATAAAGAGGAAGGTAAGAGGGGGGCTCGGTGTTACTCTGCACACCCCACACGTCGGTGCCAGACACGCTGTTCTCCCGTTCCAGGTGTGCTTCGCGCTGAGCATCCTGGGAAACCCATCGGTGGTGCTTCTGGACGAGCCGTCCACGGGCATGGACCCCGAGGGGCAGCAGCAAATGTGGTGAGATGTCATGAGTAATCCTAAGTGAACTGATTAGTCCTATAACGACTAGTCTTCAAAATCATTGTTTATAAGGAAAAAGACAACCCATTATTAGGAAATGCAATATTAAGGGCGAAAAATCTGATGCCCTATCACAGCCAGTTTTTATTAAGGAGAAAAAGATAATTCTAACACCCTAATACTCTTAAGAATCTTGTTTTTATCATAGATCTTTGGGGTATGCATGGCCCATTTTTATACTCAACCACATCAGTCTATTATTCGGTTTCAATTTCTACAGCATCACCTGATACACAGTTCTTATGAGGAAAAAAGAAATCCCAAGTTCTTAGGACGATTCTGAAATCTGCTGTTTTGTATTTTAGGGTTTATATCATTATTATCATGCTTTTAAATAAGTGCTCCTCGTTTTCTGTCTTTCTTCCCACTGCCCTCTCATACATATCCTTGGAATTCAGCATTTTTCTAAATAACCTTTTACCCAATATCATCTTCTACCTTCAGCACCAGCCACGTTCTGAATTATATTACTCTACCCGATAGTTTGGGTATTTACATGAATGCTGTCCCTCCAAAACTCCTTTTTTTGTCTAAACCGAATTCACTACTTATTTCACGTGTGCTGGTAAAACGTGTTTAAAAGATGAGAAGACATCTTACGTTGAGCATTCCCACCAGCTAACATTGCCCCTAACCTCCCTTTAGGCAGGCGATCCGGGCCACCTTTAGGAACACGGAGAGGGGCGCCCTCCTGACCACTCATTACATGGCAGAGGCAGAGGCCGTGTGTGACCGCGTGGCCATCATGGTGTCCGGAAGGCTGAGGTGGGTGCTTGTTCAAACCCACCCTTGGCTCCCAGTGGGCCTTGAGCAAAGGACATTTCCCTGCACAGGGTTATCACCGTCAGGGGCTGGAGTGGCCTGGCCCTGGACTCCAGAGGCTGAAAGTCACTGGCAATCGATTTATCTTCTCCTCTTCCTTGACTTCATCCTCCTCTGACCTCCAGATGTATCGGTTCCATCCAACACCTGAAAAGCAAATTTGGTAAAGAGTATCTGCTAGAGATGAAGGTGAAGACACCTGCCCAGGTGGAGCCGCTCCACTGCGAAATTCTGAGACTTTTCCCCCAGGCTGCTCGGCAGGAAAGGTAAACACAGGGGTTGGCTTGTTTCATCTTTTTTGTTTTTCTATTAGGGCAAAAAGAAATAAAAGCTTTACTTGATCATTCTTCTTTTTTTATTAGCTCTGTGGTAATTGTGACTTAATTAATTAGAGGTTAATCTCTAATTAACTGTGATTTTATTTATTGATTAATTATTAGAGAAAGGCCCAATTCCAAGGGAATTTCCTTCCACAGGAGGGATATAAGAGAGCAAAGTACTGATTGGGAAGCTGATTGTTGTAAGGGAATTCACATTCCTGGCGGCTCTATCATGTGCCAGGTCCTAATGTGTGCATGGACCTTGGTCATCTGGATCCTTTCTACAGGGTAAAACCATCCCCATTAAATGCAACCACTTGTCTAAAGCCGGGACCCGGTGCCAGGCATCTGTCAAAGCTCAGTGAGGGGTGGCTCTTAGCATTTTTATTATTATCGGTAATGGCACTTGAGGTCATTTTGATCATGCCAAATCCTAGTGGTGGAGCCAGGAGGTGAACTTAGTTCTTTGTACTTAAATGCTATTCTCTTTTCACTAAGGAAGAAGGATGATAAGTCATCCTGCCTCTCCCCATCTTGGGGTGCAAGTGCTGCTGGTCTCCTCTGTCTCCCATTCCTCCCAAGAGGGAGCCATACTGTGAGAGCCCCCTCCTGCTTCTGCTTGAATAAAGTGACTTCTTGTTGATTAAAGAACATTCCCACTACCACTGTATCCATGGCTCTGCAGACACGTACATCAAGACAAATTGTTGGTGACATTGTTGCTGTTTTTTAGACATGCATCCATTAATGGTTGTCTTCTTGAAACATGGAGCTCAGCCTCCCTCTCCATTCCTGGCAGGTACTCCTCCCTGATGGTCTATAAGTTGCCTGTTGAGGATGTGCACCCCTTATCGCAAGCTTTCTTCAAATTAGAGATAGGTAAGAGTGACTGTTTGGAGATAGGACTCCAGGTAACAGAGAAATTCAAATCTTGCATAAAACCAGTATAAGAAGTATTAAGACTTTTAATGGTGGTTCTCAACCATGAGTGATTCAGTAATGTCTGTGGATAGCTTTGGTTGTCACAACTGGGGCTGGAGTTCGGGGGTGCGACTGGTATCTTGTAGGTCAAGGCCAGGGATGATGCTAAACATCCTACAATGCACACAGGTCCACTCCCTCCCACAGCAAAGAAGGATCAGATCAAAATGTCATCAGTGCCAAGGTTGAGAAGTCCTATCCTAATTGAATGAGACTCTAGAGGGAAGAGATCATTGGTATTTAGGGCTGGAGTGTCCACAAATTCATACAAAAAAAAAAAAAAAAGACATTTGTTTTTGTCTGTATGTACTCTTAGATAGCGTTAGATGTTGATAAGGAGGTTCCTCTCTGTTGAGGTGGGCTAAGCCAAGTCTAGACTCTTGGATTGGGATCTTTACATAACTGCGTTGATCTATCATGGGCTCCGATTTTGCCTATCACACCAGTGTATGAAATCTGATAAAAAGCTGAGTCCCCCATCCCCTCTCTTTTCTTTTAAGTAGGCTCCACACCCAGAGTGTGAACTTCTGACCCTGAAATCAAGACCTCAGCTGAAATTGAGTCTGACACTCCACCAACTGAGCCACCCAGGCGTCCCTCTCCCCCTCTTCTTTTTTTTTAATTTTTTATTGTTATGTTAATCACCATACATTACATCATCAGTTTTTGATGTAGTGTTCCGTGATTCATTGTTTGTGTATAACACCCACTGCTCCATGCAATACGTGCCCTCTTTAATACCCATCACCAGGCTAACCCATAACCCATCTTCCCACCCCCTCCCTTCTAGAACCCTCAGTTTGTTTTTCAGAGTCCATTGTCTCTCATGGTTCATCTCCCCCTCCGATTTCTCCCCCTTCATTCTTCCCTTCCTGCTATCTTCTTCTTCTTCTTCTTCTTCTTCTTCTTCTTCTTCTTCTTCTTCTTCTTCTTCTTCTTCCTTCTTCCTTCTTCCTTCTTCCTTCTTCCTTCTTCCTTCTTCCTTCTTCCTTCTTCCTTCTTCCTTCTTCCTTCTTCTTCTTCTTCTTCTTCTTCTTCTTCTTCTTCTTCTTCTTCTTCTTCTTCTTCTTCTTCCTTCTTCTTCTCCTTCTTCTTCCTTCTTCTTCTCCTTCTCCTTCTCCTTCTCCTTCTCCTTCTCCTTCTTCTTCTTCTTCTCCTTCTCCTTCTCCTTCTCCTTCTCCTCCTCCTCCTCCTCCTCCTCCTCCTCCTCCTCCTCCTCCTCCTCCTCCTCCTCCTCCTCCTTCTCCTTCTCCTCCTCCTCCTCCTCCTCCTCCTCCTCCTTCTTCTTCTTCTTCTTCTTCTTCTTCTTCTTCTTCTTCTTCTTCTTCTTCTTCTTCTTCTTCTTCTTCTTCTTCTTCTTCTTTTCTTCTTCTTCTTCTTCTTCTTTTCTTCTTCTTCTTCTTCTTCTTCTTCTTCTTCTTCTTCTTCTTCTTCTTCTTCTTCTTCTTTCTCCTTTCTTCTCCTTTCTTCTCCTTTCTTCTCCTTTCTTCTCCTTCTTCTTCTTCTTCTTCTTTCCTCAACATATAATGTATTATTTGTTTCAGAGGTACAGATCTGTGATTCAACAGTCTTGCACAATTCACAGCACTCACCATAGCACATACTCTCCCCAATGTCTATCACCCAGCCACCCCGTCCCTCCCACCCCCCACCACTCTAGCAACCCTCAGTTTGTTTCCTGAGATTAAGAATCCCAGTGTTTATAGCAGCCCTGTCCACAATAGCCAAACTGTGGAAAGAGCCAAGATGTCCCCCTCTTCTTGATCTGTGCTTTCTTATTTGTCACCTGTCTGTCTTTAGAAGCCCCAAACATTCTAGTTCTTAGAGATATTTTTCTCCTTGATACAAGGTTATGATTGCCCCAGATAGCTTTTCTTTTTACTTCCTTCTTCTGCTGGTCACCTTTGCTCTAAGGTCCATGTAACCATTTTTCACAGTGGTCATTCTAGCCTAGTGACCAATTTTGCATCATTCCTGTGGAAAGGATTCCCACAACTGACTCGGATCAACATGAACGGTTTTATGACCAATTAGGAGCAGGCAGGGAGATATTCCAGAAAGGGCTGCGTCCCTAGAGTACAGTGAGCCTCTTCTTCAGAGCCTTCTAATGTTTCTGCTTTTAAACATGTTCCCTCCCACCTCAGATTCCTTCTGCTGTGTTTCATTTGCTAAAACTAAAGTTCTGCTTTGGGGGGGGGAACCTAACTTTTTATCACAGTTTTCCACCCCACTGTGTCGTGGAAATGTAAGTTAGCATTTTTTTTTCCCTCCAAATGTTAGGTGAGATACAGTTACCTTCTCAGCCTCAATACATTTATTGAATGAGGTAGACCCCATAGTGTGTGAGCACAACCCATGTCCTGTGACTATTCCTGTGTCCTGCTACATAGACTCATTCCCCCATAGCATCAGATCACTTTGGTGTATTGCAAACTGCACAGAACTCCAGCCTCGCATGCCCACTCCAGGTCAGAGTTGCTTAGTTGCTTAATATTTGGAGACTTGAAGCTAGGGAGGTGGGAGGGTTGGTTTTATCTCCCTTCTTATCTTATTCCTCCTCTGCTCATCCACTGATCTTTTGAGCCTCTCTGGTGTGGAGTGTAAGGAGAGGGAAGAAGAACATGACAGCAAAGCTTGATTTGCTCATTAGAGCCGGACTACGGCATGAGGGCCTCCTGTGCAGAGAGGAGTTCCTTGAAGACTCCCTCTCCCCTCCCATCTGTAACCTCTGACTAAAGCTTCTACTCTGGGGTGGGTGATGCCTTCTCCTCTTGGTCTCTTGGTCTCTTGCAGCCCCTGGGCCACTTCTTGGAATTCCTTTCCCTTTCCAAGAAATCTCTTGGAGGACCTCCATTGGATGCAGCATCTTGGCCTCTCCAGACTCTGCCAGTCCAGGGCCATCACTGTCCACAATTTTTTATGTGTTCCCAGACTAGAGGCAAGGACCCAATCCCATGTCCCCAGATTATAGGTCAATCCCACCAGATCCTCTGTCCACGGAGGGGAGAAAGGAAATGCCACAGCAATCTGGACAACTGCCCACAAGAAAACTTTGCTTTCTAGTCTTACCTCTCGGTTCATTATTATCTTCCTTTTATGTATTTGCACATTTGGGGGTCTTAATCAAAGTCCACATTGATAACAGATGGTCAACTTAAAATTAGGATAATTCAAAAAAGTTTGGTTTAGGCAGGGACCATTTGCCAAGAGGCAAGGCACAGTGCTAGACATAGCAGAAGAACTTCTTCATAGAAGAAGTTGCCATTCTCAGGTCCAAAGGGACTGAGAGAGGAAGCAGCGGCTGGAACCCGGGAGTAGAATCATGTAGAATTTGTGACCTCGTGAGAAGCAGTGACTTTCAATCAAGGGACAAAGTTGATGTCAGGGAGGGAGTGAAGGAATAAAGGCCTTGACCTCCCCTCTCCTCTGTCCTTCCTCATGAGCTACCACTAGTGGAAACCACCAGAAAAAGCCTCTTAAGTCAGCCGATAGAGCAAAGAGCAGAGTAGAGAGAATGAAGGCAAACGTCGAGGGGCACATGGTAGTGTTCTAGCACAGGGGGAACTGTCTCTCCATTCACCCTGCCTAGGTGGTCTGGGACCTTGCACATTGTTTTCCAGTTTGGTGTGCCCCTGCCCAAACTCTAAGACAATGGGAGAGTATTTCCGTCCTGTTACAAGACCACAGGGTGAATTTGCCTTTCCATATTTAGCATATGTGCTGCCCAAGCGAGCCCCTGTCTTTCCATATTTAGTCCGAGAATATTTATCACCTTATCCTTCATGTTTAAAATCTTGTGTATGTAGATTTTGTGCATAACTTGGTAAAATTCTCCAAATAGATGAACTCTTAACATCCGTCCATCCTTCTGCAGTTAAACAGAGCTTCCACCTGGAGGAGTACAGCCTCTCCCAGTCCACCCTGGAGCAGGTGGGTCAGTGTGCGTGACTTGGTTCATCCATGCACTATAAATGTACAGTGTGAGCGGACGCTTTGCACTCACTTGGAGCTACAGAGGCAGCGTGACATCTCTCCCTCTTTATTTCTTGTCCATCTCAGGTTTTCCTGGAGCTCTCCAAGGAACAGGAGTTGGATGACTTTGAGGAAGAACTTGACCCTTCAGTGAAGAGGAAACTCCTCCCACAGGAAGACCCTTAAGCCCCAAATACCCTATGTTTCTTTTTAGTCTTATGCCTCTTTTTAAAGATAATATTTTATGTAATTAATATATCTTATTTCAGATGTGATACAAAATGCTTTTGAAACTCACGTCCCCATTTTTCTCAATAACATGATGGATAGTAGGACTAAGGAGAAAAGGCAGTGAGAACAGTCTCGAAACCGGACCATGGGGCCTCTGTACCGGCAACTAAATCCCACCTGTCATACAGAAGTAAATCGAAAATGCATTTGTTGTAGAATGTTTGGATCTCTTCAAGATGACACAGAGATTGCTTTATTTTCTTTGTTTCAACATCAAAATTTTGAATATTTTCTTATCCTTTTGAATAAAGTGCACAAGTACAAAGTAAGACATAATCCTGATTTTAGGGGAAAGAGAGGCAGTGATTACAGAACAGCACAGTATTTGCTTTTTTAAAAGTTTTTATTTAAATTCTAGTTGGTTAACGTACAGTGTAATGTTAACTTCAGGTGTTGAATATGGTGACACAGCGCTTCCATACAACACCTGGTGCTTATCCCAACAAGTATTTGCATTTTGTAATTCAGAGTTTGTTTGTTTTTGTTGTTGTTTTTTGCTTATTCATAATAAATGGATTTTCCTTTTCTGTCATTTTTCACATTTTATATTGTACAGTCTATGGTTTGTCTGTTGTGACTGTCAAGGAAATTTGAAACCTGTTTAAGTAATTTCAGTAAGAATTTGAATAATCAAGTTGAGGAAAGTTTAAAAATGACATATCTTACAATTTTGAAACATATTTCTGATTTTGTATGTTTTCTTATGATGCAAGGGTCTACTCTTATGCAGATCTTAATTTCTCATGTTTATGTATGTTATGACCTCTCCAACTGGTGACCCCGTAAACACCTTAAAATCAGTGCGATATACTTGTATACTCTTATTTAGGTAAGTTTTTTTGTTGTTCTTGCTACTATTGCTGTTGTTAGCTCTTATGGACTGAATTGTGTTCCCCTGAAATTCTTATGTTAAAGCCCCAAACTCCAGTGTGGCTGTATTTGGAGATAGGGCCTTTAAGGAGATAAAGGTTCAGTGAGATCATAAGATTAGGGCCTTAATAACACTGGTATCTTTATAAGAAGGGGAAGAGACACCATATCTCTGTGCACTCACATGAGGACACGGCAAGGTGGTTATCTGCAAGCCAGGAAGAGAGATGTCACCAGAAACCAAGTTTTCTGGTGCCTAGCCTGGGAGTCACCATTTGGAGATGAGCTGCCTACAGAGCTCCCTGGTCTGTGCAGGACCAAGGCATGAAACACACACCTACACACACTCCAGTGCAAAACCAAAAAGTGAAACCCCTACAAAACACTTTGTGGTATTGAGCTACTGAGGTTACTGAGACTGTGGGGTTGTTTGTTACAACAGATAGTCAACATTACCTTAACTAACACAGATCATGCCAGGAAATGGGTGGGGACAAAACCCTGGAATAAGTATTTCTTGATGCAGTTGCCAAAGACCTTTGAACGATTCTAAGCTGCCTGTCCCCAGTCCTTGCCTGGATCAACTCTACAAGGGTGACCCTTCCTTTACTTTCAGCCCATTTGTGCCACACCTGCCTCAAAGTATAGCCAAGTAACAGTAACTTCCAACCCAAGACATGGAAGTCTACTCTTCATTGTATTGTAAAAAGCCAAGAAGGGATGACCTAACTTAGATCTACAAAGTTATACTGAGTGAATGTTTGGAGTATTTGAAGTAGAAAGTAAGAATAATTTATTCCAAGGGATTAATAAATGAAAACATTACAGTGATTATGAATAAATAATTTTAATGATACTGGGTTTATTTTTCTCATACTAGATGTGCTTTTCTCAACAGTGGCACCGTTAACACTTTGTGCCAGAGATTTCTTTGTTGGGGGAGGGAGAAAGGAGAGGCTGTCCTGTGTATTAGAGAATATTCAATGGCAATCCTGATCTGTACCCACTAGATTCCAGTAGCAATCTCTACCTGAGTGTGACAATCAAAAACATCTCCAGATATTGTCCAAATCACCCCATTGTATTACAATTATATGTCCTTAAGCTAACTGCTTGGTAATTTTATCATCTTGGAGTGAAGTAAAAAATGAATTAAAGACAGTGGATCTTGTTCATTTGGGGGTTTTGGTGTCTTGCATTAAATACTCTGGACTAAACTACAAAAATTGTTCTTTTTGAAGAAATCTAGAAAATTTGCAATAAAAACGGTCAATAAGACACATTTTAAAATTTGTAGGCATTGGAGTAACGTCTGTTTGAAGTTCACGTCTCTTTGAAATTTTTAAAGAGAGTATAAGCCTCAGTAATGTGTTGTACAAAGGTCTGTGAATGATTTCGGTGAGGGAAAATGAAGACCCTCGCAAACTGGTGTGTCCCAAAGCAGTGGAACCTCTGAAAAAGCAAGTATGGCAAAGAGCACTGAAAGCTAAACGATGCAGTTGGTTAAGTGACTGACTCTTGATTTTGGCTCAGATCATCACCTCAGAGTCGTGAGATCGAGCCCAGCATCAGACTCTGTGCTGGGTGTGGAGCTGCTTGGGATTCTCCTTCTGCCCCTCCCTGCCCCAGCTGCATACGCTTTCTCCCTCTCAAAAATTAAAAAAGTACATGTCTCTTGTTTCCATAAATACATATTAATATGTCTGAAATCTAACTGAGATTCGCCATAATATTTAGCCATGTTAATACAGTGATAAGTACCAATCTTCAGTGATTTATCTCACACAACTTAAGGGGTACTTTGTTAATTCTCTGAGGTTATTTTATTTACACTAAATTGATGTGGGGAAACTCTCAGATTCTCTTTTCCCTGTGACAAAAACATAATCTTCACTTTGTTTGAAAATACTGCAGTGTTGAAATAGAAAACTTACCAGAATTTTGAACGTGGATGATTCTGTGCCTTTTGATGATATAAGGATTACACCAAGAATAACATAGATCTTTAAAGCACGTGTGGGAGAATATGTCTAGATGATGGACCTGGAAGAGAAATTGCAGAGTTGCTGGGCATGAATGTGTGTGTGTGGCCATATCCCCAATGTTCTCTATTTTCCCACCTGAACTATGTGAGAATTTATTTTCCTATATCCACTGCAGTGCTGAGTATTGCCCTTCTCTGTGCCCATCTGATAAGAGTATACAGTATTTCATTGCTCTCTGAGGCTGTATTCCCTTGCTTTCCAGAGAAGTCAAGTATCTTCTCAGTTAGCTTTCTTCTTTTGTGAATTGTCCTTTTGTATTATCTGCCCACCTTCCTATTTGACTTTTAAAACTAATGTATTTTTGCGGCACCTGGGTGGCTCAGATGGTTAAGCATCTGCCTCCGGTTCAGGTCATGATCCCAGGGTCCTGGGATCGAGTCATGCATCAGGCTCCCCGCTCAGCAAGGAGTCTGCTTCTCCCTCTTCCCCTGCTTGCTACTCCTCCTGCTTGTGTTCTCTGTCTCTCTCTCAAATGAATAAATAAAATCTTTAAAAGTAAAGAAAGAAAACTAATGTATTTTTAAGGGATCTTTATTCTGGATATTCCTTTTTCTGTTTTGTTTGTTTCAGACAACTTCTTTACACGTTTGCCAGCTCTTCAACTTTCTTAATCTTGATTTTGTTTATCATTTCTTTTGTTGTATTGAGGTTTTAATTTTATTATGATTGAACATTATAATGTTTACTCTGTGATTGTGTGTCTGTGTGTGTCCTGTTTTAGGAACTCTTTCCTTTTTGGAAATCAAAATATATTCTTCTGTATTTCCTTCCAACTGTTCTGAAGTTTTATTTGTTACATTTTCTCTTGATTCCACCTACACTTTGCTTTTTGTGAGAGGCACAATGTGGGGATCTAGCTTTTCTCTTTTACATTTGTCAAGCTAATTGTCACACCATTTACTTAAGTTCTTTCTTTCTTCATGGAATTTATGTGTTTCCCTCTCAATTTCAGGCTTTCTATTCCTATTATGAATCCCGTTGTATCCCCTTCCACACTTTTTTAAAAAAGATTTATTTATTTTACAGAGAGAGAGAGAGCACGCATGTGAGTGGGGGGAGGGGCAGAGGGAGAGGGAGAGAATCTCAAGCAGACTCCGCACAGAGCGTGGAGCTCAATCTTATGACCCTGAGACCATGACCTGAACCAAAATCAAGTCAGATCCTTAACCAACTGAGTCAGCCACATACTGAGACGTCTAATAATCTTTCTATTATCATTAATATATTTTTTCCAGGTGAGCTTTTAGGGTTATTAGGACTTAATGGAGCCAGTAAAAGCACATCCATTAGGATGTTAACTGGAGACACAAAACCAAGTGCAGGACAGGTAGGTAGATGAGATGAATAATATGTAATCTAAAATACCCAGGATAAAGTCAATTTGAAGATCTAATTGGCTTTATTAGGCAATTGATGATTCGGGCAGCATCCCATCTAGCAAGAAGAGACACATTCTTCTCCCCTCTGTGGGTAGCATCTGTGGTCACTGTGATGCATCTTTCTCTTCTCCAACCTGAGCGTCCCAACTTTCCAGCCCATGTGGTCATTTACAGTATGCCCCAGATTGGCACGGTGGCTGCTATTGGCCTGGGACATGTGGTGGCCCATTTCCAATCCACTGGACTCCAATAGGGACCCTAACTATGCCTCCCAGGCTATTTTGTTGGACCAGAAGTATTTTCAACTCTATTAGGGGCAAACTGTAATGGCTTCTGGAAAAAAGCCCAAGAGGCTATCTGTTCCTTAGACAACCATAGACAACCATAGCTGTCTTCACTCTAATCTCCTGATGTCTGCCTTTTCCACAGGTTTCTTCTTCCCGCAGCTTCCTGCTGCTGTGCCGAGTCTACTAAAGCTCACGTGCAGGGAAGGAAAACTCAGGATGTCTCCTCCCTGAAATAGAGATCTCACAAAGTGGACAACACCCAAAGATAACACAGGCTCTCCCCCCCCCACAAACCTGAGCAAACACGTTTAGCTATAAGATGCTCTGCCCATCACTCCATTTAATATTTGCCTGTATTTTCTGTTTGTACCCTAAGGTGATGTCGTAAACCACCCAGATTGAAGATAGATGAGCTCCTAATTCCTGGCCCTCCTTCTGCAGTTAAATAGAGCTTCAACCTGGAGGAGTACAGCCTCTTGCTCCCAGTCTAGAGCAGGTAGGTCAGTGTGAGTGATTTTATATCATCCATAGACTATCCATATACAATACATGCAAGACTTTACACCCACTTGGAGCTACAGGGTGCAGGGTGACATCCCTCTCTCTATTCCTTGCCCCCCTTTCCTGGAGAGGTTTTCTTGCCCCTCTCTGAGGAGCAGGAACTGGATGATTTTGATGAGGAACTTCACCCCTCAGTGGAGTCACGCTTCCACAGGTATTTAAGCCCTAAATGCCCTATCTTTCTACAAAAGAAATATAATGTTATAACTTATTAAAAATGTTTTAGAATGATAAAGTTGTAGTATTATAACTTTATATAATATTATATATAATATAATTATGTTATTATATATTATAATTATATAATTATTTTATAATTATCATATAATTATTTTATATAATTATATATTATATCATATAATTGTAATTATATATTATATAATTTATTATATATAATTTATATATAATATATATAAAATACATTTTTATGTATATAATTTTTGTATATAATATATATTATTATATTATATAGTTATATAATTATTATATTATATATAATTATTATATTATATTATTATATATAATATATAATTGTATATTATTGTATTATTATATTTTATATAATTATAATTATATAGTGATATTATGTATAATATATATTTTATATAATAATATATTATGTTATAACTTTATATTGTATTATAACTATAATATTATAAAGTTGTATATTATAACTATAATGTTACACATTTCCTGAGAAACACAGCATGGTTCTTCCTGTGGTGGAGAGGAGGAGCAAGGGTTGGGCAGTTGCAGCCACCACATGAACAGAGGCACGTGACTGAGCCCACCTCCCAGTCACAGCCTCTGTGTCTCTACAGGTCATGTCTAGCTTTCTTTTTGTTAACTCAACATTATGAGTGAAATCCATCTACATGGCAACTGATCACTCTTATTTGTTTTTGTGTGGTATCTCACTGTATAAATCTACCGTAATTGACTTATCCATTCAGGCTATTATGAATAAGCCTGCTGTGAACATCCACTAATAGGTCTTTTGGTAGAAATAAGCATTCATTTCTGTGTATCGATGTCCTAGTGTCCAATTGCTGCTGGTCATAGAGTAGGCACTTACTTACCCATAGTAGATACTATCAAACAGTTATAAAAAGTAATCATACAAATTCACATGAGTCATATCAATAGTATGTAAGAATTCTGAGTCTTCCACTTTGTTGCCTATCCGTTTAATAATAGACATTCTGGTGGGTGTACACAAGTATCATTTACATTGCATTGATGGCTAATGATGTTAAATATCTTTTCACATTTATTGGCCATTTGGAAATATTTTTGCATTGAGATCTCTTGTCCATAAAAAAAATCAAGTTGTATGCCTTTTGTTTATTGACTTGTGTGGATCTACAGTAGATGCACACATGTTCTCTTATTTTGTGATTTTTAGTTTCATGCTCATAATACTTCCTTTTAATGAAGAGAATTTCATTTATGGCTAGTCCTGCCTTAAAAATACTTTGTTTTTCCCAATGTTATGAAAATATTCCTCAGAATGTCTTAATTTTTCCTTTTTTTCATTTTAAAATCTTTACTAAAAATATAGTAACAGTGTCTTCACTGTGTTTATGGGTAATTGTGTGATATATTAATACAAAATCTTTTTTAATAAATTGTTTTCTACTCTTTTTTTGTAATATACTAAAAATTATATCTTGATCTAAAGTTTTTCCCAAATGTTTTACTTTATTCTCTAAGAAAAATATTTTTAAAATATTTTTTAAATTTTATTTTATTATGTTAATCACCATACATCACATCATTAGTGATTGATGTAGTGTTCCATGATTCATTGTTTGCGTATAACACCCAGTGTTCCATTCAATACGTGCCCTCTTTAATACCGATTTCCTTTCTAATTACCCATTTCCCTCCTAATTATGTCTTTTAGTTCATTTTTCTCCATTTTGGCACTGGTAAGACCTCCAACACAATGCTGAAAACACTCCACTGATTGTGGACATCCTTCTTTTTCCTACTCGGAGGGGCAAAACATTCCATACTCCTTCCATGAAGAGTAATATTAGCTGTGTTTTTTTTTTTTTAAATCCTTTGTCATATTGAAGAATTCCCTTCTTTTCTAGTCTGCTGATAGTTTTTATTATGAACAGCTGTAGAGTTTTACAAAATGATTTTTTCTTTTGATAAAGTAACCACTAATTATTAGTGGTTAATATGATTAATTAAATCAATTGATTTTTGAATGCTGACCAGGCTTGCATTCTTGGACCAGTTGATGGCCAATTAGGTCATGACTATCTGTATTTGATTTGGCAACATTTACTCAGGATTTTGTATCTATGCTTATGAAGCATATTCTATAATTTTCATTTCTTATAATACCCTTGTTTGATGTTGGTATGAAAGTAGTGCTGGCCTCCTAAAACACATTGGGAACTTGTGTGGATCACACAAGATCAGATGTCTGAAGGGACGCTCAGACCCCTCATGTGAGCTTTTAAAAATAAAGGATATGCCAGACCATGGAAAAACATAGGCAAGCTGTGCCTTGGACTTAGGATCTACCAAGATATGTGTAAGAATTTGACATCAGGGAAGTCTGGGAAAAAGTTTTCAGAAAGATCTTCTATATCTCACTGCTCATGATGCCAACCTATCTTCAGAAGTTGGGCCATGAGACCTTCGCACTCCCATCACTCAGGATCATAATTCTGGTCTTTCCCTCCCACCATTTCAATTGACACTGGTTTTGAATTGACTGTAGTTTCCTCTTTTGAGTGATCATCAAATTTTTCAAAAGTAATTGATGCCAGCTTTGATGGTGCATGTCTGCCATGGTCCTGTCACAGCTCTGAGTGTTGGTGGAACATCTGGATCATCTAATCTCTTTTCTTTTAAATAATTTTTATTGTTTTGTTAATCACCACACATTACATCATTAGTTTTTGATGTAGTGTTCCATGACTCATTGTTTGTGTATAACACACAGTGCTCCACACAGAATGTGCCCTCTTTAATACCCATCACCAGGCTAACCCATCCTCCCACCCCCCTCCCCTCTAGAACCCTCATTTTGTTTTTCAGAGTCCATCGTCTCTAATGGTTCGTCTCCCTCTCTGACTTACTCCCCTTCATTCTTCCCCTCCTGCTATCTTCTTCTTTTTTTTTTCTCAACATTTATTGCATTATTTGTTTCAGAAGTATAGATCCATGATTCATCAGTCTTGTACAATGCACAGTGCTCACCATAGCACATAGCTTCCCCAATGTCTATCACCCAGCCACCCAATCCCTCCCATCCCCCACCACTCCAGCAAGCCTCAGTTTGTTTCCTGAGATTAAGAATTCCTCATATCAGTGAGGTCATATGATACATGTCTTTCTCTGATTGACTTATTTCACTCAGCATTAACACCCTCCAGTTCTATCCACGTGGTTGCAAATGGCAAGATCTCATTCCTTTTGATAGCTGCATAATATTCCATTGTGTATATATACCACCTCTTCTTTAGCCATTCATCTGTCGATGGACATCTTGGCTCTTTCCACAGTTTGGCTATGGTGGACATTGCTGCTATAAACATTGTGTGCACGTACCCCTTCGGATCCCTACATTTGTATCTTTGGGGTAAATACCCAGTAGTGCAATTGCTGGATCGTATGGTAGCTCTATTTTCAACTGTTTGAGGAACCTCCATACTGTTTTCCAGAGTGGTTGCACCAGCTTGCGTTCCCACCAACAGTGTAGGAGGGTTCCCCTTTCTCCGCATCCCTGCCAACATCTGTCGTTTCCTGACTTGTTAATTTTAGCCATTCTGATGGGTGTGAGGTGGTATCTCATTGAGGTTTTGATTTGGATTTCCCTGATGCCGAGTGATGTGGAGCACTTTTTCATGTGTCTGTTGGCCATTTAGATGTCTTCTTTGGAAAAATGTCTGTTCTTGTCTTCTGCCCATTGCTTGATTGGATCATTTGTTCTTTGGCTGTTGAGTTTGATAAGTTCTTTATAGATTTTGGATACTAGCCCTTTATCTGATATGTCATTTGCAAATATTTTCTCCCATTCTGTCGGTTGTCTTTTGGTTTTGTGGACTGTTTCTTTTGCTGTGCAAAAGCTTTTTATCTTGATGAAATCCCAATAGTTCATTTTTGCCCCGGCTTCCCTTGCCTTTGGTGATGTTTCTAGTAAGACTTTGCTGTGGTTGAGGTCAAAGAGGTTGCTGCCTGTGTTCTCCTTTAGGATTTTGATGGACTCCTGTCTCACGTTTTGGTCTTTCAACCATTTGGAGTCTATTTTTGTGTGTGGTGTAAGGAAATGGTCCAGTTTCATTCTTCTGCATGTGGCTGTCCAATTTTCCCAACACCATTTGTTGAAGAGACTGTCTTTTTTCCACTGGACATTCTTTCCTGCTTTGTCAAAGATGAGTTGACCATAGAATTGAGGGTCCGTTTCTGGGCTCTCTATTCTGTTCCATTGATCTATGTGTCTGTTTTTGTGCCAGTACCATACTCTCTTGATGATGACAGTTTTGTAATAGAGCTGGAAGTCCGGAATTGTGATGCCTCCAGCTTTGCTTTTCTTTTTCAATATTCCTCTGGCTATTCGGGGTCTCTTCTGGTTCCATACAAATTTTAGGATTATTTGTTCCATTTTTTTGAAAAAGGTGGATGGTATTTTGATGGGCATTGCTTTGAATGTGTAGATTGCTCTAGGTAGCATTGACATCTTCACAATGTTTGTTCTTCCAATCCATGAGCATGGAACGTTTTTCCATTTCTTTGTGTCTTTTTCAATTTCTTTCATGAGTATTTTATAGTTTTCTGAGTACAGATCCTTTGCCTCTTTGGTTAGATTTATTCCTAGGTATCTTATGGTTTTGGGTGCAATTGTAAATGGGATCGACTCCTTGATTTGTCTCTCTTCTGTCTTGTTGTTGGTGTATAGGAATGCCACTGATTTCTGTGCATTGATTTTATAGCCTGCTACTTGACTGAATTCCTGTATGAGTTCTAGCCGTTTTGGGGTGGAGTCTTTTGGGTTTTCCACATACAGTATCATATCATCTGCAAAGAGTGAGAGTTTGACTTCCTCTTTGCCGATTTGGATGCTTTGATTTCTTTTTGTTGTCTGATTGCTGTAGCTAGGACTTCTAATACTGTGTTGAACAGCAGTGGTGAGAGTGGACATCCCTGCCGCGTTCCTGACCTTAGGGGAGAGTTTTCCCCATTGAGAATGATATTCGCTGTAGGTTTTTCATAGATGACTTTTATGATATTGAGGTATGTACCCTCTATCCCTATACTCTGAAGAGTTTTGATCAAGAAAGGATGCTGTACTTTGTCAAATGCTTTTTCTGCATCTATTGAGAGGATCATATGATTCTTGTTCTTTCTTTTGTTAATGTATTGTATCACGTTGATTGATTTGCGGATGTTGAACCGGCCTTGCAGCCCAGGGATAAATCCCACTTGGTCGTGGTGAATAATCCTTTTAATGTACTGTTGGATCCTATTAGCTAGTATTTTGGTGAGAATTTTTGCACCCATGTTCATCAAGGATATTGGTCTGTAATTCTCCTTTTTGTTGGGGTCTTTGTCTGGTTTTGGGATCAAGGGAATGGTGGCCTCATAAAATGAGTTTGGAAGTTTTCCTTCCCTTTCTATTTTTTGGAACAGTTTCAGGAGAGTAGGTATTAATTCTTCTTGAAATGTCTGATAGAATTTCCCTGGGAAGCCATCTGGCCCTGGGCTTTTGTTTCTTGGGAGATTTTTGATGACTGCTTCAATTTCCTTAGTGGTTATAGGTCTGTTCAGGTTTCCTATTTCTTCCTGGTTCAATTTTGGTAGTTGATACATCTCTAGGAATGCACCCATTTCTTCCAGGTTATCTAATTTGCTGGCATAGAGTCCTCATAATATGTTCTTAGAATTGTTTGTATTTCTTTGGTGTTGGTTGTGATCTCTCCTCTTTCATTCATGATTTTGTTGATCTGGGTCATTTCTCTTTTCTTTTTGATCAGTCTGGCCAGGGGTTTATCAATCTTGTTAATTCTTTCAAAGAACCAGCTCCTAGTTTCGTTGATCTGTTGTACTGTTCTTTTGGTTTCTATTTCATTGATTTCTGCTCTGATCTTTATGATTTCTCTTCTCCTGCTAGGTTTAGGCTGTATTTGCTGTTCTTTCTCCAGCTCCTTTAGGTGTAGGGTTAGGTTGTGTATTTGAGACCTTTCTTGTTTCTTGAGAAAGGCTTGTATTGCTATATACTTTCCTCTCAGGACTGCCTTTGCTGTATCCCAAAGATTTTGGACAGTTGTGTTTTCATTTTCATTGGTTTCCATGAATTTTTTTAATTCTTCTTTAATTTCCTGGTTGACCCATTCGTTCTTTAGTAGGATGCTCTTTAGCCTCCATGTATTTGAGTTCTTTCCGACTTTCCTCTTGTGACTGAGTTCTAGTTTCAAAATATTGTGGTCTGAAAATATGCAGGGAATGATCCCAATCTTTTGGTACCGGTTGAGACCTGATTTGTGACCTAGGATGGGATCAATTCTGGAGAATGTTCCATGGGCACTAGAGAAGAATGTGTATTCCGTTGCTTTGGGATGGAATGTTCTGAATATGTCTGTGAAGTCCATTTGGTCCAGTGTTTCATTTAAAGTCTTTATTTCCTTGTTGATCTTTTGCTTAGATGATCTGTCCATTTCAGTTAGGGGGGTGTTAAAGTCCCCCACTATTATTGTATTGTTGTCAATGTGTTTCTTTGCTTTTGTTATTAATTGCCTTATATAATTGACTGCTCCCACGTTAGGGGCATAGATATTTACAATTGTTAGATCTTCTTGTTGGATAGACCCTTTAAGTAGGATATAGTGTCCTTCCTCATTTCTTATTACAGTCTTTGTTTTAAAATCTAATTTGTCTGATATAAGGATTGCCACCCCAGCTTTCTTTTGGTGTCCATTAGCATGGTAAATGGTTTTCCACCCCCTCACTTTCAATCTGGGGGTGTCTTTGGGTCTAAACTGAGTCTCTTGCAGACAGCATATGGATGGGTCTTGTTTTTTAATCCAATCTGATAGCCTGTGTCTTTTGATTGGGGCATTGAGCCCATTTACATTCAGGGTAACTATTGAAAGGTATGAATTTAGTGCCATTGTATTGCCTGTAAGGTGACTGTGACTGTATATTGTCTGTGTTCCTTTCTGATCTTTGCTGCTCTTAGGCTCTGTTTTTGCTTAGAGGACCCCTTTCAATATTTCTTGTAGGGCTGGTTTTGTGTTTGCAAATTCCTTTAGTTTTTGTTTGTCCTGGAAGCTTTTTATCTCTCCTTCTATTTTCAATGATAAACTAGCTGGATAAAATATTCTTGGCTGCATATTTTTCTCGTTTAGTGCTCTGAAGATCTCATGCCAGTCCTTTCTGGCCTGCCAGTTCTCTGTGGATAGGTCTGTTGCCAATCTAATGTTTCTACCATTGTAGGTTACATATCTCTTCTCCCGAGCTGCTTTCAGGATTTTCTCTTTGTCTCTGAAACTCGTAAGTTTTACTATTAGATGTCGGGGTGTTGACCTATTTTTGTGGATTTTGAGAGGGGTTCTCTGTGCCTCCTGGATTTTCATGCCTGTTTCCTTCCCCACATTAGGGAAGTTCTCTGCTATTATTTGCTCCAATATACCTTCTGCCCCTCTCTCTCTTTCTTCTTCCTCTGGGATCCCAATTATTCTAATGTTGTTTCGTCTTATCGTATCGCTTATCTCTCGAATTCTGCCCTCGTGATCCTGTAGTTGTTTCTCTCTCTTTTTCTCAGCCTCTTTATTTTCCATCATTTGGTCTTCTATATCGCTGATTCTTTCTTCTGCCTCATTTATCCTGGCAGTTAGTGCCCCCATTTTTTATTGCACCTCATCAATAGCCTTTTTGATTTCGACTTGGTTAGATTTTAGTTCTTTTATTTCTCCAGAAAGCGTTTCTCTAATAACTTCCATGCTTTTTTCAAGCCCAGCTAGTATCTTTAAAGTCATGATTCTGAACTCTAGGTCCGACATCGTACTAATATCAGTATTGAGTAGGTCCCTGGCAGATGGTACTACCTCTTGTTCTTTTTGCTGAGATGATTTTTTTCATCTTGTCATTTTGTCCAGAGGAGAACAGATGAATGAGAGAACAGAATGCTAACAAGTTAACAATGTCTCCAGCAAATATACTCTATACAAATCAGAAAAGACCTGAAACCAGTGGACAAGAAAGGGAAAGAAAGAAGAGAAAAAAAAAGGAAAAAGAAAAAGATAAAAACAAACAGAAACAGAACAAAACAAAAAAAACAGAATATGATCAAATATGATCAGGCTAGTGCATAGATCAGTGCCACACACTAGCTTTTGGGCATATTTTGGTCTGTTAGAAGAAAGTGCCTGCTAAAATTTTAAAGGAAGAAAGACTTATATATGTACAAAATAAGGGTTGATACAATGAAGGGATGGAAGTTGACTGTAAAGATGAAAATTATAAAGGATTTTATAAAAGGAATTGATAAGATAAGAAGTTGTTTTTAAAAAGAAAGAAGAAGATTTAAAAAGAAAAAGAAAAAAAAGAAAAAAAAGGGAGAGACTGTGATCAGGCAGGAGAATAGAACAAAGCCATACACTAGTGATTTAGGGTATATTTTGATCTGTTATAAGAAATTGTATCTCAAAATTTTAAAGAGAGAACAACTTATATATATATATATATATATATATATATATATATATATATATATATATGGCAAAAATAAGGGTAACTACTATGAAGGAATAAAAATATGACTCTAAAAATGAAAAATAAAAAATTTTTTTTAAAAAAGGGATTGATAAGATGTTGTTTGAAAAAGGGAAAAAGAAAAATTAAAAAAAAACAGTTAAAAAATTAACTTTGAAAAACTAATGAATTATGGTAAAAAAAGCCATGAATTCTATGTGCAGTATTCCCCTAGCGCTGGAGTTCTCCCGTTCTCCTTGATCGGTAAACTTGGTCTTGGCTTGCTGGCTGTTCGTGCTGATCTTCTGGGGGAAGGGCCTGTTGCCGTGGTTCCCAAATATCTTTGCCGGAGGCGGAATTGCCCCACCCTTGTCGGTCCGGGCTAAGCAAGCTGCTCCGGTTTGCTCTCAGGAGCTTTTGTTCCCTGCAAGCTCTCGGTACAGCTTTGGAGGACCAGGGTGAAAATGGTGGCCTCCCAATCTCCGCCCGGAGGAGCTGAGAACTCGGGGCCCCGCTCCTCAGTGCACCCCCAGAGAAAAGCAGTCACTCCCGTCTCCCCGGTCTCCGGCCGCACTCCGTGCTCACCCGGCCTGTGACCGAGCGTTTCTATCTCCGGCACCCGACCCCGTGTGGAGTCTCCAAACCCAGCAGATCCCTGCGGTGCGCTCCCGCGCCGCTCCTCCCGGGGGAGGGAGGGGAGTCTCCCCGGATCTGCCGTTTGTTGGGTCCCCGCTGGAGGAGCAGTGGCCCGACTGGGCCACGGATCACAGTTTATGGCAACCCCGAGCTGAGAGCCCGCGCCTCGGCTCCGTCTCTGCAGCCGGCTTCCCCGCTCTGATACCTGGGAGTTCTGCCACACTCAGGCACCCCCGGTCTTTCTGTGACCCCGAGGGTCCTGAGACCACACTGTCCCGGGAGGGTTCCACCCCCCGCTTAGCCACTGCAGCGACGTCCCTCCGCGGAGCCGGCTTCTAAAAGGTCCGATTTTGTGCTCCGCGGCTCTAGCACTTGCCAGAAGCGGCCGACGGAGGCCCCCTCTCCCGCCGTCTATCCTCCCGAATATCGCCTCGGATTCACTTCTCCGCACGTCCTACCTTCCAGAAATTGGTCGCTTTTCTGTTCAGAGTGTTGTTACTATTCTTATCTTTGATCTCCTGTTGAGATTGTAGGTGTTCAGAATGGTTTGATCCCTATTCAGCTGAATTCCTGAGACCAGACACAATCCAGGTCTCCTACTCCTCCGCCATCTTGCTCTGCCCCCTGGATCATCTAATCTCTTTAGTTTTCCATTCCAATTTTGGTAATTATTCTATCCATTTCTTCCATTTTTAATCAACCTCCTACATAATCTATGTGACTTAATTATTCCAAGATTTTTGGTTTTTGTTTTTTTACATGTTTATTCTGATCTTTTTTCTTCCAAATGACGGACATTTCCTCCCCATTATTCAGGTACATTTGTGGTAGCTGGGTGAGGAGGTCTGCAACCACTTCCCTCCCCCCAGCTTATCCCCCTGACAATAAAGTCCTATGAGGGGCCACACAGTGGGAGGCCCTTTTATGAGGGCATCACACATGAACTGAGGTAAAGACAAAATAAAAAGAAATTGAAGACTCGCCAGTTACCAAGTCTAAAATTGCTTGCATTCCCAAAATTTCGGCAGCCTCAGAAGGAGTATTCCACTTCATATGTTGGACTGGAGTTGCACAATTCCTGTCTCATTGTACTTTATACAACCTCCACATTTACCCTGGTTAATAAATTGGGGATTGGGAATTTGTCGCTTTATACAAATTTCTGCAAAAGCTGGTGCCACCTGATGTCCTGAGTAAGACTGAGCATTCCCTTGCACTTGGGCGTATCTGGCACAAGAAAAAGAGTTCTTTGATATTCGTGTGTAAAATCCACTTCAAAAGATGTTCAAGAGAGGGAGGGAGTTCCTTAAGCTTGCTCGCAAAGCAGCCTAAGTCCTTGACCGCATCTCCCCATGTTTAGGTAGTCTTGATTCTCCCCTGCTGCTACCTATATCATGTTGTTGGTGATCATTTATTGGACAGGGACCATACTCCCATCCAAACAGATTTCCCCCAAACTCCTTTATGATGTTAAGTCCCTCCCTTACAGACTGAATCACCAGCCATAACTCAGCGCGGTTCTGTGGCCTTGGGCTGTTACATAGTTCCTTTCATTCTGGTGAAGGAGCCCAAAGCAGCCAAGGTACTATTTTCTTGGCTGACCTCGGCTTGAATTTTCTTTTACAATGTACTTGTAATTCATCTTTGGCCCTAGATGCACCAACCCCAAAGCCCCAGATAAGCTTTTCCTTTTGTCAATGACTGTGGTGCTTTAGCGGCTTCACCCCAGGGATGGCCATGGAACCCAGTGGCCATCAGTGGTTCTTCTCCTTTGGCAACCTTTTCCATTTGTCTCTCTCCCAAACAAAGCTACAGCCATGGTGCCAATTCCATAAATTGTATAGAGGCAGATAATTGAAAGAACGCCCAGACTCTTTGGGTATTTTGGTAAGGTACAGCAGGGAAAACAAAGGGCAGGGAAAGTATCTGGGGCCTGAGAGAATTCCAGAAGTAAGTCCTCATGGTCCTTTTTCAGTCACATGGGTTACTCTTTGTATTTTGATGCCCAGCCACTAAAATAGGTGCAAGGAATATTGGCTTCAGGAGAGCCCAGGTAAAAGTATATAGCAGCATGTTTATCCCTCACTGGTGATTTATCCAAACCAGGCTGTGTAACTGGTTAAATTAGGTGTAAACTATCACCTCAACATCTCCATACAATGAAGACAGGATAGCCCTAGGTACTGGCAGGGGCATTTCACATTTTAAGCGAATTACTAGCTAGCCCTTCCAGTCCTCTCTTGGCCAAGGGTCAGTGGCCAACTTGCAAAGTCACTGGAGATAACATGGGCCCATCCAGTCTAGCAGTAAGGTAATTCTTTACATACATATTCCTTCTATTATTTGAAAAGATTCTGTAAGAGTGTACCAGTTCTTCCTGAAGTATTTAGAAACATTTTCCATCTAGACCTGGCTATATCCCACCTTCCCTCCAGGGAGAGGTTTGTGGTGATAAATTCAGTGACTTAAATTGATATAGAATTATTAGATTTTTTTTATTGCTTCTTCTGTTACTTTTGGTAGGTTACATTTTTAAGGATTTGTCATTTAATCTGAACTTTCAAATTTATTAAAATACAGTTTATAATACCCTCATTACTTTTTGACATTAGTGGGATTTATAAAGAAACTTTCCTTTTCATTCCTGATATAAGTAATTTGTTCTCTGTTTTCTTATTTTCTTACTCAGCCCTCCTAGTAGATTAACAATTTTTATTATTTTTTAAGAATCAAATTCTGGCTTTGTTGGTCTTTCTCTTTGGGGCAACTAGACTTCTCTGTTGGATTAAATTTGCTGTTCTATTTCTAGCTTCTTAAGATGGAAGCTTCAGTCACTGATGTTCAACCTCTTTTCTAATATATGCGTTTAGAGCTATAAATTGCTATCTAATCATTACTTTAGATATAATCCCAAGTTTGATGTGTTTTATTTTCATTATCATTAAGAAATAATGTTTTCTAATTTTTCATTTTGATATATTTTTTAAAATATCATTGTGGCATCTTTTCTGGGTCCCATTTCTTATTTAGAATTGCATTACGTAATTTGCAAACATCTATGGAAACACACATGCAGGTATGTATGTATATACATCTGCATGCATTATTATTCTATTTTCAAAAATATTTCATTTTTTTAAAAGATTTTTATTTATTCATTTGAGAGAGAGGGAACAAGAGTATAAGCAGGAGGGAGGGGCAGAGGGAGAGGGAGAAGCAGACTCCTGCTGAGCGGGAAGCCAGTGGTGGGGCTGGATTCCAGGCCCCAGGATCATGACCTGAGCTGAAGGCAGACACTTAACTGACTGAGCCACCCAGGTCCCCTAGAAAATGTTTCATTTTAACCTATATTTCCTGTTGGGTCCCCAAATAATAAGTTAGCCAGTGGTGTACATATTTTTAAGTGTTTATTTATTTAAAAGTTTCAGTTAGATCTGTTTTCCTTCTCCACTTACTAATCTGTATTTTTTTTTTTTTTTTTTTTTTTTTTTTTTTGCTGTCTCTTAGCTTTGGCTTTCTTTCTAGTTTATTTTGTTGTGATTTTACTAGCTTTCTGTGCTGGAAATGGAAGTTTTCTTTTTATTTTCTTCTTTTCCGATACGAGTATGTGTTGGAAGAGGTCACAAGGAGGACAGGGCTGCCCCAGGCCCCCAGGGCTGGCCCCAGCAATCCCAGGCTGCTCACTCCTCCCTGGTCCCTGGAATGTGTGACCCACCTGCCTCGCCCACGCCAGAGCCATTTTGAAGATCTCAGCCTTCAGAAAGCAATGTGCTGTTGAGACTATATGGAGGGTGTACACAACTGAACCCCGTTAAGGCCTTTGTGTAAACAATTAAGATTCTGGTGGCCGGTGTGGGAAACAAGCCTCCTAAGTAAGTCCCCTTGCTTCTTAAACCCGCCACCTGCTATGGAGTGACCTGCCTGTGTCTTCTGGTCTCCTGTCCCTCTGCCTTGGTGGGAGGTGTGTGTGTTGGGGGCAGGGGACAAGTTTCAGACGTCACCCAGAGAACTCCTGAGGGTGTGAACCAACCCTATTTAAGGCCATGAAAGTTTCCTTTAATCATTTACCTAAATATGTGCCCTCTGACCTGTAGTGTCTTGTGAGCACTACCTTTTATAAATTCAGGAACTTCCCGTTTTATGTCCCCTTCCACTCAAGAGATGTTTAGAAGGTTGTGCTGTTTCCAGATGGACCGCCTTTTACGTTCTGCTACTAATTCTTAGCCTTATTACATCGTTTTCTCAGAATATGGTTTATAATATTTCTATTTTCCGTAGAACTTATTGATTGATTTTGTGACCTGATACAGAGTCAGTATTTCTGGCAGATCCACATGCACTAGAGAGAAAGACGGGTTCCCTGTGGTCAGGGCGTCAAGTTATTTCTATCGACGTATGATATAGCGACATAAATTCAGACTTAAGAAGTTGCAAGAGGGGCACCTGAGTGGCTCAGTTGGTTAAGCGTCTGCTTTGGCATTGGGCTCCCTGCTCAGCTGGGAATCTACTTCTCCCTCTGTCTCTCCCCTCCGGCTTGTGCTCTTTTGCTCTCCCTCTAAAATAAATAAATAAAACTTAAAAAGAAAGAGAGAAAAGTTGCAAGAATAGTTGCACACATGCAAAATACACAGACACACACAGACCCAGCCATACACATAGTACCTCGTTGCTGTGATATTTAAAACAGGCAGACACAACTATATATATATATATATATACGTATAACTGTAGTTTTATGTGTATCTATATCTCTATGTAGTACCTTTGTAAGTATGTTGTTCCGATCTTCTGGGTCCTCACTGTGCTTCATGCGGTTCCTCTGTCTCGTGCTGAAGGTGGTTTGTTAAAATATTCCACTGTTGTGATTGATGCTCCTCTTCATGTCTCCCTAACATCTCTTTGTAATTTTTGTTCTATAGAATTGGTTGCTGGGCTTTTGGTGAGTAAATATCATAATTGTTATAAATTGATTGTCATGTTTAATTTTTTTCTTCGAGTTATATTTAGCTTGATATCAGTATTGCTACATTGGATTTCTTACCGATTACCCGGTATATTTTTGCCAATCTTCTTTCATTCCTGCTGCGGACAATTTCTGGGTTTTTTGTTTGTTTCTATGATTAGGTTAGCTAGAGGTCATCAATATTATCAGTCCTTCCAAAGACCCTGCTTCTGGTTTCATTGAATTTCTCTATTACTTTCCTTTATTATTTATTCTAGCCTCCATGTTAATTTTAGACTTTTCTTTTTTCTTATAAGAGCACGTACAACCATAAGTTGTCCCCTAAGTACTGTGTTAGCTGCTTCTCAGAAATTTTGATATGCTGCATTTTATTTTTATCACTTCAAAATATTTTATTTCTCCTTTTAATATATTCTTTGAAATATTTTAAGAATATTGTCTAATTTCCAACTGTTTGGGAAATCTCCAAGTGTATTACTATGATTAATTTCAGTTTAATTCCCTTTTGGTCAAGCTCACTTTTAAAAATACTTTTAATTTATTAAATTTATTGAGATTTGTTTTGTGGTTAATATAGGTCTCTTGTGATGAATATTCCATGCGTATTTTTAAAAATTTTTTAAAAGACTTTATTTATTTGAGAGAGAGAGTGAGCACGAGCAGGGGCAGGGGTGGGGAGTAGGTCCAGCAGAGAGAGAGGGAGAAGCAGACTCTCCACTGAGCTGGGAGTCCAATGTAGGACCGGGAGATCATGTCCTGAGCTGAAGGCAGATGCTTAACTGACTGAGTCACCCAGGCACCCCATATTTATTTTCTTTTTAAATCTGTTTTGTTTTGTTTTTTGCCTAGAATGTTCAGTAGGGGCCAATGAGTTCAAGTAGCTTGACTGTGTTCAAATTTCCTATATATTTATTAACTTTTTAATCTAATGATTTTTTCAACTACTGAGATATAGATGTTGAAATCTCCAAATATAACTGTGGACTTTTAATTGGCTTTTTCAGTTCTATTTCCCCCCCCCTTTTTTTTTTTCTCTTTACACTCATTTTTATTAAACAAATAAGGCTGGTGGGAGTTCTGTTTTTTCATTCATGATTTTCAAGCTCTGCTCTTAGGTCTGTGTTCATTTAGGTTTTCCATGTCTTTTAATGAATCAACCCCCATATTATTAGGAAATATTCCTCCATTGCTGGAAATAATTCTTGTCCTGAAATCTAGTATGTATCATATTAATGGAACCACTCCAGTTTTTCTGTGATAAGTCTTTCCATAGTGTACCTTTCCCATTGTTTTAGTTCTCATCTTTGGGTCTTTAAATTTAAAGTGGGTTTTCATTTTTTGTTGGTAGCATATATTTATGTCACACTTTTAATATTAAGTCTGGAATTCTCTCTTCTAATTGGAGGGTTTTGATTATTTGTATTTAGTGTCATTGTTGAAATTGGTTGGGTTAAAGCTACCATGATTTTTTAGTTTCCCATCAGCTTACTATTTCCTTTTTGTCACTATTCCTTTTTTTTTTACTGATTTTATTCTTTTAGTATTCTACTTTATCTATACACTTGTAGTATTAGCTTTCTTTCTTTCTTATTTATTTTCAGTGGCTCCTTTAGGGCTGACATTATGTATCTTTGTTTCTTTTTATTTTTTGCACTGTTCCCAGTTCTATCAGCTATTTTTTGTTTTCCTTTTTGGTAGATATTTTTTACTTCATTAGAAATCTAAGTGGACTAATTTTTTTCCCTACTATAACAATGTGGCTCCATTGGCTATTGGCTTGCATGGGTTCTGATAAGAAATGAACCTGGCTTTTTGCAGAGTTGTAGTAGGAACAGTGATTTGACACAATCTGCTACCTCTTGTCTAAAATCAGAAGCATCAGCAAACTCCTGTTTGAAGTTCATGGGTCTGTGAATATTTGCAAAAGGGCACAGGACTCAGAACTGAGTGGTTCACTCATCTGTAAATCATTTATGCATGAGAAAAGAAAGAATCAAAGCAAGTGAATTGTGGCATATACTGATTAATGTGAGCTTTGAAATTTTAATTGTAGCAAAGAATGTGGAAGTGATAGAGAAGTCATCTGGTCAGCTGGAGCTACTCCAGGAACAGATGCAGAAGGTTCTCCTTTCAATATGTTAGCCAAAAAAATTATTGAAAAGTTACCATGTGTTTGTGGTGAGATAATGCACCTTATTTTGGTAGCCTGACTAAATACAACTCCTCACCTGAGAGTTAAGAGTGCATTTCAGCCAGTATTAGAATATAATCATAGAGTGCAGACCTGAAATTGTCCCTGGAGATGATACTGTCATTTGCGTGCTTTACGAATAAGGAAACTTCTCTGCATATGTGAGAGCAGAGGGATCTTTATTATCAGCATGGGCTCTTGCGTGCAGTTGAAGCATCCTCGGGGTTTTCACATGTGATTTCCAGTTGTCTATTACTGGGCCTCTGCTACAGTGTGCTAATGGTGTTTCGCAGTAGCCATCAAATATCTTCACTTTTGTATTTACCTGTTGAGACCATGGTCTCAAAAGCCTTAGAGATTTGAACCTGCTAGTGCATTCCTTTCCACCAGTGCATTTCCTCCTTCTCCAAAGGTGAAAGTTTGAACTATTGGTCCACCACCCCCCTTTGCACAGGTCTGCGTTTTCCTACCACCCGACTACCCAAAGAAGGGAGGTTTCCATTTCCAGCGAGGAAGTAAGCGATACAATGTCAAAATCCCATTGCCTTGCCCACTTTCTTAAACCACTTCAGATATTAAATATTAGATTCTCTACTGCACAACACTGAACTGGCGTTTTGAGTGCAAGATAAGGGATTCTTGTCTTTTAAAAGAAAGCTATTGGGACCAAATGGCCAACAGACACATGAAAAAGTGCTCCACATCAGGGAAATCCAAATCAAAACCTCAATGAGATACCACCTCACACCCATCAGAATGGCTAAAATTAACAAGTCAGGAAACGACAGATGTTGGCAGGGATGCGGAGAAAGGGGAACCCTCCTACACTGTTGGTGGGAACGCAAGCTGGTGCAACCACTCTGGAAAACAGTATGGAGGTTCCTCAAACAGTTGAAAATAGAGCTACCATACGATCCAGCAATTGCACTACTGGGTATTTACCACAAAGATACAAATGTAGGGATCTGAAGGTGTACGTGCACCCCAATGTTTATAGCAGCAATGTCCACAATAACCAAACTGTGGAAAGAGCCAAGATGTGCATCGACAGATGAATGGATAAAGAAGATGTGGTATATATACACAATGGAATATTATGCAGCCATCAAAAGGAATGAGATCTTGCCATTTGCAACGACGTGGATGGAACTGGAGGGTGTTATGCTGAGTGAAATAAGTCAATCAGAGAAAGACATGTATCATATGACCTCACTGATATGAGGAATTCTTAATCTCAGGAAACAAACTGAGGGTTGCTGGAGTGGGGGTGGGAGGGATGGGTGATAGACATTGGGGAAGGTATGTGCTATGGCGAGTGCTGTGAATTGTGCAAGACTGTGGAATCACAGATCTGTACTTCTGAAACAAATAATGCGATATATGTTAAGAAAAAAAAACGAAGAAGAAGAAGATAGCAGGAGGGGAAGAATGAAGGGGAGTAAGTCGGAGGGGGAGACGAACCATGAGAGACGATGGACTCTGAGAAACAAACTGAGGGTTCTAGAGGGGAGGGGGGGTGGGAGGATGGATTAGCCTGGTGATGGGTATTAAAGAGGGCACATTCTGCGTGGAGCACTGGGTGTTATACACAAACAGTGAATCATGGAACACTATATTAAAAACTAATGATGTAAGGTATGGTGATTAACATAACATAATAATAAAAAAATGGATATAAAAAAAGAAGAAAGAGGATGGGAGGAAAAGGGATGTGGAATTGTGATATCAGAGCAAGAAAGCCTCAGGCAACCTGGCAGAGGGCTCTGGATGAGGTCTGCCAGCCAAGTTGTCCACATCAGGTTGGAACAGCTGGGCTTTGTATTGATACCAGCTTCACTCAGTCACTGGATACAAGTGGCCCTGGAAAGAATGTGACCTTGTGTCAGATGGGCTTCTGCAGGGAAGATGGATCCAGAAAGAACTGACAGCTAGAGGCTGTCTACTGATCCTGCTCCCCAGAGCTAGGCAGCAGTTTCTTCCTTGAATGGAGCATTCGATGAAAGAGCTTCGTGTCTACCACAGTAATATGAAAGCAACATCATAACTCAATCAGGGTACAGCTCATTAATACAAGAATATCACGAAGGTGCCATAGATAAGCATTGTCAGCGAGGTTATTGCCCCACAAATACATGGAATCGAATCTTATGAAAGGGCATCTGATGCTTTCTGATTTTCAGATGTGGTCTATTTATCTAAGTAACAGATTATGAATATTGAACATTTCTGAACAGAGTTTCATGCTTAATTCTTAAATATTTTCAGTCTCCTAATCGTAAAATCATCCAGGTTGCCCCATGCTTAGGAATATAGCTTGACTGGCGTGGACAGAGGGAAGAGAGAATGGACCTAGATTTCCAGTATACTTGGGAAATTTTAGGAAACCGTAGGTGTCATCAGGACATTGAGCTCTTGGTTGGAGTAGTGATGCCCAGAGGCAAGTATGCAGCTTAGAAAGTAAGGTAAGCGATATCAAAAAGGCAGTTGGACTGGCGCTGCCTGCTTCCTTCCAAGGACCCTGAGATGCTAAACTGACTGGATTTACCTTTTGTCCCCCAAATACTTCTTGCGATCCAGATCCCTTTCTTTATCATGAATTCACTCTAGACTTTGTGACTATACCGAACAGACTCATATTTACCAAATAAAGACTAGAAAGAAGTTTTCCGCAGATTTGCATTTGTCGTAGGTGGTAGCCTGGCAACCCGGGGCCCAGCCTCCCCCTGGTCTCCCAGGGGTTCTTCTCCAGTGATCTATACATTTCTGGGGAAGAATATGCAACATTTAGCCCAAACTTCCTTCAAATTAAAAATAGGTAAGAGATAAAAGATTGAAATGAGATTCTGAGAAGCAGATAATTTCAAACATTAAAATAATCCACGTATATGATCCATTGAATTTGACCATCATATGGAAAATGTAAAAACCTCAAATTGAAATTCAAGAGTATGCAACCAAGGAGGTAAGGTATTCTGTTTATAGGTGTGTGTATTGTTGTTGGGAGGGTTTCATCTCTTGCTCTGTGTTTTTTTTGTTTGTTTCACTGTTTTGCATGTATGTTGGTACAAAATAAGTGAAACCTAGTTAATTATGTACCCAGTTATATATATATTCATCAAAGGAGACTATTTTTTAGAGCATAGAGACACACACATTAAGCACAAAATATGATACATCCCTTTGTAATTGATATTCTTATATTGGTTTACACGAATAAGTGGATTAAACCAATGGCTTAAGAAACAGGCCACTCATCTAGATGCTGACAACCCATTCTCCTTTGGTTGGTTGCACTTTACAACTAAGCATCCTTGAACATTCCCTCCAGCTCAGTCTTACCGTCTTTTGTTTGTTTTTCTTGCTACGTTAGCTCTCGGGCTCTGCTGGTCAGAACTTCCTCATTGTGCTCTTTTCCTTGTTATTGTTCAATGATATCTTCGCTAGCTTGTCACCTACTCTAAGGCAAACATTCAGGTTTTCTGGTTCTGGAAGACTCCTGACTCCTTTTCAGAGCAGCATGGTCACAGGGACACATCTTCTATCCATTCTTTGATTAAGCTGAGCACCTCAACTGTCTCAGGGATGTGGTCATTTGTCACTGTCCTCAGATTGGCAGTGTGGCCGGGACTGACCCACTACTGCTGGTGGTGTATTTTCAGTCTGCTGCGCTCCTCTTCTGGGCTCTCACTGCCCTTTCCAGACTATTTTGGTCAACAGCAAGGGCGTTCAATCCAATTAAGCTTCATCTGCAGTGGTTTCTGGAAAGAGACACAGAAGGATATCTGCTCTAAAAAGCACAGATAACCAACTCTATAATCTTCAGATGCTTCCTTTTTCAAATGTTCCTTCCTCTCACCATTTCCTGCTACTGTGCTGAATGTTAAAACACTTGCTTATGTGCAGGAAGGAACCTTTAAGTTCAGATGTAGTATCTAAGCATTTTTTGTTTTCTCAAACACCACAGAAGCAAATGCATTATGTATTTTAACCTTGTGACAAACTCGGTCCACAGACTTTTATTACCTTATCTTGTTCCTTAGCATTGATACTTTGTTGCTTTTTCAGATCATCTGGATATAGAAATGTATGAACTCTATTTTTTTAATTGAAATAGAGTTGACACATAATGTTACATTACTTTCAGGTGAAAAATGTGTGAACTCTTAACAATAGTTCCATAGTTCTAGAGTTAAAAATTCCATCTGAGGGAGGACAGCAGTCCCAGAGCTCTGCAACAAGCAGGACTTGGCTGATTTTGATGAGAAAATAGATTCCTTGGTGAAGTAGAAGCTCCTGCAGGAAGACCCATAAAGCCCAAATACACTACGGTTCTGTTTATGCCTCTGTGGTTTTGTAAGATAATTATTTTTGTAGCTTTAATATGATGCCTTAATGTTGAATGATTATACCAATTATTTGGTATAAACTATCATGGAACTCATGTTATGCTTTTACATAGAGATGCTGAGATGAATCTTCATGCCAGAAGGAGGGCAAGTGCTAGGGTAAAGTCAGTGATGACATTGACTGAGAAGATCCCCCTGTCATAACCAAGATAGATGGGTGGGTGGGGAGAGAGACAGAGAAACAGAGAGAGAGGATAGACAGATAATCAAGAGTTATCTTTGATAACAAATCAAACTGACAAATGCACAGGACTCAATTTTAAAAGTGTGCAGCTGTCATTTAAGTCCATGTTGGATCTTGGCTTGATTGTTATCCTATGTGCTAAATATAAAAACTAAATACTAATTCCAGTTATTTTCTACTGAAGCAGAATGCACATTCACACAATGTGTGACCTTGACAACACAAAGTGATTTCCATTAGCTCCTAAAATCTTCACTGGTAGGTCACAGACTGGTAAGTCTCTGATCTAGTCTCCAAGGACAAGAAGCCCACACAATAAAATGTTCTCATTTTAACAGAATTTTCCCACCCTTGGCCTCTCCTGTATCATAGGACATATAGATCACATGATGGGAGTGGCAGCTGTTTGCAGAACACTCTGAAGTAAAGTCCGTTCCTACTCCAGGCTTCACTCAAAGATGGCAGCCTTCCCAGTGAGGCAGTGCATGGGCTGGAGGGTATTACTAGATGTTGAATGTGTTGCCTCCAGAGTCCACAAAGCCATACTAGGTACTGGTCTTCTACTGGTAGAGGGTGCAAGATGTGGCAATTCATCTCTTGCTTTGGAGGAGATAAGCAGAGCACCCCTGACCACTAGACCCAGAAGGCCTTCAGTGACGTGATGGGTTCCTTATCCTCAGAGGATTTGTCTCCTACTCTCTGGAGCATTTATGTCTTCCCCATGTCACCAGTGGTGCCCTAGTCATCTCTCCTTGTCCTGATAGATCAGCATGATGTTATCGATGTATCAATACGATGTTCTGGGAGACACTCTAGATCGCTTAAGACTGTAACAGAGGCAAGAGGGTTAACATAGCCCTGAGGCAAAACTATCAAGGAATATTATTGTGTAACTCACCTGACTATGAACGCTTTTCTAATCAGAATAGAAAAGACTCACTAGCTGATTCTGTTCTAGGAACAGATACCATGTCTGGCAAAGCAGCTGTCGCAGCCTGTTTCAGCTTCCAATACTCTGGTTGTTCTTCAGGATCCATCTGGTTTCTGGAAGGATAAGACTGGTAAATTAAATGAAGATGTGGTATATACACTTCCTTTGTGTCCTGTATGTCATTAATGGTCTCTACTTTCCCTCTCAAGATGTGGTGTTGTTCTTGATTCAGTGTCTTGGCTGGGGGTGGGTTGAAGGAATTATCAAAAGTGTCCACTCTCCCTTCCCCATTATGTGAGACTTCTTACCCAACAGGCTCAGGACCCAACATGGGGGTTATTCCCAATACCAAGTATAATTAATTCCTTTTTTTTTTTTAAAGATTTCATTTATTTATTTATCAGAGAGAGAAGAGAGCATGCACAAGCTGTGGGACTGGCAGAAGGGAGAAGGAAAAGCAGGCTCCCTGCTGAGGGAGCCCGATGTGGGACTCGATCCCAGGACCTAGGGATCATGACATGAGCCGAAGGCAGACACTTAACTGACTGAGCCATCCAGGCATACCCAAGTATATTAATTCTAATGTTATGCCTGGTGTTAGAGAAATGGCCACTGGGTGTGTTCATAGACCCAGTGGGACCACATAAAGCTGGGCTTTGACCATAACTCCATTTATTACCTTGACTTCATGTGCCCATTCTAACAATGAGGCCATAGTGACATTTTGGTTTTCTAAATATCAGTGTCCATTTAGGCCCTATGCCCAATAGCTCTAGAAATGTCTGAGGACTTTTTTTTTCTCCCTCCGGTGCACAGTCATCCAAGTAAATGGCTGTAGGTCACTTTGAGTAAGGACTAGGGGAAATCATCAGAGTATATACTTGCCAAGATGTTTTGGGATCCTTCCTTCTGGCTACTTCTTCAGACAGAAGATTCTGGATCTGAAAATTAGCTCAGGACTGGGAACTACACAAGGAATAATAACTTTTTTTTGGAGTGATGGGGACTGCCTCTTACTCTCCATTCTTACTCGTTCTGGTTGTAGCTATTAAGCAGCATCCCATTGGCTGCCTACCTGTTCTGCCCCTATATGGTGGTAAGGCTTCTACATTCTACTTAAAGTGGTAAAATATTACTTCTAAGTAGACTTGTAAAGTTAAGTGTGTCTCTTGTAATCCCTAGAGCAACCGCTAAAATAACTACACAAATATATATGGTTTAACATCACAGTGGATAAATTGGAATACTTAAATTTTTCAGATAAGACAAAAGAAGGTAGGAAATGAGAAACAGAAGAATGAAAACCAGAGAAAACACATAACAACATGGCGGACCTGAATCCTGAAATATCAGTAGTTAAATGTAACCGGTCTACACATACCAATTAAAAGGCATGTGTTATCAGATTGGATTTAAACAAACAAATGAACAAAAATGACGTCACTGTAGGCTGTCTAAAAGAAGCTCATTTCATATAGAATTATATAGATAGTTGAAAATAAAAAGATGGAAGAAATATACCATGGGAACCAATCAAAAGGAAGTGGGAATGGCTATATTAAAATCAGACAAAGTAGGGGCGCCTGGGTGGCTCAGTCGTTAAGCGTCTGCCTTCAGCTCAGGTCATAATCCCAGGGTCCTGGGATCGAGCCCCACATTGGGCTCCCCGCTTAGCGGGAAGCCTGTTTCTCCCTCTCCCACTCCCCCTGCTTATGTTCCCTCTCTCGCTGTGTCTCTCTCTGTCAAATAAATAAATAAAATCTTTAAAAAAAAATAAAATCAGACAAAGTAGACTTTAGAGCATAGAAAGTCACCAGGAATAGAGATGGGCATTATCACATAATGATAAAAAGGCCAATTCACCGAGAAGACATACCAGTTCTAACTATGTATGCACCTAACACCACAGTGTCAAAGCGGATTGGACAAGACTAGTGAGATCTGAAAGGAAAACAGAAAAATCCATAATTTTTGTTAACATCTTCAGCACTCCTCTCTCAGTAATCAGCAGACCTAGTAAACAGAAAACCAGCAAAAATATAGAAAAACTGAACAGAACCATCAACCAACTAGATCTAATGGATATCTATGTAATACTCCACGCCCTCAACAGCAAAATGCACTTCTCCTCAAGTGCATGTGGAATATTCACCAAGAAAGATCATATCCTGGATCATAAAACAAGTCCTAACAAATTTGACATACAAAATAAATTTTTTGACCATCATACAATTAAACTAGAAACCAATAACCAAAATATAACAGGAGCATCTCCAGACACTTGGAAATTGGCTACATTTCAATAATTCACGGGTCAAAGACTAAGTCATGAGGGAGATTAGAAATATTCTGAGCTGAGTAAAAATGAGAAACAGAAATGAAAACCCTGATTATCCAAGTGATGATGTCAATCAGGCACTGGAGAGCCCTGTGTAGAGAGGAGATTTTCTCTGATTCAACTGTTTACTTTCTCTTCAAAGGCACTGCTTTCAATGGTGATCTGTCCTATTATGTGGGACAGAATAGACAAAAGCTTAGGAATACTGGATCTCCCTGATAAGATTGCTCCTTATGATATGGCCAGGCCACCAAGCGTAAATTCCACTGCGTTCTGCAGGATTTGGCCTAATGTCAATGAGAAGCCCAACGGTCCAAGAGGGATCACGTGAATGCAATGTTTGGCAGGGCCCACAGAGCCCAGGCTGCAACTTCTCTGAAGCCGGCCCTTGCAGGAACTTTTCACAAAAGTCAGTTGAAGCAGATTCTAGAGATGTGATAGAAACCAGGGGAAAATGTGCATTGAGTTCTTCTAAATAAGGAGATCAGTGGATAAACTGTGCTTCTCCAGAGTCCTGGCCTCAAATGTCTCAAAAGTAAGTTCGCTGTATTTTTTCCGTGTTGTGATTTGTGTTTGGAGGTTTTGTTTTTTCCCTCTCGCAAAATTAGAAATAAGCCTTTAGGAATTGAATGCTGACCCTCTGTGGGAAAATCGTTTTGAAAACTAATAAGCTATCTTAATGTTTTCGAACACTCAGTGTTTAATATTATGTAAATGAGAGCACTGAGTTAAAATACAGTGTTTTATTAAACATTATGCAATTGTTAAATGATTTTTAACCAGAAACTGAGCTTGGAAATAAGCCGAAATGTGCTTTAAAAATTTAGGAAGAATTAAATATCTTGAGAATTGGTTTGCAAACCTGAGTTTTTTTCAGAGTGATAGATATTTATTTTTATTGCCCAATAATGTTAGGGCATTTTGGATAAACTGTTCTATGACTCTGAGACCGTTTACCAGAAGCATTTACAGAAATATTTGTTTTGTCTCTGGCTCTCACTCTGGGGCTCTGCGAATTTGGGAAATGTAAGATGCTTTCCAGGATCTTTTACCCCATGTACAGGATGTACTGAATCAGAATTGAAATATGCCGCATTTCCTTATCACAATATTATTTCAAATGCACTTTATTTCCCCAAACAGATTTCAAGCTCCTCAAGTGTTAGCATTTTGCTCTGACTTTAACAAACGTATAAGAGGAAAAAAATCAGAGTCCTCACAACTTGAAACTGTCTCCTGCATGCAGAGTAAGGAATTCAGGTTGTTAGCCTTTTGATAAACTACAGAACATACATGAGTTGGGGGGAAATAAAGTAGGCGATACTAATTTCTGATGGAAAATCGAAGGGACTGGAGCCAGGTGGAAGTTTCTTAATCTGGCTAAAACCCATCCAAGCCTTTTCAGGTGGAGTTTCTACCCTCCATCGCAAGAACAAGCTCAAATATATCACAGCATCCCCAGAGTAACCTGGGTAATCCATTGGCAAATTTAATTAACTATAGAGGGCTAAAATAAATTCACTTTGTGTATTTTTTAAAGATTGAACAAATTTCTGTATAATAATAACCAGAATGTCACGTTTGAAATTCAGCAGAGAGATAATTTCTAGAAAGTCTTTGTAAGAGGATGGGGATAATAAATTATGTGGAGTTTCCACTTGAAAAAGAAAGATATTTTTCCAGGAAAGACCCCAAATTAAGAGTAATCATCAAAGGAATATCTTTTATAAATATCTTTGTATCTTTGGGACAGGAAGAAAACATGCGGAGGGATCCTTGATAAATTTCAATTGAAGGTAATCTGGACAAAACTAGAAGCAGAGGAAAAGCAGGCTTCAAGTGAGAATAAAACACAGTGAAAGATAATCCAAAATGAAAATTTATACATGACTAAATTCACTTCTTAAAAATATAGCATCTATCAGCTTGGATTTCTAAAAATAAATTTTGAATCTTTCTTACATTAATCACATATTTTAAAAAATTGGCAAAAGGTTAAAAATAAAGAGACAGATAAAGCTACATTAGGCAAATATTAAGCTAAAGAAACTTCATGTCTCTGTGCTATTATCAGAAGTAGAAGCGACCTACCCTTAAAATATGAACAGTAAAGCAATGTTTTATGCACCTAACCTCTTAGTCTTTAAATGCACACACTAAAAAGTAACAGAGATACAATAAGAAATTGGCAAACCTATTATCAGCCTGGAAAAATTTAATAGAAATTATATCATGAAATAATTGATCTAGTAAACATAACATTAGAAAGGATACTGAAAATTCAAAGAACACAATTATAAAACAAACTAAAAGCTGACATATGTTTATTTCAAGCATCTATGGAATATCTCCAAATATTAATATATGCTGTGCCACCAAGGATGTCTCAGGAACTTTCAAGGAAGCAATACCTTACAGAGTCGCACTTCCTCTGACCACAGCATGATCAAATTAGAAACCAAAAATAAAAAGCCACTAAAATCAAAGAAACACAATATTGTAGAAGCTAAATAGGGAATCCTAAGTAATATATCTGTGGTCCATAGCTGCATTTACATTGCACAGCAAAAGAGAAAGAAGCAACAAATAACACATAACAATAAACATTTATAGCTAGGCTGCCTGGGGTGATTTAGTTTTTTGGGGTTCTTTTCATCTTTGTTTTAATTTAATTTTATTATGTTATGTTAGTCACCATACATTACATCATTAGCTTTTGATGTGTTCCATGTGTTCCATGATTCATTGTTTGCATATAATACCCAGTGCTCCACGCAGGACGTGCCCTCCTTAATACCCATCACCAGGCTAACCCATCCCCCAACCCCCTCCCCTCTAGAACCCTCAGTTTGTTTCTCAGAGTCCATAGTCTCTCATGGTTCGTCTCCCCCTCCAATTTCCCCTCTTCATTTTTCCCTTCCCACTATCTTTTTTTTTAACATATAATGTATTATTTGCTTCAGAGGTACAGATCTGTGATTCAACAGTCTTGCACACTTCACAGCGCTCACCATAGCACATACCCTCCCCAATGTCCATCACCCAGCCACCCCATCCCTCCCACCCCCACCACTCCAGCAACCCTCAGTTTGTTTCTTGAGATTAAGAATTCCTTATATCAGTGAGATCATATGATACTTGTCTTTCTCTGATTGACTTATTTCGCTTAGCATAATACCATCTAGTTCCATCCGTGTTGTTGCAAATGGCAAGATTTGGGGGTTTTTTTGATGGCTGCATAATATTCCATTGTGTATATATATATATATATATATATATATATATATATATATATATATATATATATACCACATCTTCTTTATCCATTCATCTGTTGATGGACATCTTGGCTCTTTCCATAGTCTGGCTATTGTGGTCATTGCTGCTATAAACATTGGGGTGCATGCACCCCTTCGGATCACTACATTTCTATCTTTGAGGTAAATACCCAGCAGTGCAATTGCTGGGTCGTAAGGTAGCTCTATTTTCAACTGTTTGAGGACCCTCCATACCGTTTCCCAGAGTGGCTGCACCAGCTTGCATTCCCACCAACAGTATAGGAGGGTTCCCCTTTCTCTGCATGCATTGGGTATTTTCTAAGAGATTCTGCTGATCTTGGATAGGCTTGGATCCCCAGAGTCTCGCTGGCCATAGTCTGATGTAGGCTAGTCTATACTGGCATGACTGGGATGACTCAGCTATGTTTCATATGCTTTTCAGGTCCCAGAGGCTGGCCCAGTATTCTCTTGCAGCAATGATCGAGCCATAACAGCAAGGAGATACACCCAAGGCCTCATAAGGGCTAGGCTGAGAACTGGCACATAGTCACTCCCACTCCTTTCTACAGTCAAAGTTATACTCCGCCTTTAAGGAAGGAACTCAAAGAGTTACCAGACAAAAGGTGTCGACAGAAGTAGAGTGAGGAACTGGGGCTTCTGTGTTGGACAGGAGGGGTAAAAATGGGTGTCTTTGTCTTATTCCCGATCATAGAGGGAAAGCTGTCAACCTTTCCCCCATGAGTATGATGTCAGCCATGGGCTTATTGTATATAGGCTTTATTACGTTAAGATATATTCCTTCTATACCTACTTTGTTGAGGGTTTTTATCATGAAAGGATGTTGTCTTCTGTGAAGTGTATTGTCTGCATCTATTGAGATGATCATATGATTTTTACCTTTCATTCTACTCACGTGGTGTATAACATTTATTGATTTACATATGTTGCACCATCCTTGCATCCCAGGAGTGAATCCCACTTGATCATGGTGTGTGATCCTTTTAACGTGTGGTTGCATTCAGTTTGCTGATATTTTGTTGAGAATTTTTGCATCTAAATTCCCCAGGGATGTTGGTCTGTAATGTTCTCTTCTTTTAGTGTCCTCATCTGTCATTGGCCTCGGGGTAATGCTGGCCTCACAGAATGAGTTTGAAAGTATTCCCTCCCCTTCAATTTTTTGGAAAACTTTGAGAAGGACTGGCATTCATTCTTTTTTATTTTTTAATTTTTAAAAAAGATTTTATTTTATTTGAGAGTGAAAGAGCACAAGCAGGGGAGAGAGGGAGAGGGAGAAGCAGACTCCCCACTGAGCCGGGAGCCCAAGGCGGGACTTAATCCCAGGACTTTGGGATCATGACCTGAGCTGAAGGCAGATGCTTAACCGACTGAGCCACCCAGGTGCCCTTCATTCTTTTTTTTTTTTTTTAAGATTTTATTTATTTATTTGAGAGAGAGAGAATGAGAGATTGAGAGCACGAGAGGGAAGAGGGTCAGAGGGAGAAGCAGACTCCCTGCTGAGCAGGGAGCCCGATGTGGGACTCGATCCTGGGACTCCAGGATCATGACCTAAGCCGAAGGCAGTCGCTTAACCAACTGAGCCACCCAGGCGCCCATTCTTTTTTAAATGTTTGGTAGAATTCACCAGAGAAGCCATCTGGTCCTGGTCCTGGGCTTTTCTCTGTTGGGAGGTCTTTGATCACGGATTCAATGTCCTTCCAGCTTTTCTTTTGTTTCTGATTTCTAGTTTCCTCTCCTCATGGTCAGAAAAGACACTCAGTATAATCTCAATTTGCTAAGACTTGTTTTGTGGCCTGTTGTACAATCTGTTCTTGTATCTGTTGGGAGGTCTTAGATATGTGAGAGCTGCTTCACCCCTCTTTGGCTAATAGCCTGTCTCTGCTTTGTGTCAATGCTGGGTTGCCAAGCAAACCTCAGCAACAACTCACCTTTGCTTAGGAGTGGGGGCAGGGAGGTTTCCCACCCCACCCGTGGTGGTAGATGGCCATTGCTTTTTACTCCATGCAAGGGTGACGTTGCGTCAACTAAGGTGTGTTTAGATAGGTGTTGTTGCAGCCCACGGAAAGTCAAGCCATGGGCACAAGGAGTGCACTGACTTTGCAATAGGGAATCCAAAGGAAACAAAACTCTGGGGGAAACGCCCTAGCTGTCTGGGGCTCCCAGATACATTACTGATCTTGAGTCAAGAGTTATTGAAAACACACAGTGAAACTTTCACCGTCCAGGCACTTTGCATTGGAGAAAATCATTTAGTCTGAGCAGCGGGGAAAAAAAAATACAGTCTCCAGGAATGGGGAAAATGGACCACTCTGACATCACAAAGGAAGGCCTCTTCTTCCTGCAATGTCTCTTCGATCCTCTCTGCTGACAAAGCTTTACATTATGCCGGCTGGCAAAGAAAACGACTTAAAAGGCCGAGATCCATTTTCATAGAGCTGAGGCAATACGTTGGTCACTGACACAATGCATCACCAAAAAAATAAGGGAGTAAAGAGTTTGGAAGTGGAAAGAAAAGAAAGCCAGGGGAGTCATAACATGCTAACTTTGGAACTCACAGAGTCCAAGCACTCATTTATAACACTGCAATTATCAGGCTGCTCTTTTTCTGTTTGCAGGGTATGTCTTCTCATGAAGATCGTCACATTTACGTTATCTTCTCCTTTTCTTTCTTATTAAACAGGGCAAAATGATTAAGAGAGAAATAAGTGTGTGTCAACAGACATGGGCATTATTATGCAAGAACCTTCTGAAGAAATGGAGAATGAAAAGAGAGTCCTTGATGGTATCATTCAGTATCTCTGTCACTTCTTATTTACAGTATGGAAATGTGTATTTCCTGGGAAGTAACTATACTTTATCTCCCCTTCCAAAAACCAAACCAAACCAGAAAACCTCTCTACAAGAGAAAGAGCTCTTTCTCAAACTGCAATCTGTCTGCAGACCTTTCAGTTGACACAGATCCCAAGTTGAGGTCTAAAGTCACCGATGCTGGCCAGCAATAGAAAATCCAATAAATGTTTTAAAAGTCAGTGGTCACATGTTTGCTAGGGCTCCCACTTATGGATAGTCAGGTTTAGACACTGAGATTTTGAAGGCATGGTTAATTAACCCACGGAAGTAGGTAACTGGTATATTCTCTTTTGAATTTCTTTCTCTTTTTAAAAATAAATCATTCTCTTCAAAAGAGTAGAAAACTTGGAAATGTTATTAGTACTAAGAAGAAAATTAGCATTAGCTCCTATCATTTTACCATATAGCAAAAATCCTGGTTGAACTTCAATATCTTCTGAAAATCAGATAGATATAAATTAGTAGCATTTTTAACTAAATTAGAATTTTACTGTCTAATTGTGAATTTTTTCTATCATCATCCATTTAGGAAATAAAGTGATGTCTTATTGGAAGTTTGCAGGTGACCCATAATGGTAACTAACAAGACAGTGTTTCTCAGTTGCCTGAAATGTACTGAGTTTCCAACACCAGGATCTTGGCATGTAGCCAGTATATTATTACTCAGTAAGCAGTGCCTTGGAACTGTCTCATGGAACACTAGGCTCTCAGTAGAACCAGATACAGCATGAGTAGGTCATACCAGCTGGTAATAATTTATAATAGCTTGCCTCTCATGCTTTCATGATCAGTGCATGCTTTAGACTGGTGCTGTGGATCAATACACTTGAATACCTATTAAGAGCTCATTGGAATTACTCAGACTGCTGAATTTTGTACTGTACCTATTTTAAACAGTTCATAATGTGGCGTATATTGAAAGCAGAAAAATGCACAAGACAAACTGTATGACCAAATGATTGTGGATAACTAATTCAAAATCATGATTTTCTTTATTCTTTCTCTTGGATTGTGTAGGAATGGTTGACCGCATTGCTCCTCCTACTTTGTTTGTATCTATATCCTACTAATCATAAAGTTAATGATTTCTCTTCACTGCCTGCTGTGGACCTGGGACCGGTAGACTCATTTAAAGATTCTACATTTTCTATTATATACACACCTGTCACCAATTCAACCCAACAGATAATGAGTAAAGTAGCCTTAGCTTCCTTCATGAAAGGTGAGTTTTCTAGTAACCAAGAGGAATTCCGGATGTCAATTTTTGGTTCATTTGACTGCAGACATGCATTTAATTTGCATTTCAGTTGATAAACTGTGTTGTCAAAATTTATAGATTATGTGAAATTGAGTGCACGGTCTCTCAGCAAAGAAATCTTGATCTTGCATAGGGTTTGGGGAAGCATGGAATATAGTGTTTGGCAGACTTTGAAAAGCAGGAGTGTTTAGGGAATTGTTGACATTTGGCTGGGGAAGCCTTATTACTAGAATGAGACTGTCACTCTAGTATTTGCTTATTATTAGAGACAAAAACGAGTCTTCTCTTGAATTTGATTATGGGAGTTCCCTCTCCAGCTTTTTACGACCAAAAATTGTCTTACTATATTTGAAGATTCTATTGATGAGTATTCTGAGTTTCAAGTTTCCACCCTTCAGTGTTAAGATACTTATCAATGAAAAGTAAGGAGAGCATTATGACTGTCAAAGTCACTTTCCTTTAGAATAATTTTCTGAAATCAGAAGAGAAACAGCCTAGTGCAGAGGCAAGAGAACTAGTCTTAGAGTCAAAGAACATTTGACTAAAAGTACTTCTGTTACTGGGTCTGCAGTGGATTTTGCAAGTCATCAACTTCTCTGAGCCACATTATCACCATATTCAAATAAGATTAACAGTACTATATTTTTCATGAATACTTCAGTGGAAAATGAGAGAATCCCAATTCAACTTGTCTCATTGAGAGGGGAGTATCTTTTGTCTAAGTTTAAGGAAATGAGTATGGATAGAGATGGGTCATCAGTAGAGGAAGAAATATGTCTCCAGTTGTCAGGTTTATAATATTGTGTGCTAGCCTCATCTCAGGTTGGCTCTCCCCAAATAGAAGCAGACTTAGTCTGCAGAAGCTCCAGATTTATGACCTACCAAAAACAACTCCAGTGAAAAGTGTACAGACCTTTCCCAGCAGTTCAAAATAATTTCAGAAATTAGACCCATTGGAATGATAGTCTACTTTGGATTAGTGTTGGTCTTGGTCCACCAAGAATGAATCTCACTGGATAGAAGAATAACAGTAATGTCACTGCCCATTGGTTGGGTTCCTAGGTCATGTTGCAAACCATATTGAAACCACGTAGTATGTGAGTGGAAGAGTGGCAGTATCCCAAATGAATTTTAGAGTGTTTACTAGAAGGGGGACTGAATGTCAGGCGAATAAAAACAATTCTTCTTTGCAAATATAAATGCATACCTCAAAGGGAAATCTATGGTGATTGGCCCATAAATGTGAGTTGAGTTATAATTTAAAAACAGTTTAGAGCTTGCACAACTTTGTGAATATACTAAAAATAATGAAATTGTACAGTTCAAAAGGATGAATTTTATGTCATATGAATTATATGTCAATTAAAAAAAACATAAAATGTGACTTGGGAGCACCTGGGTGGCTCAGTTGGCTAAGCATCTGACTCTTGGTTTTGGCTCAGGTCATGATCTCAGGGCCGTGGGCTCAAGCCCCACACTGGGCTGTGTGCTAGGCATGGAGCCTGCTTGAGAGTCTCTTTCCCTTTCTCTTTGCCTCTCCCCACACTCAATAAATGAATGAATGAATGAATAAAGTGACTTGGAAGGTACTCAATATCAATTTTAAACACCATAATTCCCCACCAAGAGTATTACTATAAGGGGAACTTTTAGATCTTGCTCCACCCAGTCACTGGAAGTCTATTTAAGGTCTCTTCTCTTTGCTAACCTATGTCCCTGATTCTACTACAGCTTATGTAACCATTAATTTTGTGCTTGGATCCTAACTGTATTCAGTATCCAGAAGTCCACCTCTCTGTAATCTGTGTTCAGTCTCTTGCTCTTTGGAGTCTCTATGGCCACAGTTTCCAAATTATGTTGGACTTTTCCTTCCTGTCCATGCTTCATTGCACACTGCTAGGACAGGTGGATGGTTTACATCTAAACTTGCTTCCCCATCATGCCTCACCAACCACCACCCCCTTACTCCCACCTGAATTGGCATGTTTGCACTGTGCATCTTGCCTACCAACACTGACTTCACTTCTGATTCAAGATCACAGTCTGATCTGCACTGTCCACCTAAGGTCTGGTCTCCCTGTCTATCCCAGGGTGTGTTTGCCTTCACCCTCTGGTTCACAGATGTCCTCCTGGTGGGGTGCAGGGCTCACAACACATAAATTTGTGCCTCTCAACAACACCCTGGTTCAAGGTCCCATGCAACTGGGTTAATAAATATTCATTAAATGACTACTGTGTGCAAGGTCTTTACATCAAGTTTATCTTTACAATGAATGCATTATTATCTTTGTTTCATAAATGATATAACTGCAATTATGATAAATATTCATTAAATGCTCTCATGCACTAGATTTTATAGAGCTTTTATTCTGTAGTAATAGAATATTATTCTGTGATAATATTATTCTGTATTATATTTTTCTGTACTCTGTAGTAATATTATGTACTAATAACAGATAATATTGTTTATCTTACAAATAATGGAAATTGAGTGATAAAGCTTACATGACTTGCTCAAGATCACATGGATTTAAGGAATAGATTCCAGAAAAAGAATAGTTCTATTAAAATACGTGCTGCCTTTTTCCTCCACTTGCAGCTTCAATACTCCCACCCCAGTCCAGGACTTTCTTTGCATTCCTTCTCATTCTTTCAGTCTTAGTGAGACCTCTGTATGGCATTAAACACAGTATCTGCTGAAAAGAGGGATTATTTTAGTGATGTCAATATAATCAATTGACGTATTTTTAAAATTTTTCATTCTTTTTTTTAGTATATTTACCATACTGTCAGGATTATTAAAGGAAAGTGAATTTTTATAATTATTTCCATCTGCTATAAGCCAGAGCCTAATTGTGATTTAAACACAATGACCTACCATTTGTGACCATTTTTTTTTACTACATTGTAGATTTATTGCAATGCTAATTCTCCTGTGAATAGTTTAATTGGTATGGAATGATATTATATGTGATTGAAATTGGTTCAAGAACTACAAATGAAAATAAAATAACTAATTTTCATGTAGTTCTTCTGAAGAGCAATGTCTCTTCCTAAACTTTACTCTGCCTGACCTACTCAAAGTTGATATTTGATTTTGTTTTATTTCCATAAAGAACTCTAGTAAAAGTAATTTATCATGACATCCTGAAGTTGATCTCCTAGAAATTTACTAACAAATATATTCCCATCTTGTAATGGCAGATATAAAAGTTTTGGGGCTGTCCAGTGAAGAAAATATTAAAGAATTAATGCCAAATTATCCTGAGGAAGTAATACAAGTCATCTTCACTAATACATTCTCATATCATTTGAAATTCTTGCTGGGATACAGAATCCCAGCAAAAAAGGAACACAGGGACCATGAAGGTAACTTTCCAGCTATGTAATTCCAGTGCTCTCCACTTCAGTTATGTCATAAGTTATATATAGGGATGGATGTTAATACAGCAAATTTAAAAATCCTTATCTGCAATGTGATGTCAACAGGATAATCGACAAATTTTAAGAATGTACATTGGTTTTTGGATTTATTAATATACTGTATTAGATAGTTGTTATATATGGTTATATATACATATAATTCCATATATGCGTGTGTACATATACATATATATAAAATGCAATATGTGGTTATAATATATATTGCTGAAGGAAAGTAAAATTGTTTATGGATAAAATAGAAGAAGCTTCTCTTCAAATGTCTGAGTAAGCTTATTTTTGAGGGCCTAAAATGAAGAGGGCACCAAATCCAGAGTGATTGATTATTGTTAATGCTCTATGATTTTGCCAGTCTCACCAACCAAGAGGTTTGGGTTTTAGCTACATGAGAACAGGTGAGAAGATCTTGGGTTTATATGAGATGGACATTTCTGTATTAATTTGGAACCTGGAGAGACTATATACCCAGTGAATGCATAGACAAGAAAAAAGGCCAAGATGGTTTTTAAAAAGAATTAAATAAGTAATTAAGAGAGTATGCTATTACCATACTAAAAGACAGATAGACCAATGAAATAGAAGAAAGAAACCTGGAAAGCTCTCACATAAACATGAAAACTAACGTATGACTGAGAAGACACTGTGATTGGTGCTGGGAAAAGCATCTCTCCATAAAGAACAAAATGAAATTGTCTCGTACTAAACAACCAATTTCCAGGTACAGAACTCAGTGAAAAAAAAAATCCTGTAAACTTTCTAGAAGTCAGTATAGGAGAATATCTTTATAACTGTTGGATAGAATAGAATTCTTAAACAAAACAAAAAATACATTAACTATAAAAGAAAAGTTTGCTTAATTCAACTAGATCAAAATTAAGGAAATATCTTTATCAAAAGACATCAGAGAGTGAAAAGTAAGGGCAAAACTTGTGATGAAATATTTATGCAAATGAAACTAACAAAAAGTTAATACCAGAATATATAAAGATTTTCTCTGAATAAATAAGAAAAAAAAGCATAGAAATGGGAAAGAAGTGAAAGATATAAATAGGAACTTCATAGAAGGAGAAACACAGATCAAGAATAAAGACTTGGACCTACATTAGTAATCAGGGAAATGCATTTTGAAACCACATGTGATATCATTTTGTATTTAACAAGATGGGCCAAAAACAGCAAATAGAACAATACAAAGTATTGACAAGGCTTTGTAGCAAAGAAAACCCAATATTATAAAATATTTTAAACATTTAAAATTGAGAAATTTTATTTTTATTTTTATTTTTTTTATAATTTTTTTATTGTTATGTTAATCCCCATATATTACATCATTAGTTTTTGGTGCAGTGTTCCATGATTCATTGTTTGTTCATAACACCCAGTGCTCCATGCAGAACGTGCCCTCCTCAATACCCATCACCAGGCTAACCCATCCCCCTACCCCCTCCCCTCTAGAACCCTCAGTTTGTTTTTCAGAGTCCATCATCTCTCATGGTTCGTCTCCCCCTCTGACATACTCCCCTTTTTTTCCTCTCCTGTTATCTTCTTCTTTTTCTTTTTTCTTAAAATATGTTGCGTTATTTGTTTCAGAAGTACAGAACTGTGATTCAACAGTCTTGCACACTTCACAGCGCTCACCGTAGCGCATACCCTCCCCAATGTCTATCACCCAGCCACCCCATCCCTCCCACCCCCAACCACTCCAGTAACACTCAGTTTGTTTCCTGAGATTAAGAATTCCTCATATCAGTGAGGTCATATGATACATGTCTTTCTCTGATTGACTTATTTCACTCAGCATAACACCCTCCAGTTCCATCCACGTCGTTGCAAATGGCAAGATCTCATTCCTTTTGATGGCTGCATAATATTCCATTGTGTATATATACCACATCTTCTTTATCCATTCATCTGTCGATGGACATCTTGGCTCTTTCCACAGTTTGGCTATGGTGGACATTGCTGCTATAAACATTGGGGTGCACATACCCCTTCTGATCCCTACATTTGTATCTTTGGGGTAAATACCCAGTAGTGCAATTGCTGGATCATATGGTAGCTCTATTTTCAACTGTTTGAGGAACCTCCATACTGTTTTCCAGAGGGGTTGCACCAGCTTGCATTCCCACCAACAGTGTAGGAGGGTTCCCCTTTCTCCACATCCCCGCCAACATCTGTCGTTCCCTGACTTGTTAATTTTAGCCATTCTGACGGGTGTGAGGTGGTATCTCATTGAGGTTTTGATTTGGATTTCCCTGATGCCAAGCGATGTTGAGCACTTTTTCATGTATCACCTTCTCTTTAATGCAGTTTAATACTCGATGGACTGGTAGGCTTTTTTTTTTTTTTTTGATAAGATGTTTTTTCTTCAAAAGATGTTCTGGTTGACATGATTTAAACATAGTAAGTTATTTCCTCTGAACTCCCAGTTGCTCATTATTGCCTGTGTTGTATGTAATGTTAGGTAAAGCTCTAGTTCTCAATCTATATGGTTCTCAATCCATAAAAGACCTACTAACCTTTGAAAAACGTAAAAAGATTGTTTCGACAATACAAAATGATAGAAGGGAAAAGCTCCACAAAATTCTTGATTAGGTGAAGATAGTGTGAGAAAGCATAGTATATTCTTTTTTTTTTTTTTTTTTTAATTTTTTATTGTTATGTTAATCACCATATATTACATCATTAGTTTTTGGTGCAGTGTTCCATGATTCATTGTTTGTTCATAACACCCAGTGCTCCATGCAGAACGTGCCCTCCTCAATATCCATCACCAGGCTAACCCATCCCCCTACCCCCCTCCCCTCTAGAACCCTCAGTTTGTTTTTCAGAGTCCATCATCTCTCATGGTTCGTCTCCCCCTCTGACATACTCCCCTTTTCTTCCTCTTCTATTATCTTCTTTTCTTTTTTCTTAAAATATGTTGCGTTATTTGTTTCAGAAGTACAGATCTGTGATTCAACAGTCTTGCACAATTCACAGCGCTCACCGTAGCACATACCCTCCCCAATATCTATCACCCAGCCACCCCATCCCTCCCACCCCCGACCACTCCAGTAACACTCAGTTTGTTTCCTGAGATTAAGAATTCCTCATATCAGTGAGGTCATGTGATACATGTCTTTCTCTGATTGACTTATTTCACTCAGCATAACACCCTCCAGTTCCATCCACGTCGTTGCAAATGGCAAGATCTCATTCCTTTTGATGGCTGCATAATATTCCATTGTGTATATATACCACCTCTTCTTTATCCATTCATCTGTCGATGGGCATCTTGGCTCTTTCCACAGTTTGGCTATGGTGGACATTGCTGCTATAAACATTGGGGTACACGTACCCCTTCGGGTCCCTACATTTGTATCTTTGTGGTAAATACCCAGTAGTGCAATTGCTGGATCGAACGGTAGCTCTAATTTCAACTGTTTGAGGAACCTCCATACTGTTTTCCAGAGGGGTTGCACCAGCTTGCATTCCCACCAACAGTGTAGGAGGGTTCCCCTTTCTCCACATCCCCGCCAACATCTGTCGTTCCCTGACTTGTTAATTTTAGCCATTCTGACGGGTGTGAGGTGGTATCTCATTGAGGTTTTGATTTGGATTTCCCTGATGCCAAGCGATGTTGAGCACTTTTTCATGTGCCTGTTGGCCATTTGGATGTCTTCTTTGGAGAAATGTCTGTTCATGTCTTCTGCCCATTTCTTGATTGGATTATTTGTTCTTTGGGTGTTGAGTTTGATAAGTTCTTTATAGATTTTGGTTACCAGCCCTTTATCTGATATGTCATTTGCAAATATTTTCTCCCATTCTGTCGGTTGTCTTTTGGTTTTGTGGACTGTTTCTTTTGCTGTGCAGAAGCTTTTTATCTTGATGAAATCCCAATAGTTCATTTTTGCCCTGGCTTCCCGTGCCTTTGGCGATGTTTCTAGGAAGAAGTTGCTGCGGCTAAGGTCGAAAAGGTTGCTACCTGTGTTCTCCTTTAGGATTTGGATGGACTCCTGTCTCACGTTTAGGTCTTTCAACCATTTGGAGTCTATTTTTGTGTGTGGTGTAAGGAAATGGTCCAGTTTCATTCTTCTGCATGTGGCTGTCCAATTTTCCCAACACCATTTGTTGAAGAGACTGTCTTTTTGCCATTGGACATTCTTTCCTGCTTTGTCAAAAATAAGTTGACCATAGAGTTGAGGGTCCATTTCTGGGCTCTCAATTCTGTTCCATTGATCTATGTGTCTGTTTTTGTGCCAGTACCATACTGTCTTGATGATGACAGCTTTGTAATAGAGCTGGAAGTCCGGAATTGTGATGCCGCCAGCTTTGCTTTTCTTTTTCAGTATTCCTCTGGCTATTCTGGGTCTCTTCTGGTTCCATACAAATTTTAGGATTATTTGTTCCATTTCTTTGAAAAAAGTGGATGGTATTTTGATGGGGATTGCATTGAATGTGTAGATTGCTCTAGGTAGCATTGACATCTTCACAATGTTGATTCTCCCAATCCATGAGCATGGAACGTTTTTCCATTTCTTTGTGTCTTCTTCAATTTCTTTCCTGAGTATTTTATAGTTTTCTGAGTACAGATCCTTTGCCTCTTTGGTTAGATTTATTCCTAGGTATCTAATGGTTTTGGGTGCAATTGTAAATGGGATCGACTCCTTGATTTGTCTCTCTTCTGTCTTGTTGTTGGTGTATAGGAATGCCACTGATTTCTGTGCATTGATTTTATATCCTGCTACTTTACTGAATTCCTGTATGAGTTCTAGCAGTTTTGGGGTGGAGTCTTTTGGGTTTTCCACATACAGTATCATATCATCTGCAAAGAGTGAGAGTTTGACTTCCTCTTTGCCGATTTGGATGCCTTTGATTTCTTTTTGTTGTCTGATTGCTGTGGCTAGGACTTCTAATACTATGTTGAATAGCAGTGGTGAGAGTGGACATCCCTGCCGCGTTCCTGACCTTAGGGGAAAAGCTCTCAGCCTTTCCCCATTGAGAATGATATTCGCTGTAGGTTTTTCGTAGATGGCTTTTATGATATTGAGGTATGTACCCTCTATCCCTATACTCTGAAGAGTTTTGATCAAGAAAGGATGTTGCACTTTGTCAAATGCTTTTTCTGCATCTATTGAGAGGATCATATGATTCTTGTTCTTTCTTTTGTTAATGTATTGTATCACGTTGATTGATTTGCGGATGTTGAACCAGCCTTGCAGCCCAGGGATAAATCCCACTTGGTCGTGGTGAATAATCCTTTTAATGTACTGTTGGATCCTATTGGCTAGTATTTTGGTGAGAATTTTTGCATCCATGTTCATCAAGGATATTGGTCTGTAATTCTCTTTTTTGATGGGGTCTTTGTCTGGTTTTGGGATCAAGGTAATGCTGGCCTCATAAAATGAGTTTGGAAGTTTCCCTTCCATTTCTATTTTTTGGAACAGTTTCAGGAGAATAGGTATTAATTCTTCTTGAAATGTCTGATAGAATTCCCCTGGGAAGCCATCTGGCCCTGGGCTTTTGTTTCTTGGGAGATTTTTTATGACTGTTTCAATTTCCTTAGTGGTTATAGGTCTGTTCAGGTTTTCTATTTCTTCCTGGTTCAATTTTGGTAGTTGATACTTCTCTAGGAATGCACCCATTTCTTCCAGGTTATCTAATTTGCTGGCATAGAGTTGGTCATAATATGTTCTTATAATTGTTTGTATTTCTTTGGTGTTGGTTGTGATCTCTCCTCTTTCATTCATGATTTTGTTGATTTGGGTCATTTCTCTTTTCTTTTTGATCAGTCTGGCCAGGGGTTTATCAATCTTGTTAATTCTTTCAAAGAACCAGCTCCTAGTTTCGTTGATCTGTTCTACTGTTCTTTTGGTTTCTAGTTCATTGATTTCTGCTCTGATCTTTATGATTTCTCTTCTCCTGCTGGGTTTAGGCTTTCTTTGTTGTTCTTTCTCCAGCTCCTTTAGGTGTAGGGTTAGGTTGTGTATTTGAGACCTTTCTTGTTTCTTGAGAAAGGCTTGTATTGCTATATACTTTCCTCTCAGGACTGCCTTTGCTGTATCCCAAAGATTTTGAACAGTTGTGTTTTCATTTTCATTGGTTTCCATGAATTTTTTTAATTCTTCTTTAATTTCTTGGTTGACCCATTCATTCTTTAGTAGGATGCTCTTTAGCCTCCATGTATTTGAGTTCTTTCCAACTTTCCTCTTGTGGTTGAGTTCTAGTTTCAAAGCATTGTGGTCTGAAAATATGCAGGGAATGATCCCAATCTTTTGGTACCGGTTGAGACCTGATTTGTGACCTAGGATGTGATCAATTCTGGAGAATGTTCCATGGGCATTAGAGAAGAATGTGTATTCCGTTGCTTTGGGATGGAATGTTCTGAATATGTCTGTGAAGTCCATTTGGTCCAGTGTGTCATTTAAAGTCTTTATTTCCTTGTTGATCTTTTGCTTAGATGATCTGTCCATTTCAGTTAGGGGGGTGTTAAAGTCCCCCACTATTATTGTATTGTTGTCAATGTGTTTCTTTGCTTTTGTTATTAATTGCCTTATATAATTGGCTGCTCCCATGTTAGGGGCATAGATATTTACAATTGTTAGATCTTCTTGTTGGATAGACCCTTTAAGTAGGATATAGTGTCCTTCCTCATCTCTTATTACAGTCTTTGTTTTAAAATCTAGTTTGTCTGATATAAGGATTGCCACTCCAGCTTTCTTTTGGTGTCCATTAGCATGGTAAATGGTTTTCCACCCCCTCACTTTCAATCTGGGGGTGTCTTTGGGTGTAAAATGAGTCTCTTGCAGACAGCATATGGATGGGTCTTGTTTTTTAATCCAATCTGATAGCCTGTGTCTTTTGATTGGGGCATTGAGCCCATTTACATTCAGGGTAACTATTGAAAGGTATGAATTTAGTGCCATTGTATTACCTGTAAGGTGACTGTTAACTGTCTGTTGTCTGTGTTCGTTTCTGCTCTTTGCTGCTTTTAGGTTCTCTCTTAGCATAGTATATTCTAATATAATGCAGAACATCCCCTATAAGTGCTCTGTCTGCCCTGCTTTGAGAATCATTACTCCAGTTTATGTTTTCACAGGCCTTGAGTCAAAATAACAACATTTGGAATGTGAAGCCATTGTAAAGTCCACTGTTTCCTATAATCAGGACTGAAATAATCCATAATGATATTTATGGCTTTCTTTTTTTTCTTAAAGCTCATTGTTTTAAAATGAGTGGAGGTGTTAACTGCCAAGTTTCACAATACTGGGAGAGAGGTTTCGTCGCTCTTCAAGCTGCTATCAATGCTGCTATTATAGAAGTGAGTACAAATGTTCCATGCTAACTAATGTTGCATGCAGACTAATGGTATTAGAGGCCTCAAAAGGTTCATGAAATAATACATAAATGGGTAGCCTGTTCTTTCACTTAATCACTGGTTTCTTTAGTACAAAGTTTATTTAAGTTTCTATATGCCATGGGGGCTACAAACATAAATAGAAGAGAAATTTTCTCTCCCAAGAATTCAAACTTGTCAAGAAGCCAGGCATATAATAGGAATATTATTAGCACCCAAATATCCATCAGCTGATGAATGGATAAGGAAGTTGTGATACATATATATATATTTATTTCCTTTATATTTGTCTTTATATATTATCACATATATATTATATATATATCACATATTATCACATTATATATATACACACACACATATATATAATGGAATATTACTCAGCCGTCAAAAAGAATGAAATCTTGTCATTTTAATGATGTGGCTGGAGCTAGAGTGTATTATGCCAAGCAAAACAAGTTAGTCAGAGAAAGACAAATACCATATGATTTCACTCATATGTGGAATTTAAGAAACAAAACAGATGAACATAAGGGAAGAAAAAAAAGAAGAAAGAGGAAGGCAAACCATAAGAAACTCTTAACTATAGAGAACAAACTAAGGTTTGCTGGAGGGGAGGGGGGTGGGAGAGGTGCTAAATGGGTGATGGGTATTAAGGAGGGCACTTGTTGTGAAGAGCACTGGGTGTTGTATGTAAGTGATGAATCACTAAATTCTACTCCTGAAGTCAGTATTATGGTATATGTTAACCAACTAGAATTTAAAGAAAGAAAGAAAGAAAGAACATTATTAGAAAGGGAGAAGTAAGGTATCAGGGAGGTATAAAGGGTCTGTAAGTAAACAAGCCTAACTTCTCAGCCTAGAGTGCCATGAAAGAATTCCTAATTGAAGTAACATTTAAAACTGAAGCTTAAGGTAAGATTTGCCAAGTATACAAAGTCATAAATCTATTTCAAGCACATTATAAGGCAGTGTTAGGCAGGGAAGTGATAAAACACATCGTAAATTTTGAGAACTGTGAGAAGCTCAGAATGCCGGGAGGCAGGGCCCCAAGTGGGCCAATGGTGGAACATGGAAGTGAAAATTTAGGCTAGGATCAGATCCAGATTGATCAGTTATGTGTTCAGAGGAAAACAGATGACTGAAAGAAAACAGAGCATGCCATCCATGAATATACAAATTTTGTTTATTAATATATTTCTTCAGACTGCAACAAATCATTCAGTGATGGAGGAATTGATGTCCGTTACTGGAAAAAACATGAAGATACATCCCTTTGTCAGTCAAGGGGGCATTGCAGCTGATTTCTTCATTTTCTTCTGTGTTATTTCCTTTTCCTCATTCACTTATTATGCATCTCTTAACATTACAAGAGAGAGGAAAAAGATGAAGGGCTTGATGAGGATGATGGGTCTTCAGGATTCAGCATTCTGGTGAGTAAAGTGTAGGACAAATAAATGTAGGGATTCAGGAAGAGTGGGCCTCTTCAAAGCATCAGTATTCAAACCTAATGATTTTCTAACTCTTCCCTATGAATGGGATAAATTGTCATTGATGTAATGCTTGCCAAGTTAAGGTTGCAGGTTACTGTGCTTCTCAGACTGAAGAAAGAATAGCAGGTTTGGGTTTGTGTGGTGGTTGTGAGGTAGGGATAATGAGGGATGGCCAATGAGTCTACTGGTTGTGAGGTAGGGATAATGAGGGATGGACATTGAGTCTACTGCTAAGAGTGCTGTAGAAATGGTAGATTTGAGTGTCAAAGCCGGATGGAAGTGGAATTCAAGCCAGCATGGATGGAAAGGGGGAAAAAATAGGTCTAAGATCAGGAGCTCTTTTGAGACTAAAGATCTGGTATGATGGATATAGTTGAAGGAAGAAGCTGGCAGAACAGGATTGTGAATAGGGGCTGGGTAGTTTGAATTTAAAATGTCAGAGGCTGTGTAATTCCAAGGATGGACAAGGCCCTGTGTGAGAGAGAACTTGAGAATGACTGAAAAAAGTATGGAGGTGATGTTCGTAGTGAAGAGAAAGTAAAGTAACACAGAGGCTAGGAAGCCAGGTGGAATATGCAAATGTCAACGAATTTGGAGTCTGGAAGAAAATGCTATAAGTCAATATTGAACTGTTTATTGAATTAATATTGGAGGGAAGTATGACGGAGCAGCAAAATCTAACGACTCTAGAGCCAAAATTCCTGGACTTGAAATCATAGTTACTTAACATCTCTGTTCAGTAGGTTCTTTGTCTAGAAATTAAGAAAATAAGGATGCTCCTGCATAGAGCCTTTGTGAAAATAAAATGATTTTCTATTTGCTAAGTTCGTAAAACATTTTCTGGCACAGAGTAATTGCTATATGCGTAGGCTATTACTTTGTTGGTTTTGCTGCTGTTTTTGTTTTTCATTATTTCATTAGACCCTTCAAAGAATAACGATCAACGTGATAAAAGAATTGAAGAAAGGAAAGTGAACTATCCTATATCTTTGAGGAAATCCATGAAGCTCCTCACCCCTAGAAAGGCCTGAGAGGAGAAAAGGATCTGAGATTCACTGAGGAGTTACCGTGTACTAAGACAGTGTCCCACATAGACATAACTTCACTGAACTAAAACTGTGGTATTATTCCTAGTGTACAGAGCAATAAAAAAAAGAAAGAAAATGTTGAGGGATTACAGAGTTTGCTCAAGGTCACAGAGTATGAAGGCAGCAGAAAAAAATGTTTGAACCAAAATCAATCAGACTGGAAGACTATTTTCTCCTTTTCCCCACAGTGGTGTGTGTGTGTACCTGTAGGTGTGTGTGTATTTCTGGAACTAATTTTAGGACAAAAAATATCCCTAATTCCTAAAGAATTCTTCCCAAAATATTTATCTTGTACTTACATATCCTGAAACTCAATAAGTATCTACTGAAAGAATGAATGAATCAATGAATAATGTTAGAATCCATTCTAGATCCTCCTTTCAATGGAACATGAAATTCTAAAATAACATCTTGTTTCCATCCTAGGCTCTCCTGGGGTCTACTCTATGGTGTTTTCATCTTTATTATGGCACTTTTCTTGGCACTTATTATAAAATCTGTCCAGTTTGTCATTCTGACTGGCTTCATGGCGATCTTCACCATCTTTTTCCTCTATGGATTGTCTTTGGTGAGTTGGTGAATTAAATTGCTTTCTATCCAATTTACCAATCTACCCTAAGGATCAAGTGTTGGTTTCTAAATAGGTAATTATTCTCCATATCCCTTTTCTTCACTGTCTGCTCTTTGCCCGAGAACATCTATGTGTATCTATGTATTTGATTTGTAGTGTTTTTTTTTTTTTAATTTTTATTGTTATGTTAATCACCATATATTACATCATTAGTTTTTGGTGCAGTGTTCCATGATTCATTGTTTGTTCATAACACCCAGTGCTCCATGCAGAACGTGCCCTCCTCAATACCCATCACCAGGCTAACCCATCCCCCTACCCCCCTCCCCTCTAGAACCCTCAGTTTGTTTTTCAGAGTCCATCATCTCTCATGGTTCGTCTCCCCCTCTGACATACTCCCCTTTTCTTCCTCTCCTGTTATCTTCTTCTTTTTCTTTTTTCTTAAAATATGTTGCATTATTTGTTTCAGAAGTACAGATCTGTGATTCAACAGTCTTGCACAATTCACAGCGCTCACCGTAGCACATACCCTCCCCAATATCTATCATCCAGCCACCCCATCCCTCCCACCCCCAACCACTCCAGTAACACTCAGTTTCTTTCCTGAGATTAAGAATGTAGTGTTTTTTAAAAAGATTTGCAGTGTTTTGTAATGTCAACTTATAGTGCAATTTGTAGAGCACAGTTTTGTATTATAGACAAAAAAATGTAACTCTAATTTTGTATATTCAATCCCTTATTGTGTTATGCTAAGAATAATCCTTAGAGAAATATAAACCAACTGGATCTTCTCTCATTTTAGATAGCTTTGGCTTTTCTAATGAGCGTCTTGGTAAAGAAATCTTTCCTCACTGGTCTGGTCATGTTCCTTCTCACCGTCTTTTGGGGAAGTTTGGGATTTACAGCACTGTACAGGCAACTTCCTACATCCTTGGAGTGGATTTTAAGCTTTCTTAGCCCGTTTGCCTTCATGCTTGGAATGGCCCAGGTGAGAAACAATCCAATTGTTGATTGATGGAATTTCAGAAACATCTTTTTCTGTCTGGAATTCAGTTGTCTATAGTCATTTCTATGATTAGCATTGTCAGATTTAAAGCCTCTGTGCAGATTACTGTGACATTGCAAAGATGAACTTTTTAAAAAAGATTTATTCATGTATTAGAGAGAGAGATTGGGAGAGAGAATAAGGGAGAGGGACAGAGGGAGAGGGAGAGAGAATCCCAAGCAGACTCTGTGCTAAGTGCAGAGTCCAACACAGGGCTCAATCCCAGGACCCTGAGATCATGACCTGCACTGAAACCAACAGTTGGTCGCTTAACTGACTGAGCCACTCAGACACCCTGCAAAAATGAACTTCTAAAAGCTTTGGGCATACTGAGCTCAGCAAAATAAGCCATTTGGTGAGTGAAAAAAGGGAAGGTCAGCGTATCATTCTTCATAGATGATCTAAAGCGTTTTCTTGACTATTAATTATTATTTTTTAAGATTTTATTTATTTATTTGACAGAGAAAGACATAGTGAAAGAGGGAACACAAGCGGTGGGGGGGGGGGTGAGAGAGGGAGAAGCAGGTTTCATGAGGAGCAGGGAGCCCTACGCTAGGCTCCATCCCAGGACCTGGGACCATGGCCTGATCCGAAAGCAGACACTTAACCGACTGAGCCACCAGTGCCCCTTTGGCTCTTAATTAAATATGGATTTGATATTGCAAATCTAATTCTAATTATTCCAGCTCGTATTTTGACTTCGTAACTGAACAACATACATGAATCTATAAACTACCGTATAAAAGAAAAGAAAATCAAAAGTTAAAAACACATTAATTGACCAGCAAATTACATTTCTCCTTGTCAAATGTCATTTCTCTTTATCTGATTCTCAAATTGAACTCACTTTGCTGTCCCTGCAATTAAATGGTAACGTCGATCATTGCACACATACCCGTTATTTAGTTCTTAATGAAAGGATAATTAGTTACAAAAGACCCATTAACTTGAACATTATAGACAAGCCCACTTTTCCCACAGGTTCTCCTTAAACACACCAGTTTTGTTTTGTTTTGTTTTGTTTTTCCAAGAGCATGAATTCTCTCTCATGTAGCCATTTTCAAGGAGGACCACAATTTTGTCCTATATCCTATTTGGTAAAAATTTATCTAAGGTTGAACTCAAATGTCATCTTTTCCCATACTTCCCTGCCTCCTCCTGTTAGGAGGTCATTGGACACTTAGGTAGTCAGGGCCAGGGTCCCCAACAAGAAAACAGAGACCTGGACAGCTAAGACAAAACCATTCTAGCATCCTGTTTTATGGATTAGACAAGACCACAATAGCATCCTGTCTAGTAGCCTCTGCAGAAGTGACTTTTGCAAAACATCCTGAAACAAAACAATTAACCATAAAACGTGGGTCACTACCACAAGCTGAGGCAGTTTGTGTCCAAATGTCAGCCCAAAAGACCATCAACACATGAACAATAACCCAATAGGTAGACAGGTGTGTGATCAAAGCCCTGATTGGCACACCTTAGCAGCCAATCCACAAGGGGCCCATGCTCAGAATGCTCAAGGTACATCTGCAAAAGAGCTTAGAAAAACCCTTAGATTTGAATACCAAAAGGGCAACCCTCTCAGGTCCCCTCCCTCTCCGGGAGCTTTATACTATCGCTCAATAAACTTTGCTTTGCTGCCCGCCACTCTTTGTCTGGTCTACCTCTTCATTCTTCGAAGCGGCAGGACCAAGAACAACAGGCACTAAGGGAACAAAAATCTTGTAACACTCCTAATGCTCCAGTTTCACTGGAACATACTTTAATCAGAGCAGTTAATAAATTTCATTATAGTTGGTCACACACCTATGCCTTCCAAAAGAATTGAGAATTGTAAAGAAGGCAGTTTCGTTCAACTTTGTGTTAGTGAGAGGCAAAAAGTAGCTCTTACACGTTTACGCTAAACCTAATTGTTTAAAATTTATCACAAAACTAACGTCCTTTCTTTAATTACTTCTTAATTTTCAGCTTTTGCGCACAGACTATGATTTGAATTCCAGTGCATTTCCTAATCCATCAGACTACTCAAATCTGATAATAGCAACAAATTTCATGTTGGCTTTTGATCTTTTCTTCTATGTGGCATTGACGATTTATTTTGAGAAAATTTTGCCAAGTGAGTACTGATCTGATTAAAATCGAACATTATTTCCTAAAGGCGAATCTCCTAACACATGTGTTATTTATATTTTTAAAACTACTTTGTGCATCAAAAGGAAGGCGGTGAATAAGGTCATTGCCAATGACCACATTAGTTCTTTATTTCTTGCTACTTGACTGGTCAGAACTACAGCTTGAATTTTGTTTATAGGATCACTGATCTTCGAACTTCATTGTGCTCTAAATGTAGTTTGTTTCTTTTTAAAAAGATGCTTAGAAAACTATTTCCTAAATGGGTCTGGCTTGGTACTTAATCATGGAAATTTACAGTTGCTTTTGCCTAATTATTTTGCTCAGTTGTTCTTAGCCCTGGCTATATTTCAGAACCACCTTGGGAACTTTAAAAAAAAAAAAATACCAAACACAATTCAACCCTAAGAGATTATGATTCATTTCATCAGTGGTGGGACTAGGGCATCTATATTTTTAAAAATCTCACCAGAATTCTACAATAGGGAAGTCAATAGGTCATACATTTTTACTTTTATAGTAGATCTCGGGTGTTTTCACCACATACACACACACACACACACACACACACACACACACACAGAAAAATGATAACCATGTGAGGTGATGATATGTTAATTTGCTTGATGATGGTAGTACTTCACAATGTATGCCTGTATCAAAACATCACATTATATACCTTCCGGTATATACCTATACAGGTTTTATTTGTCAGTCATACTTCAATCAAGCTGTAAAGATTATGGAAGTTTCTAATGAAATAAACACATTGAGTATATTTTTTTTTAAAGTCAAGGATTCAAGACTTGGTCAAAGGGACAAAGGAGAAAGAGTGAGGGCGAAGGTGCAGAGAAACATCTGGAAGCAGTGAATTGATCATGTTGTTGTTTTAAGATAATCCCTTAAGAACAGTAACTGTCTCTCCCTTTCAGAAGAGACCAGAATAATAGAGGCCAGAATCTACAATTTTGGCTAGAACATTTATTATACACTTGGAATTATTTTTATCATCCATTCACTAAGCCTGAATGTAAGCTTGAATTCAAACAAGGTAACTCTGTTCAAAATTCTTTGAAAGATAAGCAGTATCAATGAGAGAAAGGAAAATTAACTGGCTAAAATGACAGAATCATGTAATGGGGAATCTGGTGGTAGAATGGACCCAGTCGAGCTATATACTTTCATTCAATAGATTTCCTCATGAAGGGAAAGAGATAAGAACTAACTAATAACGTACCAAGTGACAGGTGTTTAGAAAGTGTTTGGTCAATATTGCACCAAGGAATGACTAAACATGTGAAAAGTACACATAAGTTTGAAAACCCATCATTAGTACCCTGGAGGTCGTTGCAAAATATTAGTGAAATATAATGTTTTTTTCATTTCATAATGTCTCTCAACATGTAGGGAAACAGAAATGATAATTAAATGCAAATACACAGTGGGTTAATTTCCAGAAAGAGGGTGATGAAGAGTAAATTTGAATTGCACTCTGTTAAATTTCAATAAATTATTTTGCCTCTTTGTTTCCCTTTGTTACAGTGTGTCCACATTTTTCGATAAATCCTGTTCTGTTTTCTCTTGGAATATTTGTATCCAATAATAACATTGGATACAAATTCTCAATTTCTTCTTCCTTTGTGGGTGGCATGACACCTGGGCTCCTAGATACCATTTGGCATGCCCGGCATATCTTGCATTTGTATTCCAATAGCTGGCTTTCTTGGGGTCAGGGAAAGTCTTAACATTTATTTAAGTCCCTCCTGGATTTTTTAAAATTCCAGTTTCCTTTCCTCCTGTAGGAACAATGATTATAATAGAGACATCTTAGTGATTTTTTTTTCCTTATGTAATTACACCTATCAAGGAAAATGTGTGCATTCTGTGTTGATGACGTGTTCAGATGTCTGGGCAAAGAGATGACACTGTGCTGCTTTATTAGGATGTCTCTTTCCCTTAAACTGGTGATTGACCCAGTATTTTTCTCCTGGTCATATAGATGAATATGGACACGGATATCCCCCCTTGTTTTTCCTGAAGTCCTCCTTTTGGTCACGGCAACAGAAAGCTGATCATGTGGTCCTCGAAGATGAAATCGATTCCAATCCTTCATCTAATGACTCCTTTGAACCAATGCCTCCAGAATTCCATGGGAAAGAAGCCATCAGGTAACAATGATGCAGATGGAGAGCAGGCCAAAGACTGAGAAGCTCAGTTCTCTTTTGTGCCCTACAGACAGCTCCCACCTATAACCCCCTCCACGCTACCTTCATCATTTCCCACTTCAAGTTTACAGAAAAATTCCTTTAACCTGTTTTAGATCATATTGTTGACATTTACATTAAATACAAACTTAGATTTCACCAACAAAGATAATCCAAAGAAAACCTTGCCTGGATTCTCAATCTTTTCTCTGCTGTTTCTCTTCTCTGTCCTTGGCTTCTCTCATTTCTTTGCCTGGTCTCATTTATTCACACCTTGCCCCACCTCCTTTATCATACTCCCGATTTTTTTCTCATAGTTTTTTAAACTTCTCTTTCCTCTTCTCTCGATTGCCTTTTCAAAGGGAATGAAAGAGTAGGGGAGTGGAGGGGAGAAAGGGTCTGGAGACAGACACACAGGGAATTGAGGAAGGTATGCCTTAGAGTGTCATGCACATCTTCATTTCCAGATGTGTGTTTCATTTGGGACCAGCAACTTTTCTTTCCAGATAAGAAAATAGGAAGAAAGTCCTCAAGATCCCTGACTGTTCACATCTTTCTTGTCCGTCAGTGATCCCCATCTGTCAGCCCTCTGTGAGTGGTCTCAGGTTACCCCAGCCTACAGAGTTTGTGGAGCTCATGTCAGTTTTTATTTTAGCCTGTTTCATATTTATCTTCTATCCTTATATTTGTCCTGTGACCTAAGCTAGGTTTAACTTCCAGCAGAGTAGCTGGGAGGGAGCAAAGTAATGGCTTTATTTAATGTGTTTCTGTGTTTCTTTTTGTATTTCTTCTATCTCTTCAGCATCTCACCCAACTATAAGTGCTATGGAATGATAGTAAATGGGATTAAAATAGAGTTAAGAATCTAATCAAACAATCCAATATGAATGGAGCCTGAATCCTTTGATGAATCGTAGATGACAATATAAGAAATATAAATTTGGTTTAGTTATGGATTACGTATTTATCTGATAGACTAAAATCAGTAAAGTGCCTAGGATACCAGATCTGTAACAGCACTGGGCATATGTTAATTCTATTCCTTTCTATTATCATAATCAACTAATCTAACTGATACCATTTTATGTTTATTGAATATTTATCATGTACAAAGCACTGTGCATGCAAGATGAAATATTTTACTCATCCTTCAACACAACCCTAAAACACTCGAAAGTTTCAGGTTGCAAAAGCTGAAACTTACCTGGAATAAGTACATTGGTTAAGGTAACATGATTTCAGTTAGGTAAGACTGCAAAACCCACGCTGTCACTGTTACCACCTTTGTGTCTCTTCCTTACTCCACGCTTGTACCTCTTACCCAACTTCTGCAGACCTTGACTCAAGATAACCAAAGATACCTCCAACCTGAGCCAGTAGTTCATAATGAGCCTTTCAGTATTGGATGCCATGTTACCTGTTGGTCTAGCTTTCTTGGCTTGCAGTTTAGAGATGATCCTGTTCCTCAATACTAATGCCAGGCCATACCCTAATCTTTGGAATCAGAAGATCTGGTGATGGGATATAAGCATAGGTAAATTTATAAATTTATAAAACTCCTCAGGTGATGCTAATGTGCAGCCAGGACTGGGAATCAGCAAAGCTGATTCTCTCACACAACCCTGACTTCATGAGAGTGAAATCCCAGATCTTCCTGTACCCTGAGCATAAGATTTATTTAATCCTGTCAACCAAACCTAGAATTACAAACTAAAGAAAATTGTCATACTTTGAAGTATCTTTTCTTTTTTTTCAGAATCAGAAATGTTACAAAAGAATATAAAGGAAAGCCTGATAAAATAGAAGCATTGAAAGGTAAGGGGGGGGGAAAGGAACATTTAGTTATTATATTGGTACCGATTTGTAATTTTAATTCAATTTCTTTTTTCTCTTGGTGAGCCATTCCTGGTAGTATTTCAGATTTGAAATGAATTATTTGAGCCACATGATAAAATTTCCTTTGTAACACATGCTTTGACTGCATAAAAGTTAGAAAAAAATGATTATATTTTAGAACTAGATGTACTTGAAAGATGTATTGTGTAATAGTGAGGAAGTCTAAGGATTTTCTTGGAGGGGTGGTTTCTACAGATTCAAATTTTTCTTCTGTCATTTCAGAGCTGTTGTAGATATTGTATATTTTTTGTGCAAAAAGAGCAATTTATCTCAAAAGATTTTTAGCCACATAATAATTTAATGAACCATTAATCTGTTATTTAGTCCATAAATATTAACATCCACCTACCATATGCCAGGCAATGTCAATGAACCTGGTAGTATTAGATATGTTACCTGCTGTGAAACCACATAATTTCAGAATTTCAAAACAGGATAGACATTTTATTTAACAACCCAGTGTATTCATATTTAGAAAACAAGGCCATTCAAGGATATAAAAAGGCAGTCCATTAGTTCCATAATACAGTTTTATTTGTGATTTTGTTTTCTTTCCTGTCTCCCTGCTACTTTCCCTTCCTTTTTCTTTCTAATCTTTTTTCCCTTTCTTTTTCTTCCTAGATCTGGTATTTGACATATATGAAGGCCAAATCACTGCAATACTTGGTCACAGTGGAACTGGAAAATCAACACTGTTAAACATTCTTAGCGGGCTATCTGTTCCCACCAAAGGTAGGAGGTTTTTTCCCAAAGTCAGGTCAACATATAAGTCAGCCATTAATATAAAGTCCTTCTGATTATCAGTCACAAACACAGACAACTATGGAAAAAGGGAACTTAACTTATAGGATTCGTCTATAGAGGTATATGATATTTAATTGGTATATATGAAATTTGAGTTGTTCATGAGAATCATCATCATGGTCATTAGTTACTATTTGACATTCAAACTTGTACCTGTTAGCTTTTGCTGCATAACAAGCATTCCACAAATTAATTGGCTTAATATAAAAATGTTTTATTATGGGGCACCTGGGTGGCTCAGTTGGTTAAGCGACTGCCTTCAGCTCAGGTCATGATCCTGGAGTCCCAGGATCGAGTCCCGCACCGGGCTCCCTGCTCAGCAGGGAGTCTGCTTCTCCCTTTGACCCTCTTCCCTCTCGTGCTCTCTATCTCTCATTCTCTCTCTCTCAAATAAATAAATAAAAAGTTTATTAAAAATGTTTAATTATGTCTCATGATTCTGTGAGTTGATTGGAAGTGTTTCTCTGGACTTAATTGGCTGGTGCTGAATGTTTTGGCATGTCCTCACTCACACATATGGGGCTTCAGTTAAGACTGCTGCTCCTCTCTGCTTACATGGACTTTCATCATCCAAGAATCGGTCAGGATTCTTCACACAGGGGTCCACGATCCCAGAAACCAAGAGAAGGCACATCCCAGTGCAAAGGCATCTTCACAGTCTCTGCTTGTATCCCATTTGCTAGGATTCTGTTTGTTACATAACCACACCTAAATGGGAGGGGTGGATAAATAGATGATGTCTTGTTGGGAAAAGCTGCAGATGGGACTTTTTTTTTTCCTTCCAGTATACCACACAACTATAGTGGAAGCTTGTAATGCCTGAATTGTAAAAACCTTGAAGAGAAAATCATGTGTCTAAAATGTAATAAATATATAGTGATTTTTCATCTAGAAAGATCTTTTCTTTTTACGTGTTTGTTTCAATTCCGGTTAGTTAACATACAGTATAATATTAGTTTCAGGTGTACAATATAGGGATTCAACACCTCATACAACACCTGGTGCTCATCACAACAAGCGCCCTCCTTAAGCCCCATCACCCACTTCCCCCATCCCCCCAGGCCCCTCCCCTCTGGTAAACATCAGCGTGTTCTCTATAGTTAGGAGTCTGTCTAGAAAGATCTTATTTCAGGCATTACCCTGATATTAACTTTTAACCTCTGTTATAGGCTCAGTCACCATTTATAACAATAAACTTTCAGAAATGACTGACCTAGAGAATATCATCAAGCTCACTGGAATTTGTCCACAATCCAATGTGCAGTTTGACTTCCTCACTGTGAAAGAAAATCTCAGGCTCTTTGCGAAAATAAAAGGAATTCAGTCGCATGAACTGGCCAAAGAGGTACTAAATAGAATGAATGAATGTACTGGTCAAAATGAGATTGTTAACTCTACTTGCATGGAATTCTTTATGCTTTCATTAAAATATATTTGTGCAAATCACGTCTAAATGTTGGGCCAAAAAAAATCTAATTTGGAAAACCGCTAACATTTATGTATTTACAATGTGTCAAGCATTATCCTTAATTTCAAATATAACAATTGACTTATTCCTCACAACAATGCTATGAAATGGATACTATTATCATCCCCATTTTACACATGTAGAAACTGAAGTTCAAAAGCAAGTTATTGCCTAAGATGATGCAGCTAGCACTTTAGTAGTGTGGTTTTCAAATCCAGGCATTCTGCCTCAGGATCCATGCTTTTAACCATTACACTTTACAGCCTTGTATTTCCAAAGGAAAGGAAAGGAAAGGGAAGGGAAGGGAAGGGAAGGGAAGGGAAGGGAAGGGAAGGGAAGGGAAGGGAAGGGAAGGGAAGGGAAGGGAAGGGAAGGAAAGGAGGAAGGGGGAAAGGGGAAAGAAAGAGGAAAAGGGAAAAAGGACAAAGGAAAGAAATCTTGGTTTGTGACATAAATGTTGTCATTTGGCTAGATACAGAGAATTTTGCTGGCATTGGAGATGAAAAATATTCAAGACGTCTTGGCTCAAAACTTAAGTGGTGGACAGAAAAGAAAACTCAGCTTTGCAACTGCTCTTTTAGGGGATCCTCAGGTAAGTCAGACTAAATTTAGAGATGAATTCAAATTTTTAAAAATGAAACTTTAGTAGTAGTTCCAATCTTTTATTTGCAAAGGAGATCTGTGATAAAATAGTTGTGGTAGAACATTAAATATAATAACCAGGTCCTAACTGCAATATCCTTTTAAATATGTAAGTAATATGGTTTCTGCATGTTTTCTGGAAGACCTGCACTTTTCCTGGAAACACCCTTTATATACATCCATCCTTGGTAGGTTTTCCTATTGGATGAACCAACTGCTGGATTGGATCCCTTTTCAAGGCACCAGGTTTGGAACCTCCTGAAGGAGCAGAGAGCAGACCGTGTGATCCTCTTCAGTACCCAGTTCATGGATGAGGCTGACATCCTGGCTGGTATCTGCTGATTTCCCCTAAGTGTCCTGATGAGGTCTTTATGAGACTTGAGAAATATGGATTGGTATTCTGAGCAGCTGTATTTTATAATGTGGTCATCTAGCTGTAGCTGGCAGTCTGGACCGATGGTAGTGATGTGAACTGGGCCCAAAGAGTCTCACTCCCAACCCTTTCCATTTATCTCCTCGAATTTTTTATCATTCGATTACACAGGGGTATCATCTGCCAGGAAAGTCAATTATTGTGAAGTGAGAGTCTGTATTCTAATACATTAATCCTTTTACACAAAATTAAGGCAAACCAACTTGAAATATTCAAATGATTTTGGTGTCTGGTCCATTAAAATAAATAACGTAATGGGAGTCTATTTTAGGAGACTTATGCACATAACCTCCCTGGCTGGCTGGATAGCAAAACAATAGCCTGAAGTATACAATAAGATTAAAGGGTACCTGTTTCAGCGAGCCTTTATTAAGCCCTGGATTTGAACATGCAAATGATCCTAAATTAGAGTTGGGTCATGATTACCTGTCTTTTCTTGGGAAAGAATGGGTGACTTCTTAACAAGCTTTCTTCTTTGCTTCTTACTTTTCAGATAGGAAAGTGTTTCTCTCCAATGGGAGGCTGAAGTGTGCAGGTTCTTCTCTGTTCCTAAAGAAGAAATGGGGCATTGGATATCACTTAAGGTAGAGCCACGTAAGGAGGCTGGGAAAATGAGAAATGAGCTAGAGGAGGCATGATGCTTGATGCAGCACATTACAACACATGAGAAACTCTTGATTTGTTACACATAGATGTTTGCATATACATTGGTGGAGATACTTGTGTACATATATGGAATTGCTGTGTGTATATGAGAGATATCGATTGGTAGATTTTAGAGATTGAAAATTTAAGATCACTTGGGGTGCCCGCCTGGGTGGCTCAGTCGGTTAAGCCTCCAACTCTTGATTTCATCTCAAGTCATGATCTCAGTGTTATGAGAGCATGGAGGCTGCTTAAAATTCTCCCTCGCCCTCTCCTTCTGCCCCTCCAGCGCCCTCCAAACACATGTGTGTGCATTCTCTCTCCCCCGCAAAAAAAGAAAAGAAGAAAATATAATATAACTTTAAAAATTGAGATAAATGCGATAGAAAATATATCTACAACACATTGTTTGTTAAGGAAAGTTTGTATAAAGGGAACTTTCACAACTGACACATTGTTTCATACACCCCTCGCCTCTCTCCCCGACCTGTTAACCTAGTATCTGTTCTTATCAGTCTAAGTAGGGCTCCTTGCTTCTCCTCCTCCCGGCTACACTCTGTTCTTGTGTTTCCTCTTCTTTCCATCCTCTTCATTTTATTTTTGTCATTATGTTGAATAGTAGCATATTCTAGCTGTTATTGAGTCACTCAGAGATAAGATACTTATTATTTTATTTAAATCTTTTGTCTTTTGAGATAGAAACTCTTGTTACTTTTACTCTACAGATAAACATTTGGTCTCCCTAGGTTCATAAATGATAGAGCCAGGAATTTAACCCGGATGTTTTTAACTTTGTTTTTTTTTTTTTTTTAAGATTTTTATTTTATTTATTTATTTGAGAGAGAGAATGAGAGATAGAGAGCACGAGAAGGAAGAGGGTCAGAGGGAGAAGCAGACCTCCCGCTGAGCAGGGAGCCCGATGCGGGACTCGATCCCGGGACTCCAGGATCATGACCTGAGCCGAAGGCAGTCGCCCAACCAACTGAGCCACCCAGGCGCCCTTAACTTTGAAGACTAGTATCCATATCCATATTTTAAATTAATTTTTAATTTGTTCATGAATTGATCAGTTTGTCTAAAGTACAGGTCTGATTTAGACCATCTATACCTTAAAAAGAAAAAATATATATGACAACAAGACCAAGCAAACAAAAAAACTTTAATGGTTCCATTTTACCCATTGGAATCCAAATTTTGTAGTCATGTGATGCTGGTGGTGGCCCACCCTATCATGATTTCCTTATTATTTGCCTTTAGCCAATTCAATATCCTTTAGTCAAAAATAAAATATTCATTGTTCATTGCATATGTCCTAGCGTGACCTACATTTCCCCTTGTTTGAGGTTATTTACTGAGCTTGGCAGTTTTCTTGGACCCATTACCGCCTGTTCAAGTCCTAAAGCACTATTTGAACGCCATCTCACATAGTCTTTATTAATCTTCCAGCTCTTTGTATTGTTCCAATATTTCATTTCCTAAGCCACGTTGTTTGAATTGCTTCTTGGAAATTAATTAAACTCTCTGAAACTCAGTTTTCTCACTTATGAAGTGGGAATAACAATTCCCAGCTGCAAGTAAAGGTTATAGAAAAGTAAATGACACGGTGCCTAGCACACAGCATGGCAACAGAACGTGTTCTCAAAATAAAAAATGCTCATCAGGATCCCTGCCCAATTCACAAGTCTCTTCATGGGCTCCTGGACAATACTTTGTTTGATTGCCTTATTTCTTCTTCTAAATCAGGGTCAGCCAACTATGATCCACGGGCCAAATCCAGCCCATTTCCTGTTGTTGTAAATAATGTTTGAGTGGAACATAGACATACCCACGTGTTTAGATATTGCCTATGACTGCTCCCACATTGCAATGGCAGTGTTGAATAATTGCAGTGGAGATCTACTGGCCTGCAATGCCTGAAATATTTATAACCTAGTCATTTTCAGAAAAAGTTTGCTGACCTCCATTTCCAAGCTATACACTCCTTGAGAGATGATACACGCACTGCTCATACTGTTCTCTGGTGCCCCACACAAATTCTTATAAGTGACCAAGAAGTATTTCTTAAATTGTTCTTATTTCAAGGGGGCAGCAACATCAAGGAAAACAACTATGAATTTTTTGGTTTTTGCTTCATTCCCTCAGTGGGTTTCACGGCTTCTAAAAATAGCATATATTCTCAGATGTTCTTAATACTTGAGTAAATAGCATAATTTCAATATAAGCATTTGCTCAAATAAAATAGGCATTTTTAAAGGACTTGCTAAGTGCAAACATCACTATTATTCTGTTCTTAGGACAACCTTAGATGTTAGGAATCATTATTCCATTTTTGCTAATGAGCAAAGTGTCCAAATAGGTTAAGTAATACATTTCAAATGGCAAAACCAGGGTTAGAAGCCAAGCCACTACTGATAGTTTGTCCACTACATACTTTATAATCTTGATTAATACATTTTTGTTTGTTTTCCTACACTGGGGAGTTATCCATGGTATTTTTAAATGGATAGATTGGTTTTCTCTATGATTGTTTGTTCTTAGTCAAAGTTCTGAGTTTAGCATACAAAGAAAGCAAAAATTAGTGATCTCAACAAACCATACCCACGTTCATTCACAGTTAATTTCTATCTATAACGCATTTCCTTCATAGCACGTACTACTATTTTTAATCATTTCTTTATCTGTTTGTTTATTTGTTTTCTCCCTGTTTCCCTATTAGACAGTCAACTCCATAAGAGCAGGGCAATGCTCTTTTATTCACCATTGTACCCTCAGCATTTAGGGATGTTTTTGTCACATACTAATAACAATAAATATGTATGAAAGAGTAAATTAAGTAACTGAACCTGCTTTGTGTCTTTGCCTATCAAAAATCCCTTCTTCTTGCCCAATGCAATAATCCTATTAACTCCCTTTGAAAAATCCACACCATTTTCCATTTTCTGTAGTCCTGGTTGTGTCCCTGTTATCTGTATTCTGCCACTGTTCTCCTTTTAAGGACTTGAGTGAGTACCAACCTTGTCTGGGCATCATAACCTGAATGCCTGACCAGTAGTTCTGATTTGCTGCCCCTGCTTTCTCCCATTACATTTATATGATCTGATTTTTTTGTCCTCTCATTTCATGTTTGAATGGCCTATCTCTTGCATTGGATTTTAATTGATTTTTCTTTGTCCCCTAGAAGTTAGTAATTTTCCTCATGCCACCGGAGACCATGTCAAATAACATAGATCTTTTTTTTTTTTTTCAAATACCAGTTTGCAGTTGAAAGAAATGCATGTTCAGGAAAATATAACATCACTTATTAAACAGCACATCCCTGATGCCAAATTATCAGCAGAAAGTGAAGGAAAACTTGTCTACACATTGCCCTTAGAAAGAACAAATAGATTTCCAGGTAATGTACAAGAACACTATGAAATGAAATATGTAAATAATATTCATAGTAATAATGATGATTCCTATATATTGAGAGCTTACAATGTGTTCAGCTATTTGAAACATGATGCAAAGAATAATACAGTAACTGGATGATTTTATCTACAGTGAGAAATACTATATTCTTGTAGTTGCATTACAGTGTCTGGGTATTTGGGAAGCTTTTTTAGTCATTCATTCCCTTTGTAGTACATAGCAAAATATTCTAGTGTTCATAACTGTGAATGAATACAAATGGTTAAAAACCTCTGGCTTAACCATTACAAACAGCCCCATGATTCTTCTCTTAATAAGACTTTTGTGATGACTTTGGGGTTTTTAGGCCAATGCATAAAAGTTTACTTTATGACAGCTTTCTTTTCTTTTCTTTTATGACAGCTATTTTGAATTCTTTGTCAGGTAAATCATATAGCTTCATTTCATGAGGGTCTGTTTCTGGAGGTTTATCTTGTTTCCCTTTCGGGAACATCTTCCACTGATTTTTCATTTTCCTTGACACTCTGTGTTGATGCCAATGCACTAGATAAAGCAGGCACCTCTTCTAGTCTTCAAAGATTGGCTTTCTGCAGGAGAAGACACCCAGAAATCAGCCCAGTCAGAGATTCTGAGTGCCCCCGTCAACTCTTTCGAAGCAGGCAGCTGTGGTTTTGGTCAAGCCACTCTGTGGAGAGTCAGGGGAGTGAGTTATAGCATTATGTAAACTAGAATAATCAAGATAATGTGTTATTGGCAGAGTGATCAATGCAAAGATAGATAGAACAGACTCAAGAACCTGGAAATAAACCTACACAGATATGCCTCACTGATTTTTGACAAAGGTGGAAAAGCAATTCAATGGACAAAGGATAACCTTTCCAACAAATGGAGCAAGTAGATCCACAGGCATAAAAATGAACCTTAACCTAAATCTCCCACCTTATTATACAGAAATTAACTTAATGTAAATCATGGACTTAAATGTAAAATGTAAAACCACATTTTTTTTAAATGAATAAGAGAAAATCTGCAGGATCTACTACTAGGCAGAGTTCTTAGACTGGACACCAAAATTACAGTCTATGAAAGGAAAAAAATAATAAGTTGTCCTCCATCAAAATTTAAAAATTGCTTTGTGAAAGATCCTGTTAAGAAGATGACAGAATGAGCTATAGATTGGGAGAAGGTATTCGCAAACTATGTATGTCACAGAGGACTGGTATCTGAACATATAAAGAACTCTGAAAACTCAACTGTAAAAAACAAACAACCTAATTGGAAAATGGGCAAAAGATAAGAAGAGACACTGAAGATGACGTATAGGTGGCAGAGACACACATGAAAAGGTGTGCAGTATCATATGTCAGTAGGGAACTGCAAATTAAAACCACTATGAGATCTCATTACATACTTAGCAGAATGGCTAAAGAAATTTTTTTTTACACAGTGATCATATCCAATGCTGGCTAGGATGTGGACAAAATGGATCACGCATACATTGCTGATCGGAGTGTAAAACGGCACCGCCACTCTGGGGAAAAGCTTGCAGTTCCCGCAACTCCCATACAACTGAATCATTTCACTACTGGACATTTATCCTAGAGATATGAAAACATATTCACACAAAAACTGGTACATGAATGTTTGTAGCAGCTTTATTTGGAACAGACAACAGCTGAAAGGACCCAGATGTCCTTTAACAAGTAAATGGTTAAATTGTAGTTCATTCATGACATGTAATGCTGCTCAATGATAAAAAGGAACAGGCTACTGACTGGCATATGCAACAACCTTGATGAATATTCAGAAAGCTATTCTCAGTGGAAATAGCCAGTTCTCAAAGTTTATATACTGTAGGACTCAAGGTATATAACATTCTTGAAATAACAGAATTCTAGAAATGGAGAGCAGATTAGTAGTTGCCATGGGTTGGGAGAAGATGGGTCAGGAGCAATGGGTGTGGCTGTCAGTGGGTAGCATGATCTTTGTGGTGATGGAAATGTTCTGTATCTTGATTGTATTAATGTCAATAGCATAGTTGTAATATCCTACTCTGGCTTTTTAAGATATTACCATGGGGGGGGATACTGAGTGAAGGGTACAGATCTATTATTTTTTACAACCCCATGTGAATCTGCAATTATCTCAAGGGACACCTGGGTGGTAGTTGGGTAAGCGTCCAACTCTTGATTTTGGCTCAAGTCATGATCTCAGGATCGTGAGATCAAGCCCCACATTGGGCTCTGCTCTGGTTGTGGGGCCTGCTTGGGATTCTCTCTCCTTCTCCCTCTGCCCCTCCCCCTGCTCACACCCTCTCACTCTCTCTCCCTCAAAATAAAATAAAATAAAATAATCTCAAAAAAAGTTTAATTCAAAAAGAAAGAAAAAGTTTACTTATTATGTATGTCATTCAGAAGATTTGCTCCCTGGTAATGGGGTAAAATGAGGGCCATGTTGGGTGTTTGAAGCCATTAGCCTGGCCCTTAAGTGTGGTTAACAGACACTTAAATTACCCCACAAAGTCATTCAAATATACATTTTACAGTAACAGCACCAAGTATTCCTTAGAGCCATCAGGCAAAATGCTAACTGAACCCTAATTAATGTGTTTTCATACTAGCTATAATTTAGAGGAAGTCTGTAAAATTTTAGGTGAAATGAAGAATGACACATAATGCTCATTAGCAGTTTGAATCTTCTTTTCTGCTTTTCTGTATATGTTCCTCTCACCAAGACAGAAAGCCTTTAACTTACCCTTTTGTCCAACAAGAAGCTGCACATGGAATCTTCAGGATGTCTATAATCATACTAGGGTTTAAAATTAGGTTTTTATTCAAGCTTCATTGAATTAACTGTTATTATTCAGATCCATGTAGGCAGGGACATTGTTCATTGTTGTAAGAATACCCGAAGTATTTTTTGGTAAACAAACTAAGGAATGAGTGGATAACAGAATTGCTAGCGGGAGACTGGCTGCCACTTTCCTACTATTCCAAGATGCCCTGAGTCAGCTGTGCATTCTCTGTGAGAATTGTGAATTTTTTCTTCCACAGTCAAAAGCTGAAATTAAAAAAAAAAGGATTTATAATTTATGTCCTTCCTTTAGCAGATATTTTCTGAACTGAAAAAGCTTCTGCACCATTCAACTAATTCTCAAAAATATTAGTTCTTTCCTTCGGGTCGGTTAAAACAGGTGGCTCTGGAAAGGAGTCTTCAATTAATTCGAGTTAATTAATATATGGGCTGTAACACAATATACAATTAAAAATAACAGACAGGATTTGAAGAATAACATTCCTTATTAGGAAATATGAGTTTTAAAATGTCTGACCTATCACAGGTATGACTTCATATATTTGTGCTTTTTAGTTTGAAAGGTTGTCCTCAGCTCACTTGTGATTTTTGTTGTTTTGATTCGCTATTGTGTGTGTGTTCTGCAGCACTTTATGAGGATCTGGATAGACGTCCTGGCCTGGGGATTGAGAATTACGGTGTTTCCATGACAACCTTGAACGAAGTGTTCCTGAAACTGGAAGGAAAATCAGCTGTGGATGAACCAGGTAACTAAAATGCATGAGCACAACCATGTAACGGTATTCACAACACCTCATGCCGTATATATTTCCGTAAGACACAAGTCCATTCCTAGACAGGGATAAATAAAACCAAAATGCGTCCCTGTGACTTTTGTTACCTTTTCTGCCAATGTTGCCTTGTTATTAGGGATGGCCCATTTTCTTCTAACCAGGGCTCGCTGCCTTCATCCCACTTCCCAAGAGCAATTTCAGACAAAACACTGATTTTTCAGTCTCTCTTCTCAAGCATTCTGATTACGTCCTCTCACTGCCTGCTAGCTTCCTCAGTTTCTGATGAGAAGTCAGCTTTAGGTCTTACTGAGAATCCCTTGTGGAAGGTGAGTTGTTTTTCTCTTGCTGCTTTCCAGATTCTGTTTTTGTCTGACAGCTTCACTCTGATGTCTTTAGGTGTTGATCTCCTTGCATTTATCCTGCTGGGAGTTTGGTGAGCTTTTTATATGTGTGGTTAATGTTTTTCATCAAATTTGGGGAGTTTTTAGCCATTAATTTTTCAACTGTACTTGCTGACCCTTTCTCTCCCAACTCTCCTTCCGGAACTTCCATTAATGTATGTGGTAGTGTATGTTAGTATAGCAGGTATTCTTTTCTTGGTAAGAGAGGTGACAGTCTCTGGGGTGCCTGGGGGGGCACTATGTGATCTTGCATATTCATCGTAACCTCTTTAATGTGTTGTCTGTGTCCAAATGATCTAAGATTCCCTTGCACCACATAATGCCTACAGTTTCGCAGAAGACTGTGATATCATTGGTAAAACAACTCCTCCGATAAGCTCTATAATGTCCATCTGAAGTGGGGTTTTATGAATTGTTTTTTTGTTGTTGTTGTTTTGTTTTTGCAGATATTGCCACGTTGGGAGAAGCACAGGCAGAAAGAACCAGAGACACAGAGAGGCTTGTTGAGACGGAACAAGTTCTCAGTTCACTCAATGAGATGACAAAGACAATAGGGGGCCTGGCTCTCTGGAGACAGCAACTCTGCACGGTTGCATGGGTTCGCTTCTTGAAGTTAAAGCATGAAAGAAAAGCTCTCTTATCTCTGTGAGTGTCAGAGGGCCACAGGCAGTTTTGTTTTGTTTTTTTTCCAGTCAATACATTAAAAGACAAATCTAAGATGTTAAAACAAGAGAAGACAATCAAAAAATAAAAATACATGTCTGCACCTACAAAACTGGATAAGGAATAATACCCAGTTGAGTAAATGATTTCAGTGGTTACCTGTCGGCATTCTAGCAGGGGAAATTTATAATGTTTTTGGAGGCCATTTTCAGGAAAAAGTTGAAGTAATGTAATTTTCCTGTGTTATTCCGTCTCTTTCAAATTTTCCACTAGGGTAGGTGACTGAAACATTAGGATGTGGATTTTTTTTTTTTTTCCCTAGCATATCCATATGCCGATGCCTTATTTTGGATACTATACAGTAATGCTCTTGACTCTTCCCTGGATGTCCTGACTCTCCCACTGGGTTCTACTTGCGCTCATCTACATGTCATAACTTCCCACCAGCCCTCTTAAGTGATGCTAGTTCACTCTCCATACTTCCTTTTTTTTTAAGATTTTATTTATTTATATATCAGAGAGCACGCAGGCTCCCTGCTGAGCAAGAAGCCCGATGTGGGGCTCGATCCCAGGACCCTGGGATTATGACCTGAGCTAAAGGCAGTTGCTTAGCTGACTAAGCCACCCAGGCGCCCCTCATTCTGTGTGCACGGTGGTTACTGTCCCTGCTCCTCAGATTCACATTACCTCTCATTGGCACCTTGTGTCTGGCTGTCAATCAGTACCTGGTCTATGAATACTTTGATTAAGCATCAAAAAGATATTATAGGGTCTCAATAAATACTTACAAAATAAGTAATGGGAATTCATTGAGAACCTTTGACAAGGAGAGAGCATGATTTAAGAAAAACCTTTATTATTAATCTGGCAACCCTGTGTAACAGAGCCTGGACAGATGCCAGGCATTTAGCAAGAATTCAAACAAGATGTAATATTGTGAAATTAGAAATTAGGAATAGAGAAAAGTTTTGAAGTAAAATATGAAGAACAATAAAAATTTTCAACTGAGGGGTGACTGGGTGGCTCCGTCGGTAAAGCGTCCAACTCTTGGTTTCAGCTCAGGTCATGGTCTCAGGGTCATGAGATCAAGTCTTGTGTTGGGCTCTGTGTTCAGCAGGGAGTCTGCTTGGGGATTCTCTCTCTCTCCCTCTCCCTCTGCCCCTCCCCACTTCACTCATGCCTTCTCTCTCTCTCTCTCTCTCTCTCTCAAATTAAAAAAAAAAAAATTCAACCTATTTGAAATGGAGAATACAGGAGAATAAAGAGTAAAGAATAATTGAAAATTTGAGTCTGGAGACTAAAGAAATTCTGCTCTCACTAACAGAAATAGGGACCATGTGAAGAGGAGTAGATGTGAAGAAAATTGAGCACCGAGCGCAGATGGATTAACTAGCGGGAAGGGGGGGCAAAGAACTGGCGTCTCAGGAGAGAAACCGAATCTGCAGGTGCAGTTAAAGGACACCTGCCCCTTGAAACCGTGTGGGATATGCAATAGCCAGAGAGTAACAAGAGAAGTGAGCAAAGGATAAATCTCCATCTTGTTATCTTTAATTAAGAGGTAGGAAAAGGGCAAAATACTCAAAAAGTGAGTCAGAGAGCTCTAGGTTTAATTTTCATAATCTTTTGGTCTCATCACATCATCATCTGCTCGGACAGTTCTGAAAGGTTCTGAAATGACTGCATTCATGCTGGCCCTTTTCTTCTGTGTAGGCTCTTGATTCTAGGAGTTGGAATTTGCCCTCTTCTTTTGAAGAATATCATCACTAAAATATATGAAAAGAGCTACACTTGGGACCTTTCTCCTCATTTATACTTCCTTGCTCCAGGACAGCAATCACATGATCCTCTCACTCAGTTATTGATCATCAATAAAACAGGTGAGATGGGGTGAATACTCCATTCGTAAATGCATTCACTGTTATGAAGGTTACATAGACAACATAAAACGTGAGAGAGAAAAATGAGCTTTGGACTTCTTCAGCATAAAACTGCTCATGAGGCTTGAGGATGATGAATACAAGCCCAAAATGTAGAAGGAACTAGGAGAGGATTTGCCGAGGAGAAATAAATTTTCTGGCAGCTGGTGCAAGATGAAAGCATTTGTATCAAAAAAAGAATTTTGTAACAGCTTGAGATATAACTCGTGCTATTCCACTTATTCCAAATGTACAATTCAGTGGGTTTGAGTGTATTTCACAGAATTGTGTGACCATCATTACAACTTATTTTAGAACATTTTCATCTCAAAAGGAAATCCCATACTTGTGAGTACTTACTCCCATTCGCTCTGTCCCCAGCTTGGAGAAACCACAAATTTTCTTTCTGTTTCTATGGATCTGTTACTCTGGACATTTGATATAAGCAGAATTATACAATGTCTGATCTTTTATGACTGACTTCTTTCACTTAACGTGATGTTTTCGAGGTTCATACATGTTGTAGCATGTTTCAGTATTTAATCTCTTAATTGTGGAATAATATTCTGTTGTATGAATATGCTACATTTATTTATTATTCACCAGATGATGGGTATATTCCTGACTATTGTGAATAATACTGCTATAAAGATCCATGTACAAGTTTTTGAATGAATGTATTTTTTTTTCATCTCGTTGATGAAACCCAGGAATGGAATTGTGGCATCATATGGTGACTATATTTAATCTTTTGAGGAACAGCCAAACTTTTTTAAAGTGACTACCCCAATTTATTTTTATGCTAGCAGTTTGTGAGGATTCCGGTTTCTACACGTTTTCACCCAAACGTGTTATTTTCTTTTTTTGTCTTACCCCTCCTAGTGTGAATCAAGCAGTATCTTTTTTTTAAGATTTTATTGATTTATTTGACAGAGAGAGAGACAGCGAGAGAGGGAACACAAGCAGGGGGAGTGGGAGAGGGAGAAGCAGGCTTCCCGCTGAGGAGGGAGCCCCATGCGGGGCTCTATCCCGGGACCCTGGGATCATGACCTGAGCCGAAGGCAGACGCTTAACTGACTGAGCCACCCAGGTGCCCTGAATCAAGTAGTATCTTGTGGTTTGATTTGCATTTTGCTAATAGCTAGTGACCTTAGGCATCTTTTCATGTGCTTACTGACCAGTTGTATATCTATCTTTGGAGAAAGGTCTTTTTAAAAAATGGGTTGTATGTCCTTTTTATTGAGTCCCAAGTGTTCTTTATGTATTCTAGATACATGTCTCGTATTAGATGCAATAAATCCTCACTATTCAGAGATTCTGTATTTGTAAACTTGTCTAGTCAGTAAAATTTATTTGTGACCCTGAAACCAATCCTCATGGCTCTTTCATAGTCATTCACAGACATGCTCAGAGAACTGAAAAATTTGAGTCACCTGATGCACAATTTCCAGCTGAGGTAGTGATACTCTGCCTTCTTGTTTCAGCTTTCATACTGTACATAAATATTCTTTCTATGGTCTATTTAGTGCCATATTTTTGACATTTTCATGATTTTTTTGGTGATTTTGCTGTTGAAAATGGCCCCAAGAATAGTGTGGAAGTGCTTTCCAGTGTCCCTAAGTAGGGAAGGCTGTGAGGTAACTTACAGAGAAAATACGTGTGTTAAATAAATTTTGTTCAGGCATGATGTTATAGTGCTGTTGGCTGTGAGGTCAGTGTTAATGAATCAATAACATATACACCAAAACATATATAAAATATGGTGATACATTGATTGGTCAAAGAAACTGTTGTGACCAGAGGCTCACAGGAAACTAACTTTGTGTTTCCTTTCAGAGCAATAATTAAGAATTCACTAATTCAGTGTTTGTGGTGACGTTAGAGAATATATGTACCATTAATAATGAGAATCAACTTCAAATGTTTTGCAAATATTTCACTTCATCCTGCAGATTGCCTTTGTATTTTCTCATCGGTGTCCCTTGAAACATGTTTTAATTCTTATGAGGTCTAACTTATTTTTTTCCCTTGCTTGTGCTTTTGGTGTCACATCTTAGTGAGCTTTACCTAACCCCAAGATCACAAAGATTTATTTACATATTTTCTTCTAAGATTTTTATACTCTTAGTTCTTATATGTAGGTCTGTGATCCATTTTGAGTTAATTTTCATGTATGGTGTGAGGAAGGGATGCAACTTCAATGGCTATCCAGTTATCTTCCTAGAAGGGGCTGGCCGCCAACGTCTCTCATTCCTTCCAGTCCCGTGTTGCAGAAAGTCCATCCCAGGCGGTGAGAGGTCTGGAGTTCTCTTCTTCCATCCATTCTCTACTCATAAGATGGAAACTCTATTGTAGGCACAAGTTCTGGGCTAAATACAGTCAGAGTGGAGCTTCTGTCATACTAATCAAGGACAGGGAGTGAAGGTACAGGTTTTTGGCTCAAATGCCAGTTTCTTAGTGTTCTTCCCCAGATTTATTAGATTTTCTTAAATAAATGTGTGGGTTTTTTTTTCCACTTTCTCTATGCCCTTAAGACAGTCAAGAGATTTTAACTTGTTGGATTTTTAGTAATTTTCACAAGTTATGGTTATTTTTCTAGGGGAAGGCCCACGAACCTCTCCATGCCTTCATCCAGCAAGTTGTCTTGCTGTTTCAAGACACATTTTGAAAGTCAGTTAATAATGTAGCAGTAGTGAAGTGAGATTTAGCAATTTTGGTGGTTAGTTACTAGAGATTTAATTGTTACGGCCACTCATTGCAATATTCTAGGGGAATATATCTAGTCCAAATGCCATATGGTGGTAAAAAAGACTTTTACCTTTCACATTAGCAGTAATCAGAGGCAAATAAACGTTATAAAGTAAACTGCATAAGTGAATAGACTTTTAATTCACAGTAGCAAGTATGTCCTTATGTGGAAAAATATCCTGACTGTCCATATTACAGTAAGAATCACATAATGACATTAATTATAATTTCACTGTACAACCTGATATTGATTTTCTAAGTTTTGTGATATACCTAACTACAACTTAGGGACAAGCATTGATGATTTTATACGTTCTGTGGAGCATCAGAACATAGCTTTGGAAGTGGATATATTTGGAACTAAAAATGGCCTGGATGACCCATCTTATAATGGAGCCATCATAGTATCTGGTAATACAAAGGTATGCTGGTCTCTGTTTCATAATGTTTCCCGGAGGTGTGGAAAAGCTAATATAATATCAGTGTACTCGGTTCTCCCCTTTAGGAAACAAAATGAAAAACAAATACTGCTTTTATTACTTAGTGAATGGTAGTAATATGATGAATAATTCATATCTTAATCATTGTCTACCAATACAAATTGTGTGTATTAACAAAATAAATACTATATCATAGCCACTGTCAAGTGCATATTTGAGTCCAAAGAACTCAGATTCCTCTCCATGATTTTATAATACATATATTCTGAAACCTCTGTTTTATTCTTAAACAGTAATACTTGATTCTAGCCTTAAGCCAGATGTCTGGTGGCTTAGATACAGCCTACATATATGTTTTGTTTTACTTACACAGTGTTTGTTTTTTGCTTTGATTATTTGACATCATTTTTTTCTTTAAATTTTATTGTTATGTTAATCCCCATACATTACATCATTAGTTTTTGATGTAGTGTTCCATGATTCATTGTTTGTGCATAACACCCAGTGCTCCATGCAGAACGTGCCCTCTTTAATACCCATCACCAGGCTAACCCATCCCCCCTAGAACCCTCAGTTTGTTTTTCAGAGTCCATCGTCTCTCATGGTTCGTCTCCCCCTCCGATTTACCCCCTTCATTCTTCCCCTCCTGCTATCTTCTTCTTTTTTTTTTCTTAACATATATTGCATTATTTGTTTCAGAAGTACAGATCTGTGATTCAACAGTCTTGCACAATTCACAGCGCTCACCATAGCACATACCCTCCCCAATGTCTATCACCCAGCCACCCCATCCCTCCCACCCCCCACCACTCCAGCAACACTCCGTTTGTTTCCTGAGATTAAGAATTCCTCATATCAGTGAGGTCATATGATACATGTCTTTTGACATCATTTTTAAAACATGATCTTTTCATCAAAATATTGAATTTTGACCTCTTCAGCAAAAAAAAAAATGAAGATCTTTGAGAATTTATAACCTTACTTTTTATATTTTAGAATTACAGATTTTCATTAGCATGCAATAGCAAAAGACTAAATTGCTTCCCGGTTCTTATGGATATTATTAGTAATGCGCTACTTGGAATGATTACACCATCAGCACATATCCAAACTGACAGAAGTACATTTTTAAGGGTAAGTATATTGACTCTCCTCCATCAGGATCTGGACTCTCCTCCATCAGGGATCTCCCCGATCACTCTTTTAAGTGCTGTGATCTCACTCTTGTTGAGTAAACTACTGCATAATAAATTACCATTTGTATTCATGCTAGCTCCCGGTTTTGAAAAATCAATACACTTTTTAGAGCTTCAATTTTTTAAGTCATCTCTACACCCAACGTGGGGCTTGAACTCAGAATCCCAAGGTCAAGAGTCACAGGCTCTACCAGCTAAGCCAGCCAAGCCGCCCCTGAGCTTCAGTTTTTTAAATGCAAAACAGAACTAACAAAATATTTTTCAAAGAGAATGTGAGGTAATGAAATTGAACTCATGCAGCTCTGAGACTAGCACAAAAATAACAACAGATGGAAGGAAAGAAAGGAAGGAGGGATGGTGGGAGGGGAACAGAGAGGAAAAGAAAAGAGAAGAAATTGAAGTCTTATTAGTACTTTTAGAAAGGCTACAAGAGGAAACAATTTAGGACAAAGTTCAGGCCAAAATTGCAGACTGGTTACATTAAAATTACTCCAGTTCCTTGTAATAAATACTCATTATCTGAGCCAACCCTAGACCTACCAAACCAGATTTTTCATACTCGGGGGGGGGAAAAAAAATCCTTATTTCTAAAAAAAAGCCCAGGTGATTAGACTGTATACAGTTTTGTAAGTTTAGAAACCAGAATACCTGTTAGAGTTTGTAATTATTCCTTTTTTCTTACTTCCTAAATATAGTTCTTCCTCTTAGAGAGTTCTTTGAACACAGAGAACATGTAATTTTTTAAAAGATTTTATTTATTTGACAGAGAGAGTGAGAGAGAGCATGAGAGTGGGGTGAGGGGCAGAGGGAGAAGCAGGCTTCCCGCGGAGCAGGGAGCCCGATGTGGGGCTCCATCCCAGGACCCTGGGATCATGACCTGAGCCGAAGGCAGACACTTAACCGACAGCCACCCAGGCGCCCGAGACCATGTATTTTTAACACTACATAATATTTTGTACCTGAGATAGGGCCTGGAACATGATAAGCACTAATTTATTTGTTAAATGCATAAATGAATGTCAGAGGTCAGCAAATTATCTATATTCCATCCCAGTGTAAGGTTTTATGATAATATATATGGCTAAGAACCAGTTACTCATGTGTATATAAAATGAACCCACCATTATTTTTATACACTCCTGCAAGATCTTGAGTTGGCTTCTCACAACATACCTCATGGTGTGTTCAGAAAATGAAAATCCCTTTCATTAAGAATATGTAAGAAGCTAAATCATTAAAGCAAAAAGTTCTAATTCTCCATCAAGTATTAATTAATTTTAGAACGTATTCTATGGTTCGTTTAATTAACCTCCTATCAATTTTCTGATTTCTGAGGGAGGCTACAAATTGAACAAATTACCTTGAGCTTCCATCTATGAAAACATTCTGTTTTAGCTGCGAAGAGTTTGATACCAATCACTTTGTTTGATCTTGTACTTATGTGCCCAACATTTGAACTTTAATATCTCCAGCAGCTCATTTCCTGTTCTATTTGAATTTACCCATTCATTGCTCAAGTAAGAGTTTTCTGTAGTTTCAGACCTTGTGTCTTTCCTGTTCAAAGTCACGGACTTACCACTGAGTCCTGAACCTACCCAGCATGTAAGGTATTCTGAAAAGATCCTGTCAATAAGCTTAAATCTCACCTTTCTGTAGTTAGCAAGTGGGCCTCTAATGGCCAGGCTGAAAACGACCAGACTCTGCTTATAATAACTTTTTTTCAGTAATATGTGTAATCAAACAACACCTATGTGGATCATATAAGTAACATGGGAATTGCTTTCAGGGCAGTCTGTGAATCCTCTGTCCTCAAAGATTGTTCCAAACAGGAGCAACAATATGTGTAGCCAAGTGCAAAGGTTTTTCTTGGAGATTTCACTTCCCCTTCTAGTACTGTACTTCATCTCTACTTTTGAATCCTCAACCAATATTTAGCTGGTCTCATGGTGTACCTAGAAAGATACTTAGTATCACTCTGCCCATAAAACATCTGATATGATTTTTTCACTCAAGCTATCCCATTTGAAATAATTAAATAGGAGTTAAAAATGGAATGTTTCAACTGGGAATGATCATTATTTACTATTTAGCATCAGAATAAATTTTAGAAGCATAACATAAGAAAATGACAAATATTACTCCTCTTTTATTTTCCAACTGTGTTGAGTTATCAATTCATTCACCTTCTTTGAGTCATTTTCCTTATCTATGAATTTGGATAGAAAGCCAAGAGTTAAGCTTCAAAATTGGATGGATAATGAAAGAGTTTGGGAACCTCTACAGGGACCTAAGGCAGGAGTATATATCATCAGTTTAATATTTTTAAAAATGTATTCCAGAAAACCAAATTTTGAATTTGTTATTCAGCTCATTGTATTCTTTGCATTTTCAGGACAGAAGGAGTAATCCATATGAATTCCAGGGATATTCCATGCCCTGGTTGATTTTGATATCCTCATGTACTCCTTATATTGCCATGAGCAGCATTGATGATTATAAGGTAATAATGAAACCTTCATTACTTTGTATGAATAGAAGCTGAAGAGTAATAAAATTACAAGATTTTCCTTAGGGCTATTTATACATGTTTAATAGAGCAGCCAACTCAGCAGTAAGTCCTAAGACATAAAATTTTTTTAAGTCTTTATAAATATAGGGATAAATAAATAGATTACAGATAGAGAATGATTCTAAAATTTACATGGATATGCAGAGCCTAGAATAGACAAAATAACTTTGAAGAAGGAAAAAACAATGTTGGGTGAATTATGCTTCTGATTTCAAAGCTTACTACAAAGTTATAGGAATGAAGAATGTGTTGTATTTATTTAAGAGAGTCATATGGGCATATGAAATGAAATAGACAATTCAGGTATTATCAGTTGATTTTCAGTAAAACTCCCAGGGAATTCAGCAAAATTTACCAGAACAACCTGATATTGGTATGAGGAAAAAAGAATGTTCTCAACACTTACCTCACGCCATACAGAAAATTATTTTGAAATAAATCATGGATTTTGTGGTAGGGAGTTATTTCCTAGATGGGACAGAATAAGCATATACCTTCAAAGAAAATGAGAACTTGAAACTCATCAAAGTTAAAACCTTTTGCTCTTTGTAAAACACCAATAGTAAAATAAAACACTTTGGGCTGGGAGAAAAATATTCACAATACTCATACATCTAACAAAAGCCTTATATCGTGCTTACGTTGGCAGCACATAAACTAAAATTGGGAAGATACGCAGAAGAGTAATATGGTCCCTACACAAGGATGTCACAAAAATTTGTGAAGCATTCCATATTAAAAAAAAAAAAGAAAAGAAAGATTTGTGTCAAGAATATAAAGAACTCTTAGTAATAGAAGATAGCCTAATTTTAAAGATGGGCAATAAAAGATAGCCTAATCTTAAAGATAGCCTAATTTTAATAAAATATAGCCTCAGTAATAAAAGATAGCCTAATTTTAAAGATGGGCAAATATTTGAACAAACACTTCACCAAAGAAGATATATAGAAGGAAAATGCTCCAATAAAAAGATGGCTGATATCATGAGTAATCAGGAAAATAGCTCCAATGAAGTCCCTCTGCTCATTAAATAAAATGAATAACATTAACATGACTGAAAATATCAAGTTTGTGAGGATATGGAGACACTGGAACTCTTATGCATTGTTGGCGGGAATGTAAAATGCACAATCACTTTTGGGCTCTGTCTTATACAATTAAAAATACATTTATTGTATGGTCCAGAATTTCTCTCCTAAGTATTTACCTGGGAGAAAAGAAAACATCTTTCCACATACAGACTGGTACATTACCATTCTTGGTAGCTTTATTCCATAATAGCCTACAATCTGAAACAGCCCCAATTTCCATCAAGCTGTGAACTGATAAATAAATTCTTGTGAAGGAACAACTAAAACTGCATCAGCATGGGTACAACTCACAACCATTACACTGAGGGAGCGAAGACAGAAAAGAGTAAATCCTGAATGATTTCATTTTTAGGAAATTCTCAGAAAGGTAAAATAAATTCGTAGTGACAGAAAGCAGACCTGTGGTTTCTTGCAACCAGTGATAAAGGCTATTGACTGCAAAGGAGCATGGGAAGTTGGGGGGTGGCGGGTAATGAAAATGCTCTATACTTTGATTGTGAGTGTGAGACAAGAATACATGCACTTGTCAAACCCCATGCAACTCTATACTTAACAGGGATATTTTTTTATTGTTTCAAAATTACATTTCAAAAAAAGTTAATGAAAAAGAGATGACTGAAATAAAAGAAAATGGTATTTTGAAAATGTGAGAACTTAGATAAAAAATAAATTTCAATGTTTAACTGACAATCTGTTTATACATGTTCATTCACAGACACTCTTTCATTAATCCCAATGAATTTTTAATGTATCTACACATATTTGGAGCATCTTGTAAGGTGAAGATTCTGATTCAGTAGTTCTGGGTGGAGACAAATTTTGAGTGGCAGTCACAGGGTGGTAAATTTATGACTAATTAACCCAGGCCAACTTGCGTTAGTTTTATCTACAGATCCTAATAAAATATCCTTTAATGGTTCCATTTTTGTAACTTAATACACAAAATGACCTTGCATAACCATCTTTATCTGTTTCAAACTTCCTCCCTCTCCCAAGCAATTCTGTTGTCCAAGGGAAGGGTGTGCTATCCAGAAAATGTCCTCTTCTCTTCCTAGTGTAGAACCTCCAGGAATCTTGGGGAATGCCATTTGCTGGCCTGATGTGACTGTCAGTCATCCTGGTGTTAACACAGTCCTAATTTAAAAATGTCTCCCATGGGAAACACAAACACTCTCTTTCTCTGGCCACAATTCTATCATGGTTCTCCCAACACCGTGGCCACTGTCCGTCTGCCTCCGTTGGAACTTCTAATTCTTCCCCATTGTGTCTAAATTCTGGAACCCCTCAGAGCTCATCTCTTAGCTCTCTCTTGCTAGAGTCATTCTCTCTTTGGCAAGCTCATCGAACCCGAGGGCTTCCAACCCCCTTTACCTAACCCGTCACTCACAGCTTTGACCCCAGCCCAGATCTCTAATTTCTAACACTACCTCAAGGGCTGATCCGAACTCCCTTCTCAGGGTCGCTACTGGGAGCAGCATCACAGACTTAAACTTCATGTCTCCAAAGCTGAATTTATGATATTCTTGAATGTGTACCCCCTTCCATATTTCCTGCCCCCATAGATGGCAGCACCACGCACTCAGGTGCTCCGTCAGTAACCTAAAACCACAATTCGTCCCTCTCATGGCTTCACCCACAGATCAGTCCAGCACCAGAACCTTGTCAGTCGTGCAAACCGAACAGGCTTATGCTGGGAGATTTTGATACGTATCCTTAGGTCAGATTACATCTAAGACGGGAGCCTCATTTAGCTAATCAGAGACCACCAGCAAATGAATTTAACTATTTATAAGTAGTTAAGTAGTATTTTTAAGTAGTTGATAAGTGGTTTTAAAATATGTAATTTAGTATGTTTATTCAGAGAATGACAAGGAATGCAAAATACATAATATTTATGAATGTAATAATATTATATATATATTTATTATATACAAAGAGACAGCACAAGTCTCTCCCCAAAGATGATATATTTTATAGATATAAAATACTATACCTTATTTATTATTATATTCTACATAAATATATAAAATAATACGTATTCTTATATACATATAAAATTGCTTTATTCTTTTCGTTATAAGTAAATGATGCATTGGGGTCATTTTGACATAGCACGCATTCAAATATTTATTACCCATCCAAATATTTATGCATACATACATTAATATTATTACATTCATAAATATCATGTATCTTGTATTCCTTGTCATTCTCTGAATAAACATGCCAAATCCCGTATTTTAAGATTACTTATCAAGTGATGTGGGGTTTGGCACAAATTAAACAATTATAATAAACAATTAAACAAGTTTGAATATATTTTTTCTTTTAAAAATAATTAAATTCAGGGTGCCTGGGTGGCTCAGTCTGTTAAGGGTCTGCCTTCGGCTCAGGTCATGATCTCCAGGTCCTGGGATCGAGCTCCATGTCGGGCTCCCTGCTCAGTGGAGAGTCTGCTTCTCTCTCTCTCCCTCCCCCAATCATTCTCTCTCTCTCTCTCTCTCTTTTGGTCTCTCAAATAAATAAAATCTTTAAAAAAATAGTTAATTTGCTGATAGTCTCTGATTAGCCAAATGAGGTTCCTGTCTGAGATGTAATTTGATTTAGGCTCCCATACATCATTAATCTCTGTATTGTTTCCTGCAGCGTTAATGCCTTGATTACACTTAGCTCTTCCTTCACATATTTCTACCAGGTGTGTGATGAACATCAGTGTTGTTAATCAAACCAGCAAACTGACCACTTATGCTTGGAACTATCCATATCCCTTGGTCCAGATGATGCTTATAGCATGATGCAGACCTATTACAAATGAAAATTTTGTTTGAATGTTTCCTTACATAAGCCATATTTTCTTAAGCCTCAAGTTGAAATGCCACTTTGTATTTTTGCTGTTTTTTAATCAGAGCAAAGCTCAGTCCCTGCTATGGGTTTCGGGCCTCTTCCCTTCTGCATACTGGTGTGGGCAGGCACTGGTGGATGTTCCGGTGTACTGCTTGATCTTCCTTCTTATGTATTTGATGGACTACGGTTTAAATGCCCAAGACACTCTATTTACAGTGGTAAATCAGATTATACAAGTAAGTGACCATCTTCATAGAACAAATACCCTGTATGATTTAATGAAAACAGTTGAAGGGGCAAACTGTTCGCGTTGTTAGTTACATTGTCATAAATGAAATGACTGTAGAACCCTGTGCTCTAACAATCTTCTGGGCCCTAACGTTTTCTTAGAGTGCATTTGTCTTTAACTAAACATTCCTGTTGATTTCAGATCCTGTGTGCGGTTGGCTATGCCGCCTCCCTTATCTTCTTGACATATGTAATTTCATTCATTTTTCACAAGGGGAAAAGAAATAGTGGCATTTGGTCTTTTTGCTTCTGTATGGTAAGTATATTTCTTGTGAACATTCATTTTATGCATTTAAATATACAATTCTGAGCCAGTACTTTAAAATATGCCCTCAGTAGAGTGAAAAATTAGTATTACAGTCTATAGTATTTTGTTTTCCTTAGGTAGGATCCTTTTCAAAGTCTGCACCTTTTTCCTCTTCCTAATTTCTACCCTTGTCTCTTTTAAAAGTGGCTAAATTGTTTCTAGAACCATAAAGTGTTTGCTAGAAGGCAACCTGGAAGCCATTTGTGTCTTCTTTTTACTGAAAAAGAAACAAGCCCAAAGACCTCCACAAAGATAATACAGGATTATAAATATTGTTGCTAGCATAGTTAAAACTAGAAACTACTTCTCCATACTCTACTAGAATTAATTCCATAAAAGCAACACTTATTTTATCTAAATTAGGAAGGAAAAATATGTGTTATCTCCTAGTATCTATTCTGATTTCCTGTCATTTCAACTGCCAAAAAGTAAATTATCATTTCAACAAATATTAGTTGGCTTCCAACAATGTGTCACAAACGAAGATCGATAATGCAGAAAAAAATAAGACAGTTTCAACCCTGAGAGGGCACTCAGAGGGTAAACAGAGAACTAAATAGCCACTTACTAAAGCAAAGTGATAAGCAAAAGATTATCTCCTCTTAAAAGATTGTCTCTATGACAACCAGAGAAGGGAAAGATTAACTCATGAAAATGAGAGCACAGATTTCCTTGAGGAACTGAAACCTGAAGAGTAAGATTTTAGTAGCCAGAGAAGACTGACAAGTCAGTGAATGAACAGAAACTCAGGGGAGAAAGTCCAGGCTTATCCTGAGAACTGGTAATAATCTGGCACGGATAAGGGAAGAGAACAAAGTGCAGCGTGGGCGTGGCCCTACTTATGATAAAAATATTGGCTGGAACCACATTGGCCTTTAATGATGCACTCAAGAATTTATTCTATAGGCTATGGGAAGCCGTGGAAGCTTAGAGGGCAGAACAGAAATTCGATCAGAAATATACTTTTAGGGGCGCCTGGGTGGCTCAGTTGATTAAGCAGGGGACTCTTGATTGCAGCTCAGGTCCTGATCTCAGGGTCGTGAGATCAAGCCCCACATCCGGCTCCACGCTCAGTGGGGAGTCTGCTTGAGATTCTCCTCCTCTCTATACCCCATCCCCCACTCGCTTGCTCTCTCTCTCTCAAATAAATAAATAAATCTTTAAAAAAAGAAGAAAGAAAGAAATATACTTTTAGGAAGAATATGCTGAATGCCATAAAAATGGTAATTCGTAACAGAAAGAAGTACAAAAACTGTTAGGAAGCTTTTATCATTGCAATGTTCTAGAAGAAAACGTCTGAGAGCTCCCCTTGTCCCTGTAACTCTCTCTTATCCCTGAATTTTGAATTTGAGTACTTCCACTGAAGCCACTCCGGGTTGCTCCATGCTTCTCTTTCCCCACTGGTGTCCCTAACAGAAGTCTTCTCTGTTGCCGATGCATCATCCCCAGGAGATGTCAATTTGTGTTGCCTCTGATTATTGCTTATCTACTAATTTTACCTCCAAAATCAATATAATGCCAACTTTCTTCCTTTTCTGTAATGAAAGTAAGTTATCTATCAGATCCTAGATTTATCCAGTCCTGTCTCATTCTTAGGAATATCCTCAAGATGAGCCATCTCAATTTGGAGCATGAATGGAAATGCAGAGTGGTTAACATGCATGTTCATATCTTCTTTAGATCACCATCTTCTCTGTGTTTGTATTGCTGTTTGAACACTATGGACATGTCGCACTGTACTGTGTCACCTTTTTAGTACCACACGCCACGTTAATTGGCTGTATGTTCTTATATTTTCAGGTAAGTAATGCTGCTGTCTGCCCCAGTGTCCTGGGAACTCTTAACCAGTTGTGGAAGCTATGCTTGGGGTTTGGGGCTCTCCTCCAATGCTGAATATACATGGCATTTAAAGATTTCTACCTCATGGATTCCAGTTGAATTTCTTCTAGATAGGGCAGTGTGCTCCAGCTGAATCGTGTTAGAAAACCTGGTCCTGGTCCATGTGTGGGGAGACAGGGTAATAGGTGGTGGGAAATAGAGCAGCAAATAGGCGAATGAAATACCCCTAATCTTCGGGATCTCAAGATTCTAGAGAGGCATTCAATAGGAATAAAATCTCCACCCCCCCTTTTTTTCTAGATAGAGAAGTACCAGCTTCTACAACTATGTGGATAGAGATGTGGAAGTACCAGCTTCTACAACTATATAGATAGAGATGTAGAAGTATGGACTTCTACGAAAGGAACGAAGATGCAGTACATGAGTGAAGACGGGGAAAGGGGAGGGAAAAAAAGGAAGGGGCCTTCTGAAGGATCAATGGACATGGGAGGGTATACGAAGCTCTGGGGGATAAGGAGAAAACACTGTTGCTCTCTCGTTATTTGGGGAGGCTAACACAGATACCCAAGATTGTCTCACCAGGTAAGGAGTAGTTGCTGAATCTTACTGCTTCAGATAAAAGCAAGTACCTCGTAGACCTTGGGAGGAAGGAATACCACCTCTTGCTACACATTTTGGAATAGACATCTACCAATACCCATGGTGAAATCAGTGCACGTGTTAGTAGGACCGTTCAGCGGGTCAGTTCACAACTATATAGATAAAACTCATGAAACCAAAAAACTTCCTATTTAACCATTGTTTTTTTCCTTTTGCAGGTGTTCATATTTTATCTCCAGAAGGAAGAATCCAGAAGTACAGGGCTATTTCTGGTATTCTTAATTGTAAGAACACACTTGTCTTTAACAATCTTCGTGTCTTTTACTATACTGAGTCTTTTTAATTCCTGTACACACAGTGAAACTCTTTTTTATGAAGGTAAGCATATGGATATTTGTAGCCCATGGAGATAAAGTATTTGTAAAATACAGAACAAATTTTTCTCTAAAGATTGACCAGATAATATGCTTCCCAAATTTTGAAAACACTGTACCAGTATTAGCAGAAGTGGCATAAAGTAATGGTATTCCATAATTATATTTGTTTCCAATGCCCCGTAAACAAGATTGAAAGTGAATTTGATAGTTTCACAATTTTAAAATAGACCATTGGAAATTCGTAATGGTTTTTCCAACTGTATCTTTGGAGAAGTCCGACTACTTCTAATTCACTTCTGATGTGAAACATTTTTCTTGGAGTGCTTCAAATCATGCATCTCTCTCTCTCTTTCTTCCTAGCCGTTCCTGCATTTTATCATCTTCCTTTTTATTCTTCGATGTCTGGAATGGAAGTTTGGAAAGAAACCAATGAGGAAGGATCCCTTCTTTAGGTTGGGAGAAATCAAATTGGCTTCTTTTATTTCAGTCATTAATACTTAAATTTTTTTTCATGCATAAATTAACAATCAGTAAAGAACTGCCAAGTCTGAGGTAACAACCATATGCCAATACAAAAAATAGAGATCCAGGTACCTAAATCAAAGAGGATTTTAAGTAGAGAGGGAAACAGACCTGAAACATTGATTATCAAGGGCTCTGAATAAAAGGGTGGGAAAAGCTACATGCCACTACTTCAATTTAAATAGCAATCCATTTAAATAGATTCGGAGTTGAAGGAATGCTGCCAATCCAGGAAGGAAGGATGGAATGATCAATAGGCCAAAAACAGCAGTAATTGTTCTCTTTTTCTGTGGTGGTAAGAAGACCAACTGGTAGATCACAGATTGGTCCAGTTATTAATGGGACTTAAAAGCTGAGACTGTCTTTTTACACCGTGCAAGGACACGGCCATAAGCATCTCACTCCCTCTGTATCTCCCATTGGTTTCATCTTTACCTACTACAAACAGTTGAGTGGGCAACTTGCAAGATGACCTTTAACTATTTATCTATTCATCTTTAACTATTTACAGACAGTTGAGTGGGCAAGGAGAAAGATGACCTTTAAGAAATCTAAGATCAGTATGGGGGATTAGATTGAGGTAAGAGAGAATAGAGTGACCTATATATACGGGTATGAAGGACCAGACTTAAAGTGGGGGAGAAAGTGAATCTGACACACATTCCCAAGAAATGGCCAGGTTTCCGAGGAGATCAAGCATCTAACTTGTATTTTCTGAGACCGTCCTGACTTCAAATACTCTGACTCAGTATCCCCATGGGAATGTAATAATGCCAACATGGCCGTGGTATTAAAGCTAAGGTTTCCAGAAAGATAACATCATTAAATTATGCTATTAAAATCTTCTGTGAGATAATAGATACTAAGTTGCCCAGTGATAATGGAAAAAGAATCTTCCACAGAGAAGTAGGATGAAAGGTAGGTACGAAGCAAGGGTCACTAAATACAGCAGTACTGCTTATCAAGATAAGCACTAGGTTGGGAAGGGAGGAAGAGTCACCTTACTGAAAGGGGGTTATGATAGTTTATTAATTACCCAACCTACTCAAAGCGTAAGATTTAAAGAATGCCGTATTCTTAATACAAGGATGAAAACCCCATATTGATGATTCATGGATGGCTCTTGACTCTAGAATTCCTCCAAGAAGCAACGATGCTTATCAAAATCCAGAAGCACCAGAAGGGGAGGATGAAGATGTTCAACGGGAAAGAATGAGAACAGCAGATGCCTTGAATTCCACAAGCTTTGATGAGGTAACACCTATGAAGTACTCATTTCATCAAATAACACAAATGTTTGTCAGTTAACGTAGTCCGTCTACGAGTCTGGTCCTCAAATAATCCTGGGTTCCTCTGGTCCATACAAGCACAGATCATGACTTCCTTTTAGTAAGTAATCATCTTGTTTACGTTGAAACGAACAGATTAAAAGTCACGTCACCTCAGTTTGTCATTCTTGGAATAAAAACCAAGAAGTGGAGTACAACTGAAGTTGCAAAAGCCAAGGAAGAACTTTATTTTATTTTTTAAAGATTTTATTTATTTATTTGAGACAGCACACATGCAGGGGTGGGGGAAGTAGGGGTCGGGGGAGGGGAGGCAGGGCAGAGGGAGAGGGGAGAAGCAGACTCTCTGCTTAGCAGGCAGTCCTAGGTGGGGCTCGATCCCAGGACCCTGAGATCGTGACCTGAGCTGAAGCCATGAGGCTTCACTGACTGAGCCAGCCAGGTGCCCCAGAACTTGTGAATTTTAGAAGGGGAACACAGGGACACGTTAGCACTGCTCCTTGGAGAATGGCACTGTACGGACTGCAGGGCAAAATCTGGTCGGCAGCCCGTTGTCTTGTCCTTAGAGCAGGACTCAGTACTTCTCCAAGTCTCTTTGCTCCTGTTCTGCACAGAATACTGTGCTTCTGAGTAACTGCCTTGGTAGGAGGGGAAAATGACCATCTCCTCCCTCCAAGACCGAGGACCAGGATTGGAGAATGGCCAGGAAAGTTGTCCCCTCATGGAAGGTCTCCTGTGATGGCATGGCTTGTGTCATGAGGGGCCACACCAATGGGAGGACAGAGCTTCAAAGTTCATGGAGAGAATTAAGGTCTGATGTGATTTACTTACAGAAACCGGTCGTTATCTTCAGCTGCCTGCGCAAAGAGTATGCAGGGAAAAGGAAATGCTGCTTTTCCAAGAGGAAGAAGAAAATCGCCACAAGAAATGTCTCTTTCTGTGTTAGAAAAGGTTTGACCCCTATGGCCCTTCCCCTGGTGGCCTGGGGCCCTCATGAGCTTTATTATGTCTTGATGAGAATCGTTCTGTACATCGCCTCGCGGTTTCCCACACAGACCCATCAGCAGGTGACCTTGACAGTACCTTCGTTCGACATGTCCCATTTCTAAGTAGAATTAATCAACATCTACACAGAAACCATAAGCACTCTATTAAAACAAACCGCTGAAGCCACGACGTATCTATTTCGTGAGCATGATTGGTTTCCTAGTGTTTGTTCTATTTCACAAGAGAATGAACTGGGGTTTTGCCAGTGCAGTCTGAAGGCTTGGCCAGCAGCCATTGAGATGACCTCATTTTGTGTACTGACCACAGTACTTAGGGTCACAGGAGACAGAGTCTGACACACTGGCTTCCAAGAGGGGCTTTACCCCTTCCCATCTGTGTGACCGTGGGCAGCTAACCTCATCTCTGAGAGCCGTCCCGAAATATGTACACAGGGATCATGACAACAACCTCTCAGGCCTGACGAGTAAATGAGACCCCGTATATAAAGCACAGAGCACAACGCTTGTCACATAGCAAGACTTTAGACTATGTTTTAGACTTAATTTTACTATTAAAGTCAATTCATATTAAGTGCAACCAATTTTTTTTTTCAGGTGAGGTTTTAGGATTATTAGGACACAATGGAGCTGGGAAAAGCACATCCATCAAGGTGATAACCGGAGACACGAAACCAACTGCTGGACAGGTAGGTGAATTGTGTGGAGAATGTGCTATCTCGTGGTGCTCAGAATAAACTTGTAAGATGTGAAAGCTTTGTAAAGAGCAAATCTCATTTAATCATTAGATGACAGAAGTAGTTAAAGTTGCAGACTAACATATTCACAAAGTTAACATGTTCATACATGGAAAAATTAATCACTGGCAGGGAATAATTACTTATGCCTTCAACGACATCTAGAGGCAATGTCCAGTATCTGATTAGAAAGCAACATCAGAATCTATACAGGCCTCAGTTATCATACCATAAAACACATGGAGTTGCACTTTTTTTTCTTGGCAAACTATCTGCTTCCATGTATTAACGGTGAGTGCAGTGTAACACATTACATTTTTGGTTTTGATTTTTTTTTAAAGATTTTATTTATTTATTTGAGAGAGAGAGAGACAGAGAGAGCACAAGCAGGGAGAGGGGCAGATGGTGAGGGAGAAGCAGGTTCCTCGCCGAGCAGGGAGCCTGACATGGGGCTCGATTCCAGGATCCTGAGATCATGACCCGAGCCGAAGGCAGATGCTTAACCAACTGAGCCACCCAGGCGCTCCCCCCACTTTTTTTTTTAATGGAAGTATAGTTGACATACAGGATTTGTACTTTCAATGGGCATTGTCTTCCCAGTATGTAATGCTTTAATCTTGAATTAAAATGTTTAAAAAAGAAAACAAAAACCCTTTATTAAGCCATTATATTCATTGTCCTTCACAAAGTGCCTGGATCCTGAGACATATATTTTTGTAGAAATACACTATTTCTTGGGAGTGTTTTCAAAGAATGATTCAAAATTGAGCAACAGGGATATGAAGTGAACTTGAGTCCTACATGCAGTTGAACCATATAAGATGGTCAGACACCAGAAAAAGAGCTGAGATTTAGTAAAGAGGGAGACCACACAATAGAGTATAGAGAACATATTTCCCCCCAAATTCTATGGCAAAAATAGACCACTTTAAAAGCTCCTTTGGAAAGGATGTCCAGGGATTTTGGAGAACAGAATATAAGGCAGAGAGATGTCTGTGGCACCACACCAGGGGAGAGGGGGTGGTGCTCAAGCCCGGAAGGGAAAAGACCTCCGGGAATGTGATTGATAAATATGCCACCAAAGACGGAGGAGAAATTAAATATTCACAATCCCTCCAAAGCCGAGATGAGAGCCCGTGATGGTGAATGGGGCTGCTCAGGGATGTTGGTGGCTCACTCAACCCTAACTGGACTCCTTAGCTTAGTGGAGACCACGTTCCAATTGAGTCACCATCTAGACCCTAAATCGTTATTTCATTTCTCGTTAAGCATGGGCAAAAAAGGAGGTAGTAACTGTTCACAGATATATGATAATGAACTATTTGAAAGGTAAGTAAGATCTGAGTTAACAAAGCAAACTATTTGGGTGTCATGAAATTAGCTTTAATCAGATCAGCCAGTGTGATCTTTATAAACAGTACCATCGTCCTACTTCAATATTTTCAACAACCTCCTACTGCACTAAGGCTGAGGACCCCCCTCCCCGCATCCCTCTGGCTCATCTGGAGGGGCCGATTATCACATGCCTTCCTCACTCTGCACCCAGGCCCCCAGCTTTGCCTCGGGTCTAAAAACAGATGGAGCTTCATCAGGGCACAGGGCTTTGCTCTGCTCCAAATTCCTTTCGTCTGGGCTTTTCCATGGCAGGTGCCCTGTCCCTCTTCTGCCCCAGGGGTCCCTCAGCAGACAGGACCCTCTCTGATCATCCTACCTAGAGATGTTAGTTAGTCCCCGCCCCCAGCATCCTGACTACTTCCATTACAGCACCACTTAGGAGCTGTCTGTATTCCAGCCGCTCATTTTTCTACTTGTTTATTGCCCAATTTGCTCAGCAGAATGAAAACACAAGTAACAAAGGTGCTGGCTATTCCATTCCCCACTGTATCCAAAGCAGACAGCACAACATATGTTACGTGCTCAAAAGACATGTGCTCACTGAGTGTGTTCAATAGTGAGGAATTCCATTCATAAATTCATATACTTGTTTCCTGATTGTGATAAAAAAAAATGGATATAACCTGTTGGCCATGATGGCAAGACATATTTGCGAGATACTTGATTTTTCAGCTTAGATTAGGGGGTGCACACCCTTGTTTTCATGTGTTCATTCTCTGACGACCTCTCTCCAACACAGAATGATTATAGATTATTCAGCCCAATTAGGACTTAGAGAGTTTCTAGTTTTTCTAGGTTTGTAAGGAGAAAGAGGCCATTGTGGGGCGCCTGGGTGGCTCAGTTGTTAAGCGTCTGCCTTCAGCTCAGGTCATGATCCCGGGGTCCTAGGATTGAGCCCCACATCGGGCTCCCTGCTCCGTGGAAGCTTGCTTCTCCCTCTCCCACCCCCCTTGCTTGTGACACAGCCCTCTCTCGCGGTGTCTCTGTCAAATAAATAAATAAAATCTTAAAAAAAAAACAAAAACAAAAAGAAGAAGAAGCCATTGAGAAATGCAGGAAAAACAAACCCAGAAGGCAGGCCCTGAGAGTGAACTTTTCTCTGCAGGTGCTACTAAAAGGGAGCAGCGGGGAGGGCTCCTTGGGCTTCCTGGGGTACTGTCCCCAAGAGAACGTGCTGTGGCCCAATCTGACTGTGAAGGAGCACCTGGAGGTGTTTGCTGCCATCAAAGGACTGAGGAAAGCGGACGCAGCCATCACCATCTCGAGGTGGGTGGGAGCCACCCCTGTTCTATACCCTGTGGGGGCAGGAGAGAGTTGGGAGTGAGGAGCTTCACTGTCAGTTCAGGACAGGAGACTCTGAACCCTGACCCAGATCACACTGGGTAGATTCCCCACTAGAAACTGGTTTCCCAGATTTCAAAGTGTTAATTTTCTTCTCATAGTAAATATAAAAATAGTAACCGTTGGTGAAAGTTATCAAAAATACTAAAATTTAAGTATAAAGTATTTCTCATAGACCAACTATTTAAAAATCATGAAATGGGTTTATATTCTTTTAAAAGGGAAAACTATCTATCTGGAGGGATCAAACCAGCCAGTTTAAGATTGCCTGGCCTGGGGCCCCTGGGTGGCTCATTCGATTAAGCGTCTGCCTTCAGCTTAGGTCATGATCTGGGGTCCTAGGATCGAGTCCCAGCTTGGGCTCCCCGCTCAGCGGGCAGTCAGCTTCTCCCTCTCCCTCTGCCCCCCCAATAAATAAATAAAATCTTTAAAAAAAATTGCCAGGCGGGCGCCTGGGTGGCTCAGTTGGTTAAGCGACTGCCTTCGGCTCAGGTCATGATCCTGGAGTCCCGGGATCGAGTCCCACATCGGGCTCCCTGCTCAGCAGGGAGTCTGCTTCTCCCTTTGACCCTCTTCCCTCTCGTGCTCTCTATCTCTCATTCTCTCTCTCTCAAATAAATAAATAAAATCTTTTAAAAAAATTGCCTGGCATCTATTTTCTGAACTGTATTTCTGAGCTGTGCTCCCCATCCCTGTGCTGTGTGGCCCATCCCCCTCCCAACTTCCTTACTGTGATGCTCCAGTGTCTTTGCTCCAGGTTGGTGGATGCGCTCAAGCTGCAGGACCAGCTGAAGCTGCCCGTGAAGGCCTTATCTGAGGGAATAAAGAGGAAGGTAAGAGGGGGGGCTCAGTGTTACTCTGCGCACCCCACACGTCGGTGCCAGACACGCTGTTCTCCCGTTCCAGGTGTGCTTCGCGCTGAGCGTCCTGGGAAACCCATCGGTGATGCTTCTGGACGAGCCGTCCACGGGGGTGGACCCCGAGGGACAGCAGCAGATGTGGTGAGGGACGCTACCCAGGCACGGACAGCCCCAAAGCCTTGCAGGAAATTTGTGAATTGTTTTACTTGTGTAAAAATCGTCCCTTAAACAGTTTCTTAATGGGGGGGGGGGGGGTGAGGGAGAACACCTCTCAATATCATTAGTAACACCAATATTTTCCGAAACAAACACCAACCCTCTCCCTGATTATATTTCATCATTGAAGAAAAAATAAGCATTGGCAGGACCCAGCCACACTCACTGTAAGTCGTACCATTGCCCCAGTGATCTTTTAGGTAGGGGTGGTGCATCCCTGGGCCACGGTGACCGTGGCCAGTGCTGGGAGAGGGGGGGGAGCAGTGATTCCCATTAGGTTGTAAAGGTGGGGGCCGCTTCTGGATGTTATCTTGAACATTTATTCTGCATTTATTTTCTCCTACTAGGTTGTGCCCCCCCCACCCCACCCCCCCGTGGTTGAATTCTGTCTCTCTGTTCCTTGGCACAGCCCTTTCATGAGCAACCTCTTGCTCAGCGTTTCTCTCTCAACACAAGCTCGGGATAAACTCTGTGTTCTCAGACAGCTCCTCTTCCAGCGCTTGCCTCTGCCTCACGCCCTCACGGGGCTCACCCTTCCTCCTCCCACCTGCCCTCTCGGGGGGTCCTCCCTTGCTTGAGCTCCTTTGGCTAATTACTCACAGGCATGCCGGTTAAAAATTCTTTTCCCCGCCCATTTATGATTCATTCGAATCCCCCTCTTTTCTTTTGACGATTTAGGCAGGTGATCCGGGCCACCTTCAAAGACACAGAGAGGGGCGCCCTCCTGACGACCCACTACATGGCAGAGGCTGAGGCCGTGTGTGACCGCGTGGCCATCATGGTGTCCGGAAGGCTGAGGTGGGTGCCCGTCCCCACCCACACTACCCGCCCCCCCAACAGGTGCATGGCTGGAGGAGTTTGTCCGTGCACAGCATGGCTCTAGATACTGCCTCTGGGTCTAAGAGTGACGCCCTGGAGACAACCCTAGCAGTAAATCAAGAGTCTCAAACATTGTGTGCCCAGTCTCTTTCCCCTTTCTGTGACGACCTCAACCTCCTCTGACCTCCAGATGTATCGGTTCCATCCAACACCTGAAGAGTAAATTTGGTAAGAATTATCTGCTGGAGATGAAGGTGAAGACCCCCGAGCAGAGGGAAAGCCTCCATCGTGAAATTCTGAGGGTTTTCCCCCAGGCTGCCCGGCAGGAAAGGTAAAGTTGGTTGCTGCGTTTGATCTGATACCAAATGTCAGCTTTTCCTTGCTGGTTTCATTCACTTGTTGTCATTAGAGTCCACACTTAGCCCAAAAGGGAACCTAAAAGAAAGTATCTGTTGGACCCTGCAGAAACTAAATTAGAGAAGAGGAGAGCTGATGGAAAATTGGAGGTAGCATGTGTTGCTGTCTTACTAGCTGCAAGATACCGTTCTGGTCTCGCGCTGTTGTATTTAATCTGCACTGAAATTTTCCTAGGTAGACACTGTTTTTCCAGTGAAAAATGAGATGATTTTAAAAAAGCATTGTGAGCGCCTGGCCACTACAAGGACCTTAAGAAATGGAATTGATTGTTATCTTTAAGGAAAGGAAACTGAGAAGTTAGGTCATGCGACAGAGCTAACGAGTGGCATAGGTAGAATTGAAAGCTAATTATTTTCTTTCAAATCTATTAACACTTCCAATTTTATACACAGTCTGATCATGGAACAGTTCTCAGGAAAATCATACAGTAAGAGTCAAAGATTAACTTTAGAGTCATTTTTAACACCTAGAATTTACTGCAGAAGACAGATGATTTAGGAGCTGGGGGGAAAACAGATAGAAAAGAGTAATAATAAGTCATAATGACACGGTGGGAAAATATATTCCTACACTGGAGTATAAATGTCAAAGAAAACGCTGTATCTCAATGGGCAGCCCACGACTGAATAGAAATAGGTCATAAAGTCACAGGGAATGAGCAGAATAGATGAGAATGATTGCACCATAAATAGAGGAAATGGTATCTTATGAAATGAAATCTAAATCTTCCTGATTTTCAAATGATAAAAAGACAAACGTTAATCTGGGAAACAAATTATTTAAAAAAAAAAAAAAAAACTGTCCCTGAACATTATTTGGTGCTGAATTCCTGGCGATTTCCAGTCTCCTCATCAGAGACTCAATGAAACCTAAATTAGAAGAGTAGTTTGGCAATGAATCATGGAACACTACATCAAAAACTAATGATGTAATGTATGGTGATTAACATAATAAAAAGAAAGGGGAAAAAAGAAAAGTAGTTTGGGTAGCCTGGGGCAAGTTGGAGAGGTAAGAGTTCTCTAGAGAAAAGACCTAGACCCCCACCTGAGTTGAGTGACTTTAAGAAATTATGTGGCATCAGTCCCTGGTGGAAGATGAAGCTTGAGAAGCAAGTGTTCAGCTGAAAAGATAAGGTGGCAGGCAACTTTGGCAAATGTCCACGTTTCATCTGCCCCGCACCTGCTCCTCTCCATGCGGAGCCTCTCCCCTCACCGGGTTCTCCTTGTGAACAACCTCACCCTAGGCATTTCGCCTGCCCCACACTGACTCTTACTTATCAGGATAACGACCAGAGACAGGGTCGCAGCCACCTTGCACCTGCACAGGTGGTATCAGCCTCAGCCCCGCCTCTCTCCCCGCAGGTACTCTTCTGTGATGGTGTATAAACTGCCAGTGGAAAATGTGCGACCTTTAGCACAAGCTTTCTGCACATTAGAAAAGGGTAAGAGCCGTAAACTTAGAAATGAGATCCCAGGAAGCAGCTAATTCCAGATCATAGACTAATCCATCGGCCTGACAAAAACAGAATGTGAGCTAAGGTGTTAATTTTAAAGATTTTATTTATTTATTTATTTTAAGAGAAAGAGAGCACGAGTGGGCCGGGGGGGGGAGAGAGAATCTCAAGCAGACTCCCTGCTGAGCATGGAGCCCAACACGGGGCTCGATCCCACGACCCTGAGATCCTGACCTGAGCCGAAATCAAGAGTCAGACACTTAACTGACTGTGCCACCCAGGCGCCTCTAAGGTGTTAGTTTTTAAAGTTAAAAATCTCCAGTTGAATTTTAGGGCACAAAAAAATCAAAGAAGTGGAGGCATTCTGTGTGTGTTGGGGTGTTGGGGGGCAGGGGATTAATGGGAGTGACTTTACTTTTGCTTTGCGGTGTTTTTCCATGTGTCTTTTTGTGTGTGTGTGTGTATATATATATGGAAAACCTAAATCAAAATTCAGTTGTGTATGCATTCAAGGAGGACACTTTCTTTGGGGACATTGATGCATGATGCATGTTTACAGTTTAATTTCATATGGACTTGCATGTTACTTACGGCCTTAGGCTGTGTATTAAGAAACTGGCCTCCTGTCTGGTTATTAAAACAATCTTCCTGTGTCTGTTGCACTTCACAGCTAGCCACACTGCATCTGTCACCACCACCCCATGTTTGTCTTGCCACCTGAGCTCATTAACCCTGCCTCTGAATTGTGCTAGCCAGAACTCCCTCCCTATATTCTCTTTTTCATTGTCACGGCTCAGTGATCTTTTTGCTTGCTTGTCACCTTCCCTAGGGAAGAGATTCAAGTCTCCTGGTTCTAGAAGACTCTTTGTACTCCTGCTGATAGCATTCATGGCCACAGGGACACCCCCTTTCCATTCTCTGCGCCGAGCACCCCAACTTTCTGGACACGTGATCATGCAAACACTCCCAGATTGGCACCGTGGCCAGTACTGGCCTGGTACTGTTGGTGACATTTCCAGGCTGCTGCCTCCTATCAGAGCTCTGACTACCCTTCCCATCTATTCTGGTCAAGGAGAAAGGTTTTCAACTCACTTAGGAGCAAGCGGTCATGGTAGAAAGAGGGTCACAAGGGATACCTGCTCCCAGGAAACCGCAGACATCTTTCTCCATAATCTTCTGAGGCTTCCCTTTGCAAAACATGTCTTCCTTCCACCTCTTCCTATGCTGAATGTGCAAAAGCACTAGCTCACATGTACCGGGAAGGAAACCTTTGCAGCACTGTTTCCTGCTTAAATAGAAATCTCCAACACTGTGCTAAATGAACATAGCATGCATACTTTTCTCCCCAAACCCAAGTGAATGCATGGGTGTATTTTTAACTGCATGCCATACTTAAATCAGGAACATTTTTATCTAAACTTTTTTATTTAAGATTTTTTAAAAATTGTTATTTGTATGGTATGCTGACTTCTGAGACCATGTGGGTATAAAAATAGATGAACTCCTAACGTCCGTCCGTCCTTCTGCAGTTAAACAGAGCTTCCACCTGGAGGAGTACAGCCTCTCCCAGTCCACCCTGGAGCAGGTGGGTCAGTGTGCGTGACTCAGTTCATCCATGCACTATAAATGTACAGTGTGAGCAGATGCTTTGCACTCACTTGGAGCTACGGAGGCAGCGTGACATCTCTCCCTCTTTATTTCTTGTCCGTCTCAGGTTTTCCTGGAGCTCTCCAAGGAACAGGAGCTGGATGACTTTGATGAAGAACTTGATCCTTCAGTGAAGAGGAAACTCCTCCCACAGGAAGACCCTTAAAGCCCCAAATACCCTATGTTTCTGTTCAAGCATGTGGTTGTTTTTTAAGACTTTTTTTTGTAGCATCAATGTCATATTTTTAGAAACTGTATTATAAACATTGACATGGTTCTTCCTGTGGTGGAGAGGAGGAGGGAGCAATGCCTGGGCAGTTCCGGCTACCGCGTGGACAGAGGCCTGTGGCTGAGCCCGCCCCCCAGTCACTGCCTCTGTGTCTCTGCAGGTCACCCTGATTCCACTTTTCTGTACAATACTGAATAAATAAATTTACTTTTATGAGGTTGTTTCATTTTTTTTTAGTACCGTAAGCACATTTTGTTTAATTTTTTATCAAAACCTTAAAAAATACTTTTTTCTAACCTGAGCTGGGAAGTCTGTACATTTATTCTTCTACAAGTTTGATACTTTGTGAAGCTGGTATTTTAATAAGAACTTTAAGTGATCATGTCAAAAGCATCATACTTTTTAAAATAGATTTCCGTGTATATTCTTATGGCTTAAAAATATTAAACCATCATTGGCCATAATATCTGATATCAATATATTTGAAAATGTATCTGCTGGTAACACTTATCAATATTATAGACATAGTCTGATACTTGCTATTAGGAATTTATTGTACTTTTTGAATTTCTGTGAATCAGTGAAGTCCCACTTTCATTGTATTTTAAAATCGAGGCTTTAGAGTTACCTGTTTTTGTAACTGACCTTTTGTGGATATTTGCCACTTGGTCTAAGAATATTGATCCATGTAGTAAGAAGTCAAATGACCAAGTTGGTGGGAAATAAAAATCTTATATGTGCAGTTTTGAAATACATTTTCTATTTCAAGTATTTTCACGTGTCTTTTTCTCGACTAAGTGGCCTCCCTATTTACAAATTCGTTGAAATCAAATTGAAAAAAGTTCTGATATAAGAGCTAGTTTACTGCTTTCATCAACATGTTACCAAATTGTAAAGAAAGAAAAAACACCACACCATGATTAAGGAAGTTAAAGATGGTGGCAAACAGAGACATTTCCTAGAACAGTGTTGGGTTTTTGTTTTTGTTTTTGTTTTTTAAATACCGGCTGTGATTACCTTGCATAAAATGTAGTTAAACAAGATTTTCTGAGTTATGAAGATGATTCTCTGAGCAGATTTCCCCTCCAGTTCTGACTTTGCATGTCTTTTCTTCCCTTTGGAATCCCTGATCCTCTCAGACTCAGATAATTTTGAACAGCTCGGAAAATTCTGTTCTGGAGAGCACACCTCCCACGCTCTCTTCCCAAGGTCCATTTGCTCATCTTGTGCTGGTGCGTGGTATGTGCCGGCAGGCTGGTTTGTGCAAACGCACCCTGATCGCCCCTTTAATCACTATCTCGAGAAGGTAGGGATCCTGTCCTCCCTCTGCATTCCTATCAAGCAGAATATGCCAAAGAACATGCTGTTCAGGGTTCAAGGTCAGGGCTCTAGGGGTGGCCAACCTGGAGGGGCTCCTTTGTAACGAAGAATATCCAGATGGCAGGTTTTGCTCTCCTGGGAACTCTGCTCGTGCAAGAAGGGGAGAAGCTACAAGTGAGTAGTTGCGAAGCTAGTTGCTATGCTATGCAACCTCACTGCAGATGGGTCCCCACAGCGGACGCTTTGTCCCAGTCGCCACTCCTGGACACCCAGTGCATAAGGTCCCCCCAATAAACCTACATCTCCATCGCCGTCTTGGGTCATCTCTTCAGTCTTTCTGGGCCATCACCCACCCTCGGCTTAGAGTCTGCGTGGTTGGGGGACACAGCTAAGGACAAAAACATGAGCAAAACTCAGTTCCTGCCTTCAGCGACTGATACAGTGGTTTAGAGGTTGACCTAAATTCAGTCTGGGGTCTACCATTTACTACTTGTGCACACCTAGTGTACTGTCTTCAGCATGGAGGTACTAGTACCCACCTCGGAGGGTTACCGTGACCACCCAAAGCGACAAACACGGTAACAGCGTCAGCTGCTGTTACACTGTTAACCAGCGTCCAGTGACTCCAAGAAGCTCTCCCCTGCCCCGGACGGCTCCCTCTCTCTCCCATAGGCCCTCAGTTCTCAAGGATGCATCGCCATGGACCTGTTTCACCGCATTTCCTAAGGGCCAGCCAAGGCAGCTGTAAATAACACCACCAAACAGACTTCTTTTCAGACACAAGCCATGTCTCCTTGACGTCCTACACCTGGTTGAAAAATAAAGATATTGGTCCATTAGCAGAGGTATTGTTTCTACCAAGCCAATCAATTTACTTTAATTGAATGTTTCCCTTGAATACTATTTTGTTGGAGCTCTACACAACCAAAGGAAAGACCAAACAAACAAGTAAACAAAGTCATAGAAGACTTCACATCACAACCCAAAGAAATAATACAAACTAACTCTGTTTTCTTTGAAGTTATCTGGGAGCGCAGTGGGAGAGACATCCTGAGAGGAGCAGAATTTCAGCACTAATCGGCTTTTTACTCGGCCTGTGGATCGAACCAGCCTTAACATTACAGCCAACCATGTCTGTGGACAAATGAAAGTGACAGTTGTGTCAAACTGAGCTTAAGTTTTGTACTTTTTCTTTTGCAAGGAAAAGCCTGCCAGCTCTTCACATGGCTTCATGTGGGACCAGCGTCTGGGGCTGGCTTCATCCGATACACCTGCAGAGGACATCTGCTGTATCACAGACTTGGTGCCACACAGAGCATGGTGAACTATGAAATGTTTGGTGACCCCATGGCAGATGTTGACATTTCTGAGGCCAGTAGGGAGACCAGAAACTAAAAGCACAGACTAGTTCTGCAGGTCTTACCCCCAACCTGGAGGAGCCCATTATATCTGCAGGCCCCAGAAGACAGGGAACATTGCTGTGCTAAAAATCACTCCTTGCTCCTTGTGGTCAATCTTACTCTAGCCATCGTTTTCCTCTTCATCTTGCTTGTACCCTATAATATTCTTCTAACTTCCTTTGGTTTTTTTGTTTGTTTGTTTTGCCTTTCCTTTGGTTGTGTAAAGATCCAACAAAATAGTGTGCAAGGGAGACATTCAATTAAAGTAAATTGATTGGCTTGGTAGAAACAATACCCCAGCTAATGGACCAATAGCTTTAGTCTTCAACCAGGTGTAGGACGTCAAGGAGACATGGCTTGTATCCTGCTGTCCCCAGCTCCATCTTATTCCGATCTCCATGCTTGATTCCTTTCCAGCTCACTTGTTGGTTTCCCCTCCTTCTAACAAGATTGATGCCACTTTCGGAGCCTTTCCTAAAATGCTGAAGTAAAACTGTGAGGGAGAGATTTTCCCACAATTAAAAAAAAAAAAAAAGCAGTTTTCCAAGGTCCCAGAGAGTACAAGTAATACATTATGTTGAGTAACAAATGCTAAAGGCATCAGGAAAAATATGCAATGACTTTAAGATGGTGGGAACCAAGTGTCTCAGGAGAATCCTGTATCTACTTCATCCAAGAAGGACATGCACAGATGTGCAAGAATTGAAGGGCTAACTAAAGCGGGACCAACAATGTCACACGGAGGAAATGCAACATTTTGAAGGAAGGAGGCTTAATATTCTTTTTATAAATTCCAAAACGTCCTTATGTTCTTCTGTTGATTTGAAACTTGTGTCTTCTTCCTGCTCTTGATGTCCAAGAAAAAAAAATACACCACATCGAAATTAAGTAGAGATTCTAGAGTTGAGGTCTTAACCCCTGGAAGCCTGAGTGATCTAAGTCTCACTTTGGGGATTGAGAGGTAGCCTGTACCCAGATTCTAGACAGGCCAAAGTGGCTCGGCTGCCACCAGTCAGAGCACTCATGAGGACAGACCATAAAAAAATGACAAGAATTCTTATTATCCTGGTGAGTTGAAATCTGATTCCCTGGACTGGTTGGGGTGGCCCTGAAATGAAGGACAGGAGAAATTTCCAGCCTCTACAATACTGGAAAGTGTCCCGGGAGGAGGATGGAATAGATGTTGGAGTCTAATTTATCAAATGCAATGAAACTCTCCAATAAAGCAGGGCAGTGAGTGAGGGTGACTGGGAGCTACTTCAGACTGGGTGGTTAGGGTGATATTTTAGAAGAGGAGGCATTTAAGCTGAGGCCTAAAGGACAATCAGCCAAGCATATGAATGTCTGAGGGAAGGAAGTTTTGGCAGAGGGAAAAGTAGTTGCAAAGGTCCTGAGGTAGGAACAATTGTTGGGGAGTAAGAGTTCCCGTCCCTTCAAAAATCCTTCTAGCTGGACTAAGAATCAAATTGACATAAGACAGGGTAATAGGAGAAAATCAGATTTCATAGGTGTACATATGGCAATCCACATAGACATGGAAATTCCGAAGACAGGCGAAATGAGGTCTATATGTCATTCTGAACTAAGGAAAAGGGGGAATGGATCTGGGATTTCAGAGGACAAGAATGCACTTCATAGGGTGGCAAGAAGAGCAGATGTTTGGCAATTAAATGTTTGCCCAACCATGCAGATGGGTCACTCAGATAAAACTTACTTCTGTTAATAACCCTTATTCTGGCAAAGACTCCTCCCCACCGCCGCCAATTTAGATTCTTCTGTGTAGTTAAGGAAAGACAAAAGTTTCTCTTGCGCCCACAGGGTTTCAAGTGTCTTCAGCTCAAAATAATCTACATGCCAAAGTGGCCCATTCGGGGGAGGGGGTGGGCCTGTCCCGAACCCCCTCACAATCTTGATGTGTTTAAGGAACAGAAAGATTCCATGTTGCTGGAGTCTCAGAGTGGTGGGCAGAGGCCACATCATATGAGGATTCGTAAGCCTGAACAGGGAGCTTGAATTTTATTTTAGTGCAGTGGTGGATTTAAAAGAGAGAGAGAGAGAGAAAGATACCCAGGAAAACTGAGAAACTCCCTGCAATGGCCCAACCATCACCCTAACTGCCATTTCCAGCTAAAAACAAAAGATGTTGGGTGGTGGGGGAGAGCCAGGTATGGGAGGTTTTCAGGAAAGCACAGTAAAGAAGGGTGAGGTTGTTGTTCAAGCCCATGTCTTCTCCACTGATAACGGTTTCTAGAGATTTTTGTCACCCCCCACCTTCCTAGTACAGCCAGGGAGACACCCTTACACAGGGAGATTGCCCTTGTAAATGTAAATTTCCCTTACAAAAGGGTAACTTCAACTTGGTTTTTCAGAGCTTCTCCTGTGTCTGCTGTTTCTTAAAAATAAGCAGCTCAAAATAATCCCTATGCCAAAAAGGCGTATTTTGCAGTGGTTCATTTTGTTCCCTGACAAAGGGGAAGGACAATGTCTCATTTGTCTTTGTATCCCCAGCTCCCAATACATACTATACACTCAGGAAATGTCAGGTGAGTACTCCGAGAAGTGGAGAACATCCGAGAGAGTAAGGGGAAAATTATCTGAGACAAATTGTTCTTACTTCAAAATAAGGTACGTGGCTGAAAATAACCTGAACGTTGCTAGACCAAAGGGCTATGGGCCATTTGAGCAACAGTGACGGATTTTTCTAATTACAATCTGTGAGCTTCTGAGACACCCCCCCAAAATTTGAAAATTGAATTACAAATGAAAATCACAAAATTCATGACTAGGAATATAGATTCAAGGTTGAGAAGGGTGGTTTGCTTCTTTCAAGATGAAAAATACATGACATGTAATATACGCTCCTGGAGAGGTCTTCTTAGTCATTTCTTCAATAAGTAGGTAGTTAGGAATTCTTTCTGTGCCAAACACCAACACACTTACAGGAATGGCAAAATAAGTCAAACACTTTCAGGAAGGGGAGTGAAGAGGACTTCTGTTAATTAATCATCTTCTCTATCCCAGACATTCAGGCTACAATCTTAAAAGGACGATTATTATCACGTCACAGTAAGAAAACTGATTGGCAGTTGGAGTAACTCACCTATAATTATGTGGTTGGCAGAGCTGGAATTTGAACCCAAGTTTGTCTGGTTCCAAAGCCCCCATGATTATTCCAATGTATCTAGAATGAAAATTGAATATGATAAATGCCATGCAAACATAATTACCTAAAACCACAGTGGGAGAAAAGGAGCGTAATTGACTCTTGGCTCTTTCTGGTAGTAAGCGTAAAGTTTGAAGCAGAGAAAACTTCAAGGTGTCCTTTAAGTGAGGTCCTACAGGATGAAGAAGTATATGGCAAGTCATCAAAAGGGAGAAGAAAAAGCAGGTGGAGTGGTAGGGAGTCCTAAAACTGACTAACCCAGTGCCCATTCCAATTTGGAGAAGACCAAAACCAATAAACTGTAAGATCATTATTTTACTGCCTAGAGAATTGAAGGAAGGGGATCGGGAAAGGGAGACCAAAAAAGTTCCCAGAGCCACTTTTTTCAGATCTGAGCCTGGAAACCAAGATTATTTGTTTTTTTTGTTTTTTGGGGTTTTTTTGTTTTTTGTTTTTTTAGTGGTCATGGCCATGGTTTGTGGCCATTCGGTGTATTTTCTTAGATTTGTTGCAACATGCAAACCACAGCAGCTGGGCATTTAGCTGCTGCTGTCTAAGCAGTGACACATCAAGTCTGTGCTTGTTGGACACTCTGTGGGTCCCTTTGCAAATAGCCATTTCCCTTATTTTCTCTGAAGAGGGACTTCGAAGAGCAGAGAGGCTTAAAAACAAATACAGGAAATTGCTATTTCTATGTGAACACAGATTTCGGCACTCTATGCTGAATATCTGCTATTCAAAAAATGGGATGTTATGAAGAACCTGTGTTCTGTGCTTCAGAAAGGTGGAGAGCCTGGCTCCTTCAAGAAATCCCAGCAGGGCAGAAAGAAGATGTTGGTAAAGAATACAGAAAAGGAGGAAAATGAGCTGTAGGATGAGAGGGATGTGCCAGGGGACCCCAGACTAGAGAGAGAGGGAGCTGATTTCCCATTTTGTGCACTAATGAAGTATTTGCCAGAGTTCTGGAAGGACGAATGTTTGCAAAGTTTGAATACAAGGACCACTTGAGCAGGTGGTGATCCAGGCTGTCTGCCTTTCCCAGTGGATCCATGTTGCATCTAGGCTTTTGATGCTACCAAATCAAGTAGCTAAATTTTTTTCTGAGCCTCTAATTACATTTGTGAATTAAAATCAAAGTTGAGAAGTGTTCTAACAGGATACAGGACTCTACCTCCTTCACTGGGGTTCATAGATATTAAACTGATATGTTGAGGTGTCCTCAAATTAGTCAAGATGACTGTATTTTGAGAATGAGAATGAACTTGGGAAGTAAAGGGAACTTGGTTTTAAAAGACTCAGAAACACAGGTTCCACAAATTGAGGGGTTTACTTGTTGTCAGTGATTTGCGCACTTAAGATTTTTGTAAGTATTAGAAGCAGAAAGCACAAGGCTGGTTCTTCAACAGATTGTAGGTGTCCATATAGTGACTGTGCCTCTTAGCTTAAATGTACAAGAATTTTAGAATAAAATGATTGAATTAGTGAATATAATATTCTCATTTATTATTATTTATTATTAATACCATCTAACACTGATAAAAAGAGTTGAGATAGCTTGCACTAAACAAAATACAATCCAACTATTCAGACAAGGGTAAAAGAACAGAAAAACTAAAACAACAACCGAGAGAACCTAGAATGCCAAGAAAACACACAGGAGGAGGAGGAAATGGGTGGATAAAAATTTAGGCACGTGTAAAATGATACGCCATGTCTGCAAATGAGTTTAAGAGGGAGTGGAATAATTTTTCATCATTAAAAATGGCTGTAGTCGTATCTCAAAGGAATTCCTCTAATCTGGCCAGCCAGATTTCACAATAGATGAACACTTGGAAATACTGCAGCTGCAAAAGACCTCTGAGAGAGTGAGCTGTATCAGCCTGGAACATTCCACAAAACAAAGGGGAAATAAATTGCCCTTGTATGTAGGTAAGAAAATACTTGCATAGTGGTGACATTCTATTAAGAAGAACTTTATTTTTTTCTGCAAAAGGCATAAACACTGGTAGGTATGTGAGAACTTGAAGTCATGTGGAAATTCGTTTGTCTAGTTTCATAAGCCAAAGAGCAATTGTAAGACTACTTTCAGGAAAAGCATCATGGAGCAGATCATTTTCCTTCATAGAAAACAAGTATAAAACTGGACAAAATTGTTGCAAACAACCATTTGAAGGTACCATTGAAAATTATCAATGGAGGGGTGCCTGGGTGGCTCAGTCAGTTAAACAGCTGCCTTCGGCTCGGGTCATGATCCCAGGGTCCTGGAATCGAGTCCCACATCGGGCTCCCTGCTCAGCAGGGAATCTGCTTCTCCCTCTGCCCTCCTCCTTGCTCGTGCTGTCTCTCACGCTCTCTCTCCAAAATAAATAAATAAAAATCTTAAAAAAGAAAAGAAAATGATCAATGGAAGACAACAAGCTATGGTGATTTCCCTCCTGGAAAAGTGCCCCTGGACCTGGTAGGGCAGTGGTGAATGCATGGCATTCTTGCCTGGACACATCCAGATGAGATACGTTGTCATCCCTCCTGTATATACCCAGGCAGCAGAACCTGCAGGATTGCCCTTGAACCGAGAGGTCAGGAAGCTCACCTTCCTGCTGGCAGCAAGGACCCCCAGCTCTACTGTCGGAAGCAGGGCACTGAATTCAGGGCAGCTAAAATTGTAACAGAGAGATTCTTGAAGTCAGCAAGCCACAGGAAGATCGAGAAGATAAACTCACCACGTGTGGGTGACTGTCTACACACCCATGAATGCGGTGATAGCCTGGCAAACAAGTGAATCCTGACAGAAGTGGAGAACTTGCTAGGACTTCGAATGCAACCCTTAACTCACACTCAGGCAGCAGAAGGAGGACACCTCACAGGCTCCAAGTGTCTGGAGCAGAACTTCTGCCCAAATCATTGTCTGACCTCCAAAGTGCATGGATACTAAGGAGAGCCCTAAGAAGCCAACAACAGTCTACACATGTGTTTCCCCATCCTGTGATCCACTGTTCCCTCTTTTCTAACACAATCCTGGTTTTGAGGTGGCTTTGGGGCATTTAGGGACAAGGGGTAGGATCCTTTATTATAAATCATGGCTACCTACACAGCAGGGACTGTGGGTAAGGTAGAGACAGGTATGCATCTTATGAAATATATGCAATAGACACACAGAACAAGGCAAGACATGGTTCTCACCCTCTAGAGAGGACTTTGTATGAGTGTGTGTGATGTGGAAATGGGCTCATTGGGAAGAAAAAGGCACGGGAGTGTCTAAATCTGAAGAATTCCTGGTTGGAGTCAGGTCCCAGCATGAGTCGGCAGACACAAACCCCTCTGCCTTCCTGAATGCCTTTTAACCAAGAGTGAAGATCATAAAAAAAGATGTGGATTAAGGTAATGAATTCCACTGACATTTGTTCTTTTCTCTCTGTCATCTTTCTGCAGACATAAGCTAACTGATCTATATGATGACTCATGGATAAGGACATCCCTAGTTTTGTGCCACCTCCAGAAACTCAAGAAGGGTCCCACTCAAAAGCCAAAGCTTCGTTCAATGAATTGTTCTGTAGATTATGTAACAGTCTGGTTGAAATAATAGAAACCAAATCTGGCAGCTGTCAAAGCCTTTATTGTAAAGATACTGGGAACTCACAGAAATCCTGGAAAAGCTAAACACCTAGTCTCAGAAAGTGGTCAGGAACCAGGGGTTAGGCGGGAGGGAAATCACAGCTAATGTCACACTTCAGGGGCCATCTGGTTCAAGGTCACAATACCGGCACCATCACTGCAAGACGGTTGACGCCAAGAGCAATGGCCACAGCTACTGGATTCTGGATGTTGTCACTGCTGCTGGACTCCCAGCACTGCCACCACGAAGACTGTCTCTATTATCCGTACTTCTTTACCTCATTTCCCCTGGGTTCAAAGACTCAAGCTGGAGCATTTTACTGGATGTATTAAGAGGGAAGATCGGTCCATTTGGCATACATGGTGGGTAGCCAAATCCTGCCTTCCACCAATGCTTAAACTTTATCAGTTTTGCTCAGTGTAATGTCTGAAAGAGATGTACTAAATTTAAGAAAGTTTGCATGAGGATGAGAAAAATGGCTTACTTGGAGCAAACAATGCTTCAGGGAATGGAAAAGATGGACTTATCATGGAAGGAACACATCCCCTGTAAAAGACAAAGCTTCACAGGAGAGAACATCTTCCAGATCAACAGCTGTGAAAGTATGAGAGGATAAAGATGACTCAGTGACACACAGAAAAAAATCAGATTTATCATAGGACTTTCTTGTTCTATTCTTTCTTGTGGTCTGTTGTTTGTCGCTACTCCAGGATCTCCACATTCTTCTGGATACTCATCAATTACTAGCTATCTTCAGTTGAAAGATTTTAAATATTTGGACTTCATATGAGATTTTCTTCCATACCCGAATAAAATATCTTGAACCCCCAAAAATTCACTAAACAGAGGTTCTTCATCTCATAAAACTTACTCGTTTAATGCTTTTAGGTATGTTTTTGTATGATGGAGAAAAGAATAACAAAATTGTGTTGATGGTTGGTTCCTTAGATTAATTGATAATTCCCAACATGATGACCATAAGACCTCCATGAAGAGTTGGTTCTATCCACTTTGTTGTACCTGTAAACCACGATGCTGGTTGCTTTTGAAGCATCCTCCGGATTTCAAATAACTTCCTGCATGTTGAGAAGATGGATGACCAATTTGTTCTAGTTCTCATTCACTCTTTAATGACACAGTGATGACACAGTTGAGACTTTCCAGAGTCACCAAAAATTTTACTGGATTCCAACTTTCTTTTAAATCTATACTCTGGGGCCTTCCCCCCTCTCTCCTGAAATCCAAACTTGCAATGTCTGTACATTTTTTAGCCAAAACATTGAGATCTTCCTTCAACGAGGGATATTCTACAATTTGGATAGTTTGCCAAGTGAGAGCTCTTCAACATCAAGAGGGAAATCCAAAATTTCACAAACTTTGGATTAAATAAAACCAATAAAAGAAAATCTTTACAATACCATTTTGCTTTCAACTAACTGGGAAACTCTGTCATTGTGTCATTAAAAATGGAGTCTGACTGATTTTGTGCCTTTTACAGTCAGAAAACTAGGCTCAGATCAGAACCTATGTATATTTGATAAAGGCTGGAAGGAAAACAAACCACTAGTGTTCTTACATATCTTAGCTTTTAAAAAATCAATTAAAACCAAGTGCATTTTATCCTTTTGCTTGTTCTTGAGACCGGCACAGAGTAAATCCAGTTTTCAATATCCCATCTTTTTTTAATTATTTTTGTATTAATATATAATGCATTATTTGTCTCAGGGGTACAGGTCTATGATTCATCAGTCTTACACAATTCACAGCAATCACCATAGCACATACCCTCCCCAATGTCCATCACCCAGCCACCCCATACACCCACCCCCCTCCACTCCAGCAACCCTCAGTTTGTTTCCTGAGATTAAGCATCTCTTATGGTTTGTCTTCCTCTCTGGTTTTGTCTTGTTTCATTTTTCCCTCCCTTCCCCTATGATCCTCTGTCTTGTTTCTCAAATTCCTCATAACAGTGAGATCATATGATAATTGTCTTTCTCTGATTGACTTATTTCACTTAGCATAATACCCTCTAGTTCCATCCACGTCATTGCAAATGGCAAGATTTCATTTTTGATGGCTGCATAATATTCCATTGTGTGTGTGTGTGTGTGTGTGTGTGTGTGTGTGTGTGTGTGTGTATACATCTGGTATGTGGTATATATATATATATATATACCACATCTTCTTTCTCCATTCATCTGTTGATGGACATCTAGGCTCTTTCCATAGTTTGGCTATTGTGGACATCGCTGCTATACACATTGGGGTGCATGTGCCCCTTCAGATCACTATGTTTGTATCTTTGGGGTAAATACCCAGTAGTGCAATTGCTGAGTTGTAGGGTAGCTCTATTTTCAACTTTTTGAGGAACCTCCATACTGTTTTCCAGAGGGGTTGCACCAGGTTGCATTCCCACTTTAATATCCCATCTTGCAATGACTTGAAGAACTCACTCCTCACATACAGACTCAAGATTTCGCTTAAACAGGAGGACAATGGATCCTAACACTTCTTTCCTTGACTACCTCAATTGTTCAGTCAAGTCTTTATGTAGAGCAATATGCCCATTCTTTCTCAAACATACCAGAAGGTAGGGAGTCTTTTGTCAGGGGAGAATGGAAAGAGGCTGATGCTTGGTGTCCTTGTTATTTGCTATCTCAATTTTAAATGGAAGATTTCTGTTTCAAGATAAATAATTACCTCCTTCCCTCTCACTCAAACTCCTCCGAGATTATGAAAAGATGCAAAAACAAATGAACAGTGAGTACGAGAAAAAACATAGACAACTGGTAAACCCGGAACTGTGAAGAAATCCTCAAAAAAATAAAAGCTACCAAAAGCACATTGAGAAAAGGAAACTTACCCCAACACGTGGATCAGAGAGGGCTATAAGAACAAGTAGGAGTGATGCAGCGCTCTGCACTCAGCAGAGGTGATACCAGGAGTAACAGGAGCCCAAGGCCAACGAGCAGATGATTTTTTGGAAATGCTGACCCTGCACAGCACCCTCCGTTTGGGCCAGGACTGCTCATGCCACATGGTTGCCCAACATCAGAGAGAAGAGATCAGTGCGTGACCAAACAAGACTGAGGTGCAGGAATGTATTGGGACCAATACTGCATTCCTGAGAGACCAGTACTGATTCCAAGTGCCTGCAAGCATTTCACCTCATTTGGTATTTACTTGAATGAAGCCACATCTGTTCTCCATATGAGCGGGTTGTTTATGTTACATTAGACATAAATTCTTCCCCGCTGAAGTCGTTAAGCTTTGTCCTTAATTCTCTCCCTGGCTTGATTCTCTTTCCTTCTAGCAAAATCAGGCTTGTTCTAGTGAGGGTTGTGTGGTCTCTGAGGGATATTCCAGCCTTGATTTCTCTGAAGGAGCAGCTCAGGATCCATCACCTCCTGACCTGGGCATATCGACGTGGTGTGTTACTCATCTTTGCCTCCAAGTATCTCTGGCTCTGGTATCCCCAGCGGTTCACACTCTCTGCCATGTGTCTACCTCTGCCTTCCCAGACTGTTTTAATAAAAAATTGAGGGACACCTGTGTGGCTCAGTTGGTTAAGCGGCTGCCTTCGGCTCAGGTGATGATCCCAAGGTCCTGGGATTGAGCCCCGCATTGGGGGGGGGGGGGTCCCTGCTCAGCGGGGAGCCTGCTTCTCCCTCTCCCACTGCCCCTGCTTGTGTTCCCTCTCTCACTGTCTCTCTCTATCAAATAAATAAATAAAATCTTTAAAAAAAAACTCTAAAAATCTCTAGATCTCAAAAAAGAAAATTTCTCGATCTTCCCCTCAGAGTCTTACTGCTTTGTCTTTTAGATGATGAATATTTAAAGCATATTTTCTTTACAATGGCAAGAGGAGTTTTATCCCTGTAATCTCTAAAACTTAGACAAGAAAAATACAAATCATAGCATACAGTTGTTCCTCTTACTTTCTCAGCATTTCTTTCCTCTTATTCTTCAACCACGTCCTTTTTTTTTTTCTCTCGAAGGAATCCCATCTCCCTATGACACTGCGGCAGGGCTCTACTGTACCCTGGCAAGCTGGGCTGGTCTTATGCTTCACTCCCTCTCTCCCCAGCAGTTAGCTGGCAGCAGTGAGCTCATACCCAAAAGACGACACTTCAATTCATTGCTCTGGTGTCTAAAATTGAACCTTAGGATTCTGATCGCCTTCACGCGGTTCTGCTAAGGAGATGGAAGCTTGGAGCTTCCCACAGACATGGTTCCAGATTCAGAGAGAGATGCAGTGTGAAGCAGGTAGCAATCAGAGATCCAGGGCTATTTGTGGCATCTTCAGTTGCACATCTTCAGATAATGCCTTAGATTTGGTAAGAAAGTTTCAAGAGTTGGGTTAGGGAAGGAGGGAGTATATGAGAGAGAGTAGCCAAGGAGTGGACCGTAGCAAAATGTCGCTTTCCTAATATGCCCCTCTTTCTGAAATACTCTGCAAGAATATGATTCACAAGAGCAAAGAGTATTGAGAGAAGGTTATTGACACTTGGTTCACAAAAGTTACATGTTTATATTTCATGTGTATTTATATAGGTACACATACATTTATACACAGAATATATATCTATACAAATGTGTGTACATAGTATATGATCTTCACTAATTCATGTAGTGAAAACAAAGTGTGCATAGAGGAAAGGAAAACAGAAGAAAGTTGGAAGAGGAGTTTCATACTTTACCAGCTGGTTCATTCTCTTCCTCACAACACACCCCCGCAAAGAAAATTAAAAGGCACCACTAATGGGGCGCCTGGGTGGCTCAGTGGTTTAAGCGTCTGACTCTTGATTTCAGCTCAGGTCATGATCTCAGGGTCGTGAGATCAAACCCTGCATAGGGCTCCATGCTTGAGATTCTCTCCCTCCCTCTGCCCCTCCCCCGCTAGCTGTCTCTCAAAAAAAAAACACCACTAACAAAAACAACTAAATGAATCAAATATCCCCCAAATGAGAAGTATATAAAACATAATGTATAATTAATGGACTATATATGTTCCATTTATACACATTGCCTGGACAGTCAGGATAACAGATACTTTCGTTTTTTTATATAATCATGAAAACGATCTCTAGAGATAGCATGATGTAATTTGCAGGCATACAATTGTACATTTAGTGATTTTATTGCAGTACCCTAATTAAAAATGGAGCCCCAGAAAGAGAATTAGCACCCATTAGGTGCCCTTTGCCACACTCAGGGATAAACGCTGAGGTCCCACACAAAGCCTTACATTTCAAGAGGTTCTTAACAAATCTGGGAGTGGGAAACCGCCTCATATGAAGTATGTCTTTATGCAATCTATCAATATCAACTATGGCTGTTTTTGCAAATTCACAATTTTAAAAGTCTTCATAACATATCAAGGTTTTTTATGAGTTTCTGATTCACTGAAATTGTGGTTCTTTCTGTTTATGCTTATACGTACATATAGCATTATCCCTTTATTTCTCCAATATTTCAACCATTTACTCCATTTATTCAATTAATTTGTATTGTGCCACTAACACGCTAAATTCTGGGGACACAAAGATGAATAAGACATACGCTCTGCCCTCAAGAAGTTCAGCTGAACGGGAGAGATGGAAAAAGAATAAATGACCCCAATAAAATGTAAAGGCTGCTATAATTAATGTGTGTCTAGCATGTTGTGGAAACAAAGAAGAAAGGGCTAATAGTTCTTCCTGGGAGCCTCTCCCCTCCGCCCTCCACCACCTTTCTCCCCTAACAGGCCATAAGATTGAAGGAGCGTATAGCTCTTACATGCTATCATATAAAGTACAATTCTCGAATTCTCAACATAAATTAAAAGAAAAATGCATTTAAAAATTATTTTTTACTTATGCAAATATGTTTGAGGACTCAGAGCCTCAGATTAAAAAAAGTCATCAAAAAAAAAAAAGGGTGCCCCAAGCATTTGGGGCAGATAAGTAAAATAATTCTTTAACTTCCCGAAATCACTTTGAAAGGAAAGGCTTGGCTTCTGCTCTGACTCCTGCTGCTCAAACAAGAAAACATTTTCTTTGTCTCTCTGCTGATGTGGGGATGTACTCTGGCGCTCACCCTGGAAAGATGAAATATTTGTGATGTTTCTTATTAAGTTGTTGACTTCCTGCAGCTATTGAAAAATCTCTAACTGACATCAGCTAGAAACATCAGAGGTCTGCTCTTATTAATATCTTGCTTCACAGTGCTGCATAGAAGTGATAAGGAAATCCACGTCTCCAGCTGATTTGAGCAATTTGAAAGTTTGCAAATCCAAATTTATGTCAGTCTTGTTAAAGGGGCAGTTGAACAAAATAATCATCCCATTTTGCCTCACAATTAACTTTAAGAAAGCTTTGCTTTGCAAACGAGAAAATATGGCCTATCGGGCCATTCTCCTATCAAGGGTTGTAAGAACAAAGTTAAAAGGCATGAAGGTAGGGGTCCTTGGGTGGCTCAGTTGGTTAAGCAACTGCCTTTAGCTTAGGTCATGATGCTGGAGTCCCCGGATCAAGTCCCGCATCAAGTCCCGCATCGGGGTCCCTGCTCAGCATGGAGTCTGCTTCTCCCTCTGACCCTCCTCCCTCTCATGCTCTCTGTCTCTCATTCTCTCTCTCTCTCTCTCTCTCTCACAAATATAAATAAATAAATCTTAAAAAAATTTTTTTTACTTTACATTTTTATTATGTTAATCACCATACATTACATCATTAGTTTTTGATGTAGTGTTCCATGATTCATTGTTTCTGCATAACACCCAGTGTTCCACGCAGAACATGCCCTCTTTAATACCCATCACCAGGCTAACCCATCCCCCCACCCACCCCTCTAAAACCCTCAGTTTGTTTTTCAGAGTCCATCATCTCTCATGGTTCGTCTCCCCCTCCTATTCCCCCCCCCGTCATTCTTCCCCTCCTGCTATCTTCTTCTTCTTCTTTTTTTTCTTAACATATATTGCATTATTTGTTTCAGAGGTACAGATCTGTGATTCAACAGTCTTGCACAATTCACAGCGCTCACCATAGCACATACCCTCCCCAATGTCTATCACCCAGCCACCCCATCCCTCCCACCCCCCACCACTCCAACAACCCTCAGTTTGTTTCCTGAGATTAAGAATTCCTCATATCAGTGAGGTCATATGATACATGTCTTTCTCTGATTGACTTATTTCACTCAGCATAACACCCTCCAGTTCCAACCACGTCGCAAATGGCAAGAAATAAAACCTAATTGTATGACTACCTTCATTTTTTTAAAAAGGTATGAAGGTAGTCATACAATTAGGTTTTATTTGAGCCCTCAGGTTATGTGACCAAGGCTCAATGGAGCATCCCTTGGGGGAAACCATTTCATTTGCTGCTCCCTACTCTTTGTTCTAAAATGTATGTGACCAACATTCCTGGTATCAGCATCCTCTGAACTTACCACCTACCTACCTTTGACAGTTCAATGTTCTTCCAAATGTGGCAATCATGAATTTTTTCAGTAATGAACCTTATTCATTGACTCCTTGAAACACGTGCAGCCTGAATGTAACCCACCTGAGGTTGTGGATATGACCTGTTTGTCTTTGTCTCAAGCAAATGTTGATGAATATGAAATATTACTGGAGAAGACACTTGATGGAGCAGATACTGCCATCACAACTCTCCTGAAGGATCCACACTGGGAAGAGATACAGGTAAAAGGACTGGAAAAAAACTGAGTAAAAGGGGCACGGGAAATGATATTTTACAGGGTCATTTCCAGTTCTGCCATATTGTTTCCGTGGCAGCTTGCTGACTCAGATGCTTCAGGTCCCACCCCAGACCACACTCTAGCTCTGACTGCCCTTTTCTTATGAAGAACGTGGGCTTCTTAGTTCAGCGAACCAAAGAGACATTTTGAAAGTCCTTCCTTAACTGAAACTCGAAGTGTCTTCCAAGTGGCTGTGGTGAAAAGTTGGAGATAGGAAAGGAGGAAATGGGTCATCCATCTTGGGGAGGATTTGAGATCGTACTATTGCCATAGTCATGTTTAGAAGGTTGTTCTAGGATCAGAAGTGCCTTTTCTTCAGAATAGTGCAACTAAGTAATGGACTTCTTTTGTCCAAGAAATATATTCAGTGATGTAATGCGGTCTTGAATTGTTTCTTAAAGACCATTTTTTCTTTCCTTACCTAGATTAAAACCTCATTAGCATAAGAACCAGGTGTTCTGCTCTAGCTTTGTTGTAGACTCAGAACACATTCCTTAATATTACTGCAGAATTATTATGAGCTCTTATGCTCTTTGACCTCTCCTTAACTAGATTATCTTTTTTTTCTCCAAATTGTACATTTTCTCCAAAGTCAAGCTCAAATGTGTAACTACCTATAAAGGCTTTGTCAGTTCTGCCTATTTTTCTTCCTTGAATTTTCATTGATGTCACACTTGTTGGGACTAGGCAGTGAAACCTCTGATAGTATGTTGTTCTTCTCTCTTCCTTGGTTTGCATTACGTATCTATAAGTTGTTTTCTTTATAAAATTGTGAGGAAATCAAAGAAAAGGACTGAGTTTTCTAGATCCACTATCCCCTCACTCAGTGTTTGGTGAGTGCTCAGGCAGCTTAGGTAATGCGGAGACCACCAGTTTGATGATGGGCCAATCTGGGTTTTAATCCTGGCAGGGCTCATTAGTAATTGTATGGTCTTGGTCAATGTATTAATCTTCTCCAAACATTGATTTACTATCCTGGAAAAATCATTAAATCGACCCATCCATCAGTGTCTGAAATCTCTGCATCAGGAGAGCTAGAACAGATACTCAGTAACCTGTGGCCTGCTTGACTTTGAAGTTTAGACTCTATTATACAAGGCCTTTTTTTGGTTCATTTCAAGCACTGCACACAGCTGCATATGGCTTTCTGCTTCTACAGACTTTGTGTGTAAAGAATATTAGGATTCAGGAGCGTGCCTTCTACAGCTACTTGAGTTCCCAGCAACCCAGCAGGTGAGTGGGATGGAAGAGAAAACCAAGGTTTGGCAAGGTTGTGGCATCACAAAGCTAGAAAGAAGACACTCTCAGATTGCATGGGCTCCAAATTCCCTCAGCTTCGAGATGTCAGAGGAGGAATGGGAGGTGAGTGTTTAATGGGCACAGAGTTGCAGTTTTGCCAAATGAAAAGTTAGTTGTGGGGATGGAAGGTGGTGATGGTTGCACGGCATCATGGGTATTGCTGAACTGTATATGTACAAATGGTTAAGATGGCAAATTTTATGTTATGTGCATTTTGCCACAATTTAAACAGTTAAGTGTGTTTCTAGAATGTCTGGAACACTCATAGTCTGTGCTCTATGATAGCTATTTGCTACATCTTTTTCTTCATTGTGATATTCATTCCTCTGAGCTTACCGTAGAGCTGAGATTCTGTGAGACCCAACTTCAGTGAAGGAATATTGAGTTTTATAAAAATATTAGATTTAAATTCACTATAAAAAGATCTCTTTCTTCATGTCTGAAACTTTGAGGGAATACTGAGAAAGCTAGAATGATACAAGAGGGTTGTCCCAGGCTATAGGCCTGGTTCCCAGAAACTTGGTCATTAAGCCTGAATGGCAAATCTTTACCAAGGAGCAGTATAGCCTTTATATTTGAATTTGGAGAGGGACAAAACTCTTATAAAAGGTGAAGGAATTCAGCACAAGAAGAAGACTTTCTTTAGTTTCTCTTGATACAGGAAATATGATTCCTACTCCTACGGACTGCTATGTAAAATACTTTATATTACGTTAAGAATGTCCATATATTACTTGATCACCAACATCACCCAATCAACAAGAATAATCTTGCATCCTTTAAAGATGAATAAACTGAGGCTCGGTGCAAAAAGTTTTCATTGAAGTTTTCCCTATGCTCAAAAGCTAAGCGACAGAACCACACTTGTGTATGGTTTAATTTCAAATCCCTTCACATTTCCTGGGATTTGGAGACTTTACACAGATGTCGCAACTTGTAAAGCATGACCTCTGCCCTCGCAAATACAAAGATAAGCATTCTTCTCTCTGCCAATGACATAGTTTCACTGTTACAAATTTTAAGTAATCTCAACAACAACTGAAGTTATGCTCTTTAAGGACAAACACAGTTCAGTACAAAATATGACAAATTTCAAACTAATGACACTTGGCAGATCTATATGATGGTTTAAGAGAAGTTAACAAAATTAATATAGTATTATTTTTAAAGATATTTATTGTCTCTATTATCTCCAAAAGCATGCATTATAAAAGATGGTGCTGTGGGCTGAATTGTATCGCCCTCTCTCAAATTCATATGTGGAAGCTCTAATCCCCCAATGCAATTGTGTTTAGAGATGGGCCTTTTAGGAGGTAATTAAGGTTAAATGAGGTCATAACAGATAGGACTGTTGGTGGCCTTATAAGAAGAGATATCTCTCAGGGCTCCTGGGTTTCTCAGTTGGTTAAGCATCTGCCTTCAGCTCAGGTCATGATCTCAGGGTCCTGGGATCTAGTCCCGAGTCAGATTCTCTGCTCAGTGGGGAATCTGCTTCTCCCTCTCATTCTCCTACTGTGCTTTCCCTCTCTCTCTCTCTCAAATAAAAAAAGAAGAGATATCTTTCTCTTTCTCCATCTCTCTCTCTCTCTCTCTCTCTCTCTCTCTCTCTCTCTCTCCTCCCACAAGCAGGTGCCAAGAAAAGGCTATGTGGGCAAACAGAGAGATGGCTCTGTGCTAACCAGGAGGAGGACCCTCACCAGAGCCTAACCACCCTGGTACCCTGATCTCAGACTTCAGTCTCCGGACCCCAGAAGGGATTCTGCTGAAACATAGTGGGTCAAGCCAAAGAGCTCTCACACAAAGCTCTAGAAAAAAATAAATAAAATGAAACTTGAGGCATTTGTAAGATGAAAAGCATCAAAATAATCTAATAGGGTCTGCCTAAGAAGGAAAAAATTAACGCAGGGGAAAATATTTGAAAAAATACCAATTGAAATTTTCCAGAATTTTTTTTTTTTTTTAAAGATTTTATTTCTTTATTCATGAAAGACAGAGAGAGAGAGAGAGAGAGAGAGAGAGGCAGAGGGAGAAGCAGGCTCCCAAGGAGCAGGGAGCCCGATGCGGGACTCGATCCCAGGACCCTGGGATCATGACCTGAGCCGAAGGCAGACGCCTAACCATCTGAGCCACCCAGGCACCCTGAAATTTTCCAGAATTAAAGAAACAAGTAAACTTCAAAATTGAAGTGCATAAAGCACTAAACAGGAGAGATAAGAAAAATGAACTCAGATTCAAGTACATTGTCATGACATTTCAGGACATCAAATACAGAAAGAAAAATTTAAAGCACCGTAAGAGGAAAAGCAGATCAACCACGGAAGTATAAAGTTGATATTGTTAAAAATCTTTTCAGTGAGAATGTTGGACATCAACTAAGAATGCGGTGATATTTTCATTGGGTTGAACAAAAAGGACTCTGAAGCTAGAATTTTATCTAGCTTCAAGATAAAATTCTATCCAATTTGTTTTATTGATCCTTACCTGTGTCAATTTTGGCATCTCATATAGGTTGGACTGGATCAAGACACATCTTTTGTAGAATAGAATATAGAAATGATGGACTTAATTGATAGCAAAACATCAATATATGTATGGGTCATATTGAATTTGGAAAAATTATCTGAGATACCAAAATTGACACAGGCAAGGATCAATAAAACAAATTGGATAGAATAATAATCATCAATGATGGGGGTGCCTGGGTGGCTCAGTGGGTTGAGCAACTGACTCTTGATTTTGACTCAGGGCATGATCTTGGGGCCCTGGGATTGAGCCCTGTGTCAGGCTCTTTGCTCTGCAGGGAGTCTGCTTGAGGAATCTCTCTCCCTCTCCCTCTGCACCACCACCAACCCTCTAAAATACATAAATAAATCTTTTTTGGAAATCATTAATAACAATTGAATAATTCACTTGAATTCAATTGAAATAACAATTGAATCCTTTACACCCAGAAAGCCCCAGGTCCAGATAGTTTTAGGGATAAATTCTATCAAATTTATAAGAAACAGATAAAAGTTATCCTTTTTTTATGCATGTTATATATGTATAAATATATATATTTTATATATATATTTACATATAATATATATAATATATAAATATATATAAATTGTATTTCATTCTTCGGACTTACCTTCCCAAATCTCTTTCCTAGTTATAAAACATAATTTAGAATTATATATACTATTATACAAAATATATATAATAATACATGTATTATATAAAACCATCTATAATAAATACATTATATATTATATATCACTCTTTGGACTTACCTTTCCAAATCTCTTTCCTAGTTATAAAACATAATTTAGAATTATATATACTATTATACAAAATATATATAATAATGCATGTATTATATAAAACCATCTATAATAAATACATTATATATTATATTATATTATATGTAATATATAATATATAAATTTTATAATATAATTACAAATGTATGTAATTATATGCATAATACAACTAATATTATTGCATATATTATTATAGAGACAGAATTCTAGGTTATGATTTTCCACTAGGAATAGAGAGATCGGCATCTAAGTCCAGAGAATCAAACAGAAGAAAGAACAGGAAGGTCAGAAGCTGAAAGCCTGGAGAAGAGGCTAAGGAATGGACGAGGGCGAGTGGTTTGGTGGAAAGGGGACTCTTCATGTGATATATTCATGGAGAAAAGAGGCAGAGCTAAAATAAAAACAAAGCCCTTATTTGGGGTCTCAGAATTGCAGTTTGGGGAACACAGAATTGGGCAGAAACCCCCAATAGCGTCATTCCCACCAGGAACAAGGTCAAGAGTCTTTAAAGACAAAAGGGAGTGCTTGTAGGTGTCATTTACAAAGACTTTGATTGATGATGGCTGCAGAAAACTAAACTTGACCAAATATAATATAACCGGTTGCCGAGGCTGTCACTAAGCTGAGTCTCCTCCCATAGCCACTTGCAGGTGTTTGCGTGGAGTCCTTGGAATATGGTTCCTCCCGTGAGGATGTACATATAAGGCCCATCTCCTTCATGGCCTCTCAGTTCCATTGTAAAACCCCTTGACATAAGTGACCCCATTTCATTTCACCTTTCATAGATACAAGTGCCTGGTTCAAAGATGGAGTAGAAAGTTTAGAAGACCCAGCTGGGCTTGCTCTGGATGTTTAATGAATACACCACCCTTATCGTGTATGTACATGTATGTGTGTGTGCCTTTGGGTTGGGACTGTTGCTTGTCGTTGGAAGCCTTGACCATGATGTTGGGATCATCCACCACAGCAGCCTTTGCTTTGATTCTGGGAGCCTTAGTGGTATAGGTCCTCAGTGGGCTCCTGGGGGGTGGGGGGTTGGGGTCACCTGCGTCTCTCAAGAATGTGGCCCTCAGACTCTGGGGGTCTTTTCAAAAGTTATGCCTTTGGGGGTCTTTGGAAACATCAGCTGGTTGCCCTCACTTCTGTAGCGGTGAGCAATACACCAGGGCCAGTATGAATCATTCAACCAGTTGGCCCCTCCTCCCTCCTACAGCACAGAGTCATGGAAAATATGTTACATCTTAGGCATACAGTTTTTTTTTTAAGATTTTTATTTATTTGTTTGAAAGGGACAGAGAGTGAGCAATAGTGAACAAGAGCGCAAGAGCAAGGGGGAGGGAGAAGCAGACTCCCACTGAGCAGGGAGCCTGATGCAGGACTCGATCCCAGGACCCTGGGATCATGACCTGAGCTGAAGGCAGATGCTTAACCAACTGAGCCACCCAGGTGTCTCTTAGACATAAAGTTTTAAGTTTCAGTTTCTAATTCTCTATTACCCCCAGTGGTTGCCCTTGGAAAGTGTTTCTGTAAAGATCTACAAGGGATGTCCTCAGTGGCCAGACTCCCAAGCAGCCGCATCCTCCTCCAGAATGTCCCGAACGACCTCATTACGATTGGGCTCGGTCTCCACTAGCAGGATGGTGGCAGGATCATTGGGCCTGACCCTTATTGCTTTGGCGCTTTGGCATACCACAGAGCTGAGCCATGCCCAAGCCCCTTCCATGAGTGTTTTACACTTAGTGAGGAGCTTGCTAAGTTCCTGGATGTTTTTTTATTCCACTGGCTGTTTCTATCAGGCCATTAGAGCTTCAGCCACCATGTGCCAGGGCTGAGACCTACATATCTCATGGGGTCAGGGGCCGTGGTGTGACAGCAGCTAGGTATGCAGCCACAGAGGGAGGGCAGGCCTTGGCTACACTTGCCTTGGGGAGGAGCCATGACTTCCGGAGCAAGGGTGCCCCTATCGTACAGGTTAGGACTCGGAGTCCTACCACAAACATGGCCATCAGGAAAGGGGACTCTCCCGCTCCTCCTTCAAAGGGCACTGCCCAGCACCTTTATCCAGTAGACCACATCTGGGCAGGGCTTGTCACTCGCGTGTCCCAGCCATTAACTCATGCAAAGAGACCTTGCAAAAACCTTAGCCCATTCACCTGACATCAGCAGCGGGGTCAGGGCTTAGAGTCTGGAAATACATCTTAAAGTGAACTAACAGCCACAGCGAGGATTCATCCCCCATGGGGCACTAACAGGCAGAAGACACAGCCGTGGTACCTCCAACCCGCGCCTGTGGGCAGCGCTCTAGGGCTCATAAAGACTGGTGTTTCATTCCAAGTTTGCACTTCGGGATGGGAATCTGAGGCCGTGTCCTGCTGTGGCCGGTGGGAGGCTGCAGTGCAAAGCCTTGCAGACAGCACCAGCACACAGGGTCCCTTCCACATGGAGCCACCCCCATGGGAGAGGCAGCGAAGAGACATTCTCCACGGTTGGCTGCCAGCACAACTCTAGCATCTTGTTCATAATGCCCATTGTTATGACTGTTGATAATGGTTAGGTGGAGCACAGAGGGCCAGAGGGTGAGTTGCTGTTCAACAACAGACCATAAGAGAAACTGAATAGAGAAAAGTGTTATGAGAACTGGATGATGTATAGGTCATGCCTTCCCAGGCCACAAGGGGAGATCAAGGCAGGGTACACAGAGGTTAGCGCTGGGGGGCTCATGCCTTTATTCAAGTGTGGGGGTGGAATGCTTTAGGAATCCCGGGCTGAGGCCACATTGGTGGAGTCAAACCAAAAGGGTGGGATTTTGTTAAGCTCCAAGGGGTCTCATCTAAAGGGCACACAATGGGAAGGCCCTGGGAGGCAGGGGAGGCTGTCGATCACAAGATCTGTTGGGAAGTCATATGAGGAACTCACATTTGCTTGTGACTCTGCCAACCCTTAGCTACGGCATCGGCTTCCGTGAGGGGACCGGTGGGGCTGCTTAGCCAAACAAAATCAACGGCCAGGCTGCAATGCCATGGAGTAGCTTGGCCAGACTCACAACAGAAACCAGGTGAGAAGGACAGAGAACAGGGCGCCTGGGGGGCTCAGTCGGTGAAGCGTCTGCCTTCAGCTGGGGTCATGATCCCAGGATGCTGGGATGGAGTCCTGCATCGGGCTCCCTCCCCACTCGTGTGCTCACTCTTTCTCTCTCTCTTGCAAAAATAAATAAATAAAATAATCTTAAGCAAAAAAAAAAAAAGAATAAGAATTAGAAGAAGAAGGAGGAGGAGGAGAACAGAGAAGAGGAGAAAACTAAGCAAGGAGTGGTCTGGGCTGGAGAATAGTTTCAGCCTCCTCCATGAGGAGCTCTGGAGAATGAATTGCCCCAGACTTGGTGAACTCAAGGTGAGTGTAACCGGTGCCTATGGATTGGCAGCTGCGGGGGGGCGGGGGGGGGGGGTGAGGCTGCTGCCATGTGGTCAATGGCAATTCGCGGGAGGAAAGAGTGACTGTGAGTCAGTAGCAAACAAAACCCCATCGCAGAGGAGAATGAGGTGGGTCCCCACCGTTACACACGGTTTGGAAGAGCAGAGCCAGGATTCCAGCCCCGGCAGGCGGGTCCCGGGGTCCCCGCTGTTTGGACAGGCCACATATGGCAGAGGATGGAGCATGTTGATCTCTTAAAAATTAAGATACCATAGCGTTATCTCTAAGTTCATTTTCAGTTCAGCACTAGATGATGATTTTGGATCTGGGGCCAAAACACACTCCCTTGCTTAAGCTTGAGAGTCGCTGCTCCCTCCAGCTACCACAGCTAGGTTCTGTTTTCCATAACAAGCAGATTCTGGCCACTCAGGAACCGCCTTTCCTGTTGCTCAGCTGTGGAAAACAATTCAGGCCCTTGTACCTTCGTGTACACATTTAAAAAAAATGAACTTTCAAAACCGGCTATCCCATCACCTAAAAGTATTCCTTCCAACGGAATAAACAATAATTATTGCTAGCAGTTTTGAATGATTTTCAGTCAATTCCCAACACTCATAGTAAGTACAGGCCAACTCCATGGTGATGTTCATGCAGGGAAAACATGAAGTGGAGGAAGGGGGATCGAGAATGAAGGGCACATCAAGGGCAAATCAAGAGCAAGTCGCTCTTTCAAATAGAGAGGTTCAGGTCGATTTGATCGGGCGTGATCTGGGCCAAGACTTGAAGAAGGTGAGGAAGTTAAGTACATGGAAGAGTCTTCCAGGCAGAAGAAACAAGGGCAGAGCAAGGGTGCTGGGGCGGGAGGCTGCCTGGCAGGGGGGAGGAACAGAAGAGCGTGGGAGGGGCTGAAAGGCGGCAACGGTGGAGACGAGGGAGGAGATCAGAGCAGGACAATGACAGGAGGAGGCGGGTCCATGCATGTGCTCCGACTTGCACCCCTAAGTGGGAAGCGGACCCGCCTGGGAGTCCTGGCACTGAGGTGGCAGGCGAGCGTACATTCTGGAAAGGGGCAGTCCCCCTGTGGAGTGGACATAACTGCAAGTCTCAGGAAGGACGACGGAATTACTCTGGGATCTGAGCAACATTAGTTTGACATCATTAGAAAATAACCAGAGACTCAGCAAATTGCCTGATATTCCTGGGAAGGACAAGAACGTATTCCCCACCCAATCCTGTCTGTACAATAAGCCTGTGGTAAAATGTGGACATGAAATGACCTTGTGGTCACACTGGAAGCTTCCCACCTTGAGCCCCTAAGCACTTCCTGCCTGTGTGCCAGGCTCCGGGCAACTTATAAAATCTACGAAGCGTTCCTACAGCCCCAAGGATTCCTCCAAGCTCTGCCTTCCACTCTCACCCTTTTTTTTAATTTTTATTTTATTATGTTATGTTAATTACCATACATTACATCATTAGCTTTTGATGTAGTGTTCCATGATTCATTGTTTGTGTATAACACCCAGTGCTCCATTCAATATGTGCCCTCTTTGATACCCATCACCCTTTGAATTCTTTTATCTCATACCGGCATTTTCCTTCTCCTCCTTGTCTGTGGGGATCGATAACCAGGTTGGACTATGTGCCTGGCTTTCCATTTTGGTCTGTTCATAAGATAACTTGCTATCTCAACGTTACACACTGTAGGCCATGAGCAAATGTATCTTTGCTCCCTGGCAACAGACCATATTCATTTGGGAAAATCGTGTTAATTTTTAGCTGGGATTCATGAAAATAAAGATGCCATTGTGCCCCCCCCAAGCCCATGGACCCCTGAATTGTAGCCCTGAACCTCTGAGTGCTGTGGACCTCCAATGAAGCATCTCTGGACCACATGGAAGGAGTTTTAATCCTTGAGTATTAAATCAATGTGATTTGGGTCTCTTTATTATAATAGTTAGCCTGCCCTCGTTAATATGACCTCTCCACTATAAACACTTTGAACTCACTTCTCCAACTTACTGACCTTAAGTTTCTGCCTAATTCCAAGTGTACTGACTGGCGTGGGAAGTAGATGGGGAAGGTAGAACAGGTAGAAGTTTATCTACTTACCTTCCTTTGCAAATCACAGCAGTCCCAGTGTACCTCCAACTGAGACAGAACATACAGCTACCGGTGACATCTAAAATCACGAAATCAAATATAATTATGCAAGTCCCTGGCCTCCATTGCAGCACTACTTCAGAGTTGCTGGATCCATTTTTTTTTTCCAAGCCTGATCTATTCCTGAATAATGAAAAGTATGTCAGTGCTTGTGGATTAAAGTAGTAGTTAAATACTGGGATTTGCAATCCACATGTAATTAATGCATAATACATCAAAATCAATGTATAGACCTCCTAACTATTCTCCACAACTGTAATAGCAATTAAACCTTCTAATGCTCAAATGAAGCTTAGTAGTATTAAAAGGTCATTAGAAATAACTAGGACTTATTACAAAGGCCAATGTCTATTGTCTATCAACTGAGATGAGAATACTATTAATAGAAAATACTTCCAAAACCAATGGAATCAAAATGCAAGTATAAACAGGCTTTTGATGATAAATCAAGAATCCCGATCAAGTTCTGTAAGTTAGAACATATTTCTTTTTCTTTGTGAACATTTCTTTTTTTATTCTTTTTTTTAAATTATTATGTTATGTTAATCACCCTACATTACATCATTAGTTTTTGATGTAGTGTTCCATGATTCATTGTTTGCATATAACACCCAGTGCTCCACGCAGAACGTGCCCTCTTTAATACCCATCACCAGGCTAACCCATCCCCCCACCCCCCTCCCCTCTGGAACCCTCAGTTTGTTTTTCAGAGTCCATCGTCTCTCATGGTTCATCTCACCCTCCGATTTACTCCCCTTCATTCTTCCCCTCCTGCTATCTTCTTCTTCTCCTTCTTTTTTTAACATATAATGTATTATTTGCTTCAGAGGTACAGATCTGTGATTCAACAGTCTTGCACAGTTCACAGCCCTCACCATAGCACATACCCTCCCCAATGTCTATTACCCAGCCACCATTAGAACATATTTTTAATGAGATTTCATTTTAATGGAATCAGAGTTTTCTCTTTTGAATTTTACTTATATTTGTCCTTTCATTAATGTTGTTGCTTGTTTTGGACATTGGATCATCTCACCCCACTGTCTACGCTGGGACTTGAACCCAGCCTAGTTTTACTAGACCATGTAGGATGCATGTGAGTTGAGACTGTATCTTGATGCTCAGATGCTGGGAATGAACATCATCAGAAATTTAGTAGCACTAATTGGCAGATGCTGCAGGTCACAGCTGTCTAGAACTCTTAAGAAAAAGATACGAACATTGGATGGGACTTATGAAGACTGACACCAAAACTTTCCTCTTTGTTGTAGTAGTTATGGGAGAAAAGATTGAAGAAAGCAAAATTAGGATAAGGTGTTGTAATAATTAAATTGGCACAAACTCATTGGCTGGGAAACAACACACACTCACATGCAGAATAATGTTTGCATGAGGATCGATGGAGCTAGGATACAGAGGCAGAAACTCACAAGGCAAATTCAAGAGCTTCTGTTGTCTGATACCCCAGGAATAGTTTGCCTAGAGGGCAGAGGTGTGTTCCAGTATCACATGAAATTAACAGTAGATCTCTGTTCAATATGGGATAGAAAGACAAATCCATCCATATTAACCACTTCTGTTTGTGAGTACATACTGGACAGAGAATAAATGATACTGAAAGTATTTCCCACAATTAAGAATTGAGTAGAACAAACCTCACCTCTAGGAATTAAGGAACCACAACCAGCCCTAAGAAAAGTTGCAAGGTAGGCAATATAATTATCTCTTGTCAACTGCCTGTCTCCCTCTGAGTATTTCCCCCTGTATGTCTCCCATAAGGTGCTCAGAGCTCGGTGCCTCCATATAGTACTTTCTTGCTAACAAAAAGCTAAAACAACTAGAGTTACCTCTTTTTCTCCTCTTCTTCCATCCAACGAACTAAACCCCGCTTCTACTTAAAGTAACATCACTACTTTGGGGGAATGCATCATAAAAAAAGAATGGAGGAAAAACTATTCCTCCCATGCACTACAACTTCTAAGTATAGCAGCATTTTAATTAAATTCCTACAGTGGGCCTTCTTGGTTCATGATGGGAAGAAATAATTAACCTTAATGCTAGGTATTAGAAAGTCAACTCACTACACCTACCTGTAACATTGGTGCAGAAAAGCTCACGGTTTAGAGCCTTATTTTGCTTCCTGCCTCTTTAGCCAGTAGCTATTATTACCTAGGAAATAAAGAATGTAAAAGGAAAAAAGCCTCAGACTCCATCCTGTTATGTACATCAACAAAAAAGGCTTTGTTTGCAACTTTCCCGAGAACATTGTAAAATGTCTCCAACTTTCCCAGAAAAATACATGAGATTCCTTTGCCAATTTTTCAAAACTGAAAACAGTTTAACAACAACAAAATCCCTCCAACTGCCATTAAGATGTTCTTTAAGGTCATTAATACAGTGTTGTTCTTTTCTCTGCCTTACACTTCTGAAATCAACATAGAGAACACCTTTCTGTATTTTTTCTTTGCATTTACCAAGCTAAATTTTCAAAGGGTGCCATCTTTTGGTCTGATTTCAAAATATCCACCACTATTCAGTGGTGCTGCATGAATAAATACTTGCTTTCTATTTCCAGCCACCTGGGTGGCATCAAATGTCTCCATCTTCCGAGAATCTGACCCAAGCTTTTTGGCAGGCCCCAGCTGGAAATGCGTTCCAACAGATGGGGATTGCAAAAGTGTAATGCTTGCAGATTTAGAGGCAGCTTTTAAGCGTCAACATATGTTTTACAAATGCACTTAGTCTCTGCACTGGGGACAGGTTGTTGCCCTATAGTGCTCTTCCCGGCCAAAGGAACCAGAAGTCCGCAAGTTCTGTGCCTTCCAGCCTCTCATACATATTCAAAATGGCATCAGCCCGGAAATCTGAAGCTAATACCAACACAAAATACTGTGATTCCACTTATTTATTTGAGTCACTACATCACTGATCATGTCAACTTTTAAAGTCCTATCTTACTCTTCTGAGTGCAATGTACAAATCCTTACCAACGTATGCCAATTGCAATCATGACAAGATAGTTTTGTCAAAGTAAACTTCCTGATGATAACAATTATGAAACTTGGGTGGGGGGCAATATTCAAAGGCAGTGGAGGACAGCTAAAGCATACAAAAACTGGATAGGCTGTGACTCTTGAAAGAAGAGGTGCATATTAGACAAGCTCCATATTTACCCAGCTTTTCCCCTAAGGGAACTATTTTCCAATTCTGGTAATAGAGCCTAAGCAGAAAGTTAACAGTCATACTGAATTTAGGAGACAGAGTTCAGAATTCATGGCTTCGATAAGTGACTGGAAATTAATCCTGGAGAGGAAGGAACCATAAAGTGTGAGCCCCCAATTCTACACACAAATAGTCCTGAAATAGTTGGTGTATACCTCAACGGCTGTGTAGACTGACCCTCCAAGAAATCTAGTGGGAAGCGGCAGAGGCCGACTGAATTGCTAATGGATTTCAGCAGCCACGCTATCCTTGCAAAGTCTGATGGGTCAGAGGGGTTTGTAAACACCTCTATTAGTGAATTAGTGGACTCACAGGCAAGTCATCAGAAAATATTCAAACTAAAGCACAAAAAGAGAAGAAAGGGAAGACAGAACAGAGCACAAGAAATACGTGTGATGTAGTCAACTGGTTTACCATACATGTAACAGGAATTCCCAGAAGCCAAGGAAGGGCTGAATGGGACGGAAGCAGTATTTGGACAAAGAGAATTCTCCCAAACCGACTCATGTATTAGGCTATGGATTCAAGACCCTCAGTGAAGCCAAAGCAGCACAAATACCATTAAAACACATCTAAGTCATGATAGACATTTGAATTAGGTTATTTTATTACTATAAATTCAACTGTGAACTTTCTTTTACACACATATTTCTACACAGGTAGGAGTATTTTCCTCATGGGGACAAGGTAAAATGGTTGGTAAACAGTGCTGGAGAAATTGTCTGGAACCAGAGTTTAATTTCAAAAATTGTTGAGAAAGTAAAAATAGACCTTTACTTCTTGTTTTTCAGAATAAAAACCCCATGGGGCACCTGAGTGGCTCAGTTGGTTAAGTGTCTGCCTTCGGCTCAGGTCATGGTCCCAGGGTCCTGGGATCAAGGCCCGCATCAGGCTCCCTGCTCAGCAGGGAATCTGCTTCCTCTCCCTCTGCCCCTGCCTCTACCCCTGCTCTGCTCTTCACTCACTGTCTCTCAAATAAACAAATATCTTAAAAAAAATAAAAATAAAAACCCCAGATGCTTTACAAAGCTAGACACACACACACACACACACACACACACACACAAAACCCACAAATGATAAGTCTATTAGAAGAAAATATAACATTTTGATCATGTTCCAAACACAGCGGTTCCTTCTACCTAAAATTCTCAATACAGGCTGACTATGGCTTCAGCAAAAGGTACAGAAGAGGCCTCACCATCATCAAAAAGTCTGAAATCCCACCAGAAGGAAATCATGTTACATCCTACCTTAGCAAAAGTCGGGTCCCTGGGCTCAAATCCCTGTTCCAGCTCTTCCCAGTTGTATATTTGGGGATAATAATAGTACCTGCTTAGACTGTTTTGTTAACATAGATTACATATACATTTTTAGAATGATGCTTGACACATGGTTAGGTCTCCATAGATACTAGGTTGTGATTATCACAATAAGAGCAAAAAAATAAAATAAGCCAAGGCAAGAAAAAGTGGTGTGGGTGCTAGGTGCTCCTGGGACTCTGTTGGTCACACATTTTTTTTCTGTAAAGGGGCAGATCATAAATATTTTAGGCTTTGCAGGTACATAAGGTCTCTGTTGCATATTCTTTTTTTCCTCTACAATCCTTGAAAAATATAAAAATCACTCTCAGCTCATGGGCCATATAAAAACAAGCAAAATCTGGCATGGGCCAAGACAGCATCTTCACTCTGATAGTTACCAGAAGGAATTTAATCACTGTAATAACCAAACTGGTTAAGATCACTTTGTGACAGGAGCGCCCGGGTGACTCAGTTGGTTGGGCGACTGCCTTCAGCTCAGGTCATGTTCCCGGAGTCCCGGGATCGAGTCCCGTGTCAGCCTCCCCGCTTAGCGGGGAGTCTGCTTCTCCCTCTGACCTTCCCCCCTCTCATGCTCTCTCTATCTCATTCTCCCTCTCAAATAAATAAATAAAATCTTTAAAAAAAATTTTTAAAAAAAGATTACTTTGTGACATATGTGGCCACTGTCTGCATTCTATATACCCAGTCTTGTGTCATTCACAGATATATGAAGATGAACTAGGGTTGCTGGAGGGGAGGCGGGTGGGGGGATGGGTTGACTGGGGGATGGGCATTAAGGAGAGCACTTGATGGAATGAGCACTGGATGTTCTATGCAACTGAGGAATCACTGAATTCTACCCCTGAAAATAATAATACACTATATGTTAACTAAATTGAATTTAAATTAAAAATTAAAAAAAAAAACACAAGGCCCATTAAAAAAAAAGATGAACTATTTGAAATTGTCAATTCAGTAGATCAAGAAGTTGAATATTGGCGATTGCTTGTGGCTGGACGTAATAGTAAAGCCGTGTGACCTGACACCTAGATTCCTCATTGTCTTGTTATTTCCCCTTTCTGTTTGCATCTGTAGTATGAAAGTAAATTGTCTTGATGGAAAAACAAAGCCCATCAAACTTCATGTTTTGCATATCGGAAACAAAAGGCATAATAGTTTGGGTTTGGGAGAGTTGGGGGATGTTTTGTTTTGTTGTATTCACTTTTCAGGCAACTGTCTTCATAAAATGCAATCATTTCCTCCAACTTGTTTTCCAGATTCTTCCCCAGTTGCTTCTTCTCCTGATTTAGGATTTACCAGCTCCTTACCTTCATTCCACCATCTCCTTGCTAGCTTGCTCATGTTTATTTTTTCTACCCTTAAAGGATTACACAGCCTTCCAAGTGGCCTGGCAGTAAGAATAATGGATTTTTCTCATAAACAATATGGAAAGGGAGAGAGTAGGCGGGTGTTCTGGAAACAAACGTGAGCATGGGGCCTCCAAGGGTTTTCTGTGCCCGAACCTCACAGTGAGAACATCTGGTGCTGTGTGCAGCTGTAGAAAGAGCTGTTTTTTAAAAAATAAACAAAGCTCTACTATTTAAAGGGGAAACTGTGGTTTTTGTTACTTCAAAGTTACAAGTACTCCTTCTTCTGTCAACCTTTAGCATTTGCACTCTCTTTGGGCCACCCTGCACATCCAAGAACAAGTCCCCAATTTAAATAGTAAAATGATGCAGAATAAAGTTCTTCACCCATGGAAGCTTGAATTATGGAAGCTGTGGGAAAGAATACTGGGACATACTGGGACATGCCTGGGATAGTGACCTACTGTACTAAACGGAATGTCGTCGTCCCCCCCGCCCCCCCCCCCCCCCCCCGCGCGCAGTGGTGGAGACTATGGTTCTGTGCTATTTGGATGGCCTGGCCACCTTTTGCAAACATGGGCCAGTTTCCTGGTGGTTAAGCTCTAGCTCTGAAGGTTTCAAATGATTCCCTGTGCATTGAGTCATGCTTCTTTGATGGCTTGTTTGCAAAGCTCTGAAACTTCTCAAACAACCAACCTAATGTCAGCCCACTGGCTCTGTGACCCTGACCCAAATCTCCCCAAAGACAAGTGCCTGAGAATGGCCTGTTCATGTTTCTGCTTCCTGCTGCATTTTTCACTTGAATCTTTCTTTCTTTCTTTCTTCTTTCTTTCTTCTTTCTTTCTTTCTTTTTCTTCTTTCTTCCTTTTCTTTCTTTCTTTCTTTTTCTTCTTTCTTCCTTTTCTTTCTTTCTTTCTTTCTTTCTTTCTTTCTTTCTTTCTTCCTTCCTTCCTTCCTTCCTTCCTTCCTTCCTTCCTTCCTTTCTTTCTTTCTTTCTTTCTTTCTTTCTTTCTTTCTTTCTTTCTTTCTTTCTTTCTTTCTTTCTTTCTTTCTTTCTGTCTTTCTTTCTTTCTTTCTTTCTTTCTTTCCTTCTTTTCTTTCTTCCTTTCTTTCTTTCTTTCTTTCTTTCTTTCTTATGCCAAGGAGCATTTTTACTTCCAAGACTTTCCCAAGCACATTGGTGGGGTCTTCCTTTTTTAGCTAAGCACTGCAAACTTTCAACATTAGGATCTCATCTGGAAGTCAGATGACTTCTCAGGTCGAGCCCCAGGCTCTGGCTTTCTGGCTCAGTTTGAGTGAATTGGGAACAAGAAACATAATTATTATAGTGGTTTGTACATTTTTTTAAACATATTCTCACTGGGATGCTCTGAGCCCTTTTGCAGCAAGAATCTATAATGACCCACATTGCACTCAAGAAATAGGAGAGGGGCACCTGGGTGGCTCAGTCGTTAAGCATCTGCCTTCGGCTCGGGTCATGATCCCAGGGTCTTGGGATCAAGCCCCACGTCGGGCTCCCTGCTCGGTGGGAGGCCTGCTTCTCCCTCTCCCGCTCCCCCACTTGTGTTCCTGCTCTCGCTGACTCTCTCTCTCTGTCCAATAAATAAATAAAATCTTAAAAAAAAAAGAAATAGGAGAAAGAATTTCCATCTGCGGAAGGAAGACGCCTTGGAATCACTAAATTCTACCCCCTTGGGGTACAGACATGTTTGTCTTCTAAAAAATAAATCAATAATGCATGTGCTTGAATTTCATGCTCAGAGGGAGAAAAATTTTATTTTTTTTTTAAAGCACTCAAAATTTTAACATGTCTGACTGTGAAAAGACAGTCGTGGAAGTTACTGATTTGACTTCTTTTTGAAAACTTTTAGATTAAAAAAAAAATGAACTTTTAATCCAATCACTTGTTCTTAAATTTGGGAATACTATTTTGATACACTCTTTACTTTCAACCATCACTCTCAGAAACCCTGAAATAAGTCAAGATTACCAAAAGGAAGCTTTATTTCCAGAAATAACACCAGAATTATATTTCTTCCTATGGCCTGGAATTTGAAGGCTGGTTTGAATTCATCTTGGAATCTAGCATCCATTAGTCAGTTACTGTAGACTAGAACAATAGGATATTTAGTTTTAGGAAGGCAGAACGTGGTTAACCCTACCTGCAACAGAACCCACAAAAAGGTCACAGCTCTGGGGACCTACAGTTGTAGGTCCTGCTGTTTATGGTTTGGGTGAACCGTGGTAAAGATACCAAAAGGTGGTTTTCCCAGCAAGCGTGATCTGACCACCATGGGACTAGATCCAGAGAGTAGTTGTCTTTCATAACTTCAATGTATTATGTTTTCCTTGGCATGACTGTTATAGGTACAGCCTAGGAGGCAGAAAGATTAAACAGGATACATAGCCCATGTTTACAGCACAAAATCTTGGACCCCAAGCCCGAGAATCGTTATGTAGAAGACATAACATGTACATTGTCAAGATTTTGTCAACTCTGGTTTATCAGAGGAAAGAAAGACAGCAGAGAGTGATAGCTGAAATTCTGATTTCCGTTCAGATTTGTCAAGATCTATCCTAAGGATAAATTTGTCCCATTGGTCTATGGAACTACCAAATAAAAGGGAAATACAGAATCCTTCAAGCCTCATATTCACAGCAAAAGCCTTCTGTTTACAATGTTCATGAAAATAACAATATGAAATTAGCCACTTACTAACCCAGTATATGGGAAAAGCGTTTTTCTTGTTTCTTAGTCTTACTTGGATCCTGATTGTTCTAATTGCTGTATATGTAAGTTTCAGGTAGATGAAGCACTGGATGTTTTGAGTCTCTCTCTGCTTTGACCTGTACTCCATCTGCTTTACTGCCCCTTCTCCATCTGACTTTGTAAGAAAAATATGAACAATGTTTGTAAATTATAAAACCCTCTGCATAGCTGGGCTCCATTATTTGTTCTCTCACTTGCTTTGCCCCTCAATGCATGACAATCACGAATGCTCGTCTTCCTATTATTACTCTATTCTCCCCCGCCCCCGGTCTCTTATTACCCAATCATCTGCTATGAATCCTGGAGTAATATTAACATATTTGTTTTGAAGTGAAGGAGAAAAGATAGAAGTAAGTCAGAAGCCTTGGCTTTCCTCTTGCTTCACAGAACATTTAGTATTGTTCAATGCCTCATTTGAGTCTCAAAAATATTAATCACAAATAACAAATGAAATACCTTACTTATCATCTGAGGACCAGCTCAAGAAACTGCCCAACAACTACAAACGAGCCCACTTTCTTTGTATCTTGTCACAAGGATCTCTAAGTCAAGCTTAGAATTTAATAGTTTGGACACTACTTCTAGCCTGGACATTTTAGGTAAATGTGATGTTGGTATTAGTTGCTGATTTCATGCAGCTGTTGATACATTTTTAAACTTTAGAGATAAATAGCCAAAAAGTATTTCCTCTCATTTCTTCATTATCCACTTGGCAGTGTAGAGTCCTGTGGCCCACCTGCTAATGTTCTATAAGCTAATGTCTCTTTTGAGCCACAGGACTCCCAGGACATAGGGAGTTTTAAAATGAAAGGCACACCAACACATCTTTCCTGACTCAATCCACAGTGAGTAGCCCCATTCCTACTATATGGTAGTTCGCTGCGTCTGATACCATAGTCCTATTTTCAGTCTGTATCCCATCAAACTTATTCTCATCTTTGAATATGAACTCTGCCGGTCATGTATTCCTTCCTTTCAAAAACTTTAAAATCTTGAAACCCAAATGCGAGATTGAACTAAAATTTTCCCTGGCTGTTAGCACAGACCTTTGAACTTCACCACTGAGCTGCCAGGGGAAGCAGGTGGGAGCTTATCCTTCCAAGATGAAGGACTTGACTAGCAGTTTGGATCAAGTTCCTGTGTCTGTCCAGCCTTGGTCTCCTCGTGTGGAATATCTGGTTGATAAGAGTACCTACCTTATAATTGAATCACAATAATTAAGTGAGTTGATAACCAGAAAGCCTATTACAAATATATATTTGCATCCCGATTAAGAAGTCAGTAAATGGGGCACCTGGATAGTTCAGTTGGTTAAGCGACTGCCTTCGGCTCAGGTCATGATCCTGGAGTCCTGGGATCGAGTCCCACATCGGGCTCCCTGCTCAGCAGGGAGTCTGCTTCTCCCTCTGACCCTCTTCCCTCTCGTGCTCTCTATCTCTCATTCTCTCTCTCTCAAATAAATAAATTAAAAAAAAAAAAGAAGTCAGTAAATGTTAGCAAAAACTTCACCATTGTCATCACCCAAATCTGAAGAACAGTTCATGGCAATTCATGGGCACTGAAAGCTTTGACTACAGAGCCTTCATTAGTACTGACATACCGTCACAGACATTACTGTTTGCTGACTGCCTCAAAGATATTTTTTTTCATCGTCAGATGCTTGTAATTGGCTTTGATTTAATTTCATAGATCTATTTCAGTCAAGAGGAGGAAAATAGAACAGAAAAAAGGGAGGAAAGCATGTCAAGCTGTATGTAATAAAGTGGACAAACTGTAAAAGTTAAACCTTAGCCCCGTGTGGCTTTAAAGCAGTGAATCGTAGCACAGAATATAAAATTCTAAAGCATAAAGAGAAACTTACATGAAGAAAAGCTGACTGCCTCTGATTTGTATGTTATAGATTAATGGCAGCCAAGATTAAAGATCTAATATGACTAGCGAAGAATAGATCTTGAACTTTATCTTTCAGACAGGCTGGAAAGGAGATTTTGGTGCTGTAAGTTTGGGGGCGGGGGATGTGTGTGGGGTTTCTGGTAGATGCAATGAAAATTTGCTTCATCTCAGCTAGTATGGGTCTGTGCTTACATTTTTATCTGTGAGTATCCTATTTCTAAAAGAATGTGTTCCCAACATGTTTGTTTCTTAAGTCACCTCCCTTGTTGGGGTGGGGGCTGGGGATGAATGTGCAATTTAGTTCAAACTGCTATTATGTTTGTACTCAATTGGAGGAGAACAGAACTATTATTCCTGCTGCTTCAAGCGTCAAATAGCGGGTAACCTGCATTCATGTTCACTCACCAGGACCCAGTGTCTTACGGTACCTTGAGTAAAGATAATAAATATATATTTCAGAGCAGGGGCTTCTTGAAGCTATAATTCTGTGTTTTCCACCAGGAATTCAAAATTCCAATCAATTCCAGACAGAATCAATTCAGTCAATGTGCTTAAACTATTTGCAAGGAACAAATAAGTGAGCGAGATAAATAGAGTGGAAAAAAGTTTTTGCACAAAAGGGACAATTTCTTAGAGTGAGGAGGGCTTCCTTTGCTTTATGCGGAAAAAAAAAAAATCCCTGGCTCCTCATTCTGTTATCCCCTTTCTACCCAGTGTTTAAAGCCATTGCATTCACAGAATGGTCACATGAGGCTGACCGTCGATGTCTTGGAGATTGTCCTATGGTGGTATGCTCTAGTCCCCTTGGCACCACTGGAAATTGGCACACGATGCGACACAAACACAGCGTGAGCTTGATTCATGCCAAGGGAACAAGTGGTCCCTTCTCTAGGAAGCCTCCATCCTTAGAACTGGCATTTGGTCAAAGATGGGCAATCTTCATGATAATGAAACCCAACCCCTATCACCCTGTGGGGTGACACAACATTCCATTCCAGACTCTCCACATGGGCCAGGACAATTCATTCTTGTTTCATAAGAAACGCAGCAACTCAGAGCTACAAATAACCCCTTAACCTAGTCAAAGGATCTGTCTGTGTGGGACCTTTTCGCTTGAACTCAAGGTCAAGGCGGCCTCACATTTTAAATGCGCTCCAGTGGCAATTTTTTGTTGGGAGAGATGGAAGGCATTTGTCACAAGTATTGATCTTAATTAAATTTTTGGACACTTAATATTAATCAAAGAGTGAAGAGATGGCTCAAAAAATGAGGACCGCCACCCCCATGAAAGCTCTACAAAGCCTGACTTTTCATCAAGGGTGAAAAAAACTAGCTCATCCATTGCTGAGCAGGAATAAAAATTCTTGATGACACTCATTTTAGTCTCCTAATCTCCTTTGTGGAAAGAGCAGATTGCTAGCATTTTTCTGGGTCTGGTATATCTCATATTTTTAAGAGCCGATGGGATACAGAAAAAAAAGGGGAGAGAGAGAGAGAGAGAGAGAGAGAACTCCCTAGAAAAAATCCTACTGTCTTCCTGGAAATTGGGACATGAACTGACTCTATCATCACATTATCTATCTTCAGTCCCAGGACTCAATGTTGCAAGATCCCTGTGAGCCAAATGCCATCACCGCCAAAATCTCCATCTGCCTACAAGATGTCTCCTTCTTGCAAAATGGCCCCCTTTGCTGGAACATAATCTGAAGCCTCCTGAGTCCATACAGAAACTCTGCATAGAAAAGCCAGCATGAGGGGCACCTGGGTGGCTCAGTCGTTAAGCGTCTGCCTTCGGCTCAGGTCATGATCCCAGGGTCCTGGGATCGAGCCCCGCATCAGGCTCCTCGCTTGGCGGGAAGCCTGCTTCTCCCTCTCCCACTCCCCCTGCTTGTGTTCCCTCTCGCTGTGTCTCTCTCTGTCAAATAAATAAATAAAATCTTAAAAAAAAAAAAAAAGAAAAGAAAAGCCAGCATGATAACTTGTCTCTTGGGGTTTGTTAGAATGAGATTCTGTCCCCTAACAGTTGGCATCCAAATCACAGTTCCAGCTACACATACTCATAACTGGAATCAATTAGCCAGTTTCCTGATTTTGAAATTGCATAATTGCAAAGAGATGCTAGGCCTTTTCCCAAAAAAGAAGTACGAGGCAAGAGGACATTCTAGGATATTTTCATGCAAAAGAATGAAAGTAGACCTGTTCCTCACACCATATACAAAAATTAACTCAAAATGGATCAAAAACCAAATGCAAGAACTAAAGCTATAAAACTAAGTATATTACATATAAATCTTAGTAATCTAGGATTAGGAAATGATTTCTTAGATATTACACAAAAACCACAAGGAAAAATTAATAATTTGGACTTGAAAATTTAAAACTTTTGTGTGTCAAAATGCACTATCAAAAAAGTGAAAAGAAAGCCCACAGAAAGGGAGAAAATTTTTGCAAATAAAACATGACAAAGGTTGAGTATCTAAACATATATTTAAAAAATCTTGGGGCACCTGGGTGGCTCAGTTGTTAAGCATCTGCCTTCGGCTCAGGTCATGATCCCAGGGTCCTGGGATCAAGCCCAGCATTGGGCTCCCTGCTCTGCGGGAAGCTTGCTTCTCCCTCTCCCACTTCCCCCTGCTTGTGTTCCCTCTCTCGCTGTCTCTCTCTGTGTAAAAAAAAAAAAAAAAAAAAAACTTTATAAAAAAAATCTTGCAACTCAACAAAAAAAATGCCCAATTTTAAAATAGGGCAAAGATTTGAAAAGACATTTCTCTAAACAAGATCTACAAATAGCCAATAGGCACATAAAAAGATGCTCTGCATTATGAGGCATTTGGGAAGTACAAACCAAAACCAAAATGAGACAGCACTTAACACCCACTAGCATGTCTCCAGTTAAAAAAGCAAACTAACAAACAGAAACCAGCAAGTGTTGGTGATGATGTGGAGGTACTGGAACCTTCATACATTCCTGTTCAGAATGTAAAAGGATTCAGCACCATTAAAAAAAAGTTTGGCATATCCTCAGAATGTTAACATAGAGTTACCATATGACCCGACAATTCCACAGTAAACACCTGGCTATCAAGGGAAGCATTAAGTGCAAGGTTATACTCAGACCTGTGTGGCTGCTGGTTGGCTTTGGAGCAGGAAGAGCCAGGGGCCACCAGTGTGTAAATGCTCAAGAAGAAGAAAACCTGTCTCATCAGCTGCTGGGTAAAATTGGACTCTCAGCCTGGAGGATTTGGGAAGTGAGGCTGTGGTCCTGGGACTATGACACAACAGGCAGGGATTAAGATCTGGGAAGCAGAGATCCCTGAAGTAGACTGAGTCTCAAAATCATGGTGCTGTGGCAGTCTCTTCTTGGTTTAAGACAGATAAAAGGACTACAAGCCCCCCTAGTGAGATCCCTCAAGGGAGAAGCAGGGTAGAACAATGTAGAGTTCTCCATAGCAAAGATGGTGCAGACCGCAATGGCAAGTCCACTTTCCCTTTGACATGACTCTGGGCCAGATGCATTCGGCAAAATGTCATGAGTGTTGGGTAGAGTGAGATCCCCGGGGCCTGGGGCTTGGGTGGTTGTAGCACCTCCCCCCACCTTCTGCAGGAGGACCAAAGCAGAATGTCTGGGATGGAAGGAACACTTCCCTCAGCTCAGCTGGCTTTCCCCAAAGAGGCAACTTCCTTGACTGTGTTGGCCAAACTTAGAGGAGAGAGGCCCCCATGGATGGAAGACAACCCCATGAAATGTGCTTGGAATATCTTTTTTTTTTTTCACATATGTAATTTTAAATTTTTTTCTTTTTTAATTTTTTTAAATTTTTTATTGTTATGTTAATCACCATACATTGCATCATTAGTTTTGGATGTAGTGTTCCATGATTCATTGTTTGTGCATAACACCCAGTGCTCCACGCAGAATGTGCCCTCTTTAATACCCATCACCAGGCTAACCCATCCCCCCACCCCCCTCCCCTCTAGAACCCTCAGTTTGTTTTTCAGAGTCCATCATCTCTCATGGTTCGTCTCCCCCTCCGATTCCCCCCCCTTCATTCTTCCCCTCCTGCTATCTTCTTCTTTTTTTTTTTCTTAACGTATATTGCATTATTTGTTTCAGAGGTACAGATCTGTGATTCAACAGTCTTGCACAATTCACAGCCCTCACCATATGTGCTTGGAATATCTTGAGGCACCAAAAGACTTTGGAGTCTGGTCAGGTCTTACACTGACCTTTATGAATTATGGTAATAGAGAATTCTGAGACCTCATCTGATATTTGCACCTCAAACTCAAATTACAGGAAGGAAAGACTTTTTTTAGACTCTTTCATGTTTGCTGGAGGGTTTTGCAAATAGCATATGTCTAAGAATGAAGAAGACTGTCTAGAAGGCAGAGACCACTAGAGTTTGAGTGGGACCACTTGGCTTCTAGAGCTGATTCTATCTCAAATTATTCCACGCATGCATTTCCCAACATGATAAACAGATGTTCTATGAACAAAGGATTCTAAAGTCAAATTTGGGTTAAACAAAGTTATATTAGTTTCTCTTGGGTACATTATAACTCTCCCAGAAAGGCACATAATATACAAGTCTTTTGTAAGGAATCTAATTACATAAAGTTCCATGGAACACATTTGTAGGAAATATTAGGAAGTAAAAAAGGCATTTTGCCTACTTTGAAAGAGTTCTAATGGAAAAGAAAAATACACCATCATCACCAGTATCAATTTCTCTTAAGGTCCTTACTTTTTAGACTCCTTTCAGCCTAAAATGGGCAAGTTACTGTAGGGACTGATAACTTTCAATTATGATAAAAATTTTCCCTGCTGTAATTAAATTACTTTAAGCCATGCTTTCTTGTTCTTATTCCATCAGAGAAATAGATTAAAACACATCAGCCCCTTCCTATATTTGAAACAGCCCCTACAGCCCATTCTCCCCATACGATTTTTCCGGCAAACAAATAAAAAGACAAGCACATGGATTTTATGTCTAACGACTGCAGTCGAAACCCAACTCTGTCACTGCCTACTGCAGTAAAAGTACTAGGCTTAGACTGTACACATATAAGTGATAGAAGTAGATGGAATAAAAGAAAGAGTGCCAGGGTTAGACGAGGAAAATAGTGCAAGAGTAGACAAGAGGAATTTGCTGAGCTTATAAATAGTCCTCTAAACTAAAATACATTATCTGAGCCCAGAGTAGACTCTTAAAAATAAAGAATGAATGAACAGCTGAATAAAGTAAGGAACAGCTACCCGGGGAGTATTGTATTCATGTTCAGCAATAATACACCTTTTTTTTTTAATAAAGCATAAGCAATGGAGTCTGTGGGTAATGGGAACAGCATTATTTTTAGCAGAGTGCTTTTACATGTATTTTCTCATTTGTTTTGCACCACAATCCCGGGAAGGAGGAAGAGGAGGTATAATGATTCCCTTGTGGTTGATCCATTATTTTGCCAGTTAAACAGCTGTGTGGTGCTCCAAGGGGGAGCAAGGCTCTAAGGGCGAAGAGAGAAGCCCCAGGCAGTCTCTGCCCTCACAGAGCACAAGCTAATGCGGGAGGCAGATGTCCCGTGAATGAGGAATGGCAAGTCTCAGAAGGTTATGACAGGGCCAGAGAGACCTCCCAATAAGCAAATAGAATCCCAAAGGGATTATGTGGTTTACCCAGGGTCAAATGATAACTGGTTTGGTTTTAGAAATATCATCCAAACCTATAGCCTCCCACTCTAGACAGGACGCAGTGTGGATCAAGGAAAGCAATCACGTCTGCTGATTTCTAGCACAGTCATTTTTTTTTTTAAAGAGAAACATTGACAAATGAGTTGGTTACAGAGAGAGCCAACAGGGTAGTAAGAAGGCACAAACATTGTCTTTTAGGGAACAGTTAGAAAACTGGGTCTGTGTAGCCTTAAAAAAAAATTTGATAGAATGAGTGGCCGGATATGTTCATTGCATTCAAGTATTTGAAGGGTTACGGTGTGGACGAAGGGGCGTTAGACTGAGGAGCTGAAGATCGATCCGGGGGCTCTGTAAGGCAGATGTGCCCAGCAGGGTTGAGATGAAAATGCTCGGGTGGCAGGGGGAGAAGACAAGGTCCCTACGGGGCTGTCCCCATGCACTTTGGGTCCACAGGAACATTGTAGTTCAGTATGTGAACTCTGGGTTCATCAGACGGCTCAAAGCAAACTCCCTGCCACGGCCATCACCACTTGCTAGCCCTGGTCCCTTGGACCTGTGGTCCCTGTTGTCCCTGTGGACAAATTACCTAATCTTTCTGAGCAACAGTTGCTTTACCTGCAAATGGGAAATAATAATACCTGTTCCAGGTGCTGGTTATAGTGTTTAGTAAGGTTAGGCACATAACCTGTTTCGTTCAGTGCCTGGCACAAGCCACGGGTATATACTAATTAAATAAGTAACTATCCATTTAATGAATAGATCATGAATGAATGAAGTGTTGAATAAGCGGCATTAGGAATATTAATTAGTAGCTCAACTAAAACAAAAACCTCATGTGCAGGTCCAGGGATAAACTGAAAGATGTGGGGATGTACCATCGGCCCTAGTGACCTTTGCAAATAGACTGCATGTCTACTCTCTACTCATGAGATCCATTCCTGCTCTGGATAATCCTTGGACCATATGTTCTCTAAAATCCTTCCTAGTTCTTAAATACCATGAGAGTAAGAAATGTCAAATAGTCTAATTGTAGAAGTCAGGAAGTTCCTATTCCTCTGGGGCAATAGGAAAGGTCATGGAACTGGAATCATGAAGCTGTTTCTTTCTAGAAAAGGAATGAAAAGTCCTTCTCCCACTCCCTACTCCCATTTATTATTTACAACAACATAAGAGCGCTTTGTTTTTGTACCTTTCTCTAAAAGAACATGGGAGGCTGTCTCTACAATTCCCAGAATGTACATAGGAGATTTCTTATTGCCTTTTTTTTTTTCCTCTGGGCCCTCCCCAAGAAATACACCCAGGAACTGCAAGAATCTTCAAGATATGAATTATGACCTTTGACAGTATTTGGTCTTCTTCCAGTTCTGCTTTGGAACTTAGACCTCACTGTGAAAAACAGAAACTCCTTGTTTCTAGTGCGATGCAGAAGTAGGTTTTCAGATTGTGCCACCTCCTGGTCAGATATGGAAACCAGCAGGGCTGATTCCTTGCTTGTTTTTAGCATAGCAACAAGCCTACGCCATCAGGGAGGCTGGACAGGAAGCATTTCTCTCCCTAGAATTTAATCCGGGCTTCCTGGGTGGTGACAGCTTGAACTGCATTCAAATTAAGTCATGGGAAACAGTTTCAAAAGTTCAGTGCTTATTTATTTGGAAGTCCATATGCCTATTGGAGAATAATTACCCATTATGCTCAGAGGTAGGTTCAACCTCTGGGAAGGGAAATTGAATGGGGACTTTTCTAAAATGCTCTCAGCTGCCAGTTTCATCAGATATATAAGACATTTGTCTGAACACGCTCAAAACTACTTCTGTTTCTCTGATAAGGAAAGATTAAGAGAGAGAGAGAGAGGGAAAGAGAGACAGAGAACCGGGATCCAGGATCTGAAATTCCCCATCTATTTATGAGCATACCTTGTTTTATTACACCTCAGTTTACGGTACTTTGCAGATACTGCATTTTTTACAAATTGAAGTTTTGTGGCAACGTGCTTTGGGCAAGTTTATTGACAGCAATTCTCCAATAGTATTTGCTCACTTCGTGTTTCTGTGCCACATCTTGGTAATTCTTGCGCTATCTCAAACTTGTTCATCATTATTTTATTTGTGATCAGTGATTACAGCTGACTGAAAGCTCAGATAGTTGGTCAGGATTTTTTGGCAATAAAATACTTTTCAATTAAAACATGTACATTTTTTTTAGATATAATGCTATTGCACACTTAACAGACCACAGTGTCGTGTGAACATAAATTTTCTATGCACTGAGAAACCAAAATATTCACTTGACTCCCTTTATTGTGATTGCTAGTATGATTGCAGGTTGACCTAGGATAGATACAAAGGAGCCACTCTAGAGAAACTCCGTCATTTAGCACCACAGCTTTGGGTCTAAACCCTTACATAAAACTCTTTCTACATCTGAATCCCAGGACTCCATTTGTGCCTCCGCCCTGAGCCCAAAAGTCAGAAGATTGAGTAACCTCTTTGGATTTGCATCTTAATCTAAGCCCATGTATGTGGAGAGAAGGCAAGGAAAAATGAACCCCAGTGAAAGAGTCCCCAAAATAACAGAGTTTCTTCCTGAAGCTCAAACAATCCACATTAAATCATCCATTCCAGCCTTCCCAGAGTGGCACAGTAGAGAAAGAAGGCAACTTTACCCAGGAGGGAGACATCTCTATGCCCACCAGGTACTTAAGCTTCATGGAAGACCAAAACCTTAAGAAGGCAACCCCAAGACTTGGCATCCTGAGACACCATATGAAGGGCTCCCACCCCTGGGCTTGTCTCAGCAGCACCTTCAAACCAGCTCTGGACCCCTGGGATACTCCCAAAACTCCCTGTTTAGTGCCCCTCTTGATGAAAGAATGAAGGGACGAAGGATGCTCTTCATTCTTTCCTGGGACCGGCAGCTTTCACCAGAACAAAAGTCAGCATTTTTTCAATCTGTAAGGACTTATAAGGTGCACTTTCGGCTGATGCTAGAAAGTGGAGTCTTTCAGAGAGCTGGAACATGACCACCTGTCGGGCTCTTCTAGTGTAGAGAGCTGATAGCAAGCACACGCTTCCAAACATGACTAAGGTTTTTTGAGGAAAAAAGTTTTTCAGAAAATAGCAGTATGAATGAGTTATTCTCCATGAAACATATCACTGTACATGCTTTCAAAAGGAGCTTAATATGAAAACATATTTATACATAGCCCTAAATAAGTACCTGATTTGTCATAAGGTAGACCTTTGGACTATGGCTGTGAACTGCCTAACAAAAATCTATACTAAAACTTCAGGTTGTGAGGGTTTTTTTCAGGAACATATAAGGTACAGATTGAAGTATTTCAGCATTTCCCGGAGTTGGCTCCTTGGGGCATCGCTCCCTCAAGATGCTTGGCCAAAACGGTGTCTGCATCCAAAAAGTTGGAGAAATTGGGGCACCTGGGTCCCTCAGTCATTAAGTGTCTGCCTTTGGCTCAGATCACGATCCCAGGGTCCTGGGATTGAGCCCCGCATCGGGCTCCCTGCTCCGCGGGAAGCCTGCTTCTCCCTCTCCCACTCCCCCTGCTTGTGTTCCCTCTCTCGCTGTGTCTCTCTCTGTCAAATAAATAAATAAAATCTTTTTTAAAAAGTTGGAGAAATGCTCTGTGTTATATCTGCCTTTAAGAGATTCACGATGTGCATAAGCTCATGAAGAATGAGAAACTTGGAGGTTAAGGAACATTTTTTTAACAGATGAAATTCTGTTAAAAAAAACTTTTAACAGATCAAATTCACCTCACATCAAAATTTTCAAACTTCATGGGCCAAGAAATACTCATGTAAGGAACATCGAATAAGATGTCAAAGATCCAGTGCCCAAGGAATGGACCGTAAGAAACTTTGCTCATAAAACAAGCAGGTATGTGAGGTTTTTGTTGGTGGTGCTGATGATTTCCTAGAAGCAGGAGGGGTGGACGTCAATACAGGGTCACTGTATCATTGCTATGTGACAAGGTAAACAACCCCTTGACCTGAGAGCAGATAGGAGAGCCTGAACCAGTAGATCCTTGAGTTGCTGCAGACCATCTGTACTATTCCACTGACCTTTGCCTGTAACAACTCTTCGGGTTCCAGGAAATGATAACAGAGCATGTAGTTGTAACAACAACAACAAAATCAGCTTCCCTATATACAATTTAGGACATGAATCAACCAAGTGGTATGTAAAGAGCTGGATTCTAGCGTGAGTGTAGTAACATTCTGGCTCCGCTAACGCTCCTAGAATCCTCACACTAGAGATCACTCTTCCAAAAACAATTGGATCCTTATTTTTTCTGCTCCGAATGAGAACACATGGGTTGGGGCAGCTTGCAAAGACCCCTCCGGCCTTAAGAGTTCATAACACTTGTGAACAGTAAAAAACAAATCCATTGTGTGGTCCTTTTTTTAGCCTTTCCTAGAAATTTAAATGTGTACGGAAACTTTTTGTACGTTTTCCATACTAGACAGTACTTTTCATTTCTGGGTTACTAGCATAGGGTATTGTGTTTCCCCGTTGGGTGGGGGAGGGAGAAGTGTGTTCCATAATCATTGGGGATTTGCAAATGGGTTTCTCTGGCTAAACCTGTTGAGTGTTGAGGAAATCTCCCTGGGGAAATGCAATTTGCTTTGCCTCTCGAGAGCACTAAATCATAAACTGGCCACTTTCTCCCTTCCACTTGACCTTCATCTCCCACAGAGACTTCCTCTGGACTCGGTTCCCTGTATTTTGCTACTTTAAGCAAAAAAAAAAAAAAAAAAAAGATTAAACTCCATGGCCTGAAAGCCTACTCCAGATTTCTTAAACAATTAAATTGCACTAAACACTATCAATGAGCCCCCCGAGGAGACTTGTCACACGCTGTTGGGAAAGGAGATTTCATCTCTTTCCCACCAAGGAGCTCAACCTGATGTGTCATCTACAAGAGGGATGGTCAGTAAAGGTCAGAGAGGAGCTACACTTCTGGTTTCATGAACACAGTCTTTATTTTCATGCAAGGAGTAGAGACCCGATCTTTCCAGTCCTTTCCCATTCTGTTATGGGAACATCTATACACAGTCAAGGGAGCATCCATGGTCACTTCTGCCCACACTGACTGAAGGATCAGGTGATTTCTGATCACAAATTGCTGCTACCACGCAGCAAGACCAAGTAAGAAATTTGAGGCGGGGGTTGGTGGTGGGGGGCTGGCAAGTAAAGAGGCCAAGATGAAATTCAAAGACCTATCTTAGACTCTCTATCAAGAAGACTTATTGCCGTCTGTCACTTAGTAAGTCCTATACTGTTGTGTATTTTGAAGATACTGTTGGACTTTTCCAAAGATCCTGCCAATCCATTTGAGGCCCCCACCTGTCTCCAAGGACCTGTGCAATTATAAATATTCTAGAGAGTAGAGGTGCCCATCTCACTGCTGATGCCCTTGCTAGTGTTCTCCTTCATCTAGCTGTGATTAGGTGAAGAGAAAAGCCTCAGAGGAGTTGGATGTCTGTCATTTGCGGGGTGTGGAGGCACTGTTTGCTTTTCTCTTTAGGATTCTGAAAAAAAAAAAAAAAAAAAAACAGACAAACAAAAAAACAACCCAGAATTTTGACTCTTCAAGAGTTCCAGAAGCCTCTATCTCACTTACTGGGCTTGAAGTATTGAGATCGCCAGGGTTCCTTTTCAATAAGGTATTCATTCTCCTTGAGATTTAAAATTTAAGCCTTTGTGGGCATGGAATATTGGGCAGGCATCCTGTGGAAGGTAAGAGAACTCTGGTCCAGAAACAGGATGGCACAATACTTAACCCAAAATAGAGATCATGGTCGTTGGTTGGTCTTTTGAGAGCGTGAATTCCCAGCTGTCATTATGAAACCTTCTTCTTACGGAGCATCTACGGTTTCTCATCCTCCGATCCTCCATCTGCTTCCATTCTATCCTTTTCTCTCCTAATGCAAGCCTCAACTCCGGTGGAGGAAGCTGAAGGAACCAATTCTAGCCATAATCAAATGCGTCATCAATGATTTCTCCCTTCCAGTGGGCATTTGCGGTCATTCCTGAACCCAGATGATTTCCTTAACTTCCTTGGATGTAGCTGTGTTTGAAATAGTAAAGACATTTTAGGCAAGGAGAAATGCTGCCCTCTATGGGGCTTGTGAATCTCAGCATTTCCTAAGCTACCATTGGTGAGCACTGCACGTTCCTCTTTTAGGAATTGTTCACTCTTGTCTTCTTTTACTTTGAAGCTAATACAGCCAGTGGCAATCTTATTGACTAGAATGACTTCTGCACACATTTATTGCTCAAGTGGAAAAGGGGAAACAATGCTAAGAAACATATCTAAAGTTCCTTTCTTTTGGGAAAAAAAAAAAAAAAAAGATCCAACACAGTTTCCCTGATCAGGTGGGCATGAGGATGTTTGGGGCCCCTCAGTATTATGGGGGAGACATGGGAACCTCGATCTCCATTATTAAGCTAGTGATCTTATCCCTCCCTGCTTATTTTTTTGAGCAGGGAAACGTGAGATTTTAGTTCTGTTAGTGGAAGAGACAGACATCTGGTCACCTATCAATATCAAGATTCATCCACTGATTGGTAATTAATGGGTTTTTCTTTTTTTTAAGATTTTATTTATTTATTTGAACGAGAGAGAGACAGGGAGAGCAGAAACACAAGCAGGGGGAGTGGGAGAGGGAGAAGCAGGCTTCCCGCGGAGCAGGGAGCCCGATGTGGGGCTCGATCCCAGGACCCTGAGATCATGACCCAAGCCGAAGGCAGACGCTTAACGACTGAGCCACCCAGACGCCCTTAATGGGTTTTTCCAAACAGAAGGTTCTCCTTCACCTGCTGCGTTTCTTCTTTAGCTGCCTACCTGTTGAAGCCGGGGTCTGTCGATACCTGTCATCTGCTACACCATGAAAGCCCCATTCCTCAGGTTTTGACCTCAGCTTCCAGAGGCCAGATTTCTTTTCACTATTCTCTTGCCGTCAGATGGGAGAGCCTCTCCATCATGCCCTCCTCTTCCTTACTCCTTACGTAAAGCAAACACCTGCCAAGCCTGCAGAAAGCTGATCAGTGAGCTCGTGAAGGGAAAAGCTTTAGGAAGGCATTTCAGAAACGCAACCTGGTTCACACACTTCCTCGGCCAGAGCTCGGTGGGCAGGGTGGTTTCAACTGGAAGAGGCAAGACAGGCATTTCGCACACACCGTCCACAACTCTTAGTGAATAACAGATTAAATTCACTTCACATCAAAATGCTCAAACTTCATGGGCCAAGAAATACTCATGTAAGGGACATCGAATAAGATGTCAAAGATCCAGGTAGAGATGCCACGTCTAGCTTCCAAAAGTCAGGGAAGGTCGGGAAACCCCATGGATGATTCCCAAAGACAGCTCTGCCTGAGTGTTTTCACGATGGAAACAGTCAGAGAGGAGCCAGAGAGTTGGAAAAGGAGTGCTGTCGGGGACGGGGACATGTTTCTCTCTGAAAGAAAAGCAACAGTGCTACCAGTAAGTTATGAACAGAGAACAAAATGGGGCAATCTGACGAAAAGAGAAGGGCCCAGAATAGCACTAACGAAAGGATTTGAGGGCAAAGCTGTGGACAATCACCAGTCTCAAAACAAGGGAAGAGTGGGGCATACGTTTATCCGCCGAATCTTTGATGGTCAGTCTGGGTCCTCTGCTCAGGCCAGACCAGGGTTACGCTAATGATTGCAACAATAAAATATACTATTGCTTTTGTAAGGTTTATTCTTTCTTTAAAACATACCAAGCCCTGGGTGGCTCAGCCGGTTAAGTGGCTGCCTCTGGCTCAGGTCATGATCCCAGGGTCCCGGAATTGAGCCCCACACCCGGTGCCCTGCTCAGGGGGGCGTCTGCTTCTCCCTCTCCCTCTCCCTCTCCTCCCCCGCCCCACTTGTTATCTCTCACTCACTCACTCGCTCACTCTCTCTCTCAAGTAAATAAATCTTTAAAAAATTAAATGTACCAAGTAAATATTAATAATTACATCTGTTATATTTATCCTTTGTATTTTAATAAACTCCACGGCTCATTCTCTAGTTGCTACGTAGACTGAAGGTTTGTGTCCTCCCAAAAGTCATAGGTACAATCCTGTTGCCGAACATGCTGGTAGTAGGAGGTGGGGCCTCTGGGAGTTACTTAGGTCATGAGGGTGCAGCCCTGGGAGGCGGAATTAGTGCTGTTATAAAAGAGAACCACGGAGGGCTCCCTTGCCGCTCCTGCCCGGTGAAGACACACCGCAGGAGGACAGCCATCCACCCGTGAACAGAGACAAGGATGCTCGCCCGACACTGAACCTGCCGGTGCCTTGATCTTCGGCTTCCCGTCCTCCAGAACCAGGAGAACTAGATCTCTGTTGCGCAGGAGGCTCCCAGTCCCTGATACTGCATTAAAGCAATCTGAACAGACTAAGGGGACAGAAGCTTAGTAGCTTAGTCACCGAGGGAATCTCTAGGAGCCATACAGCCCTAAAGCAAGCCCTGGTGCGTGGTAGTGGTGAGGGAGCCCAAGGCAGGCCGAGGAGGAAGCATAAGCTGATACCTCACTACCCTCCCATCCCCAAGGTGGGGGATGTGTGACATTCCTCGGGCACTCCTGGCCGCCCTAAAGATAAGGGAAGGAAACACAAAGGGTTAATTTACAGAGCTGACAGTCCTGCAAGACAGGAGTCTCCCTCAGTTTACAAGTGTCTTAGTGATTTACAAGAAAAAAGCATTCTTACCAATAACCCAACTTCCAGAAGGAAGCTCCCAGCTGTCTCAAGGTCAATGCCTCCCTAGAGGGAAAAACAACCTTAACTTGACAATGGCAAGGCCTCCAGTATCTTGTAGTCTTCTTTAGCATACAAAGTTCTTTTGAAAACCTCCCTTTTCCTTACCGCCCCCAGCTCCCAAGTATATAATCAGCCACCCCTCACAACCCCGGGGCCGGGCCGCAGCTCTTTCTGCCCAGGGGTCCTGTCCCGGAGCTTTAATAAAACCGCCATTTTGCACCAAAGACGTCTGAAGAATTCTTTCTTGGCCTTCGGCTCTGGACCTCACCCCACCGACACCGCCTCACCTACATTCTGAAACTACATCAGTAGCATCAACTCCCATTACAAGCATAGTCACCATTGGCACATTCTCTTCAAACTGGTATCAGTCCTTAATATGAGACAGCATTGTTTCATGAAATTTTCACTCCAGCTACCTCTGGGGATGTGCGTGTGTTAGTAACAATATAAATATATGTGTCACAGGCAATTCAAAAGCTTGAAGGCCAGGACCTCAATGCAAAGAAGACTTTGTCTGCTGGTCACGCACATTCAAACCTATAACGTGACGATTAAACTCCACGATCATGGAAACCTAAGAGAAAAGAGAATTTTAAAATGTCAAATCGTTAAAATTCTCATCAACTCTACAAGAAGTCTACACACATGAAAGCAGATAATGAACAGTTAAGGTTTAGGAAATTCTGAAATGTCTCGTTTATTAATTCGCTAAGGCTGCCGTAGCAAAGTACCACAAAGTGGGGAGCTTAAGCAACCGACATGTATTTGCTCGCCATCTGGAGGCCAGAAGTCAGAGGTCAAGATGGCGACAGGGATGGTTTCTTCGGAAGCTTCTCTCTTTGGCTTCCTTGATGTCTTCTACTACAGGTGTCTTCATGTGGTCTTTCCCCTGGGTCTGTCTGCATCTCACCCTCCTCTTCTTATAAGGACACCAGTCATTAAATTAGGATCCACCCTAATGACCTCACTGCAACCTAACCACCTCATCAAAGGCCTTGTCTCCATATAGTTACAACATTAGAATTTGAGGGGGACACACATTTCAGAGATGAGTTTAGAAACTAGAGTTGATCTGTAGAGATTTGTACCTTCCACCTCTCTCTTAGTTGATTCTGTAGGATTTTCCTGCTTCTGCCATCTGGCCAGAGAGTCCCAATTAAGATCCAATGTCTTCTTTTTCTCTTTCCAGCAAGAACCAACCACGGTAAAGCGGGAGGGCTAGGTTCTTGTCTCACGGAGTCAAAGAGTGAATCTCACGGACAAAAGAGAGTGAGTAAAGTAATAAGAGTTTTATTACGCAAGGATACATTAAAAAAGGCCTCAGCAGCTAGAGGGGTCCCGACAGGGTTGCCAACGTGGGCCTCCACCCACAGTCTTTTATTTAGAACTGATCAGGGAGCTTGTGGCCCTATCATTCTTGTGATGTCTTGGTTTGAGTAAAGACTGGTCATCACATCTGTAATGGCTTACTTCTTCTTTGGGGTCTGGTCATTCTTTTAGGAAATTTTTTTTTTTTTAAGATTTCATTAATTTAACAGAGAGAGAAACAGCTAAAGAGGGAACACAAGCAGGGGTTAGTGGAAGAGGGAGAAGCAGGCTTCCCGCTGAGCAGGGAGCCTGATGCGGGGCTCGATCCCATGACCCCGGGATCATGACCTGAGCCGAAGGCAGACGCCTAACGACTGAGCCGCCCAGGCACCCCAGGGTCTGGTCATTCTTTGTTGGTCACAAGGTGACTGCCATAAAAATACCCCACTTCTGATGCTCAGGGCAGGGTGGTCTGGTTTGTTCCCTTATCTCTGGTTTCCTTATGCCTTAGCATTCCTGGGATTTCTGTGAGCCTGATCCGTAGCCCCTACCTATCTCTCCTTACCTAGCCCCGCCTGTCCCTTAGTCAATGAGACCCTTCAGATGTATATCCGTGGGTCATATACTTGGGGGATGATTACCAACAGGTATCTTACTGGGGGCGGGGGGGGGGGGGGGGGTGGGTAGAGATAAAGGAAATTTCCAAAGGAATTCTTACATGTTAAAGTAGACTTACAGGATCCTGGGGGTTGGGTTAAGATTGCCTTTTGCCCTTAAGAAAGTGTTAACATCCAGGCAGTTGAGTCCCTAGAGGAATGTCACTCTGTCCACCTCAAGGACTTGTCAATGAGCTGCAGGTAGTAAGGAAATGGAATAATTTTTCTTCTGCCTTTGTTTCCCACGTCAGTGGGATTCGTGATGTTCTCCTGTCCTCCTCCGAGTTTTTCGAGGGTCTGCACAGGATGGATTCTCGGTCTTTGGGGGCCACACACGCCTCGTTCAAACATCATATTGATGATGAAGTCACGCCAATACAAATTTCAAGCTGGTAGCAACGTATCAGAATTGAATGCAATGTTACAAAGAAGAACCGGCAATGGCAATACACCAAATAAAATCTAAGTATTGCTGAAGTCATATAACTGTGGCACAAGAGAAGAATAATTCATACCGTTAATGTTAAAAATATATTTTTCACCTGTGCTAATGTTGCTGGAGGGGCAGAGGACAGGCTGCTCCAAGATGGGCCACTTTGGCATAAAGGTTATTTTGAGGGCTGCTTGGGGGGCTCAGTCGGTTAAGCATCTGCCTTCAGCTCAGGTCATGAACTCAGGGTCCTGGGATTGAGCCCCGCATTGGGCTCCCTGCTCAGTGGGGAACCTGCTTCTCCCTCTCCCTCACCAACTCCCTCTGCTTGTGCTCTCTCACTCTCTCGCTCTGTCAAATAAATAAAATCTTTTTTAAAAAATCCAGTTATTTAATGAAACACTGATCTAAGTGTTGCTGTGAAGGTATTTTGAGATGTGGTTAATATCCACAATCAGTTGACTTTAGGTAAAGGAGACCACCGTGGTTAGTGTTGGTGGGTCTTGCCCAATCAGTTGAAGGCCTTAAGAACAAAAACCAAGGTTTCCCAGAGATGAAGAAATTTTGCCTCAAGACTATCATCACCTTCTGCCTGAGTTTGCAGCCTGCTGGCATTCCCTACACATTTCAAACCTACCAGCCTCCCCAGCTGTGTGAGCCAATTCCTTAAAATCTCTTAATAGTATACATACATATTCTATTGATTATGTTCCTCTGAACAAGCGTGATGAATACACTACGCTTTGTTAAAAATAATTCAGGATGTCATAGAGGTAGCCCAGGCCTTACCGTTCTGTTTGTTGCAAAAGGCCACCAGCCCCCTTTGTCCCATCTCCCAATTGCGAATCACACGAGAAGGGCCTGCTATACTCCTCTACAACTCAAGGTGGCACTCTTGTTCCACCCCAAAAAGTTCAGGCTTCCCTGTTGCCCAACCCCACCTCACAGGCTTTTCTCCCCCTCAGATTCCAAGACAACCCAATGACTCAGCAATAGGAACAAGGAATCATAAAATTCGGACCAAGGACAATGCCTACGTGCCCAGCATACGCAAGCTTGCCATCCCCACCAACTGAGAAAACAAAAACGAAAAACAAGAAAACACTTTTCAGATGTGTCCTTTTTTGGAAGTCCCATCCTTTGGTAGGGCTCCAAGCAAATAACCCTTGGGCAAGTCCCATGAAACACCCAGGGAGTAAGAAAATCCCAGGGCTAACAGAAAAGGAGACTATCAAGCCGGCTGAAGGTTGGCTGGCCGTTTTGTCATCCTTCTGCCCGCTGCGGAAGACGGGCCACCTGCCTATTGTTCTAGGTTTTCTGTCTTTTCAAATCTTCAGAGCTGTCCTTTGGGGATGGAAGCTGCTATCACTCACCCAAGGGTGCCGCGCACATACCTGCCTGTGTGTTCATGCGCCCCGGGCTTGACTCAGCCCGACCCCAGGACGTCAGCTGCCCCGGGTCCTGGCAGGAGACTCTGTCTGAGCCTGCCCTGCAATCCCCACAGTTAATCCTGCTGGGGCTCAGCGCTGTACCCCGTCATTAGGCCATGTCCTCGACCACAGAGCTCGAAACAGGTTCACGGGCATAGGCTTGTTAAATCCTTGCAAAATTTTGTAAGAAAAGTTTAAGATGGCTTTACTTTTGGAATTTCTGCTTTGCATATGGGGAAACAGAACCAGGTATGTTAACTGATGCTGAAAAGGTCACCCAGGGACTCAGAATTAGAAGCATGGGCACTCAACCTTCAATCAGGGGTGGCTGACTTCTAAGTGTCTGCCACCAAAGCCTCTCCGCTCCCACTAATCCTTTCCTTGTGCATATGGTACGTTTTGGTCCTTATTTAAAGTAGACACCTAAGGACACAAATCCATGCCTGTGTTTCTGCAGTTGTAAGCAATGTGCCAATGATGTTGTGTTACCAGCGTCACCCAAAGTAGAAACATCGCCTACCTTTTACACGTGCACCTGACTTTTAAAATATACACAGTCTCCCTCTTAGAGATGCACAATTCAGGATAGCAGTTGAAAAAACCTGTAGAAAATAAACATCTTCACTCTATTTACGTATTTTCTAGACTTGCTTGAACATAGATGACTTTTTTCCACAGTACCCTTCCCTTAATATTGTCGGAATAATAGTCCCCGGAATAGCCTTTTGGAAATGCTGAGCAATAGTATAATCTCTTTGCAGCATTGGGTCGGGTGTGTAGGCACTGCTCCCCACTGAGATGAATGCTAAAGTTCACAGGGCTCGTTTTCATAGAGTTAGTTCAATTTTGGGGGTCTCCCAGGGCAACTCAATGGTTGACAAAAGCCAAGTCCCATGGCAGTTTTCCAAGCCTGAGATTATGGACTAGAGAGTAGATTATCAAGTACTCTCTCCTACTTCTGATGGGCCCATCCCCTTAAACCACACAGACATCTCTACTCAAGGCCACTGTGAGTCCCTTCCGGCTGCTGCACCATTGACATCAGTGGGGACTTCCTCTTCCCAGTCTTCAGCAGTGTCCTTTGGCCACCATCAGTTCCTTGAAAGACAAATCGAAAGACAAATTGGTACCTGGGCTATTCCTTAAAAAAACTGCTTAGTTCTTCACATCTGCGCAAACCAAAGCCATCACCCTGGGGCAGTCATCCTGCCTAATTCTTCCTAGGAAAACACCCTTCATCGTTTTTGTTTGTCCAAAAGAGTAGGCAGTTTTGCATCATTGCTAGAGTTTCTACACTGCCCCTGGTAACTGTCCATAGTCATAGGAACTGGGATGAGGCACGTCCTTCCTTTGACGTCTTGCGGTAGCTGAAGACCTCACAGCCATGCACGTGTTCGTTTTCAAACTCTGTGGAAGTTTCCCACCTCATCTCAGAAGAACATACTGGCTTAGAGGGATGAATCTGCTAGACAACGTGGTCATCCCGTATTGGATGATTTGCTCTGGCTTCTTCATGAACCTTGAGAAGACTTGTCTTCACTTAGCGGCTCTTGTAGACCTTCATTTTACAATAATAATCTTCGTGCTTCTTTAAACAATTACAGTTGCTAAGTCTGAAAGGGCAAGGGGACCCTATAGGATCAGCCCTCAGCCCCTTTTTCGGTAGAAATTGGATTTCTGTTGATCAGATATATTCTTTTAAGAACCAGTAAATTTCCCAACTCTACTCCCCCAGCAAAAATCCGTTATATTTACAGGACTATTAACATCTATATCTAGAGACAATCCTACCAAATGTTTCTTCCTTCCTGAAGCCCGGGGTCTAAAGCAGATGAAAGAGACTCCTTTATGAAGATTTTAAGGAATGAGAGTCCAACTCACTTGAATGACTTGAATCCTATCTAGCCAAGCTATGGAGAAAGAAACTCATCCCTTAAGAGTTCAACGTGGGCTTCTTCAAGAAGCCCTCCTTGACTACCACCCCCACACAGCTCAGTCTGATTTAGGTATGTTCCTCTCTGAGCCCTTAGCATGAGGGACAGATCTCCATTCACCTGTGTGTGTAGCATAGAGTTTTGATGTTCTGCTCACTGGCAGAAGGCCTGGGAGTCATTCACCTTTGTGGGTCTAGCCCATTAATGGTTTATTAAATTAACTGAAACTTCCAGGCCAAGGATTTTGGGGATTCAAGGATGGGAGATGACAAATGTTGCCTGTAACCCTCCCTACTCAACCTGCCTCTGATGATTGACATGGCTCCTTCACCACCCATTAGTTCCTAAAGAACTATTCAGTTTTACTCTGGGGTGATGACCATGAAGACTGAGTGTACTCTGTTTCCACCAGCCTCATGACTGTTTATTTGAAAAGTCTTGGACCATATGGACTCTCAGGGACCTCCTAGATACTACTCTGTCCAGAGTAAAACATCATAGGAAATTGCATAGCCTACGAATCTGGAGCCTGATACTGAGCATCTGGTTCATGAAGTTCCAGTGTTCAGTAGACAAAAAGCCACAATAACGGAACCAGCCCAGTGGCCATTTGTATGCACTGATGGTGAGTTGGGAATCCCACATAGACCAGAGTAGAAGTTCTAGAGGAATAAATGATAGGTCGGAGTCCATTCAAACCATTTCAAGAGAGATGATTATGTATATCTCTTTTCAACTCCATCTTCAATAGAATTAAAATCAACCATGGAGTAGGTGTTATATCACACAAGCAAGCCAATGCTACCCACTAGGGTTTTTTTTTTTTTTTTTTTTTTTTTTTCAAGAGAGCTCTTTGTAGACATTTATTGGCATACTGCTGGGAGAAACACACTTCCATCTCGATCAAACCCACGGGTGCTTACACAATTATAGATAAATGTCTGAGTTTTGTCCCAATCCACTCCTGGGCTTGAGAACTGCCCGAATGTGACAACCCACATTAAACAGGTTCCTTTGACGTTGCCTTGGTGGCCAGCAGTCCTATCTCCTGACATATTTAAATCAAGTCCTGTAAAGGACACATCGATGTTCTCACCAATATTTTTAAGCCACCGTTACATAATACCATCCAAATTCATATCAGGCACCATGCTAACGCAAGTTAATAATTTATGGCAAATAGATGGGGAGAAGGACAGTGTTTCTAACTTCAACTTCTTGCCAGAAATAAATAAATCATGTCTTTTAATTGAATTGGATTCTAATCTTGAGAGAGGTTAGTGATTTTTGTTTGTTCGCAAGAGGGTAAGGGGGCAACATTTTTTCATTTGCAAGACTGGTTTTCAGAAATTGTTATATAGAACTCATCAATTTAGTCAGTTGAACTGACTAACATTTATTGGTTATCAAGTACGGGCCAATAGCCAGGTGCAGGGACACTAAATTCTAATAAGACATGGATTCTGTCCTTTGGAAGCTTAGAGTCAAGGACATTCATTAAAGATGTAGGTGCTGCTCCTGAAGAAGCATGCTTAGGCCAGTATTTCTCTACATCAGGTTAAAAGTCATGATATTTTTAGCTTAGTGGGTAAGAGTCCAGCCTCTGGGATCAAACCTTGTTCAAAGACCCTGTTCTAGTATATACTGGCTCTGTGACCAGGAGTCATTTATCTGACCTCTTTAAATTTTGGTTTACTCAATGGGAGTAATCATAGCCCTTGTCTGTATCTTGTCATGAGGATTAACTGAGAAAATACATCCAAAACACATTGAGCAATACCTAGCGGATTGTAAGCTCTCAACAAAAATAGCATTTACTATTCATCTTCTTCTCCTCACCCCCACCCCACCCCCCACCAGGACAGGAAAAAACACAGCCAACTTCTGAGCTATCTCTACATGTCCAGTCTCTGCCGTGAAGTTGTTCCCAATGCCGTGCGTTCCAGAGACCCAGATCATTTCCTCCTCTGCCAGTTTCCAAGGCATTCATAGTAATCGTAGACATTGACCAAAATAGAAAAACTCCAAAGGTGTGTTAAAAGAGCAAGACTGAGATCTAACCCAAATACCTTTGAAAGGCCAGTGGGAGAGAGCCATTCTTCTAGGCTGTATTGTCCATTTGTAAATCCTTGTGTTATTGCTCACTCTCCAAGGGGTCATGTGCTTTGACTCTTGCAAGTCTCTGAGCTTCCCCGGGAGGGGCCGATGGCTTTGTACAGCTGTGGAGTCCCTACATCACCAATCACGCAACAGCCGCTCTCCAAGGACATTGCATAGATATTCTGGGAATCGCCATCTGTGAAGCTCAAGGGCCGGTTCTCCAACTGTTCCAAGGATGCAGAAGGTGAGCTTTGATTTTTCACTGGCTCTTGCTGTCCATGGAACATGGCCCTTGGTCTTCCCGCAGTGAAGAGAGAGTACAATGTTTTCTTTTTAGCTACCTTCCCTTAGCAGAGAAACCCTACACCTCCCTCCTCTAGGGTGTGCCTTAGCAAATCACCTGGAGATTCAAAGCTATTTATACCAGCTTAGCAACCTGTGGACAGATCTCCTGCCAGGATTCCCAAGCTCTTTGCTCATCATCCTGATTCACCCTTGTAACAGGAGTGTAGTTGGATCTGTTTTATCAGAACATGGCCTACATGCAGAGGAGATCCTAGTTCAGTGTCTCAACCATGTTTTAGACTCAACTACCCTTAAAGAGAGAGAAAAAGGTTTGAAAATGAGATCAAGCCGATAGATGTTTTAGGGAGTGAGATGGGTACAGGATCAAAGAATCACAATCAATTGATAAAGATTTTTTTTTAAAAGAAACCTCCATAACAGTTCATCATCGATCACATTTTTGTATGTTCTATGCACTATACTAAGTACCTTACATAGGCTTTCTCACAAAATCTTCTCAGAAACTCTTTGGGGGGAGGGGGTACCATTATTATCCTCAAAGCTGAGAAAACACAAAAGCTTAGTGGGATTAAGCAATTTCCACAAGATCACATAGTAAGGTTTGGGGCCCTCTTCATTTCTTCAAACAAACAAACAAACAAAAAACAACTGTATCTGGATAAGTCAAGTCTTTAAAATCCTGATGAGGAAAAGAAAAAATATAACTTCAACACTTCTTGGATTGCCTTTGAATAGAAGGGTGTTCTGGGCTGGTTGAGTAAGTATGATCTTTGTGCCTTTAGGTGTTTTCTGGTTGAACCGTCCTCTTTCACAACGATGTATTCCTGAAGCACAGACCAATCCTGCAAGTAAATTATGGTCTGAGTGGTTTTACAGCAGTTCTTGGTCTCAAGAACCAGTTTCCTGGGGGTGCCTGGGTGGCTCAGTCGTTAAGCGTCTGCCTTCGGCTCAGGTCATGATCCCAGGGTCCTGGGATTGAGCCCCACATTGGGCTCCCTGCTCCGTGGGAAGCCTGCTTCTCCCTCTCCCACTCCCTCTGCTTGTGTTCCCTCTCTCACTGTGTCTCTCTCTGTCAAATAAATAAATAAAATCTTTAAAAAAAAAAAAAAAAAGAAAGAAAAGAACCAGCTTCCCGGGTACACGTGCTTGCTCTGAAAGTCTGAATTCTAGAATAGGTTTTTTAAGGGCCTTCTGCATATCTTTCCAGCTTCAGAATCCACTCTCTCTCAACCTACCACCCAGCACCACACATGAACAGGAGATCTCGCTGCCCTCTCTCTCTCTCTCTGTCTCAAACAGTCTTATTGCCTGGCCTTACCTAACGACTTCTCTAAACACATCTGGGTCTTTCTGATCACTCCTTTGCACATCCTGTTCCCTCCACTCATCTTCTTGGACTCACTTCCAACATCTCTGCATTCAGAGAAACTATGATGTTTTCCCTGATCTAACAAACCCTACCCCCATGACATTTTAACTATTGGTTTACATGTCTGTCTTCCTGACTACATTGAGTGTTCCTTGAGGTTAGAGTTGTCTTCATATTCCCCAGAACCTAGTAAGTACTCAATCAATATTTACTAAATGATACAAAGGTACGATAAAAATCCATTCTTGATTCATGCCCCTGACAACTGCCAGAGACAAGCAACCGCCTTCCTTCACGCTTACGCTGCATCAGCATAAGGCTGTTTCTGAAACATTATCCCCATTCCACATACATATTTTGGCTGGCAAATTAAAAGGATTTCATAGGAATGAATCACAGTCAACCAACTATTATATATTTAATGTTCAGAGCTTTATGGGTACGTAAGCCTCTTAGAAGTGAGTTAGGATCTTCACTAGCCATTAGCAGAGGAATGTAGATGAGCACCTCCATCTGCATCATGATGACTGACCTGTGTGGGATGCTTTAACATTAACACAATCCAGAAGCCCATGGAAATGACGGCTTATCTTCTTTCTTAGGTGGCGAAGATCTAGGACATTCTCTCACACACATGCCTGCAGACTATTGTGCTGAAGGAGTCTTATATCTCCCTGGGTCACCCTCCAGAGAAAGATGACCTCCCCCTTCTGTGTGTCCAGCAGCCTGACCCCCTTCTTCTGGTCTCCTGTACTCTGTTGGTCTGCTCAAGTTCCTCAAAGAGCCAACCTGCACCAAGTCCCCACTGGGTTAGTCTTGTGTAGCCACAGTTACCACCAGGTTAGACTGTTATTGAAATGTCCAGAAATGCCCAGACACAGGCTATCTATATTATAGATACTTACTTTGTAAACACTTAAGCCACTTGTGATTTCTTTCTCGGCTTCACCTTCATCGGAAGTGCTCCAACAGTAGTTCCTGGAAGCCTAAGTGGCTTAAACACTTCTTCAGTTGTGATTCCTAAATAGAAAACATCATCCAGTGGCAGAAGTGAGTGCTACAGGACTGAGACAAGGAAATCCCAGCACAGCCAACATCTCAAAGAGTCTATCCTGAGCAAGAAGGGAAAAGAACCTCTTAAATACACAATGAACATTTTATGGCCCAATGACCTCTTGAATGTTGAAAACTCACTCTCCAGGATCTGGAAATAAATGACTGTATGCTGATAGGGTCAAAAGGCAGCCTGTGGGACTGGGTAGGCTATCCACTCTCGCTTTCCCCCTCTCGACCTCCCACCATACTTCTAAGAGAGACCACCCTTCTCAACCAGGGAGCCCACAGGGAATTAAACCCTTATACCCTAAAGCATCTATTGTATGTAATGAATTAACTTCTCTCCTTTGCATCTAGAATGGTCCTAAATCTGTCCCTAAAAGCATTTCCTATAGGGATTAATGCTTTCATGGAACCCGACCTGAAAAAGTCTGCACATAGGGGACTAAATTTTGTTTCTTAACAAGCAGTGCTTGATTTAAGGCACCCAGTGTTTGGTAATCTGTAATGGCAGACCTAGGAAACTAATACAATAGTGTGTTTGTAGTTTACTATGTGAAGATATTAGAATTTTGGTTAGGTACATTCCTATTTCTTTTATGTTTTTGATGCTGGCATAAAGATATTATTTTTAAAAATTATTTTCTAATTATCTGTTGTACTACATGGAAATGCAATTGATTTTTCTATTCTGACCTTATATTATGTGTCTTGGCATGAATGTCTTGGTGTGGATTTCTTGGGGTGGCAGGTTGGACTTGGCCCATGGGACACAGCTTGCCAACCTCTGCCAGGCTGATGGATGTGACATGAATATTCAGACCCAGTATGGTCAAATTTTCGGATTTTGCAAGAGAAACTGGAAATACGGATTGTTCTTTAATTTGAAATCACCTGATTTTTAAAGTCTGTCAATAAATACTAATTTGGGGGGCGCCTGGCTGGCTCAGCTTATAGAGCATGTGACTCTTGATCTCAGGATTGTGAGTTCAAGCCCCACGTTGGGTGTGGAGATTACTTAAAAATAAAATCTTAAAGGGGCGCCTACATGGCTCAGTCAGTTAAGCGTCTTGACTCTTGATTTCGGCTCAGGTCACGATCTCAGGGTTGTGAGATCAAACCCCTGTATCAGGCTCTGCACTGAGCATGGAGCCTACTTAAGATTCTCTCTTTCCCTCTCCCTCTGCCCCTCTCCCTGCTTGAACTCTCTCTCTTTCTTAAAAAAAAAAATTAAAAATTAAAAATAAATAAAATCTTATAAATAAATAAAAATTATTATTTTTTCACCAAAGTACTGGATGAAAAAGGAAAACAGAAAAAAAAAAAAAAAGAATCTTCCTGGCCCCATGGAGCACAGAACATATTTGTTAGATCATAAATGTGGTTCTCTTTAAGAATGAAAAGTAACCTACTTTGTTTCATTTAGTGCTCTTTGCCTTGGCTTTAATGTTGTCTGACACTAAGGGAAGATTCATCTTTCTTTTAACTTACATTTACCTGGCGTGCCTTTTCCCAGGCTTTAATGGTCAACCTCTATGAGCCATTTTATTTTAAATATATCCCTTTTCTCAGCTTAGAGTTGGGTTTTACTTTGTAATCCAGCCATATTTTTAACATCTTGATATGTAGACCATTTACGGTTATTGACACGCAAGATAAAATGACTCTGCTTCGTCTGGGTTTCTGGAGGCCGAGATTCGCCTACTGAAGAGACACGCACCTCCAGCAAAGATTTAGAACGAGCATGTAGTCAAGATGGCTGCATTGATAGGGTTTAATGTGCGTAACACCCCTTGGAGTGTATAACTGAATATTTTAAAGACCGTTCTCATTTATTTGCAGTTACATCACAGAGTCCCCTGGAAGAAAACCATGGAAGAAAAAAATTATGCTTCCCTTCCTCCTTTTTTTTCCCCAACGTTCAAAGGAGCACAAAGCCAGTTAGAGTGGTGGGATTGTGTGTTTCCCATATGCCAAGGGGCACCCCCATATTTCTCAGCGGCTGGCTGCAGAGAAGTTGGCCCCAATTTCCAGAAGTGGAGAATTCAAGCATGTGACAATGGGGAGACTCACTCCATTGCCCAAAGCAACTGGAAAAACCTGTTCTGGTTTTCCAGTCCCACCACTCAAACTGCCAACAGACAGAAAGGAAACATGAGAAAATTGCCTCCTTATCTCAGGCCTTCTGCTTCTTGGTCCTAAGTAGGGAAGATACATAAGGGAGAGTATTGTCATGCCTCTATCCAATAGCCCCTCTCCTAGATCACGGACCCTGAATTCACTTCCTTCCCTCCCACGCCGTGTGGTCCAGGTCCCTCATTTAGACAGAGAGGGGCAGGAATAAAGGGGGAGTCTGCTGCCAGGAAATATGGAGAAGGAACAGAAAAGCAGAACATCTCTTTGGCAGGCTGCTGATGGGATAATGGACTCCCCAGCTGAACTTCCAGGCACCTGGGATGGAAAGAAACATCTCCTCTCCTTCCACTGAAGCTGAAGGGCTCAGAAGGATCGGGTCACCCTGATTCCAGCCAACCCAAGCTGGCAAGGACACGAGGCTGGGTTTTCTCTGCCTTGGAGGCCAGCTGTGTTTTGTCCAGTCCAGCCCAGCCCAACCCAGCCCAGTGGGTTGCCCAGTTACTTGAGCCTCCATTAAGTCTCCTGTTAGGTTACATTTGAATCTTCACACCAACCAGAAGGCAGGGATTCAAGTTTTAGTGTTTTTGTTTTTGTTTTTGTTTTCAAAAGCCCTTCTCTGGGTCTTAAGGAGTATATTTTGGTGAGTAGAATATGGGATTTGAAGTCAGACAGAAGTGGATTTGAATATTGTCTCTGCCACCGAGTAGCTATGTGACCTTGAACAGTGTCCTTAAGAACAAAGTGAGGGAGAAAAAAAAAAGAATGAAATGAGGTATGCCTGAAATACCTACTGCACCATTGAACTCGTCAGGATTCTCCTGAGACAGACTGATTTATTTTAAAGAATTGGGCCCACACATCTGTGGAAGTTTGGCAAGTCCCATTCAAGTCCTAAAACAGATGGCTGGTGAACCAGGAGGAGCCAATATTGCAAGTGAAGTCCAAAGGCCATTGCTGGCAGAGTTCTCTCTTGCTCCAGGGAGGTCAGCCTTTGGTTCTCTTCCGGCCTTCACCTGATTGGACGAACCCCACCCACATTATGGAGGGCAACCTGCTTTATTCAGAGTTCTCTCCCACTCATTTCCCTGATTCTTGAACCAGTAACTTTTATTTCTCCCAAATACCTTCCTCCTTTTTCTCTGCTTGGGCCCTTTGGTCATTGACTCTACACTGTTGAATGAAGAACATCTCCCAGAGATGCTCACTCATGGAATTTCCTACATGTGTATCCCATCGTTGTCCATGACTGTCCCAGTGACCCTCTGTCCTTCACTGTACTCTGCTCCTCCTGGTTCTGCTGGACTAGGCACCCAGCAGACATTTATGCGCACCTAAGACCACCTGTCTCACGCTATGGATGGTTCCTCCCCCCATGGTGTTTAGCCCCTTCAGAGGAAATTATGATAAGTACAAATAAGAATATTCACAAGCAACAAATCGCAAAGATTAAATGTACCATTTTCTTGGCAATCACCCACTTCAAATATTCCTGAGTTCCCTTCCTCTTATATTTGGTTTCCTGGTCTCTGTTATTAAGAAAATGGAACAATGGTATCCCCTCTTGGTTCCTTTCCCCCTGTTCCTCCCCCTCTTTGGCCAAATCAGTGAAGTTTCTTATACAAAGCTTTTTTTTTAAAAAGCAGATGGTGGAGTAAATGGGGATTTGCTCACCAGCAGCTACTGACCAATTAACAGCAAAAAGGATTTGGGGCAGAAGGAAAAGCGTTTCTCAAAACTAGAAAACATGCAAAGATCTGTCTGTGCAGATTAATTGATCTCTAAGAGAGAAATCCTGTGGACACATTTACAATTTCTAAAACTGGAGAAGGATCATTTCTTTTTTTTTTTTTTAAAGATTTTATTTATTTATTTGACAGAGAGAGAGACAACGAGAGAGGGAACACAAGCAGGGGGAGTGGGAGAGGGAGAAGCAGGCTTCCCGCGGAGCAGGAGCCCAATGTGGGGCTTGATCCCAGGACTCTGGGACCATGACCTGAGCCGAAGGCAGACACTTAACCGACTGAGCCACCCAGGCGCCCCGAAGGATCATTTCCTGAATGCAGAATTATACAGAGTGCCAAAGTGGGGTCCGGGAAAATCCCTAAAGATAAATAAGGCATGAGAAGCATAGACACAAGGAACTTGAGAAAATTTAAAGAACTCCTTAACCCACCAACGAATGTATGACTGAAAGAGTGTGAAAAGTCACAAATAAGCACCCAAAAAGGCATCAGATGCACCTCCTCCTCTTCCACGGATATCTAATTCCTACCCAAACTTAAATCCCTGGATCAAATTCCTCCTCAATCCTTAAAGATTTCCCAAAGCACTCCAACCTATGTGCTATCACCTCCTCTCCAAACTCCTGGAGAAGTGTGCTGTCATATGCTATCTGGCAAACTGGTACAACTTTGCTTTGCTCTTGCTCAGCTTTTCCACGCTTGGCCTTTTTTAATTCTCTTTGGACTGGAACATTCTTGAGGGTTTTGTGCACAACTTGCTTCTTCATATCCCTCGCAGAACATAACACAGTGATTGCAAAGATCACTCAAGGAGTATGGTTTGAAGGGCGCCTAGGTAGCTCAGTTGGTCGAATGACTGACTCTTGATTTTGGTTCAGGTCATGATCCCAGGGTTGTGAGGTCAAGCCCCTCACGAGGCTCTGCGCTCAGCACAGAGTCAGCTTGTCCCTCTCCTTCTGCTTCTCCCCCTGCTCACACACTCTCTCTCTCAAATAAATTAATGAATAAAATCACACAAAAAAAGAAATACAGGTTGATTCATTAAGATGTGTCTTATTTTACCCACATCTTCAGGAAATAACTAGAGAACACCCACCTACTTATTCAGTAAAGATAATAGTTTTTTTAAGATTTCATTTATTTATTTGAGAGAGAGAGACAGAGATAGCAAGAGAGAACATGAGCAGGGAAGAGAGGGAGAAGCAAGTTCCCTGTTGAGCAGTGAGCCCGATATGGGGCTCGATCCCAGGACCCTGAGATCATGACCTGAGCTAAAGGCAGACACTTAACTGACCGAGCCACGCAGGTGCCCCTCACCAAAGATAATAGTAACGTAATCATATTAGCAGTTGGCAGGTACTTAGCCCTTATTCTGGGCTAAGATATATTTTAATCACTTAATACTAAGCACTTACATTTTAATACATGAGTAACAAATACTAATTACTTAGTGTTAGTAGTACTTAGTAACAAATCCATGAAATAAGCACTTTTACTAACCCCATTTTACAGATGAAGAATCTGAGGCATGGCAAACCAAGGTCTATAGTTAATAAGTTGCAGAGCCAGTTTTTGAACCCAAATTAATTGACTCTAGAGCCAGGACTCTTAGCCACCATGGTATGTTTAGAAAGAAACATAGCCCCCAAAAGCAGACAAACATGTCTAAACCCTTCCAGGACACTTTAAAAACGATTCTATGTGCCCGGCACACAGAAATATAGACATTAATGTGCCAAATTTGAAAAATGTACATGATACTCACAACATAACTGCATAAAGTCTAGACACCTCCATCTTCCATTGAGAACCTTTCACGATTTTCCCCAGCTTAATCTAGGTCCCTCCTCACCATCTTTTTTCCCATGCTGGAGTACTCATAGGACCCAGAACACTTTCCAAACTTTCCCCCTGTGGCAACTTTGCCTAAATCTTACTGCTGGGTGGCCCCTGCGCCCCAGAGCTCTCTGCCCCAGTTGGGGTTGCCTTACAAGACCCAACTTTGATCTGTCCTATCCAAGAACTTCACCCTCTGCCTTTCCTTCCCCATCGGAATTTATATCCCTCTCCCCATAATCAGATAGTATCTGCGATAACATGACCCTCACGACTTGCATTCAGAGAAGCTTCCTTGCATGGGTGAGAAAGGCAGGGTGTCAGAGCTGATAAGCTGCTGGCTGTACATACTTCCCTACCCGTTCACTTATGTTTCTGCCAGAATGAGGCAACCAATCCTTCTATCTGTCTACTGGGGTCTGCGAGGCATGGGCCTCAGAAGAAAAAAAAAAAGATGTAAACCCCAAAGTTTCACACTCATCAATAATGCTAGAAAAATTATGAAGGGTTATGAGAAAAATAAGTCTGAATCCACTAAAATTTACTTTTAAAAATAACTCTTCCCCATTCAATACTTTATTCGTGGTAACAAATCACTGATGACACCTTTCGCAATGAACCAGACCCAGCAGAGCGTGTTAAGAGCAAAGCTGCAAAGTGCTGCCCTAAAGGGTCCTCTGGTTTGAAAGGCTCTGGAAGGCACAGACTATGGCTAATTCACCGGAAGAGCCTCACCCAGTGCTCCAGTCACAGGAGAAACTTATTACCTGTGAACGGCATTGACCTGGACTGCCTTGACCAAGACTCCATGAAGGTTTGATCAGACTAGCTCCTGGGGTAGAAGACAAGGCCCACGGAGATATTGAACAGCTGGTTAAACAAGCCTTTACCACACCCCCCGGGCACCAAGTCCTGAGAGTAGACACTCCAGATAATGGATAGTGGAGAAGGGGCACATCCCCACCCTTTAAAGAGGGTGTATGGGAGACAAGACCAACCAATATGTAATCAGCATAAACATGCAGAGAAAAATACAGTAATTCCCAGAGTATGTTGAGGGGGAGGGAGGAATGGGTTAGGTGGGAGAAATAAACCACAAGATCACCGGGAGAGAAGACACTGGTTGTTGCGTCCCTGCCTCACCTAGTTATTAGTACTGGGAGAAAAAAACCCCAGCGAGCAGTCTGGAGTGGACCTCGGAGTGACATTGCCCCCTGCTGGGAAGGGCTGGGGTCAGCAGAGCCGGGCTCCAGACTTGGTAGAGCTCACTTTGGAATGTGGGGATGTCAACAGCCACCAGTCTACCATACGAGGTGGTCTATCCTCTCTGGGAACCCACGCAGGGCTCCCTCTATGGTTCTTTCTAGAACATTCATGCGGTTGCCTGCTCTTCTCGGAAGGAAGGACAGTTCCACACGGGATATATCTTAGGTGTGGATGACTATCCACCTCTTGAGCTCCTTGCTACCGAGGAGAAAATCTTGTGTGGCACACGGAGACCCAGCTGGCCGCTTCCTACCTCACAAAGTCGGTGGGTGTCCCTCTCAGAGAGAGACACTCAATGACAGAGGAAGGTTAGCAGATGCCATGCTGGCTTCCCCCTAAGTTATAATAATTGGCGATTAGGTAGAAAGGAACCTTTCTGCTAATAAGCTGTCTTCCCCATAATCATTTATATTCACTATTTTTATATAAATCTCAGGAAATGTCATTTTATAGGAAAGATTCTTATTAACTTCTTCTTGCAATGTCATCTTAATGGACTGGGCGAATCAGCAGGCTTCCCCTTCTATATTTGACTATCCCAAGAATTTGTAGATGATACAACTTGGCAATGTTTCAGCATGGCCCCCAAAAAACTGGAAAATCTGTCCTTAAAGCATTAAACCATTCCATTGAGCAGCTTTGCAAAAGCTATGTATAATCCCTTAAGGATCTAAGATTGCTGTTTTTAAAATAATTTCATGAATTAAACTTTTGGGGGGCATTGACTTGTGAGTTCATATTTTCAGTACCTGGCTATGTGTTTTTATGAATATCCCATCCCCAAATTCATGTTAGAGCCTAAGGCCCAATGTGATGGTATTAGGAGGTAGGGCCTTTGGGAGGTGATGAGGACATGGCGATAGAGCCCTCATGAATGAGATTAGTACTCTGTAAAAAAGACCCCACAGATTTCCCTTGCCTCCTCTGTCATGCGAGGACACGGCAAAAAGACAACCATCGATGACCAGGAAAGGGGTCCTCACTCGTCACTGAATCTGCCAGTGCCTTGATCTTAGACTTCCCAGCTTCCAGCACTGGGAGAAATAGTTTGTTGTTTATAAGCCACCCAGTCTAAGGTATTCTGTTATAGCAGCCCAATGGCCTAAGATCATCAAACTTTTCTAGCAGGGATTTGTTATTGTTTGATCAGCAACAATAGGATAGACTAGAAGTATCCCCAATACTTACATAGAGATCCTGGACCCACCACTAGCTGTGCAGTAGGACACAAGTCTCATGAGCTCCTGGACTTCAGTTTTTCCCACTTTCGGAAGGGAGGTAAATACAGTTCCCACACAGAATTTGTTGAAGAGGTCGAATGGGAAACCGCCTATGGATCTCTTGTGATGGAAGCGATATATCGATGTTCAGCAGAGCACTGCTGCTCATGTTTCTACCCTCCCTATGATCACAGGGGACTGGCTCCCAGATGGAGAGGGTCATAAAATCCAGATCTAGGCTTCAACAAAATCCCACCGTTGTCATCAAGATGTCAGTGCAGCATTTGACCACTGAGCTTTGAACCTCAGAAATATACTTTGGCCAAACCAAAAAGGACAAAAGATTCTTGGATAATATATTGCCACCAGTTCTCCTTTTTATGAGTATTTCCCTCTGTATCAAAGTAGCTAAGCTTTAAAAAAAATTCTTCCTGATGAAATAAGGGTGAGTTGTAATCCACGCTCATGTTCATTTTTCCTTCTGACATCGTGTGAGATCGGCACTTTTTTATATATGTAGGATGGGCTCAGCTGCACCTCATTCAGAAAGAATGAGAACATTACTCTAGAAAAGATGACGGTAACGCTGTCATGTTCTCACCCTTATATATGACTGGGTAGCCCACACAACCTGCCTAGTTCTGTTGTTTATTTCACTCTAGAGCTAATACAACCAGTTTCAGTGGCAATTCTATTAGCAAAAGATGGTGAAAAATAATGGTGGTAAATCTGCAGGAAGACTCAAGCTTCTAGAGCTTATGGGGGTCATCCGAGAGAATCCAGATTAATATCTATGCTCCACATGCACAATGTATGAAGCAGTTAGAACAATACCTGGAACAGAGGAAGCATCGTGGACATGGGTAGCTTTTATGTGATCTGTGTGGAGCAAGGAACAGACAACTAGTACCCTGGGATTCTGACTTGCAAAGCCCTTCTAGAAAGCCTAGGGCTCCCCAGAGTATTTCCTGCTGCACCTCTAGTAAGTCTCTTGGCCTCTATGAAGGACATGTTTCTCAGGCCTCCTGCAAACAGACTCACCCAGCAACCCTCCAGACTTCGGACACACCCTTCAGTACTAGGATAAATACAGTATCATTTGCCAAATTAGGACCTGGCTGAATTACAGTAGGTCCCCGCTGAGAGACAGCGCGGCATGTAGAGCCAAGCTTTTGGAGTCAGACTGACCCAGAATCCAATGCAGGCACAGCCACTTACTAACTTTGTGACTCTATGAGTAAGTTGCTTGGCATTTTGGAGCCTAGTTTTCCTTGTTATTCAGAACCCAAACGAGTTTTATTTTATCAAGTACTTATACATAATTTACTAAGTACTTAGCAAATATCAGCTTATTTAATTCTCTGAACAAGCCCACGATGTAGGTACTATATTAGCCTCATTTTATAGATAAGGACATCAAGGCACAGAGAGGCCAGGTAACTTGCTCAAGGTCACACAGTTAGTTAGTGGCAGAGACAGGGTTCGAAGCCAGGCATTCTGGCTACTGAACCCTTGTTCTTAACCACCATCCTATCTAATCTATAGTAGTCAAGAAAGAAACCATTATATTTTTGTTAAAATGGAAATTTTATCCACAAAAGTAGTAAGAATCCCTTGTACCCAAGGACTTAGCTTAAACAGTTATCAACATTCCACTGTTCTAAACCAAGAGACTTTTTAATTTGTATTTTCCTTAAGTCGTACTTTTAAAAAAAATAGTCATTCTTTTTGATCTCCTTTACCTCGTTGGATAAATTTAAGTAACTGCCTTTGGTTTTCTTGCGCCATCAAAAAGATAAGATGGCAGGTCCTTGTTTTTGTACAGTACTTTTATAACGCCATTGTCTACATTATTTGGTACAGCTGAGTAGTTGGGATTATTTCATTGAATTTTTCAGCAACCTTTTAAGACAGGAAGTAAGATTGTTATTATCCCATCTCAAAAATGGTCAAACGAAGCCCAGAGAGCTTGAAGATTCTGCCCAAGTTCACACGCCTAGTAAGCGATGTCTTATATCAAAACAAAATTTGAGTTTTAAGATTTTTGATTGATTTATTCTCTGGATATCAAGATAAGTGAAAAAATAGTGGATTCTGGAATTTGGTAGATTTCAGTACAAATCTTCATTCTTCCTCTTATGTACAACCTTACACAGGTGACTCTGAGCTTCGACTTCTCCTCATTCAAATGGGCAAGTAAGACTTACATCACAGGTTTATTGCAATACTTTTTAAATAACTGCATTATTAATCGCATTTTAAATTATTACACTTTTAATTATTACATTATTCAAAATATTATAAATATACACATAATGTATGTCATCTAGTATATATGCGTGTAACCAATATATACACGTATGGAAGTGTGTGTGCATGTTTGTGTGTGTGTCATCCAATACTGTGATTATCCCATAGCAGGTAGGTGCCCATTAAATGTCAGTTCCCCTTTCCCCTTCTAGATAGGAGCAATCAGAAGAAAAAGCCCCCTGATTACTCAGTAGTCGCCTGCAGTACTTCCAAATCTCCCCAAAATTTCCAGCGTGAAGATACTCACCAGAGTCCCTGAATGCTTTTATTCTTCCCCCAAACTGTTTACTTCTCTGGTTCTCTGTGGCCCCCTCGCACAGAGAATGTCCCAGACTTGTTCTATTACATAATGAAACTTCCTACTTTGAACTTGGCACAATGCCTGGTGCAGAGCTGGCATTCAATATATTTTTGTTGAATGGCTCAATGAGTAAATGAGATTAAGCATCTAGCGAAATGTATGAATTATTACATTTTTAAGAGATTCGTGATGATTCTTTTCCATACATATGTGAAGTCATTTCCATTGGAACTAATAGATTTTTTCAAGTACTAATACTTCGGAAACCCATTTTAATATGCAGAGAGTAATAATACTGAATCCATAGATTCATCCTGAAGGCAAACATCAGCCTTTCTCCATCTACGTAATTATAACTTTGAGTTAGTGAAATACATAAAGTTGTGTTGTGTCTAATGCTTTATGTTTAAATTGGAATCCACTTCTGTACCCAGATAAGAAGCCGAGATAAGAACAAATGATCCCCAGCTTTCACTTAGAAGACCAGTCCACGGGCAAAGTGCATCACCTTGCAGAATGACACACAAGCTGCCGTAGATTGAGGACTCAACCGCATCCCTAGTTGAGCAATGACTGTTCCTTAAACCTCTTCTTGGGCATCCTTCTGTATTCTCTCAGCATGGTGTCCCATGGAAAAACGATGCTCTTCCAGCATCTTTGTGCTTATTCTTCCCTGAAGAACGCTGCAGTCAGTCCCACAAAGCTCCAATTCAGGGTCTTTCCACCGCTGAAGTATCTCTGGGGAGAGAAAAGGGTACGGTTCAAGATAACCACGGCCTCAAGGCACAAGGGTGCCCTGGGGAGGCAGGAAGGGGACATGGGTGGCCTTCACATTCGTAGCTGGAATGGTGAATTTGGAATTAAGAGACCAAAATGCTAGGTCCAGTTCTATCATTAAGTGAAATCTTCCTCCTCTGTATTTAAAAAAAATAAAAAAACAAACTTCTAACCTCAGGGTTTTAAGTGACCTCAAATATCATCCTGTCTGACTCAGAGGGAATCACCATGGCCTAGTGCAATCGGCGTAGGTTTCTTGGGTTGAAATCTCCTGTTTTGATAGTCTGACGCTGACAGTTAGAGATGAAGGATACTGACATGAGTTAGGCCGGACCCCATTATTTCACCGCTCCGAGCCTTCGCGCCCTGCCTCAGAGGGGCTTGTCCTGACTTTGCTTCTTTCTGAAAGACAGAGATTCCTCATGAGAAGTTGGCTCCCATCTCCAGGGCTTTAAGATTCCGTAATTATGTTGATGGATAGGAGCCAGCGGTTCTTAGTAATGACGCGAAGCCAGAACTGACCCTCCAGGTAACACCCCTAGGCTCTTCTCCCTCGCTCCGCGACTGTAAAACAGAATGAAAACCTGCAGATAGAAGCAATCAGGCACATTTGAGGAGTGGCTGGTAAGAATGGGTGCTGAGGGTTTGTGGTAAGCAGCCAGTGGAAATTCCCTGGGCATCTGGGAGCAAGAAACAGAAACTCACTCCAGCTCGCTTCCAAAGTGGGAAATGGATTTTGAGGTTGCACAGACATGGCTTACAACGGGTTACACATGACCCCCCCCCACCCTTGGGGGCCCTGGAACTGAAGGCTGGGTGTCATCAGGAACTCAAGCAGCTTCTCTCCGCATCCCTCTCTCTGGGGCGACAGGTTTTCTTGTCACTGCTGTATGTCCCCCTCACTACCCTTATTCTATCCTTGCTCCAACTTCTGTGCTCCCTCATTCACTCGCGGGGCACCCGCAACTAACGTATCAAGCTCCAACACACGACCTTCCAGTTCCCCACACCATGGCTCAGTGCTTTAGCTTCTGTGCCTCAGTTTCCAATTTCTAAATCTCTCTGAGATTACCCATCAAATTTAGCTGTCTGCCAACAGTCTGAACCCTATCAAAATGGCCACATCAACTTGTGGTCCTCCCGCTCATATACACAGTCTCTGTATCCTAACTCACTAATTTAAATGCCGTGTAGAGCAAACATATAAATAAGCCGAGTCAAGGCATTTTTAAAGTGTAGTTTATTACACAAAATATATGTTCACTTTAGAAAAATTAGAAAGCACAAAGAAAGATATAAATAAGCCATAATCGAGGAAATTCGATGTATCTCCTTTGCACGTATAAAGACAGATACTATTTTTTACAACATGAAATTATATTGCAGTTGTTTCATGACCTCTTTTCACTCAATAACGTATGATGAGCCTCTTTCAATTTATCATCCTGTTTAACTAAAGAAAAGGAGACTTTGATCCGGGAATGTTAGCTAATATTTACTGAACATCCAAGCTGTGTTTTTCTATATCCTTTAGCTACCTTAGCTGATTTAAACTTCACAACAACACAAGACAGGAACCATCACAATTCCTATTTTGTAGATGAGAAACCAAGGCACAGAAAGGGTAAGTAACTTACCCGGCATCATTCAGATGTGAGAGTGTTAGCACCATGCCATCCAGCAACAGAGCCACGTTCTTAACTGCTACATGGGAGAGACTCAACACTCAAGTTCTCCTCCTTCCTCTCCCAGAGTTTTGGAGACAGGGAAGAGGGACAAGGCAAGAGCCAAGGAAGAGCGTATAAGAGAGAGACACAGAAATTTGTAATGGGAAACAGAAAAAGGGTGCAAGGAAGAAGCAATGTAAAAAAGCAAGTAATAATAATAATAAGAGCAACCACACAGTGAGGAAGTAAACTATTGAACTGAACTCCATTAAATTGCCATTTTTGTGAGTCAAAACCAATTGAATACTGGTATTCAATTCAACAAATTCAAACAGTTTATTAAAGTCCATCACAAGAGGAGATGGAAATCCGTGCTCTTGGTTCTCCACTAAACTGAGGAACATTTTATGCTCCTCTCCATTAGTTATATATGTTAGGCTGATAAGTGACCAAATAAAAGCATCCTGGTTTCTGGAGAAACTGGTGGATTTATCCACACGTGGGATATTCCAACTCCTCAACATACCCTGGAACTCAAAGTTGTATCGGGAAAAAAAAAAAAAAGTGAAGTCATCAGAGTTGAGTCTGTTGGTAAGACTATCATAGAAATAGAATATATAACTTCCAAAGACTTAGAGGCAGGGAATAAACAGATTAAAGAAAATTTACTAAACTAAAAGGTCAAAAATAAGGCAGGGGGAAGGGGCAGAGAGCAAAGAAAAAGTATAATAAATAGAAAAAACAGTATGCCAGACATTAGTCCAAATAGAGCTTAATCAGAATAAAGATACGTGGATTACCCTAGAAAAGTACTGATCAAAATAAAGATGCTCTAACCATATAAATGTCAGATGGAATAGACTGGAAAAGATATTATTTAAGGACAAGGAAGGTTATCACATAATAAACCAGAAGAACATAAGAAAGCAGACAGTGAACATCAGCAACATTGCCTCAAAATATCAGGTTGAGCCACATGAAACTGTCAGTATTTTACTGACCTATAAAAGCAGCAATTTCATAAAGTCAAAAGAATTAGGAAAATTTGAACTTCTTAACATACGATTTTTTTTTAAAGACTTTTCATTCATTTATTTGACAGAGGGAAACAGAGTGAGAGAGAGAACACAAACAGGGGGAGTGGGAGAGGGAGAAGCAAGGCTTCCCGCCGAGCAGGGAGCCCGATGCGGGGCTCGATCCCAGGACCCCGGGACCATGACCTGAGCCGAAAGCAGACGCTTAACGACTGAGCCACCCAGGCGCCCCTCCTAACGTATGATTTTAACATTGATCTGTTACAAACTCATAAAGTGATCAAAAGATTAATAATGATGTTGAATATTTGAAGAGCATGGTTTAGATACTTTAAAAATCCACATGTTTAGAATTGTCTCAACTCCTAGGTAATCTACATTCTTTGCAAGTTTGCAGGGAATACTTCCAAACGTTGAACACAGGCTAGGCCATAAAGGACATCTCAAATAATATCAAAGTACTGATAAAGCATACAAACTATATTCTCTGACCACAGCACAGCAAGAGGTCAATTCTGCCCTCCTCACCCCTCCCAAAAAATAAAAATAAAAAAATAAACCCAGCCCAAACTACCCCTGTATATTTGGAAACTAAATAGTGATTCTCAATTCTTCATGGGTCAAGAAGGAAATCTGACAGAAGTTAAGAATCAGGCCAAGCTGGTTTAGCATGGTCTGATTTTTCCCATTTTATTCAGTTGGTGTGATTTCACATCTGGTAATGCCATTAAAACTAATACAGTAAGCCTCAGGTACCAAGGAGCCTGGTTTTTAGTGGGAAATACTACGAAGTCTTAAATGGCTTATTTATTTCACCCATTTGTCCACAGATCTTGTGTCTAGGTTTTACTTAGTGTTTCCTCCATTTTCTTCCCTGGGATTCCTCTCAGAAGCCCCCTGATCTTCACATTTGTAAAGCCCACAGGTGTCGAGTACTTGTCACATGACCCCAAGGCTGTCATCACTCAAGGCCCTTCTCTGAACTCTGGGGATTGCTGAGAAAACATCCTGGGAGTATTTACACAGACAACCAAATGACATCTCAAAATACCAGCTGCTTTCACCCGTCACAAACAGGCTTCCCAATCCATAATATCACTTCCGGATTCACCCTTGTCGTCCGTCTTGTTGAGGTAAATATGCATCCCCTCTACTCATGGATGTGGGCAGATCTGATTGTGTTTCTTTAGAGATCCAAACACATGGAGGCACATGAAAAGACAATTGCTTAGAACAGCATATGCTTCCAAAGCAGAGTGATACCCATGAGAGCAGGGGGATGTATTTTGCTTCAGAGCACATGTTCCAACCCAAGGAAAACGCATCCTTCAAAATGTCGTGAGCATTAGAACACAAAGGGGAGAAAACATGCAGAGGTAAGCAAAGCTAAAATCTCTTTCCTAAGCCTCCCGTTAAAACAGGCCCGGGAATTCCATCTGCAAAATTCTTCCAGGAACATCATAATGTCAACATTCCAAAGGAGGCTAGAGCCCCCAGAATCAGGGTCTAGGATGCCAGGAAAAAGATGGAGAGGGATCCCCACGAATCCTGGGATTTTGTTTAAGGGCAAAGGCTAAGGAGGCGGAAATAAAGTGTGAAATCCTATCAACGCTGTGGACTCTGGACACCATCCTAGGAATGTCCCACTTCACTAATTGGAAGTTCTCCCAAGTAAGCAAAAGCTTGATGCCATATGACAATGTCAGGTAACCAGCTCATCTCTCTCTTCCTTTATACCACCAGGGGCAAGTTCTGGCTACCGGGAGCACAGGCTTTCTTAAGCACAGGGTTTGGCCCGTCTGTCACCCAGTATTTTAACAACATGGATAAAGAAGCCATAAAAAAAAAAAAAGTGTCTTTGTGGATAAGGCAGGGGGGTATGGATATTCTTCTGTATTAATTTCCTTCAACGTTATTGTATTAAGATGATTTAATAAGTAAAAGTAATGACCGTATTAGATTAAATGCATTCACCACGCTTAATATGACTCAGCGGCTCTGGCACAAAGGTCCAGTTAAAGGGTCGGTCTTGCGAGGAAGTCAAGGACAGAGCATCAGATTTTACACAGAACACTCAGAGGTACTGGACAAACGGAGCTCATTGTCGGTCATCACTTCTCTCTTATTCTGGAGCTGCTTTTCCTCCTTGATGGCAGAGGGGGGGAAAAAGCCAATGAAGATAACTTATTCTATTCCTGCTTGAAACATTTCACTTTGAGATGAACTCAGCCTTATTTGGGGAAATACTCCGTCAGCTCAAAGGTGGTTTCTTCCCTCTCTCCAGAGGGTCCCTCAGTTCACCAGGTGTGGGAGCTTCATGGCCTCTCGCTTCCTTGCTCTGACCATAGGCTGATGCCAGGACCCAGCCATTCTCACTCCTGAGTGTCCTCTCACCGGGGCTGACAGAAACCCCAGGCCTCAAAGACCCCTCCATCCTGGCTGTTCTACCACCTCCAGACCATGGTGGACACAGTAGGAAAGTGCAGAGCAGGGGGGCTGTGGGGTGAGCCAAGATGTGCTGAATCTCCCTCAAACCATCTGGAATTTCTGTAAGAGTTTCTGACACCTCATCACTCCCATTTTGCGGAAGCCTAGTGAGGTGAGGCAAGGGGAAACCTGGGTGGGGTGGGGCGGAGGGGGGACGCAGCCCCTTCCCAGTGACCAAGCTGTGGTACACATCCAGGTTTCACCCTCTCAGAGCTGCCTTCCCACCTCTCGTGGCAACGCTTTCTGCTTCCCCTTCCTGTCGGGTGGAAATTGCCCCTAGGTCATTTCCTCTGCCGTTCTGCACTATGGCTTTCTTTTGCTCTACACTCATTCTTTCCCTGTTAAGAGAAACCACGAGAAACGCAGAAAACTCTTTTCTTTCCTCACAAACCTTGATTTCTCCATTGCTGTGGATTCAAAATACCACCTCAAAATTTGGATCTTAGCATTGACTCCACTTTCTTTCCTTTCTGCTATAAGAATTCTGATTTTCTCCAAGACAGTGGAAACTACATCAACCAATGACTTACACTGCAGAATAAATCAAAGTGATTTTGCAAAGGTATGGGAGAGGTACAGGGGAACTGCAAGGAACAGTGTAACCGTTACCACCTCTAGACCCAAGACCTGATGAACCAAAGGAAGGGCTACCAAAGCCAGAAGGATAGAGTGTGGAGAGAGAACCTGTAACCTTTAGGAAGGGTCCTAGCAGGTCACGGAAGTAGCCAGCCAAAAGAATAAATACTGGCATCTTGATTCTCCCCTCTTGTAATCCCCTATTGGAGCATCCCATGGGCGACACCTAACCGGACACCAGAGGCAAGACAGTCCATTGATAAAACCCAGCCAGTGAGCTCCAGGATGGGAACAAGCAAAGGGTGGTTATGACAGACAATGGAGGGTATCTACCCCCGAAGCTTTTCCCTGAAAGGAGAGTGTGGGGAACAGATCAAGTACAAGGGTGTATGAAAAAGAAAATCTCATTGGTATTTTTAAAAAATATTATATCCCTGTAACATACGTCTGTCTTACCCCCAGTTTGATTTCTTCCAGTATTCACCTAAGTTTGGATTTCCACTAGATGCCCACAAATTTGCAAAGTGTTCTGATGCTAAAATAGCTAGCCCTCAGTGCTTGCTGTAGGCCAAGCACCCTGAGAAGCTTTTTGTTGATGTGCTTTAAGACTTAAAAGAACCTTCCGGGGTAAGCATTACTATCATCTCCAGTTTACTGATGAGGAAACTGAGACAAAGAGTTAAAGAATTTGTCCAAGGAGCACCTGGGTGGTGCAGTCAGTTAAGCATCTGACTCTTGGTTTTGGCTCAGGTCATGATCTCAGGGTCATGAGATGGAGCCCCGTGTAGGGCTCTGCGCTCAGTGTGGAGTCTGCTTGAGATTCTTTCTCTCCCTCTCCCTCTGCCCCTCCTGCTCATGCTTTTGCTTTCTTTCAAGTAAATAAATAAATGTCTTGAAAGAAAATAGTTTGTCCAAGGTCATACAAGCTAGTCAAGAGTCCATACAAGATCTAAGACCAGGCTGTCTAAAATGGGCAGAGAGCTGGGAAGGGACAGTGGGGAACTGGGAAGAGCACCTCCTACCACAGCATCAGCTGCTTTTAAGTCATGGCTGACAGTCATCATCTGGAACGGTGAGGGGCCCCACGTCACCAGCTCGGTGTTCAAAGAGAAGCTTGCAATCCATGCTGCGTAAGAAAGGCCCCCATTTTTAAATTTAATTGTTCAATTACAATTTTTCATCCCATTTCACAAATGGGTGAGTTAAACACACTATAAGCTTCCAGTTGCTAGACTGTGACAGAGAAACATCACCCAGCACCCCAGCACCCCTCCACCCACACTGTAACGCTTGTCAACAGCCTTACAGCCTACCAATAGTGCTTGTTTCTGATCAAACTGACTGAGCCATTATGTTGGTAAGTTTAGTAAGAATGATATGATGGGCTATTTGTGATTACCAGCATGAATTAGGTACCATGCTAAGACCTTCACCTGGGTCATATCACTTAAACTCCACAACAACCCCACAATTTGCATATATATCATTACCCATTTTACAGATGAAAACATTGGGTTTGGAGACATGAGGTCACAAGCCTGAAGTCACAAAATAGAAAACAGCAGAGCTAACACACCAACTCAGGCCTCTCTAACTCCCAAACTTAGGCTTCTTCTACCCAAAGTCAAAGACTTTCCCCTGCACAACTCTGAGATTGTAGATACGCAAACCAGAAATCGAGAGGGACAATCTTACTCTTCTAAGTCAGGTGCCAGTGAGAACATCCAGATAATGCATTTTGCATTGCAGGCTGCTCCCCCACCATCCAAATATTATGCTTTCTAAAAGCACCACCCAGAAAAGAAAAGGAGATAAGCAAACGGAAAAGGAGATAAGCAAAGTAAAGAGTGGAACAGCGTGTACTCGGAAGTGGGCAGGCTGGTGGAAAAACAAACAGAATCTGCTGAAAATGAATAGGAAGGCAGAGACGCAGCTGAAGAAATGCTATGAGGTCCTTCAGTTCATGGTTTTTCATCCTTGCTTTGCAAAGCAAATGCCATTTGTAGAGTTGCTTTAAAAAAAAAAAAATGAGTTCCACTCACTGAAACTCAAAGGACAACATTAAATAAGTAGATTGTATCATCCCCTAAGCATGTCTTCCCAGCCCCAAGTCCTTCTTTCTCTCTCCATGTCATGTTTCTCATCTTCCTTTCTGGATGTTTCTGCCATCCTCTCAGCACCAGTAGCTCTCGGACTCCTTGTACCCATTCCTTACCTAGCATCTTTATCCCAGTACAGGAATAAAGTCTGATCAAACGAGAAGTTGCAGAGGAGAAAATCCACGGTTACGTATTTCCACACGCGATGCCACTCGTTAGATTTATTGTTGACCCTTGAGCCATCCCTAATTTCCCCAGCCTGAGTTGTCAGGACCTCCAAGGCATGTTGTCCCAAATGTTTCTGTCATTACTTCTAAAGTTACACCAATAAATGATAAACTTTACCATTTTGAGAGACTTATTGCCAAGAGACTTCTTCATCTCTACCTAGAGCTAAGAAACAGGTTCATACATACAAAACGGATTTCCGGTCCCCACCTTTCCACACAATGGCCGTTGCGCCCCTAGGACTGCCCCTTCGCTGTAAGTAGCACCGGCATCCACTTGTTGCTCAGGTCAGAACACCAGCGGGTCTCTGGGTCTTCCTGTCCCTTGTCCCCTCTAGCCGGGGGGGGGGCTGGCCAAGTCTACTCCCAAAACCTCTCCATCCCACCCTCCCCCACCCACCTCCACCAACACACCTCTCACACCAAGGCTGATGCAGCCACCTCCCACCCAGCCTCCCCACCTCCCCTTCCTCCTCTCCAACCTCTTCTTCATGGATTGGCCAGCCTAATCCTCATGAAATGCAAATCCAAGCATGGCATACTCTCCTGGCTTTCCGCTTGCTTCTGGAATAAAATCTAAAATCCTGAACATTTCCCATGGGGCCCTGCCTGACCCAACGAGGGCCTCCCTCCAGCTGCATCACACACCACTTTCCTTCTCTCTGTCCTCTCCAGCCACACTGGCTTGCTTTCTCTTCCTCAAATAGTCTAAGTCCTGGACTATCTCGAAGCCTTTACCGTGACTGTTTCCTCTGCCCAGATGCTCATCCCCTAGTGTCTCTTTGAACAGCTTCTTCTTACCTTCAGGTCTCGGCTCCTAATTCTTTTGCCCAAAGAGGCTTTTGGGATAACCCATTCCAAAGGGTGGCCTTTGCCAGTTACTGGCTCCCTTGTTTATATCCTTTCTGGCACCTTTCACAAACTACAATTACTTCACTTATATACTTACTTACTGTATTGTTTCCACTCTACTTCTAACAACTAACATAGAGTTTGGGACCTCATGCAACAAAGAAACACAAAACAAAACAACAACGACAACAAAACATTGAGTGTTGAGTGAATAGAACCCATAAGCCCTCTCCCACAACTTCAATAAAGCACAGACTCAGAGTGAAGGAGGAGATATCGCTGCCTGCGTGTGAAAGCAAACAGCCAGTTAAACTTATAAAAAACATGCTTTTGAGCATAAGTTAAGATCCCCAAAGATATTTTCTAACTGACGATGTGGAGCTGCAGAAGGAGATGCAAAGATAATAAACACATTTAATTTGAAACAGATGGAAATCTGGTCACTGGTTACTTGACTTGGGGCCCTTGAAAAAGTATTCTCTTCCCTTCAACATTTTGTGAGTATAATTTTTTAAGTGCCAGAATGTGCTCTCATGGAGGACATCCCCAGCTCCCCAACGGTCCCCCGATGACAAGGCAAGGCTTGATTGAGTCCTGTGGACCCACACTCATTTGCATATCTGCCTGGGTCTGGTTGGAGGTAAGGCACAACTAAAACTTTATTAAGCAAGCATCCCAAAGTGAGGGAGGCACGTGAGGGTCCTCGAACAGGGCACTGGAGACATGTATAATAACACATTTATTGAGTGTAGATTTCCTTAAGGTGCCAAAATGTGCCTTAGGGTTGTCAGTACAAATGTTACAACTTGCTAGAAAAGTTGGAGGTATCTAGTGATCAGACACAGAGCAGATGTTCTTTTAAGCTGAAGAATTTTGTTTTTCTAAAGAACTGCCCACCTACTTGCAACTATGCGGCACACAAACTGCTTAAGTGGATCTTTTGAGAGGAGCAAGAGAACTACCCTAAGGGAAGAGAAGCTTCAGGAACGACAACTTCAGAAACCCAGTTTAGACTCATAAAAGAAAAATGGTGCACTGTTAAAAAATTGGCATGGCACGGAGAAATGTTTAGGTTTCTGTCCAACATCAGTGAGGCTATTTCAACGACAGGTCCTAACCTGAGGCTCCAAGCAGAGACTCTGATGTTTCTATATCCTTAACCATTCTCTTCTAATTATCACCTCTAGGATGCCAGTTTTCAGATTAAATTTCTTTGGCTTTCAGGGAAAAATGTTAAATCCACCAGAGATGCTGCCACTTAGTGCTAACCACAAAATTCCGAAGCAAAAGTCACGTCCTGCTTTCTGAGCCCTTTCTATAGTCGGACACTCTTGATGAATCCCAGATGCAATCTTCATGGGTACAGCAGCAAGAAGCGCTCCCTGGACTTTCTGCTCCTAACTAACTCTGGTCATCACTGCAGATCTGAGGTTGATTACATATGTCCCTTGACATTCCCTTCCACATAGTTAATATTTTGAATCTACTGTCTTTTGTTCTTCTCTACCTTTACCCAATACTTTGTCATCTTGCCATCCATCCATCCTCCCATTCACCCATCCACCCATCCATCCACCCATCCAATGTGGACTGAGGATCTGCCTCTTGCTAGATCTAGTGCTATGTGTTAAGGAGACGTTGGTGAACAAGATAGAGCCTGTGACTTCACAGAACATAAAATCTAACAGTGGAAGTAGGTATGAAAACAGACCATTTATTGCACAACTGGTCATTACGAAAATGGAGACACTTGAAAGATGCGAGAGAGAGAGGCGCTTGGGTGGCTCAGTCAGTCAAGCGTCTGCTTTCAGCTCAGGGTCCTGGGACTGAGTCCCACGTCAGGCTCCTGGCTCAGCGGGGAGTCTGCTTCTCCCTCTCCCTCTGCCTCTCCCCCCAGTTGTGCTCTCAAGCACGTGCCCTCTCACTCGCTCTCTCAAACAAATAAATAAAATCTTCGGAAAAAAAAAAAAAAAAGATACCAGGGACCAGAGGGAGGGCAGGTCTATATCCCAGGGTGAGAACTAGAAGGTGTCATGAACAGCACCATAGAGGAAGTGAGGAGTAGGAGTTCCCCAGGAGGATGAGCCGTTCAGGGGAGGAAAAGAGGGAAAATGTTACATTTCAGGCAGAGGGAGAGAGACAAGCCAGTCCCAGAAGCCTAAGAGCCAGCAGCATTTCTGAGGCCCTGGGATGGTTCTCCTGTTGAAAGAGCCCTGGGGTTGGGAGGGGGCAGGTTGAGTAGAACAGAAGATGAAGGGAGCAGGGTCAGGTCAGGAAGGATCTTGTGGGTCTTGTCCACTGGGGTGACTTGGATGTTGGAAAATCACTGAAGGGGGCGCCTGGGTGGCATAGTCGGTTAAACGTCTGACTCTTGGTTTCAATTCAGGTCATGATCTCAGGGTCCTGGGATTGAGACCGCCTCCTTGGGCTCCATGCTGAGCACAGAGTCTGCTTGAGATTCTCTCTTCCTCTTCCTCTGCCCTTCCCGCTCGTGCTCTCTCTCTCTCTCTTTTTAAAATAAACACATAAAAGGGGCGCCTGGGTGGCTCAGATGGTTAAAATAAACAAATAAAATCTTTAAAAAAGAAAAAAAAGAAAAAAAATCACTGAAGAACTGCTGAATATTCTCCCCAAACACAAATAATTAATATAATGGGAAATGGGGGAAAAAAGAAACAGAAAACACAGTTTGATGAGCAGTGTATTAACCCTACCCTCTAAAAATGAAATGCTATGGTGACAGATGGTAGCTACATTGTGGAGAGCACAGCATAAAACGTAGAGAAGTCAAATCACTGCGTTGTGCACCTGAAAATAAAGTAACATTGTGTGTCAACTATACTCAAAAAAAATTAAAGAGAAAATTGCTTGATATTAAAAACATATACACCAGGGGACCCTGGGTGGCTCATTCAGCTAAGCATCTGCCTTCAGTTCAGGTCCTGGGATCGAGCCCTGAATTGGGCTCCCTGCTAAGCGTGGAGTCTGCTTCTCCCTCTGCTTCTCCCCCAACTCATGCTCTCTCTCTCTCTCTCTCTCTCAAATAAACAAATAAAATCTTTAAGATACACACACACACACACACACACACACACACACACACACACACACACACACACACACACACACCAGCTCTTAGATATTTCCTGATCTCCTGTGTCTCATCCCTGTAGGAACTGTTTTCTTTGTAATATATACATGTGTATATGGGTGTAATTCCTTAGTTGCACCGCAGGAAGCATTAGATGTGGGACACCTGTTCTCCTATTGTTCTACTACTTGGGGGATATTCCCACCTTTCTCTCATGACTGCACTATGCAAATAGGCAAGAATAAGCTGACAGCATCGATTTATTTTCTTCCCAGATTAAATGATTTTTCATGAAGTTGGAAGTTCCGGTTCAGCAACTTCCTCTTCTGACCTCATGCCAGGCCACTCACTTGGGGGTAACTGAGTCACTCAGAACATGACATCTGATGGCGGATTTTTTTATCCTTAGAGCTCCCCATGAGAAGAAAAAGGAGAACAAGAAGCAAGACGGTCTGCCCGAAGACCGGCCCTTGCCTGATGGGCAGATGCTGCAGAAGGGGGAAGGTGCCCAGGTCTTTAAGGACAAAGCAAAAGACACAGGAGGTGACAAGGCTACGAAGGAAGGCCCATCTCTAGGCAGAACGCAACCGAGAAAAGATGCCAAGGGTAAGGCCAGCCCGGGGCTGCAGACCCCGTCCCTGTGCATTTGCAGGGACCCTTGGGTTTATTAAATTGGGTCCCCGAGCTGGACCTTCTCATGCAGGGTCACAGCTGCTGGGGTAGGAAAAGCATTGTGGTTGCAAACAGCAAGTCTGCAGAGCTACTGCTATTCATGACTGAACTTCTGGCTCCAAAGCTCTAATTCCCATACTTAGGTATGATCCAGGGCTGAGCCGGAAAGGACCACAACAATGGAATGAAAGGCCGTGCATGCTGATTAGCTCAGGGGCCTCATTCTGTGTCATGGGCCCCAGAGGCGGCCTCATCTTCTCAGTAATGGAATCTGAGACTCAGGAGGAAAAGCAGAGCGCACTTTTCCGGGGAGGGGGGGGATGGCTTTGTTCTGGCCAAGGGACCCCAACCCTTTTCCCCATTGATCACCTTTGCTTCTGCTGAGTTGGGCTCTTCCACACTGGGCTGCCTCTCAACCCAGCAAAGCACGGACCTGAGCCCCAGCCATGTCCCATCGAGGCAGGAAGAGCCAGTGGCCAACAAGGTCTCCCTTCTAGTATGTGGAATGAATCACTTAGTACTGGTGGCAGGTGTCTTCAGAGTAGGAGGCAGCGGCCAGAGAGCTGATCCACGGGAGAGCAGCTAAGCCAGCTGGAAGCATGTCTCCTTGTTTCTCCTTTTGTAAATTCTACCCCCAACCCACCTCTCTGTCCCTTCTCCCCTGCCTCACCTACCTATTCCCCAAGGGATGACTTACCTACCCTTGCCTATGGCTCTCAAGCTCCAATTTACCAACCCTGATTTACCAAACATACGGAGTAGCCCGCATTGTCTGTGCCCAGGGGGCTGGGGCGACTCCTCTCTGCATCTCTATCTTCCTCTCGCTAAAGAAGTCAAACCTCCTGCAAATACATCTACACGGCATTTCTGCTAAGTGTGCCCCCCTGCCAACGGGGAAGGGGAGAGCGAGGGGGGTATTTTTAAGATGAAAAGTTATCTTTAGGGCGCCTGGGTGGCTCAGAGGGTTAAGCGTCTGCCTTCGGCTCAGGTCATGGTCCCGGGGTCCTGGGATCGAGTCCCGCATCAGGCTCCCTGCTCCTTGGGAGCCTGCTTCTCCCTCTGCTTCTCTCTCTCTCTCTCTCCCCCTCTGTCTCTCATGAATAAATAAATAAATAAAAATTATCTTTAAGCCTCATTTGCTACCTGGAAGACGCAACCTTTTCTGATCATTAACATGGAACCATCACTTATTCCACGTGCTAAACACAGTGACGAATGATAGTTGCCAGAAGGGGATACATAAATTCTCCTAATTACCCCCAGAGACCTATCCGCATGGAATCAGAAAGGGCTTTCGTTATGCGGCCATTGCTCAGTTCTTGAAAGTCAGAGTTTCGCTTCCCTAAAAGCCGTCTCAGTTTTAGTCTCATTTGGGCCAATGAAAGCCATGATGACGGAATCATATAAGGCAGAACTTGAAAAGTGGGGGGGTTATTTTGTTTTGTTTTGTTTTTTGTTTTTGCAAAGCTCAGTCTTATCCCCCAGGACTGAAACTAGTAATTAAGGAGAATTGCAGGGTAAGGGAAGAGAAGAGATGTAGCAAAGTGATGTAGGAGAGAGAGGGGAGACCCTTTATTTTGGAATAAAGGCCTCAGCCTTGAAGCCAAGCAAGTGCAAAATCTGTGTTGCAGACACAGTTGAGGATGAGCTGTAAACTTCCAAGGCATGTGGGGGAAACCTCTGGCCTCCTCCTGTCTCCGAGCTCAGAGGCTTGTTGAAGGAACGCACAGAAGCCCAGGGCTTTTCCAGATACCTCCTCCACAGAGCAGTATGCTACTCCCCCACTCTTCCGACCTTCCCAATTTATATTCCTTTCCAGTTCTGTTTAGTGATCAGAGCCCCCCTTTGCTTTCTGACCTCGGTTTCCCAGAGCAGCCATTTATACAAGTCAGCTAAGCGACAAGAACTTTAGGGAGTGCATGGGATACAAAAATGGATGCGTTCCCTCCCTCCCTGAATCTTTGCTGAGCACCCACTCCGCGTCAGGCTCTGTTCCAGTGCTGAAAATACCTTGGTGAATAAAACCAGTAATCAAAGACACGAATGCGTGAAAGCATTAAGGGGCCCCGTGCTGTTCTCCAGCTCATCCCCAGCCTTCCAGAACAATGTTGGCAGAGGGTGCATGTGAGCTGCGTTCCCACCCACTTACAGTCCAGTCTGGGCCAAATCAATTATCTCAGGAGGATTCCAGTGCTTGCTCCAGAAGAAAGGAGTGCTTTGGGAAGCTTTGGAAGGAAGCATTTATCCTGGGAGCCTGAAGTTCAGAATCCACAGACTGCCCCCATGTGAGCCCTTCTGGTTCGTATTTTCTTCCCCCTTGAAAGTAATCAAGCTTTTCTTCCATTTGGGGGTTTCTACCCACTTCTGACCCCGAAAGGCTCAGGAAATTACAAAGCAAGTTTTCCAACAGATGCTTTTCCCAGCGTCAGATGGTCCGACACAGCTGCCAATTTACTTTCACTCCATCTTGCAGGCCTGCCACATTCAGAAGTAAAAATGGCCCCTTGCTTGCTTGTGGAATGCCCAGCTGCAAAAGCGAGGCTGCCTTTCACCACCTGAGAGGCACTCCTAACCTCACAGAGGGTCCGCCAAGCAAGAGATCCTGGCAGGAAACATCCATAGGGGTAGGATGCAAAGATCGACAGTGGAGTGGTGGACTGTGTGTGTGTGTGTGTGTGTGTGTGTGTGTGTGTGTGTGTGTGTGTGTGTGTATGTGTGCATGGGGGGGGATAGAAAAAGGAAGGGAGGGAAATTCATACATGTTTAAGGACTGGGTGAAATGGGCTTGCTTGGAAATGTGCACTTTCCACAGCAATCTTTGGAATCCTAGGGCAGAGCAGAGCAGGGGTGACTGCATCAGTAGGATCTGCAGCCACTCCCCGTCAGAAAGCCATGTGTTGTATGAAATCCGAACCACATCCCTTGCTGATGACCCGCCCCCGCTCGGGGGGATCTGGGGCGATTTGGAAGATTGTAGATCAAAAGGAGAGCTTGCTCCAATTTGTCAGAGTCAGGAAAACACAGCATTCAGACCAGTATTGGGTAACTGCACATCCTGTCTAAACACGCTCCCCAAGCCTTGATGGTTTAGCAGAGCATGACTTGGTTTTCTCTGAAAGCAGCAGATGATTGAAAAAGAAAGGAGAGGAAACAGAGCAAAAGCTCAGAGATGATGACGGGTCCGCCACTGACATGCCTCGTGGCTTTGTGCAACTCATCCCAGATTTTGGTGCTTCGGTTCTGCCTCATGCCGAACGGAGCTCGTTGTGCTCAGAGCATCCGAGAATCACCAAGTTGGGAGAGATCTTCAAGGTCGTAGTGTGACCACTAAGAACCTGACACCTAGTAGACACTAAGAATTCTAATCCATCAGTGAGGTCACTGAGTGGAGGAGTGAACATGTGAACGCTGGGATCCCTGTACACCATCTCCACAAGCAGTCATTCGGTCTAAAGCACCAGCAACGACATGACCATCTGCTGAGATGGGCTACTCTGTCTTTGGCAGCTGCAGCTGTTAACATCGTGAGCAAATCCAACTCCAAATCCAGAACTGCCTCCTGGAAGCTTCCACCGCTGGTTCCATTTCCACCCATTGGGGCTGGGTGAGATGGGTTTGATCACTCTTCTATGAGGCTGTCTTTCATAACTGCTGTGCCTCCCATTGGGTTCTTCTCTCTTCTTCGGTCTTATTATTTCCACCTCCTTCAGCCATGCCCCAAACCACAAGATTTAGGGGTTTTTTGTTTTTAATTTTTTTAAGTTTTTTTATTTATTCATTCGAGACACAGAGATACAGAAAGAGAGAGCACGAGCAGGGGGAGAGGCAGAGGGAGAAGCAGGCTCCCCGCTGAGCCAGGAGCCAGACATGGGGCTCGATCCCAGGACCCTGGGATCATGACCCAAGCCAAAGGCAGATGCTTAACCATCTGAGCCACCCAGGCGCCCCAAGAGAGTTTTAGGGTTATAGAGTCTGCACCGTTGCCATCATTGTCCTCTGAATGAGAGACAGTTTGTCTAGGTGCTCCTGAGCTGAATTCAGTGATTCATCTGTGATTGGACCAGGAAGGGAAAAGTGGGTCTGTCCCCTTCTTGTTGCAGATCCTGGGTCTAATGACGCAGGCGATTGCCTCACTGGTGTGTGCAGTGGCTAAGCCTACTCATCTTTCCCCAAAGCTGAATTTACTTTTTAGATCCCAAACAGATGCTCGGTTACGGGCTGCTCAAAGACAAAGAGCAATTCTTTGGGTCTTCTGTGCTTCAGACAAAATTAAACACATCAAGGCCAATGAGTGATTCATTATTGTGGTTAAATTCTATTTCAGCCACCCTCCTCCCCATCTCACACCATTATGCATACTTCCCACGAGTCAGTAATGAAGGAGAGAGGCATCCCTGAATCCCCCTCTCACCCTGATTATAACTCTAGAAAAGGATCCTTAAATCATAATAAAGATGTTGAATTGTTCCTTGCACATGTTAATACTGGACAGTTTACCAAGTATTTTTCAAATACTTGGGGAGTGTACCTTATCTTTTAGATTTTTATATCAGACAGAATTACATTTGCCCTGAAGGGATAAGAAGAAAAAAGTTCCACCAACAGAAAGAGGAGTGCATTTCCTCCATATGACAAGATGTCCAGAGGAAGGTAGTTCAGGGCTGGTAGGAGTCTCCATGATGGCATCAGAGACCCAAGCCATTCATAGCCTTCTTATCATGAGGATAAATCCTCATGTTCACAAAATGGCTGCTCACCTCTGTGCATCACACCTATCTCCCAAGCAAAAAGAGAACAGATGAATGAAGATAAAAGAGAAAAATACATTCTAGCTGACTGGAAGAAAATAGTAACTTTCCAAGACACCCCTTTCCCTCCAACAAACTTTTATACACACACACACACACACACACACACACACACACACACTGGAAAAGCTGGATTAAAATGTACATTACCAATACTAGAAGTAAAGATTAGCTTTTCTTTAAGGAAGGGCAACTCTAATAATCATGATGGTCTAAACTCTGGATCCAATCAGAAAAGTAGGTCGGCATCCTCCCATCGGGAGCAAAACAGATGGGTGTCACCATGTGACCACGGTCATGTCTCTTTTTTTTCTTGAGGTTTCTTTGATGTTTGGTAAATTGGCTTTTGTGCTCCCGGTCCTTCTTAAAAGAATTTTCCTCAGCCCTTCTCCTGGGCATGACTTCCAAATGTGTCTCCACATTTGCTATGATTCTACTTCATTTCACAAAGGCTTTGGTATCAGCCTTGGTTTTGTCCCATTTATAGTTTACAGAAAAGAGGGGAGCTGATACAGATGAGCCTTATTTCACAAACCGACACTAGTGTCAATGTCAAACAACAAGGGGTCAGAAATAGCAGGGTTCCACTCACAGCTCCACCATTCCTAATGTGCAACCTTGGCCAAGTCCTGTGACTTCTCTGCATCATTATTCTTTCACTAGTGTATTAGTTTTCCATTGCTGTATAACAAATTACTACAAATGTAGCACTTGCAGCAATGCCTGCTCATTATCTCAGCTTCTATGGGTTAGGAGTGCAGGCACAGCTTAGCTGGGTCCTCTGCTCAGCTCTTATTTGAGACTCAGGGTCGTTGCCAAAGTCCATTTGCTTGCAGCTTTAGAAATCTTGATGGCATGTTGGGGTGCTTGGGTGACAAAGTCGGACTCTTGGTTTCAACTGGGGTCATGATCTTGGGGTCATGATCTCGAGGTTGTGAGATCAAGAGCCCTGTGTCAGTCTCCATTCTCAGTGCAGGGTCTGCTTGGGATTCTCTCTCTCCCTCTCCTTCTGCCTTTGCTCATGTGTGTGCTCTCTCTTTCCCTCTCTCTCTCTCTCAGATAAATATTTTAAAAAGAAAAAAGAAAAAAAAAAGAAATCCTGGTGGCGTGCTTCTATATGGCCAGCATGACTTGAGTCTCAAGCCCCCGAAACTTCTTTTAAAGGGCTCACCTGATTAGGTCAGGCCCACCCAAGATAAACTCCCTTTTAATTAATTTATAGTCAACTGATCAGGGGCCCTGATGACATCTGCAAAATCCCTTCATCTTTGCCACAATGTAACATAATCATGAGCTATATCTCATCATATTCACAGGTCCTGCCCACACTCAAGGGGAGGGGACTATACAGGGCACACATAATAGGGGGCAAAATCTCAGACCATCTTAGAAGTCAGCCCACCACGCCCTTCAACATGAAGATACAAATAGGACCCATCTTATATGGTCGCTCTGAAGATTAAATGAGATGGTGAATATAACAGGAAGCATCCAGCCAGCAACAGCTGCTATAATATTCCAGCATTTCTAAGTACTACACGGCAGGCCCCACACTAGGAGCTGCGGATTCAGAAAATAATAACATAAACCTTGCTCTAAAAAAGTTACGGCATTTCTCTAACACTAAATACTCCCCCCTGCCCACCCCAACCCCATTCAAATCTGGCAAAAAGCAATAAAGCTTTAAAATCCAACTAAATGACTTTTTGATACAAAGACTCAGGGTTGCTTTTTTTCACTTATTGAAGCCACTGTCAAAAATAAAAAGTGCTGACTCCAATTGAATACTATAATCCACAGGACTATTATTTCCACCCTTAAAATCCCCTCTGGTTTGGCCGCTAACTTGCCGTCAGAGGAGGGCTGTCTGGTAATACTGTGTCAGCACAGGTGAACTCAACTCTCCCTCAGTGTTTCTTAGCCTTGGCTGCTCACGGTCGAATCCCCTGGAGGGCTTGTCCAGGGTCCCACCTGCTGAAACACAGGTGCATTTTGCTGGGGTGCAGCCTTGCTCTGGAATTTTTTAAGCCCCACCCTCTCCCCCAGGAGGCTCCAACACACCACCAGGGATGAGAATTTCTGCTGGAGCCAAAGTCTGATAGTTTCCCACAGTCTGAAAGCCAAATTCCCCTTAAAGAGAAACTGTCGAAGACAAGATGGGCCAGAAGCGTGAGCGGCAATAAAGGATTTTCCCATTTACTTGCAGCAAAGAGACTGAAATTCAACACATTTCACACCTTTTCAAGCCGCTCTCCCAGGTCTGGACTGCTGTTCCTTTTCACAGACAGCCCGCCTCTGGGTGGGGAGTAGCTGGGAGGGTGCTGAGCAGAGAATACATTGCCCAGAAAGCTGCATGTCTTCCGCTCATTCATTCAGTCTTTATTTACTGTCACCTGCATGTATAGAGCACCTATTGTATGCCAAGTTTCAGGATGGGTGCTGGGGCTTCAAAGACCAGGGGAACCCAAACTGTGCCTTCAAGAGCTCAGAGTCTAATGCCAAGATGCAAAGATGCCCTTCCTGGACCAGACAAGAAGTGCTTTCTGGATCGAGGACAGGAAGCTACTTTTTAAGTTGTAAATAATCTTTTTAAAAACTTTCTCCATCTTCTAGGACTACGTGTATCTCTCTCCAGGGTTTAATCACTCCCAGAGGGCAGCCTCTTTCCAACTTCCCCTCCTCTCCCTGGCAACCATTCTCCTCCCCCACGCCACCCTGAAAAAAAATTACCAAGGAGAAGTACATAAAAACTGCCGAAATTGTCATAATTATTGCGTAAGGAAAAAGAACAACACAAAGCCCCAGCCTCCACCCCTCCCATCCCTTCTAACCCTCCAGAGCTTTTCTCCCAACAAAGGGGCACTCTCCACAACCCGGGACCGCACCCTGAGCTGGGTGGGGGCTAGCTCCTTCCACCTGCAGAATAGCCCCTGCTTCCAGCAGGACTGATTGCCAATGCGGCAGAAAGCAAACACTGACTGAGGAGGCTTTGGCAAAGCCCAGAGAAGCTGCATTCCTCTTTTTTTTTTTCTTTTTTTTAGATGGGGGAGGGAGGGGTAGAGGGAGAAACAGCATCTTAAGCAGGCTCCATGCCCAGCTCAGAGCCCGAGGCGGGGCTCTGTCTCACGACCCTGAGATCATGACCCGAGCTGAAATCAAGAGCCAGATCCTCAACCGACTGAGCCACCCAGGCGCCCCTGGATGCCTCTTTTAAGATAACGTTGAGCCAGGGAAACAGCTGTTTCAGACAGAGCTGGTGGAGTAAAATTAGGACAGGTTTTGGTCTGCCTGGGTCTAGAGGGGACCTTCCCCCCAGAATAACACATGTCCCTACGGAGACGGGAGAAGGAGTTCAGCTGGCAGTTCATGCCCCGCACACACACACCACCCCCCCGCAAAACACCTTCCCCCTTTCATTTGTCTTATAAATGCTTCCTGAGAATCCACCTTGTACAAGACCCTGGGCTGGGCTCTGCTAGGCCACCACCACCCTACTTCCACCAATGAAGGTTTTTAAAATGTTGGAACCTTACTATGGTCTCAAAAATTAAGTATTTTGGCAGATGCTAGAAAAAGTCATTCTGAGTTATTTTTTTTTTTTAAGATTTATTTATTTGACAGAGAGAGAGAGCACAAGCAGGGGGAGCAGGAGAGGGAGAAGCAAGCTCCCTGCTGAGCAGGGAGCCCGATACGGGGCTCAATCCCAGAACCCCGGGATCATGACCTGAGCCGAAGGCAGCTGCCACACCGACTGAGCCAGCCGGGCGCCCCTGTGTTATTTTTTTCTACTTACTCTGGCATCCTGGGGAAACTGCTATGTCAAGCCTACTTCATTCTCTAGTTAGAAATTCTGTTGGAAGAGCAATGCTTCATCCCGGGGTTGCTGAAAGCTTTCAAGAACCACATGACCAAACACCACCCAGACCCAGGTCTCCACCCTGGCTGTCCACAACATTGGCTCCTAAAATCTAGAGAAAAGGAAAGGAGCAACACCTAACATCATGGCTGGCTCAGTAGAGGAAAACCTAGAGGTGGAGTCTTGCCATTAGTTATGGCTTTGGTGCATGGGGCAGGGGGGCGGCGGAGAAGCAATTTTGTCCAACATGTTGGACAGTTGGACAGTTGGACAGTTGGACAGTAGGAAGTTAAATTACACCGTGGCAGGACTGCATTGCATGCTTCAAAATCGTCAGTGTGAAAATCAGTGATTAAGGGTCACGGTGATGAGATATTTACTCTAGGACTAGAGAGTCTTGTATCTCTAAATGAGCCTTGGATCCCTAAGTTGGTTTAAATGTGGTCACACATAACGTCTAGAATATGAACTGGATGGCTTCAAGTTCCCTGGGAACCCTAGACTTTGGCATTGGATTAGACCAGCCAACCTCGGCTTGGTTTGCTTAAGGCTTGGTCATGGGCCAGATGTCTATCTTGCACAGCAATTTTGAAATTGCTGAGAAAACTTCAGAATCCTCGTTTCTATTTTGGAAATTAGCACTTGTCTCCTTGCAGCAGGGGTTGTATTCGAAGCATCCACTAATGCCGGGGGTGGCAAACTACAGCCCATTAGGCCAAATTTGTCCTGCCATCTGTTTTGGATGACTTGCAAACTAAGAATGGTTTTGCCATTTTTAAATGGCTGAAAAAAAAGAAATCAAGAGAATAATGTTTTGTGATACATGAAAATGATATGAAAGTTACATTTGGTGCCCACTGATAAAGTGTTACAGAAACACAGCCACACCTACTCATTTACTTGTTATCTGTGGCTACTTTTGTGCCACAACAACTACGTTGTGTAGTTGCAACAGAGATGATATGGCCACAAAGCCTAACGTATTTACCATTTGGCCCCTCCAGAGAAAGTTTGCCGACTTCTGCGCGAATATGGAAAAATAATTCTGCACAAATCCAAAAAAGTGAGAGGGTCACATAATTCATTATTTAATTAACCTAATTAAATGACCGTAGTGAAGCCCGTAATGATCTTCTCTACTCAGTTAAACCCCCAGAGCAATAATTAACTCAACTCATGTGGCATCAGCAAAACAATTTGCCAATAATGCACCTAGCAAAGAGAACTGCCCACTGTGCTTATCATATTCCAAAAAGCAAATCAGACTATCCTATAGGCTCCATGTGTCTCTCCTAACGAGTGCTTTTGTTCTTGGCTCTGGGTTGAGGATCTGCTTCCTTCGAACCTCCCTTGCTATTCTGTGGGTGGGGTCAAACACGGAGAAATGAACCCTAGGTCTAGCGCTGTTCATGGATCCTAACAGCATGGCATTTCTCTCCTCACTTCCCTGGAACAGACTGGAAGCTGCCGGTCCCACTGGGACATGTTTATCCACTATTAATCTCGAATCTGAGCACCACCAAAGCCGTGGGACGAAGCTGGGACTTTTCTCCTCCAGTAGCAAAAAGCTTACGAATACGTGACGTGAGTCTTCCAAGGATCCCTTTTTCCCCTCACCCTTTGCACACTGAGGAATGACAGCGTGCCCCACACGGGGGTACGCTCAGCAAACAAAGCGCTGACAAAGACCAAAGGAGCAGGAGTGAGCAGAGTGAGACGCTCACAGGAAGTCAAGTGGGGGACACAGATCCCTGGGGTAAAGGGTCTGGAAGCCCCGAGGAGGCCCGGCTGGAGGCCTCTCATTGTGCCCTGTAGACGTGCTCTGCCCTCCGGGGGGCTCTGGCGCCGTCCAGAGTGCTCGGGGTGCCCGGGCCCCATGCACCTTCCTGCGGCTTCCTGCTGTCGCTCTTCAAGGTGGGCTCTGAACACTGCCTTCCTCGGAACAGAGTCACCACCCTGAAGCAATGCAGTGCATTTATACTCCATGCAAGAGACAGTCCTCCCACCTGGCTGGGTCTCAGTTTCTCCATGCAGGAAGTGGGATGTTGGATCTCTGGACTCCCCAGTGGCCCCTGGTTTTGGTCAGCTCGCCCGCCCACCTCCAGAGCTCCTAGCACAGTGTCCTTCGGGCTTCTTATGGTCAATGCTGCAGAGAAGTAAAACAACACGCATCTATGTTTCCTGCTGTGTAGGAGGCAGGAAATGGCCCAAGCCCCTAATTGGGATGAGGTTCCCGCGGTGTGTCCAGCTGCCCACTCCTCAGCAGCCCCCACCCTCGCAGGTGTGTCAGCCAGGAAGGAGGGCACGTTCGGTCATCAGCAACAGGAATCCGTCCCCTACCCATGTTCCCAACCGTGTCCCTGCCTCTGTGGCGTGTAAAAGTGTCACGCTGTGGATACAGACAGTGTTTGCTGAGCGTCCTCTGCAGGCAGGGAGGGCAGGGCCTGCCCGGGGTGGCCCCGGGGTCAGAATCTAGGCTGGGCACCACTCTCCCACTGGCCACACACGGACAGAGCTAGCAAGGGTAGCAGCTCCTTGGAGAAACTTGTGTTCAGGCAGAATCTGATGCTCTGTTGTCAGCCCAGAGAGGCTAGGGCGAGACAGGGATCCGAGTGAGGGTGGGATCATCAGGAACCGGGAAGACCAGGTGGAAGCAAGCATCACGGCAGTTGGAAGGCAGGGACTGACACCGTCGTGGCAGTGGCACCCAATAGAGAGCGGGGTCCAGGCAGCGGGTGCTGTGAAGGGGAACTCTCTGGCTTGGGAAATCCACTGTGCCCCTTACGGTGTCTCTCCTAGCAGAATGCAGGCGGGGCTCCTTTGTGCCTCAGTTTCTAATAGAAGCCAGATTAGAATCACAAGATAGGACCCTGCAACACACATGGCACCCTGCCTCCTGCCCCTTCCCTCCAAGAAGGAGGGTTTGCAACCCACGGCATTCATTTTTTTTTTTTTTGGTTTTTTTAATGTTATGTTAATCACCATATATTACATAATTTGTTTTGGTGTAGTGTTCCATGATTCATTGTTTGTGCATAACACCCAGTGCTCCACGCAGAACGTGCCCTCCTCAATACCCATCACCAGGCTAACCCATCCCCCTACCCCCCTCCCCTCTAGAACCCTCAGTTTGTTTTTCAGAGTCCATCATCTCTCCTGGTTCGTCTCCCCCTCCGACTTACTCCCCTTCATTCTTCTTCTCCTGCTATCTTCTTCTTTTTCTTTTTTCTTAAAATATGTTGCGTTATTTGTTTCAGAGGTACAGATCTGTGATTCAACAGTCTTGCACAATTCACAGCGCTCACCGTAGCACATACCCTCCCCAATGTCCATCACCCAGCCACCCCCTCCCTCCCACCCCACCACTCCAGCAACCCTCAGTTTGTTCCTGAGATTAAGAATTCCTCATATCAGTGAGGTCATATGATACATGTCTTTCTCTGATTGACTTATTTCACTCAGCATAACACCCTCCAGTTCCATCCACGTCATTGCAAATGGCAAGATCTCATTCCTTTTGATGGCTGCATAATATTCCATTGTGTACATATATCACATCTTCTTTATCCATTCATCTGTCGATGGGCATCTTGGCTCTTTCCACAGTTTGGCTATGGTGGACATTGCTGCTATAAACATTGGGGTGCACGTACCCCTTTGGGTCCCTACATTTGTATCTTTGGGGTAAATACCCAGAAGTGCAATTGCTGGATCGTATGGTAGCTCTATTTTCAACTATTTGAGGAACCTCCATACTGTTTTCCAGAGTGGCTGCACCAGCTTGCATTCCCACCAACAGTGTAGGAGGGTTCCCCTTTCTCCACATCCCCGCCAACATCTGTCGTTCCCTGACTTGTTAATTTTAGCCATTCTGACGCAACCCACGGCATTCTTGACATTCCAGTTTCATATAAACCGTGCCATTTTAAGGTTGGAAAAAAGACCATGTAAATAATCCACCGTACAGGTGGGTGGTGAGTACCCAAGTTCCTGTAGCGAGTGGCAAGCTCCTAACTAGAACTCAGTGCCCTGACCCCCAATCTCGCATGCCAGACTCCCAGCAACAAACAGAAGGGATGGCCCTTCGATCCGTCTCCCAAGGCCACAGAAAATTAAGAAAGGTAAATGGAAATCCAACCAATAATCAAGAGGCATGAACAAGAGCAGGCTGTTTTATAAAGTACGCCTTGTCTTGGTGTGAGCACATGGGACTTGGAAACCATGCGCTACCTCGGCCCTCGGCTCCTCACTGCAGGTGCATGTGGCCCATCTGCCCCAGCAGGGCCCCTTCCGGCACTTCATGGACATGAAGGCAGAGAAGAGACTGGCCAGCCGGAAGGAGCGCCGCAGTCGCTTTGGAGACATCAACGTGCACAAGTGCTATCGGTTTGGGCACATCTTCTCCCCTTTCCAGGCCCTCGCCACAACGGTGAGCAAGCTTCTCCTTGGAAAAGGGTTTGTAAGACTTTCAGTGAGAACACGGACAAACCCCAGTTCTTTCCACTTTTAAGAGATGTGTTAGTCAATCCTGGTCACAAAAATGCTGCATAACAAACTACCCTAAAATTTACTGGCTTACCATTACAACCCCCCATGTTTCTCACTTGCTAGCCTGCAGAGAAATACACTCATTCCATTTCTATTGACTGCAAGTTCGTAGGTAAGAGGGAGAGAAGAACTGAAAACAACAATCCCATCTACCACAAGAGACTAACTGTAGCCTAGTCCCTAACAGACAGTAACCTTAGGTTTAGGGGGAGATCTGAAGGCAAAAGTGTTGCAGCTGCTGTGTTCTGAAACAAGACCATTTCAAGAAGAGAGAGAGGTCTGGGGAAGAGGGAAATTTTGGGGATAAGAGAATGGCTCCTATCCCTCTACCCTACCTGTGACCTTCTGGACTCAGGTCAATTCAAGTGAGACCATTCCAAAATGCATTTCCTTAAAACCATTACTGTGATGTCTTTCTAGACATACATGCTTATGATTCTAACATTTGAGTGTGCATATGAATCACTTAGGAAGCCTGATTATAATGTAAATTCCCAGGCTTATAGTGATTTCAGTTCAGAGGGTTTGGGTGGGGCCTTGGAATTTCCTTTGTTAACAAACTCTGTTCACCACCTTCCTGCATTGTCACTCGGGCACTCCTTCCCAACCTTGTTCACTTCATCAGTTGGCAGCATGACCTTGTTTTCCTGTGGATGGGGAAGAGCAGCACCCATGTGTTGGGTTTGTACCATGTGGCAGCTAAAGGTTTTACCAATCCTGAATCTTCATGACCTCCACCACATTAACATCACCCTCACGTTATCGATGAGCCAAGAAAAGCTGAGACATGTTAAGTAACTTGCCCAAGATTATCATTGCTCAGTGCAGAGCCAGGATATGAACCTGCTATGCTAGAGCAAGTGTTCCCTGCCCCCCACACTGTACGTCATTGCCATTATTCTCCACCTCGTAGGAGATGCAAAGACTGGTGTTTCCCCGAGACCTGCCCATGAGTCCGCACCTGCAGAGAATGGGAATTTCCTGTACCGCTGAAGGGAATCTCCAGGATTTATCCTTGTCTTCCACAGAGCTGGGTGTGAGAAAGGATGACAGCAACCACGAGAAAGAGAAGCCAGCGAGTCACATTAAAATGCCTTTATTCCCCCCAATAGTTAGAGCAACAAAATCTAATGACATGAAATAATAAAAATTTTAAAACTGCATTCTGGCACCTTATTGCAAGGCTTTGCATTAAAACAGTTAGAGACCAGAGACTCAGGAACACTGAAACGTTCTCAAACCTGACTTAACATTTAGATAACTTGAGAGCCACCAACATGCCTCTGTGTGAATATTCTGGGGAGAGTGAGACAATTAGGAGCTGCAATACTTAACTAGAAATGAATCCTCAATAGGTTTTTCTCAGAAGTCTAAAGATGGGGGCAGAGACGGCTACAGTTCAATGAATCAAGAACCGCACTCTTTCCATCTCCTGCTCTACCATCACCAGAGTGTTGGATGGCAACCTTGGGATTCACTCCTCGTGGTGACAAAGTGGTTGCCACTGCACCAAACACCACATCCTCACATGAGCACATCAAACACAGGATGGCCAAAGTTTCTCCTCATGCTACAAATACATGCACACGTGTACACACACACACATACACACAAGGAGAACCTTTTCTGGGAACCACTCAGCAGATTTTTCAGCAATTCTCCTTGGCTAGGATGGTGCAGCTTGCCCATGCTATAACCAAAAGGAAAGCTGGGAAGCAAGTTCTACCATCACTGAAAGAAAGTAATACAATGACTGATGGGGGAATCAAATCAATGTCTGCCACAGTGGACACTCACTAGTGTGCAGGTCAGACCATTACAGTGAGAAATTTCTGTTTGCACTGGGTGAAATTTATCTTCTTATAATTTTTAAACATCCATCCTAAGGTTGCTCCTCCAAGAAGCCTCCTCCACCTTAACTGGCTTTCATTGTCCTTTGATTTTGAAAGTAGTGGATCGGGGCACCTGGGTGGCTCAGTCGTTAAGCGTCTGCCTTCGGCTCAGGTCATGATCCCAGAATCCTGGGATCGAGACCTCGCATCGGGCTCCCTGCTCAGCGGGAAGCCTGCTTCTCCCTCTCCCACTCCTCCTGCTTGTGTTCCCTCTCTCGCTGTGTCTCTCTTTCTGTCAAATAAATAAATAAAATCTTGAAAAAATATAAAAGTAATGGATGCTTATAATAAAAACTACTCTAAAGTCCAATCAAGAGAATAACAATGACCCAAATCACACCTTTTAGAGACAACTAGTGTTTGCATCCGGGCACTTTTAGATTGCTTTTCATTCTCTTGCCATTATTGGTCATGCCGGGTTTCCTTTGGGCCTCGATCTCTTTCCCATAGTTTTCACTGGGTTGCCATTTGCTACCATTGCCTGACACCTCTTGACAGGCCACCTGATCCACTTCCGGGTCCTTTCTCTTGTTGCCATGGTTACCAAAGCCATGGTGTCTTCTTCCTTATAGCGCTATCCTGCAGAAGACGCTACAGTTCCTCCTCTTCGGAGCACCTGTCCTTTCTCTTTTATCTTTTTTTTTTTCTTGGAGTTTCTTTTTTAATTTAATTTACTTTTATTTTAAATGCTAGTATAATTAACACATGGTGTTATGTTAGTTTCAGGTGTACAGTAGAGTGACTCAACACTTCCATTCAACACCTGGTGCTCATCACAAGCCCATTCCCCACCACCACACTCCCCTCTGGTAACCATCCGTTTGTTCTCTATAGTTAAGAGTCTATTTCTCGGTTTGTCTCTCTCTTTTTTTCCCCTTTGCTCATTTTTTTGTTTGTTTCTTAAATTCCACATACGAGTGAAATCATATGGTACTTGTCTTTCTCTGACTGACTTATTTCGCTTAGCATTATACTCTCTAGCTCCATGTCATTGCAAATGGCAAGATTTCATTCTTTTTATGGCTGTGTAATACTCCATTCTTCCAAAGAAGACATCAGATGGATATATACATATATCTCCTCTTTATCCATTCACCTATGGATGGACACGGGCTGCTTCCATAATTTGGCTATTATATATAATAATGCAACAAACATAGGGGTTCATGTATCCCTTTAAATTACTGTTTTTGTATTTGGGGGGTAAATACCTAGTAGTGTGATTGCTGGATCATAGTATCATTCAATTCTTAATTTTTTTGAGGGACCTCCAGGCTGTCTCCCACAGTGACTGAACCAGTTTGCATTCCTACCAACAGTACATGAGTGTTCCTTTTATTCCACATCCTCGCCAACACTTGTTTCTTGTGTTTTTGATTTTAGCCATTCTGACAAGTGTGTGGTGATATCTCATTGTACTTTTGATTTGCATTTCCCTGATGATGAGTGATGCTAAGCATCTTTTCATGTCTGTTGGCCATCTGGATATCTTCTTTGGAGAAACGTCAGTTCATTTCTTCTGCCCATTTTTAATTGAATTATTTGTTTTGGGGTTGTTGAGTTGTATAAGTATTTTATATACTTTGGATACTAACCGTTTATCAGATACGTCATTTGGAAACACGTCCTCTCTCAATCTGAGGCAAACAGCTCCCTCTGCAGCTGTGTTGATTAATTGCCTGCTTGCTTTTCATCTTACTGATACCACTTACAATTAACACAGGCAGAATATTATATTTTAGTGTTTCCCATTTTGCTTGAGCCAGAGATCCACAAACTATGGTTCTCTGGCCAAATCTGGCCCTCCTCGTGTTTTTATAAATAAAGTTTTATTGGAACACAGACATGACAGTTTGTTTGCATATTGTCTACTGCTGCTTTCATGCTACAATAGCAGAGTTGAATAGTTGCAACAGAGACCCAAAGCTGAAAATATTTACTATCTGGCTCTTTACAGGAAAACCTTGCTGAGCTGTCTTAACCCAGATTTCCCTTTGAAAGTTCTGGCTAAGGTACCTGCTTTGCTGACCTTAGGTTTTTAAAAATTTTCCATAGGTCTATGATTATGTCCATCTAAATTTTCCATCACAAATATGAACTCAAGTAACAGTAACACTAACAGCTAAAATTTATCGCATACTGATATTTACCATGTACTAAGTGTATCGATTCATTGACTTTCAGCAAGCTCACTATGAAGTAGGTACTACTGTTATGCCCACTTTCCAAAGAGGAAAACAGAGTCAAGAAACATAGCTAATAAGTCGCAGAAGCAGAATTTGGACCCAGGAGACCTCTGTGTGGTTTTGCCCACCTTCTTGGGGATGAAATTACCAGCAAAGGAAGTCAAGAACTTACCCAGTTCCTTTTCTAGAAGGATCCATGGTAGAGGGCTGTCTAATGCTGCCCCCATCACTACTCTACCTGCCTGCAGGCTAACTGGCCATCTGGGTTAAGAAACCATCCTGCATATCTTGTGCATAACCTGGCAGTTTGTGTATAAGTTTCCGGATTTCTCTCCTTTTATTCCGTGAGCCACTCCTTCCCACCTGCTGTTTCCATACCACAGGAGGATTCCATACCCAAAGGCCAAGCTCTGTATGGGGGCCAGTGAGGGCTTAACATCAGTGCTACCCAACCGGGGCATGTTTTCCTTTAAACAAGGTGTAGCCTTCCACCCAGACCGGAGCAGAGAAAAAGCTCTGGACAATCACAATGGAAGCCAATGAAAGCTTGAGACCCACAGAGGAGATTTCCAACACTTAGCCCATGTGCTCCAGCATTAAAAGGAAGAACTGTCAATTTAATTCACAACTGACAATACATCTGATTTATATACAGCTTTGCAGGAACCCATTAATACACAAGGCAAGACCTATGTAGACAGAGCTTTCTTCTACTATTGGCTTCGAGCAAGGCAAGATTCATCAGTGAGAAGTAATAATGATTGCATCAGCCAGCATATCCTGAGTAATCACTTTGTTCCAGGCCCTGTGTTAAAAGCTTCTGTGGCGTTACCTCATTTAATCCACACTATTGTTCCACTACAATAATCCACTAGTATGAAGTTTCAAGAAAGTACAAGAACACCATCACACGCCTGCCTCCTCTCTCGTGCGGGCATTTGACGAGCACCCTCTAGAGCCTGGACATGCTCTCCCAGGCCTGTCCTCTGCCCCACAGCCCCGACGAGCAACAATTTCTATTCCACACTTGCTCAGAACCAGCACACACATTCTTACCCATTCTGCCCTGGGCTTCATGTGTTCTTTGCTCTTTTCTGAGCTATCTTGATAACTTCACCCATGCCTCTCCGACAAATGCCAATGGATTCATCTGCCATTTGCTTGGAGGCAACATCTTTCAATTTTGGCTGCTGCCTTCTGGGGCTCTGGCGTAAAAAATGAGGGCACCCACCTCCCGGCAGCTGAAGGGGAGGGCAGGCAGTTTCCACGACGAGAACCCCTCAAGGGAGCCACTGGGCCTTTGGCGGCGTATGGTTCCGTAAGTGGGGAAGTTAGGAGGAAAGCCAGGGAACGGGGAGAAGGCTCCTGGGATGGTGAAAAGCTTAAGATCCGCCTGAGGATGGGTTCTGCCCCTCACAACCGTGGCCTGGGGCAAGATGCGTGGGATGTTGAGCAGTCTGATTCCTGGTCAGAAGCCTCGGTGTGACTTTTCAGGCCTGACCACGGACAGGGAATCGCAATCAGACTCGGGCCCCTCTGGCTCCATGCTTTTCTCACATTTGGAGAACGTAGCCGGGCGCCTTCATTCTTGGGTCTCTTTACCCAAGGTCTTGGGTAGACGGGGTTCTTCCTCAGAGCCTCTGCCAGGCAGAGCGAAGGGTGAAACCATGACATTTCCCCACCCGGATGCAGTCCCCAGGACTTTTCCGCTCCCAGCCCCCTCCTCTCTCTTCCGACCCCAGGGTCCATAAAACTACAGGGCCTTTTGTTGGGGTTCCCTTCGCAACAAGACCACCTGCCCCTCGCTGTTCATCAGAGGAACAGAATTGGGGATGGTGTTTCCTCCGGTTTGGGACTCCTGCTTCTACCATCACAGTGAGGAAACGCTTACTCTCATTTTTGCCTTGTTACTTGAATGGGCTACTGGACACCCGGCAGCTCAACTCTCTCTGCCGCTCACTGAGCTGCCCACCGACGTGCCCTCAGCCTTTCTCGGGTGAGGAGGGGAGACCAGGGCAAGCCACTGCATCAGGCCCAGCCACAGCGTGGGTCACTGCCATGTTCTGGACCTCAGAGCTCGGTGGGGAAGGATGCAGGCAGTGGGCTGCATAGGGGCAACAGGGTGACCCACGCTGTGGCTGGGCCTGATGCACCTCAAGGTGAGGTGCAGGAAGGGTCTGGCACATAATGAGGACATAGTGGTAGCTGTCTGTTTTTTCCTTATCTTCTCCAAAGCTTGATGCTAAGTCTCAAATCCAGACTCGTGTGCATGTGTGTGCATGTGCACAATGCGTGTGCGTGTGTCAGTGTGCACATGGGCTCACGGGTGGGTGTCGGGGTGTGTGCCGGTGCATGTGTATGCACGTGTGTGTGTGCGGGTGCTCGTGGGTGCGTGTGCACATATGTGTGCACGAGCACGTGTGTAATGAATTCGAGAGGAAGGGTGAGGGATAGGACTGGGGCTGCAAAATCCACCACAGCAGCCCCTTAGCCAACAAACGCACGCTCACACCCACCTGGGAACTCCGCCTTTCTCTCTGACACCTAACTTTCCTCCCTGAAAGTGAAGAAAGTCTCCTGCTATGAGGAGCGGCTCCCCCAGGCCTCCCCACAGCCCCACCAGGTGCCCGGAACCTGGTCTGGGAGGCACTGGCACCGACAGAGGCTGGTGCCGCTGCCCAGTGGAGGAAAGCTGCTGCAGTTGGCTATTTACGAGGAGGAAGCCAGCCTGGAAATCCCACATAAATGGGATTGGTTCCAGTTTTACATTTCAGGGGCACCTTTCATTTGAGACTCTAGAAATTGTCATTTTTTTTTTATGATCTGTTAATTAAACTTCTCCATCTGCTTTGTCATTGTGACCTCCAAGACGTCACTGGATAGAATGAAAGATGGGTGCCTTCAGAAACCCCCCGGGTGCTTCGAGGTGGCAGGAAGGAGAGGAAATCTGCGAAGCTGGTCGGACTGGGTCTGCCTGGGTCGGGGGAGGGTGTGTGACCACAACTCATCATCCGGAGAGAAGCCCTTTCCCATCCCTGGGGGTTTACATCGGCATGGGATTCTGGGTCTTGTGGGTGACAGGTAAGGGAGGGAGGCAGGGGAATCGGGGAGTGAGTAAGAGCGAAGACGGGGCCCCCTGAGCTCAGACCCTGGGCATTGACGGTGAGCATGACAACATCCCCGTTTGCAAGGAGTCCCCGGTCTGCGCCCCTGTTGCCCCTATGCAGCCCACTGCCTGCATCCTTCCCCACCGAGCTCTGAGGTCCAGAACATGGCAGTGACCCACGCTGTGGCTGGGCCTGATGCAGTCTCTACTCTACTGTCCCCTCCTCGAGCTGGCTGTGGGGATGGGCACTCCTGCTGCGTGTGGGGAGGGAGCTCCGAGAGCCTCTTCCCCAGGGATGTCGTCACATCGGCTGGCAAGTACCTACCCCTCTGGCACATTCATTCGTTTGGCAAATGTTTGACTGAATCCCTACAGTGTCCCAGGCAGCCCAGGGAACAGGACAGATGTGGTCTCTACCCCCCCACACAAAAGGACCTAACGGTTAGTGGGAAGGACAGACCAGCAATGACTTGCAATAAAGGGTGCTCCATGAAGGATCTCCACCAGGAGCTGCGGGATTCCATGTGGCATACTGGCGCGGGGGGACTAGACTTTCCTGGGAAAATCAGGGAAAGCTTCTCTGAAGAAGTGACATTTCAGCTGAGACCAAGATGAGTCAACCATGGTGGAGGCATCTTCAGGCACGGGAACTGTTCTTAAGAAGTCCTAATGGTAAGTGAGCACAATGCTTTTAGGAAACTGAGAGGGGGGCCCTTGGGGCTGGAGCGGGAGACAGCGAAGGGGGAAGCGTGGTGCCAGGTGACGAGGAAGAGTCATCAGGCGTCGGGAGGGGCCTCAGCGGCCACGGCAAAGGCTCACCCACACCTCAAGGGCAGTGGGGATCCACTGAAGGGTTTCAACCACAAGAGAGCCATGCGATTTTGCCTGTTAAAAGGATGACCCTAGTTACCGATGGAGAGAACCAGAGAATCAGAGACGAGAGACTCTAGCTAGGGGAGCAATGCCATGGTCCAGGCTAGGGATATGATGTCTGGGCCCAAGGTGGAGGCAGAACTGGGGGAGAGACAGCCATGGGTCAGAGGCCTGGTTTGGGGTACACTGGCAACACCTGATGTTTGAGTCGATGTCACAGGTGAGGGAGCAAAAGGTTTCCAAAATAGCTTCCAGTAGATGGTGGTGCTGTGTGCTGGAATGGGTTTATTTGCCCAGGCTGGCCTCGAGATCTATAGACCACCACCTCTACGCAAGTTCCGAACCACAGGTCTACCAGCAGCCACCCAAACAAGGCCCGCATAAACAGTGCAAAACTCCCACCCTTTCTATCCTTTTTATTAATACAAGTTGTTCTCAAACAAAGCTGCTCCTTATAAGCGCTCCTGGGTCTTAGATAATCCACATCCTTGAGAAGCAAAACAAAACAGAAAAAACAAAACAAAACAAAACAAAAACCCTCACGGTTTGGTTTGGTTTGGTTTGGTTCCTATTTCTTGCTGACTAGAAGTTACTGCTGCCCATATGCTCAGAAAAACATCCAGCGTTTGCATGTTTCTTTTTTATTTAGTTTTATCTGGTTGAGCCACAGAGCCTTTAGCTGAGTAACCCTATAATCTGCATGTCGTGAATAGCCATGTAACTGGGCAATTGCAGGAATCACTGAGGGCTGCTGTGTGGACAGTAGGCTTTGGGGTTTTTTCCAACACTTGTTTTTCTGGAATGCCAGGAAAGGGAACACGTGAGCTGACTCTCAGGGCCCAGGGTCCTTCAGAAGCTACAGCCTTCCTCAAGGAATAATTAAGGTGAGGAAATAGGGCTTTGGTAAGCATAATGAAACCCTGCACCTAGCTGAGAGCCAGAAGGATCTCTTGAGTTTTTTTTTTTTTATTGAGAATTTGGGGAATAACTAAATTTTGCACAGAGCCCACTTGAGTGCTTAATACGGTCTTTTCAGAGCTTTGCACCGTGCTGATTACAGTGTTTGCAGACGGTCTCCTGTGTCTCAGCACATAACCACAACACTGTGGATCCATATATCAACACAAGGGATTGATGTTAATATCCTCCATCTTTCAGATGTGCGAGCAGGCTGGGAGCTGTGGGTTAGCGTGCATAAGATCAGGCTATTAGGAAATTACAGTGACAGACTCGCACCCAAGCCGATCCAATGTGAAAGAAGAGAAAGCTTCCCATTTTACCTTAAAGTTGTGATCTGCGAGTCAAGTGCAGAGTTCTATAGCCCTGAAACAACACCCTTTGTACTTTTGTCCCTCTCCCTGTGAGTTCCAGACTTGCCTGGGCGTCTCTAGTTCAGCATGTCCAGCCCAAAACATCACACTCCCTCCAACATCTTCAATCTCTCCCACATTCCCCATCTCATTTGATAAAGCTGCCAAGCTGTTGGAACTGGAATCTTGGAGTCAATCTTAACGTGTGTGTGTGTGTCTGCCTCCCACCTATGGCTCCAACCTTCTAAGCATCTTTCGAACTAAGGATGTCCCTCCTCTCCAGCCTCCCTCTACTATCTGAACTTCACACTCACCATCCCTTCTCTATGCGTACAATAGCTCTCTAGCCATTCTCTTGTCAGAAAGATTTTTCTGGACACAAATGCGATTCTGTCTCCCCCCTCCATAAATGGCTCCCCGTTGTCTACAAGCTCAAATCCTCAGCATGCCACCCACCCACAGCCTTCTGCACCCGCTCCAGCCTCCCCTCCCGTGGCTCCCCCCACCTCCTCTGAGCTCCACCTCCTCACATCCACGCCCCTGCACTCACACCAAACCCCGCCTCTCCGCTGGCTCTCCTTGAGTCTTCCACTCCTCTGCACCTGTGCACACAGATCCACTCTGCCACCACTGTGCTGCCTCTCCTTCTCCCCTGGGGGGCTCCTGCTTATCCTCAGGACTCAACTGGAAAATCACCTTCTTGGTGAAGCCTCCCCTGGCTTGTGGGTGGACTTGGTTCCTCTCTACCTTGCTCCACTGTTAACGCGGTTTATCGCAATGCATTGTGGTCGTCTGTGGTCTGTCTGGAAGGCTCTGCTTTCCTAAGGCGTGGTGATTACGTGTTATGCCCCACTGTACTCCCCCGTGCCCAGTCCAATGCCTGGTACTCAAAGGCTACTAATAAATGTCTGGCGAAGAAGTGGAAGAATGAAAATAAAACATGGCACCCAAGCTTTGGACACCAAGTGTGGTTTTGCACTGAAGAGGCAGCTGCTACCAGGGACTACCGATGATGCTAGTGAGCCCACCAGGCGACTCAGAGGCGACTGTGGCTGTGACAGAGGGCAGACGGGAGGTTTGAAAGCTCCAAGAACGAAAAGTGGATGTCAGCAGACTCTCCTGCAATTGGCAGGCATTTCCCTGAGGTAGCACCGCGTGTTCTGAGTAATTGAGGCAGTTCTGCCCATCTTGTACATCAGTCGGAAAACAGCCAGGCTGCAGGAGTCTTGCAGGGAAAACAGGAGGAGGGCTTGGTTTGGAGGCCTTTCCCCTGCCGGGGGAGGGGGGGCCGATCAGCTCCCCGGTCTCATTCAATTTTAACACGAATACGTTGTACACCTATTGGGCACCTGGCCTTTTGCTCTACACTCTGATGGAAATATTTCCAAGTATTAGATGGTCTCCCGTCGCTCAGGAGGTTGCAGTCTCGCTGGAAAGCCAACTGGAATTATGAAAAAGTCACAAGACCATGTAAGAACAATCTTAGATTGTGGAGAATTAGTTGGAAGTAAAGAGCCAACTAAAAAATGGATGGCGGATGGGCGGATGGGTGGATGGGTGGATGGATGGTTGGAGAGGGACGGATGGACAGTTGAATATTCTCTGGACTTGGAATTGCTTCAGGCTAACTGGATGCATGAGAAAATTATAATGCTTCAATTTGTCAATCTTTCAACACTCCAAGTAACACAGTGATTTAGCCCAATTTAAGACACTCAATATTACTTTAAGCAATGATACTGATGAGTGAGAGGTGAAGATTTTTGCAAGGTTGCTGGTATGGGTATTTTTTGGTCCCCAGATGACACCTTCTTTGCTTGCATAAAATGCTAGTCCTGGCAGGAAGTACCAGCAACCCCTCATCACTTAGGAACGAAAATAAGAGGCAAACAGGAAACCATGTTTATTTTTTACCACAAGTCAGCCAAACTCCCACACCTATTCTGTGTGTTTCCTCTGTTGGGTGTCATAAAGTGAAGCAAAAAAAGGACCCCTCCCTTTCTCCCAAGGAGCTTACCGTCACCCCGATGGGTACAGAGTGTGTGAAAGACAGCAGTGAAGGGACACCTTCTAGGGACAGGTGCAAGGGGGGAAAATGCCACATTCTCCAGCAGGAATTCCTCAAGAGAGTGGTTCTGAAGCCCTGCATGGGGGACTATGTAGCCTTTTAACTACGCTAGCAGAGACAAGGTAGCATTGGATGCAGAGCTCTGACAAAACGTGACTGAGTCACAGGGCAGACCAAGCTGCTGCTGAAAACTGTTCTGTACTGGAATGACGTGAAAGAAAACAATAGAACTCTTTGAGCCGTGGCATGAGCTACCTGTTTCGAAACCTTGCTCACCAGGGCTGGTAAAGTTCACCTTCAAAAGATGATTTTGCTCATTATTCCGCCAGTGAATTTTCTTCATCCTCTGGAGACTCTTCTTGAGAGCCATTGAAACATGAGTACCTGCTCTAATTTAGACCGCTCTTTTAACTTCATTTAAATTACTATTATCATGCCCGGTCTTCATAATGATGAGCCTCGGTCGGCCAAAATGTCTCTGAGGTGCAGGCCTTTAATGAGGATCTGAGTCCAAGGGATATAATTTGACCAGTCTACCACGAAGCATTCACCAGCTCAGCTGGGCCTTGTCCACACTTGCACTGAACTTCCCTTGCTCCCTTAAGATGTGCCCTTTCTCTTGGCTCTTTCCCATTTTCTCATGCCACAGGCACCTGATGGTGTCTTTCAGCTTGGATCCGCCTGTCTATTCTCCATGTAACAACAGCACCATAGTCAACCACTAAACGGTAGATTGGAGAAGTATCCTTATTCATACTCACATGGGTAAAAAATAGCATCATCAGGTTGTCCAGTGGAGAACAAAGTTACTTTCAAAGGTAGTTGCTCTCCACCTCACACCCATTAGTTCAGCTACTATCAAAAAACAAAACAGAACCCAGGAGATAGCAAATGGGGATCAGGACGTAAAGAAACTGGAAACTTTGTGCATTTTTGGAAGGAATGTAAAATGATACAGCCACTGTGGAAACAGTAGGGTAGTTCTTCAACAAATTAAAAATAGAACAATGAGTGAAATAGACAAAGGGCTTAACAGTATACTTATTGTGGTGAGCGCTGAGTAATGTGCAGAAATATTGAATCATTATATTGTACACCTGAAACTAATATAACACTGTATGTTAATTATACTTTAATAAAAAAAATTAGTACTACCAGATAAGCCACCAATTTCACTTCTGGGTATTTATCTAAGAAAATGAAAACACTAATTCAAAAAGATATATCTACCTCCATGTTCATTGCAGCATTATTTACAATAGCCAAGCTATGGAAACAACCTAAGTGTCCATCGATGGACAAATGGATAAAGATGTGCATATATATATATATATATATATATATGAATACTATTCAGCCATAAAAAAGAATGAAATCTTGGGATGCCTGGGTGGCTCAGTCGGTTAAGCATCCAACTCCTGATTTCAGCTCAGATCATAATCTCAAGGTTGTGAGATCGAGCCCCATGTTGGGCTCTGTGCTATGTGTGGAGTCTGCTTGAGATTCTCTCTCTCCCTCTCCCTCTGCTCCTATCCCCGCCCCCTAAACTCTCTCTGTCTCTAAAAAAAAAGAAAGAATGAATGAAATCTTACTATTGCAACAACATAAATGGACATTGAGGGCATTATGCTAAGGGAAATGTCACACAGAGAAAAACAAATGCCATATGATCTCACTTATATGTGGATTTTTTGAAGAAAACAACAAAAAGAAAACCCCCAAGTTTGTAGATACAGAGAACAAATTGGTGGTTGCCAGAGGCAAGGGATGAGGGATGGAAGAAATAGATGAAGGGAGTAAAAAGACACAAACTTCCAGTTATAAAATAATTAAGTCATGAAGATCTAATGTATAGCATAATGACTATAGTTAATAACACCGTATTGCATATTTTAAAGTTGCTAAGAGAGTAGATCTCAAAAGTCATCATCACAAGAAAAATTGCAACTATGTATGGTGACAGATGTTAGCTAGACTTATTGTGGTGATCCCGTCACAATATGTACAAATAGCATACATATGTTGTACACTTGAAACTCATGTTATATGTCAACTATATCTCAATAAAATAAATAAGGAAATAGAGAATTAATTAATTTTAAAAAGGTAGTCTGGGACCTCCAAACTCTGGAAATACCTGCATGGCCTGGGAGCATTGCACAGAAAGGTGCTCTGGGTTTCCAGAGCCATTGTGCCATGTATAAAGATGTCAAACCCTGCCACAGAAGCAGGAATGGAGAAGAGCCAATGCATACATCATTGCTATTCCATCACCTAACTGCTTTACCTCCCAACAGGGATGATTCTCTCCGGTAGAGAAGTTAGCATCTGGAAAATGAAGAGCCATAGCCTTCAGGAAGGTTTACCAGTTGTTCCATTCAGTATATCAAAATCATATTGCCCCTAGCCTTTTCCTTTCTGGACTAGCTAGTGTTTGTTTGTTTGTTTGTTTGTTTGTTTCTTTCTTTCTTTCTTTCTTTCTTTCTTTCTTTCTTCCTTCCTTCCTTCCCTCCTTCCTTTCTTACTTTCTTTCTTTCTTTTTTCATTGTGCCCCCACTAAGTTTACAAACACCATCTATCCAGAAGCCAAGGAACAGATCAGTATGCTGTGATGACTGAATAAGAAATAAAGCAGTTTGCCTTGGACTGAAAGAAAGTCAATGTGGGATCAGTTTAGAAACACTTAAAAATGAAAGTAGGGAAGGAGGAGTGGAGGGCATATCCTTCCCTCATTGATCCACTTTTCATTCTTACCACCATCCTGTCCAGAGATTAAAATACACAGTGAAAGGGAAAAGTTGAGAGCTTTTCCCCTAAGGTCAGGAACGCGGCAGGGATGTCCACTATCACCACTGCTATTCAACATAGTATTAGAAGTCCTAGCCACAGCAATCAGACAACAAAAAGAAATCAAAGCATCCAAATCGGCAAAGAAGAAGTCAAACTCTCGCTCTTTGCAGATGATATGATACTGTTTGTGGAAAACCCAAAAGACTCCACCCCAAAACTGCTAGAACTCACACAGGAATTCAGTCAAGTAGCAGGATATAAAATCAATGCACAGAAATCAGTGGCATTCCTATACACCAACAACAAGACAGAAGAGAGACAAATCAAGGAGTCGATCCCATTTACAACTGCACCCAAAATCATAAAATACCTAGGAATAAATTGAACCAAAGAGGCAAAGGATCTGTACTCAGAAAACGATAAAATACTCATGAAAGAAATTGAAGAAGACACAAAGAAATGGAAAAACATTCCATGCTCATGGATTGGAAGAACAAACATTGTGAAGATGTCAATGCTACCTAGAGCAATCTACACATTCAATGCAATCCCCATCAAAATACCATCCACTTTTTTCAAAGAAATGGAACAAATAATCCTAACATTTGTATGGAACCAGAAGAGACCCCGAATAGCCAGAGGAATACTGAAAAAGAAAAGCAAAGCCGGTGGCATCACAATTCCAGACTTCCAGCTCTATTACAAAGCTGTCATCATCAAGACAGTATGGTACTGGCACAAAAACAGACACATAGATCAATGGAACAGAATCGAGAGCCCAGAAATGGACCCTCAACTCTATGGTCAACTCATCTTTGACAAAGCAGGAAAGAATGTCCAATGGCAAAAAGACAGTCTCTTCAACAAATGGTGTTGGGAAAATTGGACAGCCACATGCAGAAGAAAGAAACTGGACCATTGCCTTACACCACACACAAAAATAGACTCCAAATGGTTGAAAGACCTAAACGTGAGACAGGAGTCCATCAAAATCCTAAAGGAGAACACAGGCAGCAACCTCTTCGATCTCAGCCGCAGCAACTTCTTCCTAGAAACATCACCAAAGGCAAGGGAAGCCAGGGCAAAAATGAACTCTTGGGATTTCATCAAGATAAAAAGCTTTTGCACAGCAAAAGAAACAGTCCACAAAACCAAAAGACAACCGACAGAACGGGAGAAAATATTTGCAAATGACATATCAGATAAAGGGCTAGTATCCAGAACCTATAAAGAACTTATCAAACTCAACACCCAAAGAACAAATAATCCAGTCAAGAAAAGGGCAGAAGACATGAACAGACGTTTTTCCAAAGAAGACATCCAAATGGCCAACAGACACATGAAAAAGTGCTCCACATCGCTCGGCATCAGGGAAATCTAAATCAAAACCTCGATGAGATACCACCTCACACCCGTCAGAATGGCTAGAATTAACAAGTCAGGAAACGACAGATGTTGGCGGGGATGTGGAGAAAGGGGAACCCTCCTACACTGTTGGTGGGAATGCAAGCTGGTGCAGCCCCTCTGGAAAACAGTATGGAGGTCCCTCAAACAGTCGAAAATAGAGCTACCATACGATCCAGCAATTGCACTACTGGGTATTTACCCCAAAGATACAAATGTAGGGATCCGAAGGGGTACGTGCACCCCAATGTTTATAGCAGCAATGTCCACCATAGCCAAACTGTGGAAAGAGCCAAGATGTCCATCGACAGATGAATGGATAAAGAAGAAGTGGTATATATACACAATGGAATATTATGCAGCCATCAAAAGGAATGAGATCTTGCCATTTGCAACGACGTGGATGGAACTGGAGGGTGTTATGCTGAGTGAAATAAGTCAATCAGAGAAAGACATGTATCATATGACCTCACTAATATAAGGCATTCTTAATCTCAGGAAACAAACTGAGGGTTGCTGGAGTGGCAGGGGCTGGGAGGGAGGGGGTGGCTGGGTGATAGACATTGGGGAGGGTATGTGCTATGGTGAGAGCTGTGAATTGTGCAACACTGTTGAGTCACAGATCTGTACCTCTGAAACAAATAATGCAATATATGTTAAGAAAAAAAAGAAGAAGATAGCAGGAGGGGAAGAATGAAGGGGAGTAAGTCGGAGGGGGAGACGAACCATGAGAGACGACGGACTCTGAAAAACAAACTGAGGGTTCTAGAGGGGAGCAGGGTGGGGGGATGGGTTAGCCTGGTGATGGGTATTAAAGAGGGCACGTTCTGCGTGGAGCACTGGGTGTTATGCACAAACAATGAATCATGGAACACTACATCAAAAACTAATGATGTAATGTATGGTGATTAACATAACAATAAAAAATTTTTAAAAAAGGAGGGCAATGTGATATAATGAGCACTGGGTGTTATATGCAACTGATTAATCACTAAACTCTAATAATACACTATATGTTAACTAAATTGAATTTAAATAAAAATTTTTTTTTAAAAGAGAGAGGCAAATAAGTCACAAATCTTTATGGGCAAAGATAATTGCAATGGGACATGTTTTCCCCAACCCTTGGATTCAAGAGGATTCTGGCTCGGCCACAGCTGTCTCCCCAGAGTGGGCGTCTGCATCCCTGCCTCTTGGCTTTTAATGCGGCGGCCATCAGCTAATCTTTGAATTCCTTCTTTCCACCTTCCCCTAGATATTTCCTGGGGCTTAAAAGACATTTTCCTTTAGAGCAACAACTCTAAATTGTCCAAATAAAGAACTTCATGCTTGTCTGTTTGAAGTCTGTTTCAATTATAAGTTGATGACCGAAGTGGTCTATTGTTTTTACATATACGTATGTTGTGAGCTGGCCTAAGGGTCTCATACAACTTCTAAGTTCCTTCTGTAGGTAATGACAGCTGCTAAAATTTAGAGTGGGGGAGGTTTAGCTATTCTTTTCCAACCTTCCTGCTATAGGTCATAAGGAAAGAAAATGTCAGACCAAATTCTTCCTCCTGCGTGGACATTTATTCAACACTTATTGGCAAGCAGACACAAAGCAGTTCATGCAATCGGTGCTGTAGACTCAAATGAAGTCCCAGCTCTCTGCCTTTTGGGAGCTATGAACACTACCTTAATTAGAAAAGTTGTGGCCAAGACAATCACCACAACGTTCCAGAAGCACCATTCAGCTACTCTCAGTTGGATTCAGGTACCCAGAAACGTTCAAGGGTCAGATGCTGAACGCAAGATCCTTCAAGGACCCAACCTCAGATGCTCACTCTAAGAGAACAGGCTATCACCTTGCAAGCTTCTCATACCCTGCTCACGGTAAGAGGTGCTTCCAAACCATGTTCATTAACACACAAAACCCGAATACTTTCCTTTCTCCAGTGAGAGATCATCCATAACCGTCCTCATGCTAGTTGACAAGCTCTTATTTTTACCAATAAAAATAATTCTAACATCACTATGTTATCTAGCAATTTCTATTGTTTTTAGCCTTTCAGCCTGTAGGAATTTGGTATAGAAGCCCTAGAAAACAAATACAGCATTGAAGAGGAACTATTTGGTTAGTTGGCTACATGGATCTGGAACTCAGAAGACTAGTATATGCACTGCAAATTCACACAAATAGAAGGTCATGAAAGGAACAGGATGAGGTACCCTGGGAAGGAATATGTAGTGAGTTGTATGGTGGGACTACAGGCAGGACTGGCATTCCTGGTCAGGGGAAGAGTGGCCTGCAAAGGACAAGGAGAGAGGAACGAATGTCCTTCAATTGTTACACTAGCTCCAGGAGGGAATCTGCTTTGGGAAACTTGCAAGGCAGAAGTGATGCATTTAGGAAACTAGGGAAAGCAAAGTAGGGTTGAGACTGAGAAGCTTGCAACACAGAATGAAGAGAGTCAGATCAGGGCTGGGTGTGATGTAGGGAGAACCGTAGGAAGAATGGAGAGTTCAGGAGGTGGAGGCGTGCGGTGGCGAGTGTGGCAGAAGTGACATATGGAGAAGGAGAGAGAGACAGCTGACAAACATGACAGTCACACTCTGTTAGGGAGATGGAACCATAGCCAGCCTGCAGCCATAGGACATGGACCTGAACAGCAAATCAGAGCAAGCCCGAGGCACCCAAAATAGTCGTTTTTGGCCAAAGCAGACCTTAAACTCAAGGGGGTGAATGATGCCCTAGAATTACCACTATTCATGGACTTGGTAGGAAAAGCCTCTAACTCCAATATGCCCTCACTTCCTTTCAAAATGAAATTCCTTTGAATTGACTGAATTTAATTCTTGGGGTCTGCATCAACTGTATTAATAAGCCCACACTGATTTGGGAGTTTTGCTTTATTCTCTTACAGCCAATAACACACTAATAAACACTCATCTTCCTACAGTCTCCTTGCTATTTTTCTAGAAAGAAAAAATAGAAAAGAAAAATATTCCTGCAAACAATCCTCATTGCATTTTGATGATGATCCTGAAACTTTTCCTCTGGTAGCCAAAAGTAATGACACTCAGTCGGGGCAAAGAAATCTTTGTTTTCTAATTATGGAGCAGATGTTTTACAGAAGCAATTACCCCTATGCCACCATTAAAAACTAATCTCACAAGTTGATCTTTGATTCAGGGAACAGCTGTGTGCTTCAGCCAGTAATGTACCCTAAAAAACAAAACAAAACAAACAAACAAACAAAAAAAAACAAAGAAAGAAAGACAAAAAACTGCCATTTATATGGACCAAATGCATTTCAGAGATGCTTTCTCTGATTTCCTAGAATTCTGAGACTCCTAGAATTGGGAGCAAGTGCCTGTCACTGCTCCTTCTGCCAAGGCAGGGATCGGGGAAAATGACATACTGTATCCTGGTGGGAGAGGAATGTGATGAGGACGCCTGTGTTGGATCTCAGGACCTGGGTATATCTCACGTGACGTCTGCCTCGTGTAGGGAGTGATAACGTTTTACAGGATGGCTCTGAGGAGTCATTCACTTAATGTGCAGCTTGGGTGAGCATCTACGTTCTCAGATGCACTACAACTGCACTGTTCAGAACCTCCCATGGTTGCCCTTATTGCTTACTCTACCTGGGAGATGGAGACAGTCCGTGGGTGCTCCTGAGACCATTTTCCAGTCCGGTTCCCGCTCCTCCATGCTCCCACCAAGCTAAACCACTCACCTTTTCTCTAGCTCATTCAGCTTTCCTGCCTTTACTGCCTCCCACCCCTGGTGGACCTTCTCAGCTAGAAGCAGTCTCATTTTGCGCAAGGAATGCGTTTTCTTCGATTTACGTATCTTAGGAGCAATTATCCTGCAGGAACATCTACAAAGTCTGGAGTATATGTTCTCTGAACGCATAAAGCTACAAGCAAAATTGTTCTTTCAGATGGGTAGCTATCTGTTTTTCCACGTTCCCAAATTATTTTGTCCAATTATAGAGTTTTTGTGAACCTAAGGTATACCCACTTGTTTTGTTTATTTTCAACATTAGCTCTCATGTTTTGCAGAGAGAATTCTTCTAAATTACCCTTATTGTGTATGATAACCACTGCCCTTTGGAGCATTTTCCCACATCTAACATTGCTGCAAAGTTATTGATCTTTTTTTAGGCACATTTTTCCATATCAGGCTTAGCATCAACACATAATAAAAGCTTAGATAACATTGTTACATGACATGTAAAGATTTTACATTATGAAAAATTGTAAATGTTAAAATAATAGCATAATAATTGCCACAATCATTCATAGAATTTCCAAACCGTACAAACAACATTGGTTTCTGGAATAATTACAGTAATGACATGGAAGAGTGAGTAATTGGCTTTACCGGCAAAAGAGTCCTCAACATTCAGTAATAATTTGAACACAGTTTACTATCCATTCATCCCTACCCATTTAGAAATTACACAACAAGCTGTGTTTGTAATTTGGGAAGTAAGAATAATTCCAAATTTTGTGCCATAAATGAGACTTCATTAACATCATATTTTCAAATCCCCACCATTCAGGTTCACAACAGAATAAAACAACTTTGAAATTTTCTCCCACTACTTTCTCCCCTTCTTCTCCCAACAGTTTCTACCTGTCAAAATTTTACCAATGTTTAAGGACTAGATCAAATATGACCTCTTCTAAAAAACAAAACAAAGCTTGTCTTAATCTTCCCAACATAATTTGATCTGCTTAAGTCCAGCAGCATTTGGACCTATATTACAGGACTCTTTCATGTAACCATATCTGCTTTTCTCATGTTTTCCTATCCCTTCTTAGACTGTGCCTTAATGAAGTGATCTGTGTCTTACCTTTATAGCCCCTTTGAGCATCCAGTCCAGCACTTGACAGAGCAAGTGTTGAATAAAAGTTTGCTTTTAATTAAGTCAAGTTGTAAGTCTATCACTTGCCTCCAATGAACTGGCCTCAAAGCTGATTCCTCTGGTTCAACCACCCGTACCTGAAAAATCACCTACTTTCCAAGAAAGTAAATCTAGCTCTGTATTTGTTTTCCTGGGGTTGCCATAACAAAACACCAAATACCAGGTGGCTTAGAATAAAAAAAAAAATGTATCCTTTCACAGTTCTGGAAGCCAAAAGACTAAGATCAAGGTTGGCAGGGTTGGTTCCTTCTGGGGGCAGGAAAGGAGAATCCATTCCATACCTCTCTCTTAGCCTCTGGTGGCCTGCTGGAGACTTTTGCCAATTCTTTGCTCCTGTGGATCACCCTGATCTCTGCCTTCATGTTCACATGGCCTTCTCCCTGTGTGTGGGCCCCACTCCAATGTGACTTCATCCTAAGTAACTATATCTGCAATGACCCTATTTCTAAATAAGGTCACATTCTGAGGTTCTGGAGGTTAGGACTTCAACATTTGAATTTTGTGGATGGGGAGGACACAATTCAGCCTGTATTAGGCACCTCTCTATAAAAGAGCCAAAGGAAAAAGCCTGAGATGACTTTTGTACCACTTATCACTAGCCTGGGAAAAGATCAAAATTCAAAATTTGAAGTACAGTTTCTACTGAGTGTATTCTGCTTTTATGCCATTGTAAAGTCAAAAAATCATGAAGTCGAACCATTGTAAGTAGTGGACTGTCTACACGTTGGCATGGAGAAATGGAATCCTTTATAAATGAACTAATTTGTTGAGTCTGGACTTGAATTATCAGAAGTAAAAGATCCAAAGGTCTCCTCTCCTCTTGACAAACAGAACACCCATTTTCTTTTTTTTTCTTAAGCAAGACCCAATTAAGCCTTGATGTAGAGATGACAGGATAGAATATTATGATTCCATCCACCGTGTTGGTAATTCCTTTCGCACATTTGCATCTCTAAAGAACCAGATCAGACAAACTCCTGGCATTTTCTCAAATTCTGGTCTTTGGCATCTATCTCTTAATAATTTCCAGAAGAGATGGTGGTGAAAAAGGAAGCAGCAGTTCATTCTGGGTCAGCTTCCACGGCAACGGACTGATGTTAGCACTGGAATCTTTCTTCTGATGGTGCCTTCAGAGGAGAGAGACTTGTAAGGGTGTCATGCCTAATCCCCATTTATTCTGAAAGGATGTAAGACACTCAACAGAGAAGTTTCGCAACCTACTGTGTTTGGACTTTTCTTTCTTTTCTTGGCTTTACTGGTTCCGTTTTGTTAGAAGATCTCCAGTTTGTTTCATTGAAGTAAATGTCCAAGGAGTCTTTGGAATAATAGGACCCAAGAGTTTATTTGTAGCATCTCATTAGGAAACTAGAAACAGCGGCACTAGAGAATAACTTGCCACACCAGAGGTTTTGTTCTCACAGCTCTGGTTGTCCAATTGTCACCTTATTTACAAATGAGAGACTAACCTCCAGGCAAAGCAAATGCCTGGTGTTTAAAAAGTGCAGATTCTAGGGCTAACCCTCAAACCAAAAAGTCAGAAATGTTACGAGTGGAACCTAGGAACTTGTATGAGCTTCCGATGACTTATGACTCCTTCCCACTTTTAAGAACCCAGGATATTGTGATTTCTCCTGGAAGCAAACAAAAACAAGGCCTAAAGAATAATCCAAAGGCAAAGTCTGTTGAAATTGGCGAAGTTCAGGGCTCCACATAAAACCTAATAGTCTTGGGGAATATGCAAGAGAAAAAACTACCAGACTTGCCACTGTTTATTGGAGAAATCAGACCTATTCACATGGTAAGATGTTTCAGGAGTAACATAGAACAGCGTGCAACAGGAGAAAGAAAATCAGCCATAAATGCTGAAGATCTGACTGGTAAAAGAATTATCAGAGTTGAGACAGAACGATTCCTTTCAAGAAAAGTAATTTGGTTTTGGTATTAGGAAACTGCACATCTGCCTAATACTGATTGGGTGACAGTACACATTAGAATCAATTATTTCCAGCCCAGAAACAGAAACATGAATATGTGAGCATATTGTATATGATGAAGCATTTCTAAAGTGGAGAGAAAAAGAAACAGTATTTAATAACTATGTTGAGACTTCCCGTTTTGAAAAAACAGGTTAGATCCTTCCCTCATGCCATACACAAAAACAAATTCCAGATGGATTAAATACCTAAAGATAAACCACAAAACTACAAAAGCATTAAAGAAAAAGAAAGATATTTTTATTGATTTAAGGCTAAGAAAGCCTGCCTAAGCAAGATATAAAACGGAAGAGATGTAAATGAAGAGATCTGACAGATTTGACAACATAAAACTAGAAAATCTACACTACAAATGTCACCAAAAGCAAGGTTAAAAACAAATGAATAACAGCCAGAAGAAAATATTTTTGGCTGCTACAATGGAGGAAGAAATAATATCAAATATAGAGTTACTGCAAATCAATAAGAAATGGGCAAACATCTCAACAGGAAACAAAATTAGGTGAAGGGTAGGAACAGACTATAGGAAAAGAAATACAAATCATGAGCAAATACGAAAATGCGCTACACCTCATTTAAACTCTAAAGAGATCAAAATTATTACAGCAAATATTTAACAAATGTTGATAATATCCACTGTTAGCAAGAAAGCAAGACCAAACACACTCTCATATACTGCTGCTATGGTTGTAAACCCATAAATATTAATTAATTAGTTAATTAATGCCCATATACCCGGAATCTGAAATTCCATATCTAAGAGTCTATCCTCAGAAAATGCCAGAAACAGTACTACAAAGATGTGTGTAGGAAGAAGAAGAAAAAAAAGGTTCACTGCAAAGTTCATAATGGTGAAAAATTAGAAACATCTTCAAGTAGAATGCTTGGTCAAAGGGTAGGAAAGTTTTTAAGTTTCCTTTCTCTCTGATCTATTGCAAAATACTCTATACATTTTCTAAGTAGGACTTAGGATAAAATAAATTAAACAGCCCTAGAACTATTTGTTCAACAATATTATAGCCCTGCTGCCTGAGGGCAGGGCCCATATGCCCAGCCCACACCCAGCAGCCATTATGGATTGAACGAACCTTGCCAAGCCTTGATCAGACACCAGGTTCTGCTGAAATAAATGTCTGGAGCTACTGACGAGTATGAAACTCCTAAAAGGACCTTCCCTTGTCTAGCGAACATGACATTAGGCTAGGAATGACAGGACCTGAGTGAAATTGCACTCCTAAATGTGTTACCTTGGACAAGTCTCCAAGGTGACCTCCCTGAGCTCCACTGAACATGTTTGCAAAACGGGGATTATGATGCCTGCCCTTTCCAAAGGACTCCTGTGAGGATTATTGAAATAACCTGGGAGGTCGAGCTTTAGCTCTGTGTAAACCTGGAGTATTACCAAGAGTGAGTATTTCGTGAATGAAATGAAAATTGAAAGCTACCCCTGGAGTCAGGACAGGGGTCCGTGAAATGCAAAATTTCCACTTTTAATAACTATAATGAAGGTTGTCCTACCGTTTCAAAGCTAATTGCTTACTTCAGCAGTTTCTTCAGGTTCTTAGGAACACGTACCATTTTACCCCCTCCCTGGCACAGACACATGAGCAGAAAAAAGAGTAACCAGCGTTAGATAAGTCATTCCAAAATCTCAGGAAACAGGGTCATGCTTAAGAAAAGGAAATAAATGCTCATTTTGTTTAATCTCAAACACGGTAGCGGGTTTTAACATAAATCCAATCTTCACCTCCTGAGGATGTGCGGTGGATGCTTCACAAAGCGGAGGTCCAGCATCCCATGGTCCTGTCACTGGGCCCCTTGTCCAGAGTGGTGAACCCTCCCTGGGAAGCCATTTTGCATGATGTGACCTCACTCCCTGGCCCCCAGATGATCCGTCTAGAAAGGGACAGCTTGCCCAAGCTGGTCCAATCAGTGTCTCTTCTTGGAACTTGGAAAAGGCCAGCCTCTCTGTGGGTTGAGGCTGTCAGTTTTAACTATGAAACAGTAGGACAACCTTCTTTATAGTTATTAAAAGTGGGAATTTTGCATTTCACGACACCTGTCCTGACTCCAGGATAGAATTTATCTGTACAGATAAGATGAAAATCATAACCTGTTAGTATTTCTGGCTTTAGTCTCTCTCCCTCACTCCCTCCCCTCTCTGGTCAATCTCTTTGTAATCATGCATATAAAGAATGGGGTATGTTAATTTAGAAAACTTTAGTCCTCGTCATGAACAATTTCCTCCACTGTTGTGCAAGTTTAAAAAAAAAAAAAAGGTGGGGGCGGGGGGGTTTCTCATCCACTCCTCCCCACTCTTCACCAGCTGTTGAAAGTGTACAAGCCAACAAAACAAGCTTGTGGCAGACAAAACAGCGTGCAGAAGACACGGACAAATCACATCCTAGGCTACAATGGAAAACATGGTGTGGCTTTTTCTATGCACTTGAGGCAGGCTACTGGAGCAGCCAAGACAAGAAGCAGAAACTCTGAGGCACTTGGGTCAATAGCAGAAACAATTCCGCAGACCTGTGTCACCAATACGGAAAGTCCCCAAACAAGTATTTTAAAATAACCACTTTCACGGCCAAGTTTATACAGCTATCCTCCCCCTGCCGCCACCCTCCCCCATAATTAGCTCGGAAGCCAGCCTGGAGGGTGGGGTAGAAGCATGAAGACCTGAGCAAGAGAAAAGTGAGAAAAGAAAGGAGACATCATCATCCCTGGTTTGCTTAGTGGTCTTCTGTTCCTCCTTCCTTTTCTTCTTAAGTTAGAGGACACTCCAGCAGCCTTCGGATAAATTCTCCAGGGTTGTACTGAAGTTGGCTTGAGTGAGTTTCTGATGTTTGTAACAAAAAAGTCTGGATAATATTGATAGCTATTACTACCCGCCTTTTTCAAGGAGGACGCTGAGGGTCATCGAAGGTAAGTAACTTGCCCAAGGTCAAATGGTTCTCCTCCCACGTTTATCTAAGTCTGAAGTCCAAGTTCCTTCCCTTGGGCTGTTGTGGACAGGAAGTGTCCGAGCCCGTGGCAGCCTGAATTATCAGGGTGTAAGATCTTGCTGATTTCCTTCTTGGTTCTGGGCAAGAAGTTATCTCATGAGACAATCCCACTCATTCCCTGCTCCTATGCTCCCTTAGGACTTATGTGCCTTCCCGTTTTTTTCTGCTCCGGACCAGAACCCTGTTCCCTGAAATCTCTAGGTCATGGCAGGTCAGTGAGAGAGGAAATTTGGGAAGGAGAGCTTTGGGTACGGCTCTTCTCAGACTCAAGGCTGGAAAGGGTGCCTGCTGTTTACCTTTGTATAATTTGATTGTGTACTTAAAGATTGAAAAGCAAGTGGTGAATTTCAGTCCTTCCTGTCTGCCAAAAGTCAACACACTCAATCTTCCCTCCCACCTTGCCTCGCACACAAGCATTTCTGAAATGGAGGAAGTGGGCCCTGCCATTGAACAGAATTGATGCATTTGAATTTCCTTTGCTTTGGTAAAAAAAAATAGGGGAGCGAAAATATATTTCACCCCGAATCCTACCATCCTGGCACTACCAGGGTTAAGAATTTGCTCCATTCTCCCCCTCCTTTTTCTTATTCATCTGTTTCATATACAGTTGTTATGAAGGTGTCTATAGAATTTTGTAACGTGCTTTTTTTTTTTTTTTTTTTTTTTTTACTTAGCATTATATCGCAGGCATTTTCCCTTTGCTGCATGTTTCTTAGAAACATAAATTTAAGGAGAGGTAAATTTTACAGATGTAGCATAATTATGGCAAACATTTGCAGGGGGTTCTTTGATAACTTGAATGTAGCTTTCTTCTCTCCAAAGGTCAATATGCTCATTATTAGGAGTTGAGTCAAATATTCCTTCTCCCCACTTCCTGGAAGCCAATGTCTGGGAACAGGTATAGAGCTCAGCCCTACAACGCTGTACACCTTGTGAGCGAAATGCAAAGAATTAACGCAGATGTATAATGTGCCTGTTCTGACAGAGCTATAATCTCAGTGAGAGGCATATAGAGCTTAAAGCAAGTAGAGGTAATATGGGCTCTCCACCCCAGACTAGGGTTTATATGTGGTTCAACCATTTAGAACTCTGTAAGCACCTCTCTCCAATTATTTACCTCACTGTAAATTTTGTCTGACCTTAATAATAACAATAATAAGTTGGAAACAATCTTATTTCCCATTAAATTTACACTAGTTTACACTAGAATTCCACTAAAAAGTTAAGTTCCATATGAACAGTGATTTTTTTTTTTTTAATGATTCCTGCTACTTTTCCTGTAGTCTCTTCCTCCCATGGTTTATTTAGAAGTGTACTTCTTCATATTTTTGTTATTGATTTTTTCTTTTTAAATGCATTTTATTTAGTTATAATTGCATACCATATAACACATTTTTAATATACAGTTTAGTGAGTTTGGGAAAATGTAAACACTTACATAACCACCACCACAATTAAGATACAGACCATTTTCTTCACTTGAAAATATTCTCCATCTCTACCCTCAGCCCCAGACAACCACTAAACTGCTTTCTGTCACTACAGACTAGTTCTGATCGCCAGAGAATTTCACATGGCTAAAGTCATATACTCTTGACCTTCTGTCATGCGTCATAATGTTTTGGAGACACAGTCATGTTGATACATGTTATCAATAGCTTGTTTCTTTTTATCGCTGAAGGAGTATTTTATTGAATGGGTATGTCACAATCTGCCCATTCACTGATGAACATCTGGGTTGTTTCCAGTTTTTGGTTCTTATAAATAAAATTACAATAAACATCTCTCTGTACAGATGGTCCCAGACTTATGATGGTTTGACTTACAGTTTTTAGACTTTACTATGGTGCAAAAGTGATACGTATTCAGGAGAAACTGTACTTTGAATTTTGAATTTGGGTCTTTTCCCAGGTTAGCAATATGTGGTCTGAGCCTCTCTATGATGCTGAGCAGAGGGCAGTGAGATACAGCTCCCCGTCAACCCAGCAGTCAGGAGGGTAAACAACCAATACATGGACAACCTTTCTATCCCCCTGTGACCATCCTGTTTTTTGTTTTCGGTACAGTATTCAATAACTTACATGGGCTAAAATAGGCTTTATGTGAGATGATTTTGCTCAACTGAAGGCTAATGGAAGTGTTCTGAGCACGTTTAGGTAGGCTAGGCTAAGCTATGATATTCAGTAGGTTAGGTATATTAAACGCTTTTTCGACTGAATGATATTTTCAACTTACAATGACTTTATTGGGATATAACTCCGTCATAAGTCGAGGAAGATCTCCAATTCTTTTTGTGGATGTATGTTTTCATTTCTTTTATGTACATACCTAGGAGTGAAACTTCTGAATCATATGATAAATGTATAAACTTTATGAGAAACTTAATATCCAAAATATATAAAGAACTTATACAACTCAACATAAAAAAATCTGGTTAAAAAATGGGCACAGGGGCGCCTGGGTGGCTCAGTCGGTTAAGCATCTGCCTTTGGCTCAGGTCATGATCCCAGGGTCCTGGGATCAAATCCCTCATCAGGCTCTCTGCTCTGCGGGGAGCCTGTTTCTCCCTCTGCCTCTGCCTGCCACTCCCCCTGCTTGTGCATGCTTGCTCTCTCGCTCTCTCTCTCTCTGCCAAATAAATAAATAAAATCTTGAAAAAAAAGAGCAGAGGTCCTAAATAGACATTTTTCCAAAGGAGACATAGAGATGGCCAACAGGTACATGAAAAAATATTCAACATCACTAATCATCAGGGAAATGCAAATCAAAACCACAATGAGATGTCACTTTATACCTGTCAGAATGGCTAACATCAAAAACACAAGAAATAAGTGTTGGCAAGGATGCGAAGAAAAAGGAATCCTTGTGCACTGTTGGTGGGGATGCAAATTGGTGCAGCTACTGTGGAAAACAGTATGGAAGCTCTTCAAAAAATTAAAAATAGAATTACAATATGATCCAGTAATTCTACTACTGGATATTTACATCCAAAAAACAAAAACTAATTCAGAAAGATATATGCACTCTTATGTTTATTGCAACATTATTTATAATAGCCAAGATATGAAAGCAACCCAAGTGTCCACCATAGAAGAATGAATATAGAAGATGTGGTACACACAATGGATTATCATTCAGCCATAAAAAATGTGAGATCTTGCCATTTGTGACAACATGGGTGGGCCTAGAGGGTATAATGCTAAGTAAAATAAGTCAGGCAGAGAAAGACAAATACCACATGATTTCACTCATTTGTGGAATTTAAGAAACAAAACAAATGAACAAACAATGAAAAAAGAAACAAAAAACAGACTCTTAAATACAGAGAACAAATTGGTAGTTGCAAAAAGGGAGGGAGGTGGGGGGGAGAAGTGAAAGAGACAAAGGGGAAAAAATTGAATTAAAAAAGAAAAAAAAAGAGAAGAAACTGTCCAACTTTTTTCTGAAGAGTTTCTACAATTTTACATTCCCAGCAGTGATAAATTAGATTCTAATTTTTCCACATCCCCACCAACATTTGCTAATGTTAGCTTTTTTAATTTTAGCCACCCTAGTAGTTTTAATTTGCATTTATCTGTGACTAATGATGTTCAACAGCACTTCATTGCTTTTTTACCATTACAATATCTTCTTTTATAAAGTATCCATTTAAATCTTTTGCCCAATTTTATTGCATTATTGCCCTTTTACCACTGAGCTATATAGTCCTTTATTTTTGACATAAATTATTTGTCATATATATGTATTGCCAATATTTTCTCTGAGTCCATGGTCTGCCTCTTTGTTTTCTTAACACTGTCCTTTGAATTAAAAGTTTTTAATTTTGATGAAGTCCAATATATTCATTTATTTTATGATTAGTGCCCTTTTTTATCCTAAGAAATCTTTGCTTACCTTAAGGTGATGAAGATTTTCTCCCATGGATTCTTCTAGAATTTTATATTTTAGCTTTTACCTTTAGGTTTAAGATTTACTTTGAATTAATTTTTATATATGATGTGATGTACAGGGTGGGGTTCACTTTTTGTATATGCATGTCTAGTTATTCCAGCATCATTTGTTGTTGTTGATTTTTAACTTTATTGAATTTTGTTTAGAAGTGAAACATTGATTTGCACTCTTAAATTTGGTGAGACTTCATTTATGTTTCCACATACAATCAATTTTTATTGTGTGATTGAAATAAATGTGTATTCTTAAGTTGTTGACTACATGTTCCCTACATGTCCTTAGAGCAAATTTATTAATTATGTTTTTCAAATGTTGTATATTGATGCTGGTTTTCTTTATTCACTTATTTTATCAGCCACTGAGACAGATGTGCTAAATCTTCCAATACAATTGTGGTTCTGTCCATATTTGCCTTATACATATGTTTTTCAACTGCATTATATTTTTTCATGAAAATTGTACTTCCTTATATATTTTGATGACATATTATTGAATGCATACAAAGTTAGAATTATTATATCACCTTCTTCACCCTCTCCTCTCCATCTGCTTGTGCTCGCTCTCAAATGGATGAATAAAATCTTAAGAAAAAAATATCAAGAAGTTTAGAAAGAGGTAAAGTTTACTATACTACTGGACAAAGATATAACTTCTGCCACACCAGATGATATTGGTCAATCTCTATGATGTTTGTTTTGCTTTGTTTAAGAGTAGGCTAGAAAGGAAAAACCAAAGGTAGAAGAAAGGATGAGGGGAACATATAAAATGTGGAGAAAGGTCTATACATGGGAAGAGGGGCTCCATGGAGACATCCCAAGAGATTAGCTGGGTGACATAATAGCAACCAATCTTTGTTGGAACTCAGAGGTGGGTAAATGTTTGTCATTCCCAAGCTTAGGTGCCTGGATAAAAGGAGTCTAGAAATTTGGAGCAGAGGCCCAAAAACCATGCTAGTGACAACAGACTGAGACTCAGTCCGTTTTAGGAACTCTGAAATGATAAGACTCAGTTTAGAGCTCTAGAAATTTTACCAGTCCCTGCTCATGGACTTTTGGGAACCTGTCTAGAGCTTTGCAGCTTATAAATATCCAGCCTCAATTCATATAAATGAGCTGCATGTTTAGGGTGAAAATATCCTTTCCTTTGCCAACTCTAAACCATGTGTCTTACTTTTTGGTTATGATTCCAGCTGTGATTCCACAAGTATGGCCTAACCTAGTCTTGCCACAACAAGCATTTGGGAATATTTTACAAGTTGCATCAAGTCTTGTATATTAAAACCAGGGTCTTACGTTTTCTAAATCAACATGCTCAAAATAAAATGTGTTAGCACCATAATTTCTATGGTAGAAGGAATGATGGCAAATCTACATCAGTGTCTATGCCTACTTATAGGACTTAAGCATAGTTCAATAGAGATTTTTGTCCCTCTTAGGTTTTTCCCATCTTCATAAATAAGGACCAAACAAAGGACCTCCTGGAAGATAACTAAACAGAGGAAGTTTTCAGAAAACCAACCCTATGTGTATGATTATATTACGTTACCATTTATTCTGTGCTTGCAAAAGGCCAGGCACTCATTATACCAAGCTCCAAGCACGCATTATGGTACCTCATTCAAACATACAAATGGTCCTACCACATACTCCTATTACTGGCATTTGAAAAATCGGCAAGGTGGAATAGCTTTCTCAAAGTCTACGGTATAGGAAGTGCCAGGGCCAAGAATCAAATGTAGGTTTTTTTCACTCCAAAGCCAATATCCTTAATCACCACCCTATAATACACAGTGAAGCAAACTTCCTACTGGTATTATCTCAATCACTGGTTAATTACTATGAGCTTATCTCCCCTTGTTGCAAACTCACATAGGCTAGGCCAATCAGTATAAATTGCATTTTCCAAGCCATGACCCCACAAAGTTCTCAGGTGTGCTCTGCTATCCTCCTTCCTTCTCTGGATCTCCCTCCACATGGGACTCCGTACTTCTTTGGCAGACAATGGGTGAACCTGAATAGAGAAGAACAAATATGAGGAATAACTTTTAGGGGAATAATGGCATCATTAAAACATGTCCAGGGTGGGAAAAGAGTCAAAAAACACACCTAGATCTACACAGATTGCATGACATTCATCTAGGGCATTAGATTTTGTAGCAAGGTTATCTATTTCAAATTGAATCCATGCTCTCTCTCTTTTGGGCCTTCTTCCATTTTTCCACAGCAAAGCTATTTTACGCTTATTGGTTCAGGGGATGATGTAAACAAAGAAACAGTAGGAAAAAATAATATTTTCCTGGCTCTAATGTTTTAAAAGCCTAGGCCTAGAAAGGACTCTCAGCTTAGATAAAATATTTGTTGGAAATCTTGAAGGCAAGTGAAGCCACCTAGGAACCATACAAACAGGAACAAGGAAGTCTCTATGGTGACATGCTCAGGCCAATGAGGGAGGACCAGAATAGGTGGCAGATGTCTCATCTTATAAAAAGACTACATTTGGGTGCCTGGGTGGCTCAGTTGGTTAAGAGTCTGCCTTCAGCTCAGATCATGGTCCTGGGGTCCTGGAATTGAGCCCCACATCCCGGCTCCCTGCTTAGCTGGGAATCTGCTTCTCCCTCTCCTTCTGTTCCTCTCCCCTGCTCGTGCTCTCTCTCTCTCTCTCTCTCTGGCTCTCTCTCTCTCTCTCAAGTAAATAAATAAAATCTTTAAATATATATATATAAAGAGGGGTGCTTGGGTGTCTCAGTTGGTTAAGCAACTGCCTTCGGCTCAGGTCATGATCCCAGGGTCCTGGGACCGAGCCCCGCGTTGGGCTCCTTGCTCATTGGGGAGCCTACTTCTCCCTACGTGCTACTCTGCCTTCTTGGGCTCTCTCTCTTTATCAAATAAATAAATAAATAATCTTTAAAAAAAATAAAAATATATATAAAAAGAATACATGAAAGAGTAGCTAAGATCATCAGACATCTAGCTCCCCCACATTTAAGTACGATCCTAGAGTAGGAAGAATCCCCAAGCTAACTGCAATTAAATGTTTTCTACCCTGGTGACATGGGGGCTTGAAATGGAAATTAGACTGAATTTCAAAAATGTAAGTTGTTCTTCTCGTACACTGAGGCTTCTGGGCTGAGAGTTACACCTAGGACAATTTTCTACAATTGAATGCAAACCAGGAGAGCATGACTGGCTGACTCCAGTCTCAAAGCGGACCCTGGGAAAAGATCAAAAGAAAGAGGTTTCAGGCCATAAGTTTAGGAGATTTCTGGACAGCAAGAGGGACAGGCCATGCTTTCCTGCCAAGTCAGCTCATAAGAAAGGACAATTTGTCTCTTTATAGACATCCCAGAGCAGGGACGTCAAACAATTTCAAAACACTTCTACTTAGGAAAAGGGCCAAAATGTTACATAAAGTCAAAAACCAGTTTGCAGCCCAAGACCAATGCTGAGCCCTCTCCAAGTGTATTAGGAACCCTCTTTCCCTAAAAAGAGAGGGCTATGCCTTTGTGCCCTGTGGATCTGAGGCCATTGTTTGCTTTTCTCTTGGAGAGATGCTAAATATGCCTCCTTTTTAGCCAACAAACTGCAGGAAGGGAGAAATCCATAGACACATATGTGCTGAATCTGGCTCCCCTCCGATTGCCAAATATCCTGTTTCACTGCCATGAATTTGTATCCAACTTCATGCACACGCTGAGCTCGGCTGATGCCATGGAGACAGTGTTAAGTGAAGAAAGGACAAGAACCATGCCTCCTGCAAAAACAAAAGTTTCTTTCTAGTCGAAGTGTGGTCCAAGGACCTGCAGGAACAATGTCACTTGGGAGCTTGTTAGAAATGCTGGATCTTGGGCCCCACCTCAAGGCAGAATGAAAATGCCCCAAGACGATCTTGAGGACAGTGAAAATAGTCTGTATAATGTTATAATGAAGGGTATGTGTCATTATACATTCGTCCAAACCCATAAACGCACAATAACACCAAGAGTGAACCCTAAGGTAAATTATGGATTCTGGGTGATGATGATGGGTCAGTGTGGATTTATCAGGTATAACAAACGTGCCCCTCTAGGGAATGATGTTCAGAGGCAATGCGTTGGGGGAGTGACAGCGGGGGGTGGGGGGCGGTTTATGGGAAATCTCTGCGCCTTCTTCTCAGTTTGCTTTAAACCCAAAACTTCTCTAAAAAGTATAAAGTCTTAAAAAAAAAAAATGAGGCCCCCACTGCTCCAGCAGGATGGGATGTCTCACGGTGGGAGTTGTGTAGAATCATATAATGAGCATGGAGAACAGGGCGGGCTCTGGAGTTCGTCTGCCTGAGTTCAAATCCTGCCCTCTTTACTTACTAGCTCCAGACCCTTAAGCAAAGTGCTCTCTGGACCTCAATTTCCTCATCTGTAAAATGGGGACAATGATAATCATAATGGAATTTAGTTCCCAGGTTGTTGTTGTAAGGATTCAATGAAACCGCATACATAAAACATTTAGAAGAGCGCTCGGCGCAGTGCACCCTCAATAGACGGTGGCTTTTACTATTTTTAAGAAGTGTTTTGCATTTTGGATACCTAACAAGGGCGCTGAAATCATCTTGGAAATTCCTTCCACGGTCTTCCTTTTCAGCTACAGAAGATATAGTGAATAATTTTAACCACTTCTGACAGGTGCACACTAAATGGTAGCTAGTGTAGCCAGTCGCAGGGACGAACGGCATAAATCACTGTTCCCAAACTTTATTCATTCCAGAAACATCTTCACTCTTTAAAAAAAAAAAAAATTCCATATACAACGCGTACATATTATTTTTACTTAAATCAATTTACAACGAATTTGTTTTTATAAAAGCCACATCCTAAGCAATAAATACTGTCTATGGAATCAGTGGTTTGATGTGCTTGTATTTTTTCTAATCTACATTAAAGTGAAACCACAACTATGGAAATAAAAACATTCACACATGCATAAAAACGTTCCTTACAACTCCAGGAAGCCTCCTCATTCCAACATTAGCATTTTATTAGCTCTCAGCTGCAGTTCTAAATGTTTTGACATTAAATCTCTCCACCCAAGTGATTTGAGCAAAACCTTTTGGCTTCCAGCTCCCTGCAGCTCAGCTGGGGACCAGAGTTACCAAGCGTTTTGCCCAAGATAACACAGCCGGTGCAGGGCAGAAAGATCAGAATACAGCTTTTCCAAAACACAGAGGCATGTAACACATAAGCCTCCTTCCCTTCCCTTCCCGAGGCCACGCCGCCCCCCACACACAGCACCAGGAGAGCCGCTGTGTCTGTGTCCCTATTCCAAGCCTCCCTGCTAATGACTTCTGTCTTGTCTCTGTGATTGTTTAAAACCCCTTCCTTTCACATGGGTATGATTGTTAGGTTCATGCCACAGAGCTAAAAGTAATTGTGTCTACATGCCATGCCTTTCATGTTGCAGTTTTCCAATGTTGAAGGACCCCAATTTCTTTCGAAGCCATCAAGGTTTTTCTCACATAACCAAAGCAATGGCTTGGTTTTCCTGCCATCCTACTTGTTGCAAAGCACATTTCAAAGGACTTGAGCCTCCTGGGCCAGATTCCATTCTCCTTAAACATGCAAAGCTACTACAAAAGGAATGCGTGAGCAAGCTCCCAGGAGTGACAGCCTCTAGCTCAATTATTTCTTTTCCATCTGTTTTCCCTCTGTGAATTATGTAGTGATGTTCTAGGGATTCTTGACAATACCAATTAATGGCTGAAGAAGGAGAACAAATTAGCAGTGTGTCTCGGCTCTGCTTTATGGCAAACATGATAATGTTCTTGGATGTTGTGTTGTCAACATTCAGTTCAATTCGGTAAACATTATTTAAGGGTTCCAGCAAGCCACAAGTGCTGACTACCACAAGAGCTCAAGACCTAAATGTGGCACCTTACAGCCCTCTCAAAAAAGAGATGTCTTCTCAATATGTTCACCCAACAAAAAAGTTGTCAGCTTGTGCTGATCCAAATCGTGCATTCTCAGCGGGGGCAATATTGCCTTCCAGGGGGCAAAAAATGGTTCTTGGAGGCAAAAAATATCTTAGATACTACAATATTCAAATCTACCCCCACAAAATCTTATTCTTTAGCACGTGATTTGTCTCATCAGGGTGAAATTTAATTTATTTTGATTTTAATTAATTTAAGTCATTAATTTACTAATTTGGACTTTTTTTAAAGATTTATTTATTTATTTATTTATTTGTCAGAAAGCGAGAGAGAGAGAGAGAGAGAGAGAGAAAGCACAAGCAGGGGGAGCTACAGGGGAGAGGGAGAGGCAGGCTCCCCGCTGAGCAAGGAACCCGATGTGGGACTGGATCCCAGGGTCCCGGGATCATGACCTGAGCTGAAGGCAGATACTTAACCAGCTGAGCCACCCAGGTGTCCCAAATTCACTAATTTTGTTTAACTTAATTTTCTCTTAGCAGGGGGTAATAATGAAAAAACGGTGGAGAAACACTGATATAAATAAAGCTATATTTTAAATATGCTTCTCCTTTGATGGAATAACTCCACTTCTATTATCTCTCCTAGAGAAAGAGTCCCCAAAAGAGACATGAATACGAAGTTGCTGACTGCATTATCTTTTTTAATAGTGGAACAACCTAAATGTCCACCAGCTGGAAATGGTTAAATAAACTATGGTGCATCCATGTTATGAGATACTCCATGTCCGTTAAGGGGAATGAGGTAAGTCTGGAAATGAAGAAAGAAACTGTCAGAGGCCACCATTGCATAGTACTAGGTGGAAAAAGCACTTTGCAAAATATATATGATGATCACATTTATATTAAAGCCAACACACACAACAGATCTATGTGTTTTTCTGTGCACATGTTATATATGTAAATACAAAAGAAAATGAACGGAAGGGTACACACCAAAGTCATAAAACCAATTACCTCTGGAGCAGATTTGATGGTAGAGAGATGGTTAAAGAACATGAGTTTTTTTATTTATCTCTTTCTATGTGCTTGTTTTTGCATTTATTCCAAGAATGAGTCACGAATAACTTGTAGAAATAAGAATAGTAAATACAGATTTATCCAAAATAAACCCTACCTCAACCACCTGACCCTTGAAGAAAATATGTCTTCTTTATTCCTAATAAAGAAGGAAATCAAAAGCCTATGTGCTCTCGTTAGATTAAAATTTTATCTTTTTAGTCAAATTATAGAAAAATGACACAAAAGTATGCCAAGTCTTTGAAACAAATACTCTACTGTAGTAGAACAGAAACAAATACTCCACTAAGTTTTGAGGTAGCAGAACTCAAAAAGTAAAGAGATCAATTTTATTACATAAAAATAAAACAGTGGTGGGCAAGACCTCTGGAGGGTGCCTTGCCAACACGTATCAGAATGTGGATGAGCATACTTTTTAACCAGCAGTCGCAAGTCTAACAATTACACAAGAATGTTTATTGCTGCCTCCTTTACAGGACAGAAAAATTAGAAGTCACTTAAAAGTCCATTAATAGGGGATTAGATAAGTAAAATATGGTAGATACATACAAAGGAGTACTTTGCATTCATTCCCAATGATGGTCTCTATTTATTAACATGAAAAGTGATCCACAAGCTTATTGTATAAAAAAGTAGGTTATAGAAACACACAAAGAGAATGATACTATTTACATAAATATTTATAACCACTGTGGCTGTTGGCAAAAGGGCTCATTTCCTCATCATTATACCCCCTGCTTAGGACTAATGACACAGTAGCTGGTTTCCGCCAGAGTGAGTGATCTAAGACAGTAAGATGGACTTGGCACCATTTGAATTACCTAGCCTATGAAGCCATGCTCTATCATTTCTGAGATGTCCTATTAGCCACACAAGCGAGCCCTACTCAGTGTGGAAAGGGATCACGTAAATGCACAAAAGCCAGGAGGCAGGAATCACTGGGAAGCCTCTTGAAGACTGGCTACAACAGCAATATATTTTTTTCTAAGTTTTTGTAAATCTTATTGAGGTAAAATGGGACAAAAATAAAGTAACCATGGCACGGTGCAGAGAATTCTACATGTATTGCTGTTTTTCGTCAAATCTGAAATGCCATCAGCCAAAGGACATACCGTTATTTTCTATACCGTTAAAAGTAAATAAGACATTGGCAAGAAAATTATGAGATGAATTTTTACTGTCTACCTATTGAAAGAGCTGCTTGAGACCTACAATTTAGCAATTGTTTACCAAATATCGCGTGTCTTAATGAGAAAAAAATACAAAAGAAATCAAACATTCGTAGTCTGAATGTTCTAAATTGGTTTTCAAATCAGAGTCATCAATGTCCAAGTTTTTCCACATAGAATCACCCTTCACGCTATCAAAGATCCTCCTCTGGGCTATTCTTTTAACACCGACACCCACTCTGCAAGTTTTGATGTTAATGCTGTCTTGATCCCACTACAATCAATCACCACAACTTCTCGTTGCTTTGAAATGTCTTTCATCTGGGTCTGTGGAATTTCACAATTTCTCCTGCTTTCAATTGCATTACTTGGCATGGGATAAGAAAGCTTCCTGCACATAGTTCAGGAAAAAATAAATAAATAACATGGCTTTATCTACTCCTGAATATCTTTCTTAGATCTTGTCAACTAGTCACTGTTTTGCAAGAAAAAATATGGCGCTGTAGTCATTTCTCCAATGATGAATACTTGCTGCATAAATGTCAAACTTATGCTCAACTATCTGGCAGGAATTGCAAGATGCATCCCTGGTTGCAGAGATGTGAAGCTATGAAAAATATGCATCCTGGAATTAATGATATGTAGTGTCGCTTCTGAACTTCCCAACAGCCCCGTGGAATAGTTGCTGTTTTTATGAATGAGGATGCTGAAATTTAAGGAGAGAAAGTAGCTTGTCCAAGGTCACACAATCAGGAAGACAGATGGATATTCAACCCTCTGCCCTCTAGCACTTCTCAAGACAGGATAGGCATCCTCGTCATGGGCATCATGATCAACATGGCCATTGACATCACTGTTGTCCCCACCATCTTTCTTGACACCCTCATAATTATCAGGGTCCTCTTCATCACTGTCATCATCATCACTGTCCCTGTCATCACCACCTTCTCCATCGTCATCATCGCTAGCGTTTACTGAGCATGTACTTACTGTGTGTTAAGGGCTTACTATGTGCTAAGGGCTTTATGGGGGATGCCTCATGACTACCCTCATTCTCCAAACATTGGTAGTGAGGCTTAACTAACTCACTCAAAATTATTCAGCTGAGGCCTGGATTCAAACCCAGGCCATCAGACTCTAGAAACCACACTGTTTACTACTATGGTATTAAGTACAGGAAACACCAAACACTCAATAAATGATACATCTATGTGTGCCTAGCCCCATGACTGGCATGTAGAAAAGAAACAACTAGAATAACAACAATAATAGCAGCTCATATTTATTGAGTGATGACTATGTGCCAGGCATTATACTAAGTGCTTCACAGAATTTATTACTTCTAGTCTTCATATTAGCTGTAGGAGGTAGGCACTATTTTCATCCTCATTTTACATGTGAAGAGATTGAGAATTGGACAAATTAAGAACATGTCCAAGCCTAAACAACCAGTGAATGACTCAGCAACAATTCAAGCTCAACAAGGCTGATTCAAAAGCCCATGTTCTTAAGTTCTGCACAATATTGCCTCCTACAAGGAGCATTATGAGTGAATCTGTTTTCAGTAATTAGCCCACAAATCTTGCCTGAACACATACTACGTGCTATGTGGTGTGCCAAGAGCAATGGATATAGTAAAGGATAAGAGAAACATGGACCCCGCCTTCATGGAAATGACAATCTGGATGAAACACCAGTAAAAGTGAGAATTATGAAGACCACCTACAAAGATGGTGATAGAACACTCACATTTACATCCTACCCTGCCCAAAACTCCACCAAGAAGACAATGAGGTTATCACTGTGTCAGTCATGGGTCTGCTCATTTTACACATATTATAACATTTAAACCTTACAACAAGTGTCCAAAGTCCTATAGTTAGTTTGTGGCAAAGTGAGTGTAAGAATCCAGACCTTCTGCTTTTGTGCACCCCTTTACACAGAAAAGGAATGAAAATATAAGTTCTCCAGGACAGAGACTCCAGGAGAAGGAATATTCATGATTGGGAGAGAGCAACAAAGTTGTACAGAATGGAAAGCAAGCAGGAGGAGTAACTTATTTACTGCTTTATTTACAAAAGCAGAGGACTGGGGAGAGAACCTCAGAGAGACTCAGAAACCAGAGACCCCTGGTATCACAGAGTGTAGGAGGGGAACACAAGGAGTAATCCTGGAGGACAAGATGGAAGTCAATATTCATAACAGTCAGCACCTTCACCTGCTCCACCTGCTCCTAGGTACAGAATGACAGAAACCAGGCAATCACTCTCTGCTCCAAGGAGACATTAGCAGGGAAACTTACCAAGCTCTGGTGTCTCCTTCCAATTGGAAATGTGACACACTCTTGGCCTCTCCCAGTCTCTCACTTGATCCTCCTACAGAGCGGGAATAGTAAATTGAGGAAGAACAACTGGCCAGACTTTGTTCAGCTCTACTCTTTCCTTTGGGAGGACAGTCTGTCTAACAGAGGGAGTGTTTTCTCCTGCTCTTCCCCGATGTAAGTCCTAACATGAGACGAAGACTGTCTCTGTCCAGCTTTGTCCATGACTGAGTACAAAAGTCTACAGATCTGAGCTTCGGTCAGGCCCACTTGGCTCTCACTCTAAGCCACATCCCTACCTGAACTTTCCAATTGTTAAACAAAAGTGGTATTTTGATCTCACATCTATCTTATTTTTTTTTGCCTTATTTCTCAATATGCCCAGAACTTGGGCTAATTATGAAAAAAAAAAAAAAAGAAGAAGAAGAAGAAGAAGAGAGAAGGAGAACAAAGACAGAGACAAAGAGACAGAGACAGAGGGAATGGAGAAAGGATGGGAAAAGGAGGGAAGAAGGGAGGAAAGGAAGGATGGGAGGGAGGGAGGAAGGAAGGAAAACAGAGAGTGCAGGACTTTTTTAAAATGCTAAATAACATCCTTGGAGAGCTATGAGAAGATAATATACCCATAAAACAAGAATTTATTTATCAGAGAGCAAAGAAGTAAATATAAAGGACCCCAAATAAAAGTTTCCATGGATGAACTTGAAGATAAAGTTCATCCTAGTTTCTTTTCCAGGAAAAAAAACCAAACAGAAATAACGAGTTGAAAAATTATTAGGTGGAGAGAGAAGAGACACGAGAGAAAAGATCAGTCCAGAAGGTCTAACAGCCAAATAATGGGAACATGAGCTCTAGTTCCAAACAGAAAACAACAAGTAGAATGATATATATTTACACGCGTGAAAGGAGACTCTCCTGTGAATGACCATACTAGGGGTCCAGCATCAGAAGTTAAAAGAGACCTACATCCAGACACGTCATCACAGGATTTTACAAATCAGGGATGAAGAGCCACAGAGGGTCTCCCTGCCAACAGTACCTCCCCGCAAAGCGTTGTGTAAATCAGGTTTTGAGGCTAAGACAGTGAACTTTCTAAATTTTCACATCCTCAGACCCCTTGATTTTCGGCCACATCTATTTTGCCAATTCCTCACACTGAATAAAGCCAACCATCTATTTTCTCTATTCCTGTTCCCCGACTGCCAAATATGGCTGGAGGGAATTCAAAAACCATGCCAACTGGTTCTGCTACAAATCCAAGATTCACAGCCTCAGCTGAACACCCTCTATGGCTCATGCCCAGTGAGCACCCTTACTTGTCCCCCACAGCAGTGAGAAAATAATTGGATATGAGTATATATACATACTAGTATATATTATAATACATAATACATAAAACATAAATAATGTATATTATAATATATAATTATAATGTATATTACAAAGAATATATATATTTATATATAAAATCAGATAGGATAAATACTCCAAAATGCAGATAAGTTGCTCAGGCTCATCACATTCCTTCATGAATGAGACTTCCTCACAAACATTACCCTCCTTGCCAGGTTGCTACAAGCACCCCTTTGCCTGGACTACTTTTTCTCATTGTTAGTGTCTTGGTTCAAACCTCCTTTTGTCCAAGAGGCCTTCCTTGATCCCCCTACACTAATCGGTCAAGGTGCCCCAGGGCACTGTAATGAACTCACAAGGAGAACTCTGGGATATCTTTACATTTCAAGGGAAATCCAATGATGGTTGATGTCTGTTGGCCACTGTGAGAGGTCCTAGTTAAAAGTATTTTGCAGTTTCAACAGTAGATCACTACATTCCTTTCGGTGACATCAAATTTGAGAGAAGTTAGATTTGGGGCAGTTGATGTGATTTAAAAAGGCAAGGACCACCACATGGAAATCAGTTGTGGAAAGGGCTCATGAGGGTGAATGACGGTGTCCAATCTGATTCCAAGGTTCAAGAAGTTGTGTAGCTCAACAGACACACACATGTCATTAGCAAGAACTAACTGACCCTCAAACAACATGGGGGTAAGGGGCACCTACCCCGTGCAGTCAAAAATCTCCTCACAACTTCCGATTCTCCAAAAACTTAACTACCAATAACCTATTGTTGACCAGAAGCCTTATAGAGAACATAAACAAATAGCACATATTTTATATGTTATATACATTATATACTGTATTATTACAATAAAGTAAGCTAAAGAAAAGAAAATTTAAGAAAATCCTAAGAAAGAAAAAATACATTTACAGTATTATACTTACTGACAAAAAAAAAACTGCATATAAACAGACCCGTGCAGTCCAATTGCTCACGGGTCAATTATAATAGTTTTTAAGAATAAAATAAAAATGTTTTCTATTTATGTGTATTTAAAAAAAAACAAAAAACAGCTACCAAATCATTAGGACCTGAATACTTAGTGTTTTGGACCTGACCATTAAATAAGCAGGACTCCTAGGTATTTCTTTGGGTCTAGGATGCTAGGAAAGAGTTACTAAGACCCTAAGAACTTTGTGAACCCACAAAGCTTGGGAATCTCTGTCCTAGAGTCTTGCAGCACCCCTCTCCTCTACTTGCAGAGTTCCCCTACCTCCCTTCACACCACAGTCATTCTACTTTGTTGCAATTACTTGTGTAGCCAAGTATTTTGATCTGCCTGTTGCTAGGATAGACATGTACTCACGCACGTGCATGCACGCCCACACACACATACATACATGAACATATATACACATACAGGTATTCACATGCACACACATACGCACATACATATACACACGTGCACACGTGTGCAGACACGTGCACATGCAAACACACATGCACACATACATACATGCCTGCACTATACACACATGCACATATATACACGTGCACATAGACACACGCACACATGCACATAAACACACGTGCACACGTACATGCACACATGCGTATATACACACACATACATACATACCCTTCTATTGTTTCCTTTCATAGGCATGGGAGCTCCCTATTTTGAAAGAGGAAATTTTGGAAATGAACCAAAGAAGTGCTAACAGAAGCCTGAAGGAGACTAGAACAATGTCTGTGCCCACCCCCCCACTGCGCTGGGTCCCTTGGAATTCCATGGAGAGGGAAGACCATGCATCGTGAAAGTCCAGATGGAAAACGTGGACCTTGGCAAGCCCAGGAGACAGAGCGGTACAGACAAAGCCCAGTCCAGAGTCGCACCCTTGCCGGTGACACTGATGCCCTCAGGAGCACAGGGGTTTGGGGCCACAGGAATAGGAAGAACAAGTGGGCTGGAGCAGGGGATTGTGAGCAGGACAGGGCAATGTGGCAACTGCAGGGCATACACTGGTTGCTGGGCCCATCTGCTTGGAGATTCCCCGAAATGCCTGGCAAAGAGTTAAGAGGAGGGTCAAGGGGCCACCACTCACAGATGGGAATGGTGTGGATCAACTGTAAACTGTATGAGCACAAGGACAAGATCTGACAGCTTTATTGCTGGGTCTCCAGTACCTAAGACAGGGCTCGCCACACAGTAAATGCTCGTTTATTTACTGTTGTCCATGTGTGTTTCTTTGTTTATTTCTAACTCCCTTCTAGAAAAGTGCAGACCTTTCCAAACTATCCAACTCGACGTATGCAAAACCAAACTCACTGTCTTCCCATTTCCCTGCTTTGCCTTGGAAGGTACTTTAACTGCCCTGTGTTTGTTGATACCCCACATCCAATCCTCCACTGTGGTTTCTATCTCCAGCATTTCTCTTGATTAGTGCCTTATTCAAGTTTTCATTGCCTCTCACCCTGAACCTGTCCCCCATTCTCAACCATCCTACACTCTCCGACCCACTTATCCACTCCTCTGCTCAGAAGCTTCCCATGCTTTCTAATGTCCTGTCTCATAAAGACCAAACTCCTTAGTAAAGCCTGTGAGGGCCTCGGCCTTCTGGGTCCTTTCAACTCCCATTTTCCCCGTTTCCCTCCCCCTACACCAAATGCCACCTGCCCTACGCCCTTGGGTCTCTGTGTTTCTGTCTGTCCACCAGGCTATTTCTTCTCTCGCATGCTAGATTGTAAGTTCTTGAATCTCGGGGCCTGTCTTATTTAATCCTTACATCTCCTTGTACCCCTGCGCCTGACACAATGCCTTGTTTGGGGAGGGATACTTAATACGCATTCCATGGGAAGGACATTAATTAGACTCAGGACTCTCTCTTTCCCCCTCAGTGACCACCCCCCTTCCAGGGAAGTAGAACATGACTTCCTTGATTCATGAGTTTGGCAAAAGGATCTGAGTTGGCTCATTCTCTGTTTGAAGAAACAGCCACCTATTGTTTACCTGTATTCTCACTGAATTCTCGCGTCTTCTTGGCCATCCAGAAAGTTTATCATTCCAGCAAAGAAGGCCTCCAGTTTGGGAGAGGGGTGCAAGTTTGATCCAGAGGAGTGTAAACAAGTCTACAGGCCAGATTAACCCTGCCCTCCGATACAGCAGTTTATGAGGGGAAAAGGTGATATTTTCATCTCCATCTGTCTGATTCTTATGTTTATTATTTAACTCTTTCCAATTAAGGCGGGTTAAAGGGTATTATATTTTAAGTCATCTCAAAGCCTCGTGTCTGATACAGATGATGTGTACCTTATATGTGTCCTTGATTTAACTGACTTGAATTCTGTCCCAGAGACTTATTTTCAGCTTTGTCATCTTGAGTAAGATTGAGCAAACAAAGCCTCACTTTATAAATAGTATCACGGTAACATGGCATCTCTCAACTGAAGAAGTTGAAACATTTGGGGTTTGAGAAACATTATTTGTTATTTCACAAACAACAGGAGCCTGGGAAAAGCCAAAAATGGATTTTCCACATCAAATTTTTTTCATCTATAAATCCTTCCCTTCTTAGGGAAATTTATAGGTTTCTGGCTTCCTTTTCCCTTTGGTCATCAAATTTAATTTCCCAGGATTTGTTTTTTTTTTTTTTTCTTCCTATTTCAATTTCTGTTCTAGACTTGTAAACTGTTCCTAATTCTTGATGTTTCAGATTTCCTCTTCTCTCCTCAATCCATCATTTCTAACCCATTTCTTCCTTCTCTCTACTCTCCACTTTTAGTCCTCAGTAAGTTCCAGAGATGGCCAAACCTCCTGCTTCTCTAAGATTCATTTTAAGCTTTTGTATTTCTTTTGTCATCCTCTCAAAATATCCACCAGCTTTTGTCATCCCTCCCTCCAGCTTCTGATCATGTGCTTCTCTTCCTCTAAAAAGTGAACTTTTCACTTCTATCCTCCATAGCATCTGGGACGTCACTTGTTCTCCATTTCTTCCACGCTTTCTATTTCCTTTTCCCCAGTGACTCCCTCCCACCCACCTCTCATGAACCCAGATCTCCCTGTTATAAAATACCTCTCACTTTTCACTGTATTTGATGCCCACAGCTAGCTGCCCTGCCCTCTCACCTGCCTTCCATTCGCCATCAAAAACTTGACATCATTGTACATGTTCTACCTGTATGTCCACGTCATTGGATTCCTCCATTTACTCCATGACTTTCTGCTTTCAACCCAAGCATTCAATGGAAGGCATTGCTCCTAAAGTTCCCCAACAATTTCTACATGTCATATTCTTCAGTCTCTGTTCAGTCATTCTTTTTGAATTGCTACATTTGGCACCGTTGACCATTTTCTGACCCCTCTTTTTATGTTAAGAGGGCTACCTGACCAACACCACCAGCCTATTTACCTGTCTTTTTCCTGTCTTGGTTTCATGTTCATCATCTCAAAACTGTGATCCAGTCCTGGGTCTTGATAGAATCTGTGGCAAGCACTTACAGTTGCCATTCTCACTTGCTATCTAACGGAACAGGGTGCTCAACCCGATCATGGCAAACTGTTCCCATTTAAGTGATTGGTGGAGGGATGGGCATGTGGCTTATTTCTGATCAATGATAAGGGGAAGATCTTTGAGGTGTTCTGGGAAATCTTGTATTTCCTATAAAAGATGCCATAGAGGCATATAAGGAGAAAACCATTTCTTCCTGCCCATCCCTTCTTTCTTGAGATATTGCCACAAAAGAACATGAACCATTGAACAATGTCATCTTGCCACCATGACGGAAGGTCAAGAGAAGAGTCCAGAAGCCAAGCCTGTACCCTGACATCAAGGAACTGCCATGCCAGCAACTACCCACATGCCTGAATAACAACAGATCTAGATGTATGTGAACAGCTATATTTGTATTATTTGCAGTCCAGTACTTTGAAGCATTCCTTCAAAACTCTCTACCTCAGCCATACTCACAGAATATGTTGTGAAGTCTATGCTGACCTCATCAAAATCCTTATCTCCAAATTTCTCTCCAACCCCCAGACTCTCCTAACTCCGTTTCCATTTGGATTTCAGATCATCAGCTTAATGCAACATGTTGCAATCCAAACTCATCATCTTTCCCCTAAAATCAGCCAGCCTTTGGCAATCTTCCTAAAGACTAAAAACCCCTTTGAGCATCATTAGAAGAACATGAGTTTTAACTTAGAGCTCCCGGGGCAGGGTGGAGGGGCATTGTGGTGACAGGAAAGACAGAACTTAAGATTTATGTCTTAAGGGGGCTTATCTCTGTCTAGCTATTTTGCAATGGCATATAGGTATAAAACAACATGGATGAGATACAGGATGTACAACAGGAAGTGGCCAGAGATAAAGCCAAAGTGAGAATAGTCATCAGACCATGAGACCAGCCTTCCTAAAGCGTTTTGCCTTTGTTGTGTAGACAGTGTAAGATTTTAAGCTGTGGAGCCATGTGATCAGATTTACATTTTGCAAAAACATCTTCAGCAACAGCATGAAGAATGGATCAGAAGGTTCAAGACTGAGATGAATAAAGCAGTATAAAAGTCCTCGAGCCTAAAAATAATGAAGTCCTAAGCCAAGATCTTGGCAGTGGCAATGGGGAAGAAAAGAAAATTTGAAAAATAATTAGGAAAGCATTCACAAGACTATGAGACAGATTGAATACGGAAAGTGAGGAGAAAAGAAGAGTATGAAATGAGAGATTTTGGATGACCAGGGAGTCAGTGGCATAATTATATAGGAGGAAACGTAATCATTATTATGGTTCAATATAATGGAGTTCAGTTTAGCGCATGTTCAAATTGAGTTGCCTTTGGGACATCCAAGTGGAAATGTCTAGGAAACAGAAGAATATATGTTTTCAACTCAGAAGAAACTTAGGATCAGGAAACACCTATTTGGGAGTGTGAAAGATACTATGGTTATAGGTCCTCAAAATCCATGTCAATCCTCTTCTTGCATGTTTTTCTCTCTTACAGAGGCTAGAATTTAAAAAACAAAAACAAACAAACAAACAAAAACCCTACAACTCTAGCTTCCCTGGTAGCTAGATGTAGACATGTGACTATGGTGTAACCAAAGATGTAAATAGGAATGTTGTAAGGGACTTCCAGAAAAACCACTTAAATTTGGATGACTCAGATGGGAGGTAGACTCTCTCTGCTCTTCCACTCTCCCATTTTTCTTCTGCAAAGATCAAGGATGTGATAGCTGGAGCCTCACCAGCCATTTTGATGACGATGTGATCTTGAATATGGAAGCCATACACTAGGATTTCAGGGTAGAATGATAGAAGGATCCTGGGTTCCTGGACAGGGAGCCACCATTCCACCTCTGGACTGAGAATATCCAAATTCATTTTACATTTAAACACTTGTTATTTGGGCTTTATGTTTTATGCCCCCAATTGTAATTCTATCTTATACATCAAATTATTATAAATGTATAGGTAATCTCTGGCATTGGTGAGAATAACAAGCCATATTAGAGCCATGTAAGTGGAAGAAATCTTCTAGAAAGAGTCTATAGCATAGGGAGAGGAATGAGCAGAGATTTCTGAGAACCTCACTGCAAAGGGCAGAGGAAGATAAATCAGCTAATGAGACTTGAAAGGAAGAGTCAAAAAGTTAAAAGAATGTGTCAAACCTAGAGATGTGCCCCTCAGACCCCCCTTAAAGAAAGGGCTCACTGCCTAGCTGTATGGCTAGTTGATAGCCTCCGGCTGTTGGCTCCATTTCAACTTCTAAAGCCATTAACTGAGTGAGGCAATGGTAGCCAAGACCACTTCTTAGGGCAGTCCTGCCAATGACAGAGCAATGCATGGCACAAAATCCCCATCAACACAGAACTCCCTTAACAGGCACTCTTTGCTACGGAGCTCCTCACCTGACTAGTAGAGACCGACAGATCCACATTGCAGTCAGAAGGCTCCCTGTGGGCAGCAAATCTTTTGCACTCTTATCTCTGCATTTCTGCATCCCAGAAAACCCAACTGGTGCAAAGGATACTAAGAGGCTACATGAGTTAACATGTATTATTTGATTTGGTTGAATGAGCATTAAATCATCCAATTTCAAAGTGAAGATGTAGGAAGTTAGGGATTTCCTCAACTAACTAACACTACCAAATACAAGTATTCTTACTCAAAGCAATTCACTTTCCATGTGCTCAGTCCTCCCTGGGTTTGGTTTTGTTTTGTTCTGTTTTCTTTTTTTATCACTTTTAATCCAGAATATAATCATATTCCATCAACAATCCCTCCAAAATATCACTCATTTCTATTGTTTTACTTTCCTATTCAATTTTATCTTGCAATCACATATTATGTAGGAAAAAATGAACAAGGATGAATAAATCATACGTAAAGTAATTCATTTAGGTCCTTGTGTATGTCATTACTGATTATTTTCCCAATTCAGCTGTATTATGGCATAAACCACAATCATTCAACATATAACTCTGTAAGGCAAAAGCTTTGTATAATAAGTTGAACTTATGGGGCACCTGGGTGGCTCAGTCGATTTGAGCATCCAACTCTTAATCTCAGCTCAGGTCTTGAACTCAGGGTTGTGAGTTCAAGCCCCACATTGGGCTCCACGCTGGGTGTGGAGCCTACTTAAAAAAAATGTTTCTTAAATAATAATAAGATGAACTTACAAGGCAAGTATTAAACGTGTTCCCAGAGTATAATGGCCAAAAGTATCGCCAATAGAATTAACTGAAAAGATTCTTGTTTCTGAGAATCAAACCATTTATTTCACAAATACAAAGGCTCATTTTCTCATTCTTCCTTTTGCGTCAATCATCATTTAACCCAAATTAATCTTCCCCAAAAAAGCACATAGATCTGCCAATATGTTGGTGTTTTCTTCTTACAAGGAAACAGCAGAGCAGATAAAAATCTGTTTTCCCTGATTCTGGAGAGCCACTGTTATTGGTATACTACTGCAGCTCTCTGAGGTTCTCTTTCAGGGGTCAGCAAACTACTACCCATGGAGTAAATCTGGCCCACCACCTGGTTTTGTAAATAAAGTTTTGGAATGCTCCAATAAATGCTCCATGCTCCTTCGTTTATGTATTATTGATCAGTGGTTGCTTTCCTACTACAATGGCAGAGTTGAATCATAGCATCAGCGACCATCTGGCCTACAAAGCCTAAAATATTTACTCTCTGGCCCTTAACAGAAAAACTGTCCTAGTTTTTCTTAGTATCTAGTATCCTACTATCTTTTTGCCGCTTTGCTTCCAAGAAAGCAAGATGGGTCACCAGCAGCCCTACTGTAGTCGAGAAAATTCAGCCAGGGTTCTCATTCTTGTTGCACCTGCTTAAACCAGCACAGTCTGACCTGGAAATCCGGTCTCAATATGAACCCCCAGTGTTTGCACACCTAAGCGAAGGATATAGGTTCATTAAGTTGGATTAAGTGAACTTCCTTCAATGGGTCATCCAAGATATACACCTTACTGCAGGTATCCAAAATACCTACCTTCATGCTAACTCTTTGTACATAAAGTAAAAATATTTCAATTATGAAAAAAAAAGAATGATCCGTTCTTACATTTTGGCTAGTCACTCATTCATTATTATTCATTCATAATATGTTAACTGACATCTCAACGTGTTAATGTCACTACTAAGTGTCAATCTGACCTCAGACGATGACTTTAAGGATCATAATAAATGCTCTCTTTTTCTTCACATTAATAGGTGATTATTATTTTTAATTAACCTGAATTTTATTTTTTATTTTTTTTTAATTTTATTTATTTGACAGAGAGAGACACAGCGAGAGAGGGAACTCAAGCAGGGGGAGTGGGAGAGAGAGAAGCAGGCCTCCCGTGGAGCAGGGAGCCCAATGCGGGGCTCGATCCCAGGACCCTGGGATCATGACCTGAGCCGAAGGCAGACGCTTAACGACTGAGCCACCCAGGCGCCCCTAACCTGAATTTTAAAAAGTAATCTCATACCCAGAAGACACTTCAAATCTTGAGTTCAGCATTTGATATTCATCATGTTTTAGGCTAGCTTTAAACTTTGAGTTTAAGAACAAAAACAAAAAAAAAGATTAGCTTTCAAAAGAGGCTGGAAATAAAACACCTACAGCTTTAAGAGGAATAAAAAGATAATAACGCCCAAATTTGCTTGTTTTTCTCTCTTTCTTTTTGGAAAGACTGCCTCAGTAAAAGAAGTTGAGGGTTTTTTAAAAGGGCTTTTGACATCACAGACCATCTTATTTTAATGGAGCAACAACTTCCTAGGAATTCATCAATGAATCAGAGCAAGAGAATAAGGAGAGAAAGGAGGGGGACGTCTGCACTGAAATAGAACAATGCAGGGAGACTCCAAACTTGGTTTGTGGCTATAGATGGTGAGTGTTGCATAGACCACAGGTTTGCTTAACTCAGATGCCCCGGAGGCTAGGCGAGGATTTCAGCTGGGAACTCTTTAGGTTTGCCCTGGAGCATAAATGAACAGAGGTCTCCTGTGATGAATTTGCCCCTCCTCCTGAGTTTCTTTATTTTCTCCTACTGTTTCCTTCTCTAAGTGGGTACAGCTGTTTGGGATTTTGTGAACTACGGGTTCAATCATATATTCAAGATGATGAAATCAGGACTTCTCATTTTTCATATGCCAAGTACTTTTTCACTTTCTTTTTATTTCAAAAGTAATATAAAGATCTTTGCATGAAAGTCATAAAAATACTGGTAAGCAAAAAGGAGGTGGGGGGAGGAGGAGGAGGAGGAGGAGAAGAAGAAGAAGAAGAAGAAGAAGAAGAAGAAGAAGAAGAAGAAGAAGAAGAAGAAGAAGAAGAAGAAGAAGAAGAAGAAGAAGAAGAAAAAGAAGAAGAAGAAGGAGAAAAGAAGAAGAAGAAGAAGGAGAAGGAGAAGAAGGAGAAGAAGAAGAAGAAGAAGAAGAAGAAGAAGAAGAAGAAGAAGAAGAAGAAGAAGAAGAAGAAGAAGAAGAAGAAAAAGAAGAAGAAGAAGAAGAAGAAGAAGAAGAAGAAGAAAAGAAGAAGAAGAAGAAAAGAAGAAGAAGAAGAAAAGAAGAAGAAGAAGAAGAAAAGAAGAGAAGAAGAAGAAGAAGAAGAAGAAGAAGAAGAAGAAGAAGAAGAAGAAGAAAAGGAGAAGAAGAAGCAGAAAAGAAGAAGAAGAAGAAGAAGAAAAGAAGAAGAAGAAGAAGAAGAAGAAGAAGAAGAAGAAGAAGAAAAGGAGAAGAAGAAGAAGAAAGGAAGGAGAAGAAGAAGAGGAGGAGGAGGAGAAGAAAAGAAAATTCAGATTATTCATAAGCCCTACCACCCAAGGAAACCACTATAAAATGTTATTATATATTCATTCATACATGTAATGGGTTGAATGGTGCTGGTTCACCACCCCTCCAAAAGATAAATCTGCCCAGAGCCTGTGAATGTGACCTTTTGTGGAAAGGGGTTCTTTGCCAATGTAATTACATTAAGGATCTCAAAATGAAATCATCCTGGATTATCTGGTAAGCTCTAACTCCAAAGACGATTGTTCCTATAAGAGAGGAAAACTATAGACAAAGGAGAAGGCCATGTGAAGGCAGAGGCAGAGAGCAGAGAGATAGCACCACAGGCCAAGGAATATTGGAGCCTCCAGATGCTGGAAAAGATAGGGAAGCCTTCTCTAGAGCCTTGGAGGGAGTATAGCCCTTTATTTCAGATATCTGGTATCCAGAATTGTGGGAATAAATTTCTGATATTTTAAGCTACCAAGCATGTGGCAGTTTGTCACAGCAGCCCTAGGAAACTAAAACAATATATTTGTTCAGTAAATATTTACTAAACAACAACTAGGAGCCAGATATTGTACCAAAGAGTTGATGAATAAGATACCAAAACTTTCAAAGATTTTTTATGAATACATGGAAATATATGTATAAATATTTTAATTGGCCACAATATAAAAGTTGTTATCAACACACATTTTAACCTAATAATACAGACATCTTTCATGATTATAAATGCATATGTCTTCATCTTATAGATGAACCACTATTTTGCTCAAGCCATTCTCAGCATTTGAACATTGAGCTTGTTTCCCTTTCTTTTTCTATACTGCAATAATCGTTCTTTAGCTAAATACTTATGCACACTTTTAATTATCCCCTTAAATTTAAAAAAAATGGAATTTGGAGGTCAAAGTCTGTGCCAGTTATCAATTTCTTGTCTCTTGGTTCCAAACTAACCCCTCTTTCCCCTGTTTTGTGACACTGGAGCTGGATCCTGCAAAACTTTCTCTGCCACAGGTTGGCCCATGATAGGATAGCCTTTGTCAGTGGAGGGCACTGGGCAAGGCAGCAGTGGCAGGAAGACACTCGTTTTTGGGGTGCCAGTCCTCCATTTTCTAATGTAACATGGGAGCCCCACAGCCCTCACAGATCAGCTCCAACCACACCCTCAAGACACACTCTCCCCTGACCACCAGTAGTTGTTTTTAAGTAGCTCTGGCCATGGCCTTAGGCACTTTCTCCCCATCCCATGGACATGTCTATACATCAATATGGCCTGCTATATGAACGTTTCTTCACCACCCGTGGCTAGGTTTTCAAGTGGTAGACACAAGGTCTTCAAAGAGATTTTTTTTTTTAAGATTTTATTTATTTGAGAGAAAGAGAGCACAAGCAGGAGGGAGTGGGAGAGGCAGAGGGAGAAGCAGACTCCCTGCTGAGCGGGGAGCCTGATGTGGGGCTCGATCCCAGGACCCTGGGATCATGACCTGAGCTGAAGGCAGACGCTTGACCGACAGAGCCACCCAGGCGCCCCTTCAAAGAGATTTAAATCTCAACCTTGAGTTGTGGATGGAAGGACCCTCCTAGTCCTTCCTTAGCCTAGATGTAATGGCTTCTGCACATGCTACTTCTGGATCCTTTAGAGGTATCTCGCCACTTTGTTAGTGAACACTTCTTTTGATTAAATCTCTCTGTTTAAATAACTTGTGCACTTTCAGTCTCTTAACTGACTCTGACCCTAACTGATATAAAGTCTAAATGCATTTACATGACCAAAGTAATTTCCAGAACAATTGCTCCAATTTACAATCCCTTCCCCAAGCCCTAACCAATTCTAGATATTTCCTTTCATTTTCAGCAAAGAAAATACAATAAGAAAGAAGGTATCCCTTGTCAATTGTTTTCATTTGCATTTCTTTGATTACTAATAAGGTAGAGGAAAAACTATTTGAGCATATGTTGTGTTGGAAGGAGTCATATCAGAGTAACAATGGTTACCTCCAGGGAAGGGAATAAGACGAGAAGAGGGAGAAGGAAGGGCAACTTTCCCTTATTGTTCTAAAATCTTGCACACTGTCCACCTATTTTACAAAGGGAAAGCATTCATGTATTATTTATGTAATTAAATATATATACATCATGAAAGTAAGGTGCTGTTGAGCCCTCTCTCTGACTACGCATGACTGCTCCTAGTCAGAGTTGTTGCCTTTTTTAGCAGAGCTGAGCCATCAACTTTGGAGAGGGCTTACCTATCTGTAACCACAGGCCCCAGTCCTGACCACAGACTCATCTCACAAAGGCTGCACCTAGAACACGAAAAAGAAATGAGTGCTCAGCACATGAGCCTGGTCATGGCCGCTATAGTTCCTGTATCTTCAAGGATAGGAGAACCATGACTTTCTATACCCTGTCTCATTGTGACAGCATGTGTAAAACCATGAGCTGTGCCCTCATTTCCAATTTTTAGTTCATAAAAGTTGGGAAGAAGAGAGGGAGAGTGTAGAGACCATAGGGTCCATGTGCTTTTCCTTACCATCAGGAGAACACAGCAGAAGCTTGTGATGTGTGGGACTTTGACCCAGAGAGAAGACTGCATGACCAGGTCAGCACAGAGATGGGCTATAGTCATCCACCTCCTTCCAAAGTGATTAATCATCTTTTCCACTTTTCATCTTTGCTCCCATTAAAAAAAAAAAAAAAAGCATGAAGAGAGTTGAGATAATGCAATTGTACTTATCACAACTGACAATTTTATCATTTTTGTCTGACAGGACTACAATATTGTAATATTGTACTACAAATATTTGAAATCCTCCTTTAAGGAAGGGAGGATTCTTTAATGACCCAGTCAGCTAACAGACCTCTGTTGGGCTGAACTGTGTAGGAAGTGGCTAGGAAAATGGCAACCAGCAGGAGCAGAGCACATTTGCCCTACCAACGAAAAGACTAGGGTGGATGGAATAGAGCAGAGCATGGGCATGGTGGGTCTGGGTTTGCTGGATGTGAGCTGGAGGGGAAGAAAGGAAGAAGGTGAGACCATAAAGCATGGACTTTGTGAAGAAAGATATGTGCATTCGGGGTGTTTAGAAAGATATTCTAATCATCCTAGAGCTCAGTAACCAGATTCTTACTACTCCACTCCCTCAAAAGTTACTGAGTTGAGACGAGTGTTAATTTTCAAAGCCTTTTGGAGTAATTTCAATTTATTTCAGCTGTACTGATGGTCTGAGACTGAACTTTGAGCCAGAACAAGATATTTATTTGGGTTTCGTTTGTTTAATGTTTGTCTCACCCACTGGATGTGAATTTGTGCGGTGGGTTAGGAGTGGTTAGACAAAATTAAAATACTTTAAGACATGACTGTCCAAAGACCACCCCCTCCAAATCCCAACCTCTCGCCTTCTGAAAATAGTTGTGCTGTAAAAACTGACACAGAGAATACACATCTGTTGTTATTCTGTCTGGTGTATGAAGCTCACATAACAGGCACAAGGGGCCACCTAGAAGAATGACATCATCTGAAGACAGCTACGCACATCAGGGTATAGACTTCTTCCAATTCAAAATACACATACAGCTAATTTAAGTCAAGATTGTTCTTCCACATATCCTTTGCCCTCTATCATGTATCTCCTTTAAAAAGAAAATAGTGCAAATTTTTTGACTGCCGACCTCTATTAACCCACTTAACCTCAATATCAAAGCTCAACACCTTAGCTCAACTGCCTCTTTAAGAAGATATAGTATCTAAAAGCTCTGCAAAATGTCATTTTTGTCAGGTATGGAGCACTGGCATCTAGAGACTAGGCTTTATTTAGCGGTTAGAATTTTGTGGAGATTATGATCAGAGTAAAACAATGTTTGGATGCAATACAAAATAAAAGAATATGAGAAATAAAAAAAAAGAAGAAGATAGACTAACCCAGGATAGGGGGCCACAAGGCACATCACGTATTTAATGAACTATTCTAAGTGTATAGAAAAGTAGAAAGAACAGTATGACTGGCATCCATGTACTCACCACCCAACTTTGTCAAATTTTAACATTTTGTAATATATCCTTCAGCTCTTTGTTCTGAGAAATAAATCATTATGGATACTATCGAAGCCCCATGTATAACCTGCAACAACTTCCCCTCCATTTTGATCCCATATATAACCAGTAACCACTATCCCGAATTTGGTGTTCATCATTCTCATGCATGTTTTTATCATTTTACGTATATAGCATAAATAATATCAAGAATTACTCCAGGGCGCTTGGTGGCTCAGTTGGTTAAGCGACTGCCTTTGGCTCAGGTCATGATCCCAGAATCCCGGATCGAGTCCCACATCGGCCTCCCTGCTGAGCGAGGAGCTTGCTTCTCCCTCCGACCCAACCCCCTCTCATGTAGTCTCTCTCTCTCTCTCCACCCCCCTCATTCTCGCTCTCTCAAATAAATAAATCTTAAAAAAAAAAAAAAGAATTACTCCACCGGTTTTGAAGCTTATCTAAATAGTATCATACTGCTACAGGCCCACATGAGAACACACAGAGATACATATACATACACACATATGCATGTCATATAGAAGTATTCATAGCCTGGGGCGGAGCAAGATGGCGGAGGAGTAGGAGACCTGGATTTCGTGTGGTCTCAGGAATTCAGCTGAATAGGGATCAAACCATTCTGAACACCTACGAACTCAACAGGAGATCAAAGAGGAGAGTAGCAACAACTCTCTGAACAGAGAAGCGACCACTTACTAGAAGGTAGTATGTGTGGAGAAGTGAATCCGAGGCGATATTCGGGAGGATAGACGGCGGGGGAGGGGGCCTCCGTCGGCCGCTTCTGGCAAGTGCTAGGGCCGCGGAGCACAAAATCGGACCTTTTAGAAGTCGGCTCCGCGGAGGGACGTCCCTCCAGTGGCTAAGCGGGGAGTGGAACCCTCGTGGGACAGTGTGGTCTCAGGACCCTCGGGGTCACAGAAAGACCGGGGGTGCCTGAGTGCGGCAGAGCTCCCAGGGATCGGAGCAGGGAAGCCGGCTGCAGAGACGGAGCCGAGGCGCGGGCTCTCAGCTCGGGGTGGCCATAAACTGTGATCCGCGGCCCAGTCGGGCCACTGCTCCTCCAGCAGGGACCCAACAAGCGGCAGAGCCGGGGTGACTCTCCTTCCTCCCCTGGGAGGAGCAGTGCAGGAGAGCACCGCAGGGATCTGCTGGGTTTGGAGACTCCACACGGGGTCAGGTGCCAGAGATACAAATGCTCGGTCACAGGCCGGGTGAGCACGGAGTGCGGCCGGAGACCGGGGACACGGGAGTGACTGCTTTTCTCTGGGGGCGCACTGAGGAGCAGGGCCCCGAGTTCTCAGCTCCTCCGAGCGGAGATTGGGAGGCCACCATTTTCACCCTGGTCCTCCAAAGCTGTACCGAGAGCTTGCAGGGAACAAAAGCTCCTGAGAGCAAACCGGAGCAGCTTGCTTAGCCCGGACCGACGAGGGCGGGGCAATTCCGCCTCCGGCGAAGACATTTGGGAACCACGGCAACAGGCCCCTCCCCCAGAAGATCAGCACAAACAGTCAGCAAGCCAAGACCAAGTTTACCGATCAAGGAGAACGGGAGAACTCCAGCGCTAGGGGAATACTGCACCTAGAATTCATGGCTTTTTTACCACGATTCATTAGTTTTTCAAAGTTAATTTTTTAACTGTTTTTTGTGGGGTTTTTTTTGAATTTTTCTTTTTCCCTTTTCAACCAACATCTTATCAATCCCTTTTTTTAAAAAAACATTTTTTATTTTTCGTTTTTAGAGTCATATTTTATCCCTTCATAGTAGTTACCCTTATTTTTGGCATATATATATAAGTTCTTCTCTCTTTAAAATTTTGATATACAGTTTCTTCTAACAGATCAAAATATACCCTAAATCACTAGTGTATGGCTTTCTTCTAGTCTCCTGCCTGATCACAGTCTCTTCCATTTTTTTTCTTTTCTTTTTTCTTTTTTTTAAATCTTCTTTCTTCTTTCAAATAACTTCTTATCAATTCCGTTTATAAAACCTTTTATAAGTTTCATCTTTACAGTCATCTTCCATTCCTTCATTGTATCAACCCTTATTTTGTACATATATAAGTCTTTCTTCCTTTAAAATTTTAGGAGGCACTTTCTTCTAACAGACCAAAATACACCCAAAATCTAGTGTGTGGCACTGATCTATGCACTAGCCTGATCATATTTGCTCATATTCTGTTTTTTTTGTTGTTGTTGTTTTGTTCTGTTTTTGTTGGTTTTTATCTTTTTCTTTTTCTTTTTTTTTCTCTTTCATTTTTCTTTCTTTCCCTTTCTTTTCCCCTGGTTTCAGGTCTTTTCTGATTTGTATAGAGTATATTTGCTGGGGACGTTGTTAACCTGTTAGCATTTTGTTCTCTCATTTATCTGTTCTCCTCTGGACAAAGTGACAAGACGAAAAAAATCACCTCAGCAAAAAGAACAAGAGGTAGTACCGTCTGCCAGGGACCTACTCAATACTGACATTAGTACGATGTCAGACCTAGAGTTCAGAATCATGACTTTAAAGATACTAACTGGGCTTGAAAAAAGCGTGGAAGTTATTAGAGAAACCCTTTCTGGAGAAATAAAAGAACTAAAACCTAACCAAGTCGAAATCAAAAAGGCTATTAATGAGGTGCAATCAAAAATGGGGGCACTAACTGCTAGGATAAATGAGGCAGAAGAGAGAATCAGCGATATAGAAGACCAAATGATGGAAAATAAAGAGGCTGAGAAAAAGAGAGATAAACAACTACAGGATCACGAGGGCAGAATTCGAGAGATAAGCGATACGATAAGATGAAACAACATTAGAATAATTGGGATCCCAGAAGAAGAAGAAAGAGATAGAGGGGCAGAAGGAATATTGGAGAAAATTATAGCAGAGAACTTCCCTAATGTGGGGAAGGAAACAGGCATCAAAATCCAGGAGGCACAGAGAACCCCTCTCCAAATCAATAAAAATAGGTCAACACCCCGACATCAAATAGTAAAACTTACGAGTCTCAGAGACAAAGAGAAAATCCTGAAAGCAGCTCGGGAGAAGAGATATGTAACCTACAATGGTAGAAACATTAGATTGGCAACAGACCTATCCATAGAGACCTGGCAGGCCAGAAAGGACTGGCATGATATCTTTAGAGCACTAAACGAGAGAAATATGCAGCCAAGAATACTATATCCAGCAAGGCTCTCATTGAAAATAGAGGGAGAGGTAGAAAGCTTCCAGGACAAACAAAAACTAAAGGAATTTGCAAACACAAAACCAGCCCTCCAAGAAATATTGAAAGGGGTCCTCTAAGCAAAGAGAGAGCCTAAAAGCAGCATAGATCAGAGAGGAAGACAGACAATATACAGTCACAGTCACCTTACAGGCAATACAATGGCACTAAATTCCTATCTTTCAATAGTTACCCTGAATGTAAATGGGCTAAATATCCCAATCAAAAGACACAGGCTATCAGATTGGATTAAAAAACAAGACCCATCAATATGCTGTCTGCAAGAGACTCATTTTAGACCCAAAGACACCCCCACATTGAAAGTGAGGGGGTGGAAAACCATTTACCATGCTAATGGACACCAAAAGAAAGCTGGGGTGGCAATCCTCATATCAGACAAACTAGATTTTAAAACAAAGACTGTAATAAGAGATGAAGAAGGACACTATATCCTACTTAAAGGGTCTATCCAACAAGAAGATCTAACAATTGTAAATATCTATGCCCCTAACGTGGGAGCAGTCAATTATATAAGGCAATTAATAACAAAAGCAAAGAAACACATTGACAACAATACAATAATAGTGGGGGACTTTAACACCCCCCCTGACTGAAACGGACAGATCATCTAAGCAAAAGATCAACAAGGAAATAAAGACTTTAAATGAAACACTGGACCAAATGGACTTCACAGACATATTCAGAACATTCCATCCCAAAGCAACAGAATACACATTCTTCTCTAGGGCCCATGGGACATTCTCCAGAATTGATCACATCCTAGGTCACAAATCAGGTCTCAACTGATACCAAAAGATTGGGATTATTCCTTGCATATATTCAAACCACAGTGCTTTGAAACTAGAACTCAATCACAAGAGGAAAGTCGGAAAGAACTCAAATACATGGAGGCTAAAGAGCATCCTACTGAAGAATGAATGGGTCAACCAGGAAATTAAAGAAGAATTAAAAAAAATTCATGGAAACCAATGAAAATGAAAACACAACGGTTCAAAATCTTTGGGATACAGCAAAGGCAGTCCTGAGAGGAAAGTATATAGCAATACAAGCGTTTCTCAAGAAACAAGAAAGGTCTCAAATACACAACCTAACCCTACACCTAAAGGAGCTAGAGAAAGAACAGCAAATAAAGCCTAAACCCAGCAGGAGAAGAGAAATCATAAAGATCAGAGCAGAAATCAATGAAATAGAAACCAAAAGAACAGTACAACAGATCAACGAAACTAGGAGCTGGTTCTTTGAAAGAATTAACAAGATTGATAAACCGCTGGCCAGACTTATCAAAAAGAAAAGAGAAATGACCCAAATCAACAAAATCATGAATGAAAGAGGAGACATCACAACCAACACCAAAGAAATACAAACAATTCTAAGAACATATTATGAGCAACTCTATGCCAGCAAATTAGATAACCTGGAAGAAATGGGTGCATTCCTAGAGATGTATCAACTACCAAAACTGAACCAGGAAGAAATAGAAAACCTGAACAGACCTATAACCACTAAGGAAATTGAAGCAGTCATCAAAAATCTCCCAAGAAACAAAAGCCCAGGGCCACATGGCTTCCCAGTAGAATTCTATCAAACATTTAAAGAAGAATTAATACCTATTCTCCTGAAACTGTTCCAAAAAATAGAAATGGAAGGAAAACTTCTAAACTCATTTTATGAGGCCAGCATTACCTTGATCCCAAAACCAGACAAAGACCCCATCAAAAAGGAGAATTACAGACCAATATCCTTGATGAACATGGATGCAAAAATTCTCACCAAAATACTAGCCAATAGGATCCAACAGTACATTAAAAGGATTATTCACCATGATGAAGTGGGATTTATCCCTGGGCTGCAAAGTTGGTTCAACATCCACATATCAATCAACGTGATACAATACATTAACAAAAGAAAGAACAAGAGTCATATAATCCTCTCAATAGATGCAGAAAAAGCATTTGACAAAGTATAGCATCCTTTCTTGATCAGAACTCTTCAGAGTATAGGGATAGAGGGTACATACCTCAATATCATAAAAGCCATCTATGAAAAACCTACAGCGAATATCATTCTCAATGGGGAAAAGCTGAGAGCTTTTCCCCTAAGGTCAGGAATGCGGCAGGGATGTCCACTCTCACCACTGCTATTCAACATAGTATTAGAAGTCCTAGCCACAGCAATCAGACAACAAAAAGAAATCAAAGGCATCCAAATCGGCAAAGAAGTTAAACTCTCGCTCTTTGCAGATGATATGATACTGTATGTGGAAAACCCAAAAGACTCCACCCCAAAACTGCTAGAACTCATACAGGAATTCAGTCAAGTGGCAGGATATAAAATCAATGCACAGAAATCAGTGGCATTCCTATACACCAACAACAAGACAGAAGAGAGACAAATCAAGGAGTCGATCCCATTTACAACTGCACCCAAAACCATAAGATACCTAGGAATAAATTGAACCAAAGAGGCAAAAGATCTGTACTCAGAAAACGATAAAATACTCATGAAAGAAATTGAAGAAGACACAAAGAAATGGAAAAACGTTCCATGCTCATGGATTGGAAGAACAAACATTGTGAAGATGTCAATGCTACCTAGAGCAATCTACACATTCAATGCAATCCCCATCAAAATACCATCCACTTTTTTGAAAGAAATGGAACAAATAATCCTAACATATGTATGGAACCAGAAGAGACCCCGAATAGCCAGAGAAATACTGAAAAAGAAAAGCAAAGCCGGCGGCATCACAATTCCAGACTTCCAGCTCTATTACAAAGCTGTCATCATCAAGACAGTATGGTACTGGCACAAAAACAGACACATAGATCAATGGAACAGAATAGAGAGCCCAGAAATAGACCCTCAACTCTATGGTCAACTCATCTTTGACAAAGCAGGAAAGAATGTCCAATGGCAAAAAGACAGTCTCTTCAACAAATGGTGTTGGGAAAATTGGACAGCCACATGCAGAGGAAAGAAACTGGACCATTTCCTTACACCACACACAAAAATAGACTCCAAATGGTTGAAAGACCTAAACGTGAGACAGGAGTCCATCAAAATCCTAAAGGAGAACACAGGCAGCAACCTCTTCGATCTCAGCCGCAGCAACTTCTTCCTAGAAACATCGCCAAAGGCAAGGGAAGCAAGGGCAAAAATGAACTCTTGGGATTTCATCAAGATAAAAAGCTTTTGCACAGCAAAAGAAACAGTCCACAAAACCAAAAGACAACCGACAGAATGGGAGAAAATATTTGCAAATGACATATCAGATAAAGGGCTAGTATCCAAAACCTATAAAGAACTTATCAAACTCAACACCCAAAGAACAAATAATCCAGTCAAGAAATGGGCAGAAGACATGAACAGACGTTTTTCCAAAGAAGACATCCAAATGGCCAACAGACACGTGAAAAAGTGCTCAACATCGCTCAGCATCAGGGAAATCCAAATCAAAACCTCGATGAGATACCACCTCACACCAGTCAGAATGGCTAGAATTAACAAGTCAGGAAACAACAGATGTTGGCGGGGATGTGGAGAAAGGGGAACCCTCCTACACTGTTGGTGGGAATGCAAGCTGGTGCAACCCCTCTGGAAAACAGTATGGAGGTTCCTCAAACAGTCGAAAATAGAGCTACCATATGATCCAGCAATTGCACTACTGGGTATTTACCCCAAAGATACAAATGTGGGGATCCGAAGGGGTACATGCACCCCAATGTTTATAGCAGCAATGTCCACCATAGCCAAACTGTGGAAAGAGCCAAGATGTCCATCGAGAGATGAATGGATAAAGAAGAGGTGGTATATATACACAATGGAATATTATGCAGCCATCAAAAGGAATGAGATTTTGCCATTTGCAATGACGTGGATGGAACTGGAGGGTGTTATGTTGAGTGAAATAAGTCAATCAGAGAAAAACATGTATCATATGACCTCGCTGATATGAGGAATTTTTAACCTCGGGAAACAAACTGAGGGTTGCTGGAGTGGTGGGGGGTGGGAGGGATGGGGTGGCTGAGTGACAGACATTGGGGAGGGTATGTGCTATGGTGAGCGCTGTGAATTGTGCAAGACTGATGAATCACGGATCTGTACTTCTGAAACAAATAATGCTCTATATGTTAAGGAAAAAAAAAGAAGAAGATAGCAGGAGGGGAAGAATGAAGGGGAGTAAGTCAGAGGGGGAGACGAACCATGAGAGACGATGGGCTCTGAAAAACAAACTGAGGTTTCTAGAGGGTTGGGGGTTGGGGGGATGGGTTAGCCTGGTGACGGGTATTAAAGAGGGCACGTTCTGCGTGGAGCACTGGGTGTTATGCACAAACAATGAATCATGGAACACTACATCAAAAACTAATGATGTATGGTGATTAACATAACAATAAAAAATTTTTAAAAAAAAGAAGTATTCATATCCTTTTACAACTTTAAGGTATATCCATGTAGAGAAAATATAGTTGTAGTTGCTTCATATTAACTGCTGTTTCCCACTGTATAATCATACCACAACTTCCTTACATATTCCTATGGATAGACCATTAGATATTTTGCCATTTTTTATTATTATAAGTCAGACTGCAGGGAAAATTCTTTTGGATAAATGCATACAACTTTTTTTTTTATTTTGTTTTTAATATAGAGTTAGGAGAATAATATGACCAATAAAGTTGACCTTTTTCAAATGTGTAGCTCTGCGAATTTTAACACATGTATAGACTGATGGGACCACCATCACAATAAGGACACAGAACTTGTTCCATCACTGAAAACGACTCCCTCAGGCTGCTTCTTTGTAGTCGCAACTTTGTCACTGCCCCTAACACCTGCCAACCAATAGCCTATTCTCTGTTGCCATAATTTTCCTATTTCCATGATATCATATACATAGTCATACAGTGTGTTACCTTTGAGACTGGTTTCTTTCACTCAGCATAATACCTTGAGATGCATCTGTGTTGTTGTATCTAGCAATACTTTGTTCCTTGTTATTGCTAAGGAACATTCCATTGTATGGGTGTACAACACTTTGTTTACTATTTTGCCCACAGAAAGACATTTGTGTTCCTTCTGATTTTTGGCAATTATTAATAAAGATGTTATAAACCTTCATAAACAGGTCATTATGCACATATAAGTTTTCAATTAACTTGGGTAAATACCTAGTCATGGAATTCCTGGGTCAGATGGTAAGTATATGTGTATCTTTCCAAATTCTTGGGGACTTACCAGTTATCTTTCTGTAATTGATTTCTAATCTAATTCTATTATGATCAGAGAACATAATTTGTATGATTTTTATTCTTTTAAATTCGTGAGTGTTTGTTTTATAACCCAGGATATAGTCAACCTTGATAAGTGTCATCTACACTTACAAAGAATATGCATTGTGTTCAAGTTGAGTGTGTTACAGATGTCAGTTAGATCCAGTTGGCTGATAGTGTTGTTCAATTCCTCTAGATCCTTGCCTATTTTCTGCCTACCTGCTCTATTAATTGCAGAGAAAAAAAAAGTTTAAGTCTCCAGCCGTCATCGTTGGATTTGTCCATTTCTTCTTTCAGGCTTACTAGTTTTACTTCATGTATTTTGAAGCTCTGTTGTTAGACACGTACACACTTCGGATTATAGTTACTGGTGGATTGACCCTTTTATCAGTATGTAATGTTTCTTTCTATCCCTGGTATCTCTCTTGCTCTACAGTCTACTCTGTCTCATATTAATATAGTCATTCCGGATTTCATTTGATGAGTGTTTGCCTGGTGTGTCATTTGATATCCTTTCCTTTTTAACTTTCCTGTGTCATTATATGTACATCAGGTTTCTTGTAGTCAGCTTAGCATTGGTCTGGGTTTTCTTTAATAATATTTTTTGGTCTTGGGTTTTGTTTGTTTGCTTGTTTTTGTTTTATTTAACCCATTCTGATGGTCTCAGTCTTTTATTTTGTGTATTTAGACCACTTACATTTAGCATTATTTTTGTTCTGTTTGCATTTAAGTCTACCCTTTTATAATTTGTTTTCTATTTGTTCCCTCTAGTTTTTGTCCCACCCTTTCCCCTTTCCTGCTTTCTTGTGTCCTATTTGAATATTTTTAGTGTTCCATTTTAATCTGTCTGTTGAGTTTGATTTCATCTTAGTGTTTTTCCCCCCCAGTGGTCATGTTAGGGACTAAATATACAAACTTGACCTTTCTCAATCTACCTAGACCTAATATTTCACCACTTCAGGTGGAATATAGAACCCTTACCAGCAAATAGGTCCCTTTACCCTCCTCCCCTTATGTTGTTGTGATTATTATGTCCATATGTAGTAAAACTCCATAATTACAGTTTTTGCTTTTGACCATCATACATATTTTAAAGAACTTAAGAGGAAAAAGATAATCTCTTCTATTTACTCAGATTTTTACCATTTCTGTTACTCTTCCTTCACTCTTGATGTTCTAAGTTTCCCTCTGGTAGTATTTGCCATCCATCTGAAAAAAAACTTGCTTTTCATGTTTCTGTTGGAACAGGTCTGCTGGCAATGGATTCTCTCAGTTTTCATCGACATTTCATCATCGTTCCTGGAGGAAATTAATTCTGGAAGGGAATTCTGAAATTGTCTAACTTAAAATATTCATTGCACATGTGAGGAAAATGAAGCCCAGAGACAGTAAATACTTTGCCCCTATGTCACTGAGCCAGGACCAAAATCTAAGCTTGATTCTCAGTTCAGTGCTCTTACTCTTCTTACACAATGTGCTGGCTTGCTATTTCAATTATTTGGTATATAGTGAGAATAGGCTGTACAAAAAAAAATCTTGATTATTATATGCTTAATACAAGAAAAAGTGGTAAAATTATCATTTTTTTAGAACTGAACGGGGCCTCAGAGATCATTCATTTCTGTGTTTCATGTTTCAGATGAGAAAACCGAGGCCAGAGAAGGTAATTCAGTTTCCCAAAGGAAATGTACTAATAAGCAAAGACATGACATTTATAGCAAGATCACACTACATACCCACCATTTGGCACCAGGGTTGCTTGTTTCTTTTCTCCAACAGCAATAGCCAAGATAGATCGTGTTGGGCCAAACACACTCTCTCTAGAAGTTCCCTCATGATCTTATGACACAAGTTGGATGGCCAACACTGCACAGTGGATCCTAGCTAGGTCATTTGGAATCAAATCTATGACTGTTATCATTTGCACTATCTTCTCAACCAATGTTTCCCCCAACTTCAGTGTCTATCAGAATTGGACCTCAGGGTGCACAGAAACTTATAAGCTGTTAAGAATCAGCTTATCAACATTGCACATTCCTGGGCCTACTTCCAAAGATTTTTTTTTTTTTTTTTACTTCCAAAGATTTTGATTCACTAGATCTAGCGTGTGGCTCTGAGAATTTGCATTTTTGTATATACCCCAGGTGATTCTGATGCATAGGCTGCACCGGGAGAAATGTCTGGCCTAGACGGAAGCATTATGTCTTGGTCATGAAAAGAAAGTTCTGTTCTTTCTAGCTCAGAATAGAAGAAGAGACTGGGTATGACACCAAAGCACTTCTTAATCTCACTGGATTCGGGATCCGCCATTCACAGTACTTGAGCTGCCTTCCTCCTCTTTCAGGGATAGGCTGAGACAGCTAGAAGTTAACAGTGACACAGCCCTCACACATCTGTAGCAACAACTCTTAAAGACACAGATAACTGCAGTTAGCACAGAGTTTATTATATGTCTCTTACCTATTGCCCTTTCAATAGGTCCATTAAGATTCCTAAAACTTAGATATTCCAATTAAATATAACAGCTAACATTTATCTAGGGCCAGATTTTATAAATCCAGATTTTTACTTTAAATACACTTCATAATCATCCCCCCATACATGAACACACCTAGACCCACATACACAAACAGCACTGATCCCATAGGAATGTGTTCATTCTCAGCTGGATGCCTTGCTATGCACGAGATCCTATAGAAGCAGGAAAAAGAAGAAAGTGTGCTAGCCCTGTACTCAAGAGTTAAGAGTACAGCATGGAAAACCAACCACACAAACAAGAAATGACTAGTTGTGTTTTAAGCAACATGCAGACATGTGCAAGATAAAAACAGAGTATAACCTTCACAGATTGAGGAACCCTTATGTTTAAATATTGACTCTGCCGTTCTTATGGTTTAATTCCTGAAAGTAAAGAGCTTGATGTTTAGCTAGACTGAAAGGAAACGCAAGTGCTCTTTGCATTTGATCCCTTAATGCATGCAGAGGCACAGATTCCCTGATCTGGCCAGCATACTGCGTCAGACTTTTTCTCTATTGTCTTGTAGGTATGGACAGATCTCTTTTCTCTAATAATCATAAAAGATGCTTGAAAGCAGGAGCCATGTCTGATACTTCTTCTGTGTCTCTTACAGGGCCTAAAACTATGTCATTTTAATGTCACCCATAGTGAAGCCCCTTCCATGTACCAGGCTTTTTGTGATACCCTACAGTTTCAGAGACGACTTTGAGATCCCTGCCTTCAAAGATTTCCCCGCATTCACTGAGCTCAAACTTCTCCTGCAAGTGATAGGCCCTGTCTTCAGAGCTTCGGGCCCAGAGATAAGTAATACTCTCCCTCTGCACTTGAGTGAGGAAGAGAGACATGAGTACTGTGTTAGTGTCAGAGCTCCTGTCACAAGGATCACAAACTGGGGGTTTAAAAAACAGGAGTGTGTTGTCTCATGGTTCTGGAGGCAAACAAGTCTGAGATCAAGATGTTGACGGGGATAATCTCTACCAAGCACTATGAGGGAGAATCAGCTGCTTGCTTCTTACCTAGTTTCTGGTGGTTTGCTGGCCATTTCTAGGGTTCCTTGGCTTGTAAGAAGCATGATTCTGATCTCTGCCCTCATCTTCACATGGAGATCCCCCGGTGTGCATAGCTCCAGGTCCAAATTTCCCTTCTTTATTGGGACACCATTTATATTGGATTAAGGGGCCACTCTGTTCCAGTATGACCTCATCTTAACTACCAACATCTGCAATGACCCTATTTCCACATAAGATTACATTCTGAGGTATTAAGGGTTAGGATTTCAACATATAAATTGGCAGGGGTGGGGTGGGGGGTATATCTCAATCTCTAACTCATACAAACAGCTAAACACAACCTGGTCAATGCTTTAATCGGAGTGTATGCAAAAAGCTACGTGGGTAGATGAAAGCACATGGCACTGAGCTTAACAGGCATGAAAGAAGGCATCTGAGAAAGCGGGACAAGGGGCCACAGCTTGGGCAGACAATAGACATTCTCCAGGTGGGGAAATGCAAAAGAGCTTTTGAATAAAGCCATGTCTACCAGAGCATGAAGCACTTGGGGAACTGCAAAAAGTATTATGGGGTGAAACCTGAAGGGCATAGGAGAGCTGAGAGATGAAGCAGGAAGGGGAGACAGAAGCCAAACCATGAAGAGCCACATCACAGTGAGTAGCCTAACCCAGACGCAATGAGAAGCCATGCGGGCTTTTCAACAGGACATCATTGTTGTATCTGCATGCTGGAAAGCTCACTCTGGCCAAAGTTTTGATTCTATCATCACACAGGTGGACACTGCAATAGGGCCACACTGGAAGCTGAGAGACCAGTTAGGAGCCTATTTGCAAGAGTCTAAGCAAGAAATGAGGAGACCCTGACTGCATTCAAGAGCCGTGGGAACGGAAAGGCAGGGAAGGATTTACAATGGGAGGCTTGACCCAGAATGTCAGGCTCTGGTAAACATCAGTTGGGAATAACTTGGATGTGGGCTGAAGGGATGTAGATGAGGAAGCCAGGGGCCAAGATGGGGAGAGTCAGAGCAGGAGCAGAAGGGCAAAGCCCATTTCTGAGAGGGGGAAGAGGATGTTGAGGACATCTTGCATCTGACTGGCCAGTCCTGCCCCGAGGGTATCCTCCCTCCCTCCCCAACCTCATTCACACTTAACATCTGACTTCTACGGGGAGTTTTGTCCTTGACCTTGATAGGGCAGGGGAAACGTGCTTAGATAATCTCTAATCAAGTTAGAAATACTGTTCCCTGAGCTGAGGCCAGACAACAGAGTCTATTAAGGGAGCATGACCCCATGAATAGGGGAGAACTGGAGTCGTAGGCCGGGCAATGGCCTCATGCCCATGTCCTTTGCCAACCCAGAAAAATGCACACCAACTTGCCACAGAGTGCAGATGTGGCCCCGGTCAGTGCCTGACTTCTTCATCCCCTGGCCATGATGCCTAATTGGACGCATTAGGAGTTGCAACGTTTCTCAGAAACGGGACCAGTTAAAAGTTCATTCCAGATAAAAAGAAGGAAATCATTCAACAAGATCGACAAACGCCCACCACCATACCCAGCAGAGGGAAGCAGGTGGCAAGAGCATCATCTTGAGATTTCTCACTTGGACTGAGTTTTTAGGCCGTGATGTGCTCCTGAAAATAGTCCCTGTCCGACATTCTCCTTTCCCATACTCTATCATTCTTGTTCCGCTCATAAATAGTATCTAACCTAACCCAGTGTGCCACAGGAACCGAGAAGTCATAATATTTCTAGCAAACACATATATCATACTTACTTACCACGTGCTGGGGGCTGTTCCAAGCACACAATAACCCTACCGGGTAGGTCCTATCATTATCTTCAGTTATAGATGAGGGGGATGGCAAAGAGCCCAAGAATCTCCCGCTGAACCACAGGGCAAAAAACTCTGATCTGAACCCACAAGCCAAAGTGTGTCTGAGGATTCCTGACTCCAGCAAGGGAAGGAGGCGGTTAAAGAGCTGGATTAACATACACTGGAAGCTTCCATGTCCGGACAGGCAGCTCATGGCAAAGATGCATTTTCCTGAACATTCAGCACAGTGGGGCTGCCTCTCTGGTCAGACTTGCACTTCAATCCCGCCCTCCCCCATTAAATAGAGGAGCCAGGAGTCCAGGCCTGGCCTGCCCCCTCCCCTCCCCTCCCTCTTCCTCAAAAGGGAAATGAGGTGGGGGAGTATAAATTACTTCACAAGCTATCAGAAGAAAGTCTAACATGTGTCCTCCAGTGATTCATTTGGGTGGACCACTTTCACACCAAGCTAAATGCAAAAAAGTTCAGAGTGGGGTCATCGGGAGGCCCCTCCCTCCTTGAGTACAGGAGAAATTTCCTCTTTGTAAAGGGCAGGCACAGTTGGAATCAAACTCCATCCAAACAGGAAATCACCAAGATTCTAGGTAAAATTCGTGCCTTATTTTTAAAGAACAAACCTTTTTATTCCTTAAGTGGGTGTTTCCTGAGTGCCTACTAGGTGCCAGGCACGGGACATGCAGTTGTTGTGGACCTCGTGTGTGCCCTGCAGAAGATAGGAAGAAGGAAAAGACAACACACACACACACACACACACACACACACACACACACACACCCCTGACAAATCTTAAAGAAAGACTTTCGGGGGGATTGTCTTTTTTCTGAAAAAGGAAAATGAAAATAAAAGGTTGCGCGCGCGCGCACACACACACACACACACCCTGAGTCCCCGAAAGTGCCTGGACTGCGCCGCGAGCAGGGACAGTGGGAGGCCTGGGGCGAGGGGGGATGGGCGCGAGAGGCGGGCTGGGTGACAAGGTGCAAGGGCAGAGCCGGCAGAGGCACCGGGAGTTGGCTGGCGAGCTTGCGCCAGAGGCAGGTGCCAGCTGCGAGGGGGCGGAGGGGCGGAGGGGCGGGCGCGGGGCCAGGCGGGGGAGGCCCGGCGTCACCTCTGCCTCTAGGAGTCGGGCGCGCAGACGAGCTCGCCCCGAGCAGCCGGGGGCACGGGCGTCCCTGCCACCCGCAGACGGAGCCGCGGGGAACAGTCGCCGCAGCCCGCCCAGCGACAGCATCCTCTGGAGAGACGCCCCAGCCTCCGCAGCCGCCTTCCTCCGCCCGGAGGCGAGCGCCGCCGCCCGCATCCCGCGCTCCCGCTCGCCGTCGCCCCCGGCCCCGCCGCCCTTCCGCCCGCGGGCGGCAACAGGCACCCGCGACCCCACCCCCCCGCCTCACCCCGGCCCTTCCCTGCCGCGGGCTGCCGGGCGGACGGCGCGGGGAGAGAAGGTGCCGGAGACAGGGGCCCGGAGGCACCATCCCCTGGTCTCCACTCCGCGCGGAGTAGGGACGCCCGCCAGCGCCGCGGGTCCCCAAGTTCAGGGGCGACACCCCTCCAAGGGGAGGGGGGGCGATCCCGTGCGGTGAGCACCCCGGCCGGCCCTCGGCGCCCAGCGTCCGCCCCGGGTCCCCGGAGACGCCCGCGCGCCCCGGCGGGGCCATGCCGGGGCTGCGCCGGGACCGCCTGCTGACTCTGCTGCTGCTGGGCGCGCTGCTCTCCGCCGACCTCTACTTCCACCTCTGGCCCCAGGTGCGGCGCCAGCTGCGGTCCCGGGAGCACCCGCGGGGCTGCCCGTGCGCCCGCCGCGCCTCGTCCCCCGCGCCGGACTCCGCCGCCGCCTCCCCGGCCCCCCGCGCGGCGGCGCGCAACTTTTCCCGAGCGGGGCCCGGGACTGAGCGGCACGGCGGCCGCGGCTCCAAGCTGCAGGCCCTCTTCGTCCACCCGCTGTACCGCGTCCCGGAGGAGCCACCGCTCCTCGGGCCCGAGGACTCGCTCCTGGCCAGCCAGGAGGCGCTGCGGTACTACCGGAGGAAGGTGGCCCGCTGGAACAGGTGAGGACCCCGGGCGCCAGGCGCCCACCGCGCGCGCTCCGCCCAGCCCCGCCGCCGCCGCCGCCGCCCCCGCCCGGCGCTCGCAGCTCGGCCCGCTGCGCGGCGGGTGTTCCCTGCCCGGACCCCACCAGCTGTGGGCAGACGGCAGAGTTCAGCCCCGAGTGCATCTCAGTGGGAGAAAAAGTTTGTGCTTCAGCGGCACAGCAAAGAAAGGCTCTCAGCCTCTCGCCTTGAGCTTTGTACACTCCGTAGCCCCGCTTCTGTCCCCTGGGCCCTTGTCCCCCTCTTTCTCCTTGTCCTGATGTGGGAAGCCGCTGCAGGACTTGGGTGTTCCAGAATAGGTTCCCAAATAGAGCGACTCCGGAGCTGCTTCGCATTCCGCACTTAGCTTTAGACCTGGGCGCCTTCCAGAAAGCAATGCTACTCCCTGAAAACCCAGCTCATTCTCTTTTAACTTATTCCTCTGCCCAGGTCAGGGATCACAAGAGGCCAGCTGGGGCAGAAAGTAAACGGTTTAGGTCCCTGACCTGATCACCGACCTGTTCTATTTAAAACGTGGCTTGTCCCTCTGGCTAGTGCTCTAACTTGAAGGTGGTTTTTAGCATTGGGGTAATTTGGGCTGATTTGGATCTGCGGCTTGATGCTTTCACAGAGGAGATAAAAATCTGCCTGGGAATTTTTAAAAATCCAAAGCAAAATGTTGGGGGGGGGAGCCCAAACCTATTTAGGATTCAATTAAGAAGATGTATTTGTAAAAGGGCAGGAAGGGGGGTGGTTTGGAGAGGGAGGAATAGTCAATACTGAGATCCCCAGCTAACGACAGAGACCTTCGCATGAGCTAGAACCTCTGTTTTGAAGTACAGACTTGTCTAAATATCACTCACGTCTAGAGTTCATTTCTGCACCACACCCATTACTTTTCTTAATACAAGAGATTTCAAAGTGAGATGTCATCGGAGGGTTTTATAGTCCCCGCTGAGGATGGGTAGGCCATAAATCTCGGTAGAAGCTCAGTGCTAGCCCAGTTTAACTGTTTGCTCATTATTCTGTAGTGCTAAGACCGGCTGTGGCTTGAGGGAGGGAGGGAGGGAGGACGTTCAGAAAGCAGAAAGGGCTGAAATGGAGAGCTATTGGCTGAAATCGCTGTGGTGAATTTTGATTGCAGCTCTGTGGCTGATGACTTTATATTAGAAAGGAGATGGTTCTCCATTTCATTGCTAATTGTGTGTAATAAAAAGGCAGTTTGAGATTGCTTCTCAGACACTGTCATGTTCAACATTACCTTGATTTTATCAATAATGTGGGCGTCGGGATCAATGGTCTAGGAAATTTTGCCCTTAGAAAAATTGTGTGCACATCTGTAGAAGATTTGAGAATGAGGGGACTGTGAGCAAAGTCGCTTGCTTTTGTAATCGCAGATCAGCGTTCATGTATTCATATTTCTGTGGCCTTGCACTTCTTTATGTTCCTTCGGATCTTGAAGGAAAGTCCAGGGGAATATTTTGGCAGAAGAGCAAAAAATCTTTCTCACCAACGTGTCCCACAATCGATTTTGAGCTTGACCTCCACACCATCATGTGTCACAAAAACACATTTCCTGGCCAGAAATGATTTTGGTCATTTAACAGAGGATCGACCAATGGGGACTGCTAACCTTGCTGTATTCGGAGCTAACAGGGTAGTTTTGTGTGGTTGGTTGAGTGTGACAGTTGTGATATTTATTTTCCTCTCCCTTTTAATACCTTGAGATCCCAAGTGAGGTTTGTGGGCTGTAACAGGAGAGGAAGCTGCACTCTGGAGGGTTGAAACTTGACCTCAGACACAGAGAACACCTACCTTCCCCCGACCTGTATGGTAAACATCAATGGGATGATACTAACAAGCCTATGTGCTATTACTTATGTCAGGTTAAAAATGGAACATGGAAGACTCAGTAGCCAGTGTGAATCTGAATCACGCTCAGAGTTCTGTTGTCAGAGAGAGTCACTCATTACCTGAAGCCAGCTAGTGCCCTGGCGAATACAAAGCACATGGGAGTGTTGAGGAAGCCCGCACACCTGCTGTTATGGGCTTCTGTGGCTACTCTGGGCCAGGGAAGGCTCCAGAGTTCTGTGCAAGCAAATAATTAGAACAGACAGCAAAGGAAGAAACAGTGAATGACCTTACAAATTGTGTATCTCTTGCACGGACAAGCCCTCCTTGTTTGCAGCCACAACCCAGCCAATATTTAAAAACTAGAGATTTATAGACCTATATGGATGCCACCATGCCAATAATTACCTAACATTAACTGCTATCCAAAATAATTGTAGCAGCAAGCCATCTGCCACACCAGGACAGTTTCAGGTAGTGAGATAAGCTAAAGCCAAATCGGCATTCTTCACCCTTTGCCCGGAAGAGATCATTAGTCTGAATATTTTTTTTTTTTTAACCACCATGCTAATAAGTAATGGTATGAAGTTGGAAGGTATCTTTCTCCAACGTGAGCTCATTACCAATAAAAGGTAGGTAATGACCTGTTTTTCCCCCCAGCACATTCCTTTTTTATTTTAGTGGAAGATGGAGCTTATACATCATTTTGAATGTTTTAGGTCTTCAATCAATCTTTGTTAATTCGATGTCAATATCTGGTGAAGTTGAAATGCCAAAGATATATCGTGTGCCGGGTGGACTCCCTCGTGCTATCTGACACTCAGGCATTCTGCAAACTTCCTCAAACCACTGTTTTTCCCTCCTGTCCTCCTCTCCTTCCTCCCTCAAAATGTAACTAAGTGTGGCACAATCCAAGTTAAAAATGCAATCAGGGAAAGTGTTTCTGTCAGGTCGTTCGTCGCTGATCACAGCGAGCGAGCCAACGCCAGGCTCCATCAGGCCTGATGACATATTTGGCACCTGTCTTGAATAGTGAAAAGCAGAGAGAGGGCAAGGAGCAAGGGGACGTAGTCTGCACGACTTCAAGGCCATAAACCAACCAGCCAGACGAAGCCTTCTCCTTTTTCAAAGTAACAGCGGAAGGCAGGGCTTACCTGGCACACAGATAACTGCTCACCTTGCTGCTATCCTCTACCTCCTAGAGGCCGGGCTTCCTGGGCTTGTGGGCTGGGTTTCTTCTCTGCCCACAAGCTGCCCAAGCCAGACAACATCTGTCCTTTGACATGTCAGAAGTAGCCAGCTTGGCCTGGCCCTTTGCCCACATAGCTTCGGTTGGCTCCTCTGTAACCCTCTGGTCTTGGCAGGCAAGGTCAAACAGGGTCCTCCCCGCTGGTGTCGAAATTCCAGCAGCCACCACACAAATCCAAGTTCCCTACTCTCTGCTTTTCCTTCTTGACGTTCCCTCAGGTATCGGGAAGGTTGTATTTTCCTACAATGACAGTGTCAGCATTTCTCAGAAGCGTGGATGTGTGTATCTGTGTTTTTCCCACCAGCCCAGCGACAGGAAGCACCTGTCTTTCCTTCTCCTCCTACCTACTTGCTGTCACCGAAAGCAAGCCTAGCCCCGAGTTTCCCTTTGAAAATCACAGCAAAGAGCCTGGGCAGCTTTTCAAAGATGACAGTTGTTTAAGGGGAGTAAATTGGCTCAAGTTTTTCCAGGGAAGCTTTGAGAAGATCCAGCAGGCGAGGCAGATAGAGGAGGGGCGGCGGGCTGGGGGAGGGGAGGGGAGAAGGAGCCAGGGGAGATGAAAAAGAAGTCAGCTGGAAATGAGAACTGTCTGGTCTAGGGGGTTTTGAAGGCAACGCTTCTTCCCACCATGGCATCTGGGAGTGAAAAATACATTCTCTTTATTCTCACCCCCTCTGTCTCTCCCCTCACTTGCCCCTCGTTGTCTCTTTCTTGCTGGTCTCCAGCCGGCCCCAGACCATGTGGAGCACACATTGATCCGGAGCAGGCGGTTCAACTCGCCAAGCAGCTAAATGTCCAGATTCTTCCTTCTGGATGTCAGCCACTTGCCTTTCTCCCAGAGTCACCAGGCCCTCGGCCCCTTGTCTGATTCTTCTGCCAGTGATGCCAGGCTAAGAAAGGAAATGGCTTCCTTCGGTCTGCAAATGGACCTCGACCAGACCTGTGTGTGGTTAGCAGAGGGAGTAGGAATCCTGACTTCCATTTCTCTTTTCCAATTAGAGCTTTGTTTGACTGATTTGGGAAGAGCTATTATCTTAGCAGTTTGTGTCCCTGGGCTTGTAGCTGGAGGAAATCTCTCCTGTCTTCTCAGGGCCACAAACTCCAAACAGATGGTTTCTGAGAGGGCTGATCCAGAGGCCATTTTCGGGTCCCTTCTCCCTCATTCCAGAGCCCGGTCTTTACCATGCTACCATTACGGCAGCAAAGACGGAAATCAGGGAGGATCTCAGGGGTGTTCGTCCAAGGAGGACAGGCATTTCCTATGTCCAAGTATATCAAAATCAAGTCCCTCGGCCAAGCACCGGAGGACGCCAGTCAGCTGTTCCCTTGTTCCCAACCCCCACCACTCTCCTTTCACCGCGCGAAGTTCTCATCAGTCCTGGGAACTCAACTGGCTAATTACTTGCATGCAAACCCCCTACCTGAAACATGCTTGATCTGGCCCAGGTACGTCACATAAACTTGCTAACTTGGGCTTTACAGTTTCCTTAGAAGGAGGTGCATGCGCTGGACAAAATCCAAGATGGCCCCGTTGGATTCCCAGCTCTGGTGTACACACATATTCTCCTCATTATTCAACCAAATGCTAATCTAGGTCCTGCTGTAAAGAGGGATTTTACAGATGTAATTAAAGTCCCAGATGAGTTGACCTTGAGACAGATTATCCAGGTGTGCCTGACCTAATCACAGGAGCCCTTTAAAAGGAGGGAGTTTGGGGGCACCTGGGTGGCTCAGTCAGTTGAATGTTTGACTCGGGTCATGATCTCAGGGTCCTGGGATCGAGCCACGCATCGGGCTCCATGCTCAGCGGGGAGTCTGCTTAAGGATTCTCTCTCCCTTTCCCTCTGCCCCTCCCCTCGCTGGTGCACACACACTCTCTCTCAAATAAATAAATAAATCTTTAAAAAAGAAAAAAAAAAAACGCAGGGGTTTTTCTCCAGCTGATGGAAGAAAAGGAAGTCAGGGATTCAAAGTATGATATGGATCTGATGGACCATGGCCGACTTGAAGATGGAGGGGACCACGTGGCAAGGGACATTTAGGACTTAAGATTGGCCCTCAGGCGATGGCCAGCAGGGAATCAGGGCCATCAGTCCCACAACCACAAGGAAATCCATTCTGCCAACAGCAAGGACGAGCTCAGAAGCAGATTTTCCCCCCAGAGTCTCCAGACCTGGTCGACAGCTGAACATCAGCCTTGCAAAGCCTGGGCAGAGAACACAGCTGACCTCTAACTCTGTGAGCTGATGGACGGGCGCGACTTTAAGCCAGGAGGTCTGTTGTAGTTTGTTACACAGCAATAGCAAACAACTACAGTACTGCTGTTGGCTTCATTTTGTAGAAGAAACTGGGGACAAGAAGATTGCATAACTTGCTTTCCAAAGTCAGGCAGCCAGCACCACAGGCAGGCTTTGGACCCAGAGGGTCTGGCTCCAGGATGCGTGCCTAACCATCAGCATCTCCACTGTGCATCCTTTGATGTCCACAGGCCCTTGCTTTCCCTCTTCTGGAAAGGCTTTTCCGACTGCCTCCACCCACTCTGGTCCCTCCCTGACTATACGGTTCCTCCCCATATAGCACCATATTATTTTTTTTATGACGGGGCCCCATCCAGCTTCAGGGCGGCTGTCTGGAACTTCCTGTGAGAATGAATAGCCCTTCGCTCCCGGCATGAAAAGCCCCCGGCTTGCACGTGGTCTCGCTAATACATCTGTTTCACGGTTTCTCATGGGGGGGGCCGCCCAGGGGGAGCCAGTGGAGCAAATAATTGGGAACAGACAACATCAGGATTTGGGGACTGTTAGTAAATGGCCTGTTCCATCATATGAAAAAAAGCCTCGAACCAAAACAATGCCGACCATAAAAATCACCCCACCTATAACTTCCGACTCCTCCCTATAAAGGTCTAAGACAAAACCACCCTACTGAGACAACCTAAAATTTGGATCTGGGGTGGGTGTTCTCTTTATTGCAATAACCTAAGTAAAGTCAATTTAAAAAAAAAAAAAAAAAGCCGTGAAGCAGAGTTGAGAAGGTGTCAGGTGCCAGGAGGAGGGAACTTCCTTAGTTTCCTGTCCTCTCTGAAGAAGAGCAGCCAAGAAGTCTTGCATGAAAGCACGTGGGAAGCACGGAGACCCCCACTTAGCCAAAGCAATCCCTGCACTGCCCCTTGGCAGAGGCAGACCTGTGTTTTTCTTGTGATTATTCATTAAGCGGGAGGCTGACAAGAGCCTGTGGGTTCCGCTGAAGGAGGCTTGCATGTGGCCGAAAGCCGAGGGGGGATGCCATTCTCAATAGCTGCCACTTCAGTGGAACAGAAGTTACCAGGCAAAGGAGCATCTGTGAGCCTGTTGTTAGAGGCACACACAGATATATGCCAAATGGAAGCCACAGCGAGGAGAAAACAACAACAACAAAAACGCTTCCTTCTTTTTGTGCCCTGTCACTTGGCAGAATGTCCTAGGGTTGAAATGTGAAATCAGGACAGACTGAGTTTGAAAGCCGGAAAGATGCTGGCATCCAGGACTTCGGAGGCCAAGCACAGGGGGCGGCCAGTAGAATTTGGCTTGGGCAAGAGGCAAAGTTAAGAGTCAGAAAAAGTTCTAATTTATTGGATCCCCTAGTAACAGACCAGTTCCATTTGGGAAGCCGCAGGGAATAGAGAAGAGGGGATAAGCAGCCAAGAACGTGTAATAAAATTCAGCAAAATATGGAGAGTAAAAGAAACCTAAGGCGCGTTGGCACGGGAGTCCATGGACCAAGAAGCTGGGCCATTAAAAAAAAAAAAAAAGCAGCTGGCTCGGGGAGAGACGGAATTTTAGAAAACTTGGAAGAGGTTGGGGGCTTAGAGAAGATCTCTGCTGGCAAAAGAAAATCAGCGCTGTCTGGCCCCGGGGAAGTCAAGGCCAGCGCGCAGATAGCAAACGTGCTGTCAATCCCTGGGCAAGCCTCGTGGGCCGGAGGGAAATATGTCTGATGATGCTGCTGGAAAGGAGAGTCTAGATGCGGGGACAAATGGTCTTTCCTGGCCAATTCAAGTGTCCCGCGGGTCTCCGTTTCATCAGTTCAAATGTGAGTTTTCTATTTCTGACTCATTTTCTTCCGTGGCTGAACAGTTGCAAATTCTGTAGGAATCGTGTATTTGTCTGCACTTAACAGCTCAGCTCGTGTTTTTCGCTCTGAATTAAGAATGATGCACAACCAGTAGCCGCTTTTTTTATGCATTCTGTGCCCCTCTGAGCAGTCAGAGACGCTAGAGAAAGACCAACCACAGCTCCACAATCAAATCAAGCCCCTTATTAAGTACTGTTCCCATTGCGGGGGATTTTTAACGGAGTCTTTGGACCCCACCGAGTTCAAGTGAGGAGGTCTGTGTTTCCCTTACATTTTATGCCAAGTTTGCATTCTGTGCATATGTTTATTTCCCTACGAAATAGTTTATGATTTTTGAAAAGTGTACTCTGGTTTCAAGTGACAGAGACCCAACTCAAAGTAATGCAAGCTGGAAAAGGAAATGTAGAGACTCCAGTAACCAAAACTCTGCAGGGGCAGGTGTCCTTTCTGTCTCCCTAGTTTGAATCCCCTCCTGCGGCTTCCTGTCCCAACAGTCCTAGGACTGGAGAGAAAAGTGTTTCTCCGATTTCCAAAAAGATTCTGAGGAGAGACGCTGATTGGCCGGGTCTGAGAAAACAGCCGGGCTGTAGAGAGCTATGATTGGCCCACCTTTGAGGCGGCTGCCCACCCTTCAGCCAATCACGGGCGTCAGGGAGGCGGAGCTTTGGAAACTCCTTTCAGCCAGGTGGCTCAGTGTGGGGAAGAGCAATCCCCCAAAGTGACACTGGGTGGGCAGGGGAACTGGAGGAACAGCCCTGACCAGTGATGCTGGAAAGTGTCTCAGCTTAAGCGCAAGGCACTTTCTGACTCCTGTAGACGCTGTTCTGGAGTTTTAATTAAGGCTTTTTAGTTTTTTTAAAAAAAGATTTTATTTATTTAACAGAGAGAGACACAGCAAGAGAGGGAACACAAGCAGGGGGAGTGGGAGAGGGAGAAGCAGGCTTCCCGCGGAGCAGGGAGCCCGATGCAGGGCTCGATCCCAGGGTCCTGGGATCATGACCTGAGCCAATGCAGACGCTTAACGACTGAGCCACCTAGGCTCCCCATAATTAAGCCTTTTTAAAACCAAATTCAGGCGTGCCTGGGTGGCTCAGCCCGTCAAACATCTGCCTTCGGCTCATAGAGGTGGATAGAGACCCACCTCCGGCTCCCTGCTCAGGGGGGAGTCTGCTTCTCCCTCTCCCTCTGCTCCTCACCCCCCTACCCCAGCTCGTGTGTGCTCTCTTGCGCTCTGCTCTCTCTCGCTCAAATAAATAAATCTTAAAAAACAAAAATATAAAAATAAAACCAAATTCATTTATAACAAATTCCTAGCGTGCAGACTTTTTATACCAACCATTAAAATCCTCCCAAGAAGCTAGGCATCTTTATGTATTTGGGCTTAAATCAACCTTACTCCCTTCATGGGAGCCCAAAGAAGAAACTGATGTGGACCCAGCTCATTCACGGGCTCATGTCTCTGTCCCCTGAAAAGAGATTCTACCTGGAGCCAAGACGTCTCTGTGTCAATCCTGAAGAAATCGCTTGCCTTCTTCAGGCCTGCCTCCCTTCGGAAACGAAGAGGGTGAGTTGTGATCCCTGAAGGCTCCTGGCTGCTCTGTTTTCCAAGCATGGCTCATCTTTGACCAAGATTTCTTCTTCAGAGTCTATCAGAGTGAAAATATGGGGCAGTCATTTTCCAGGTGCACTCCATGAATTTCTAGGGTTTGGGGAGGTGCTTCTCAGGTTCTGCAAATGATTGATTAATTTTCGTCTTCAAAGAGTATACTTTAAGATGATCTTAAGATGAGAAAACACACCCGATTGTGTTATGCACGTGACAGCACATTGGTAATTTATGGGGACGGATGCCCGCTCCTCCTATCTTTGTTTAATTGAGGAGTATTCTGAGATTGCAAGGTGAGCTGTTAAAAACTGTCTCCCATCCCCAGTGCTTATGTGTATTGATCAGGATTTTTTGTGCTCTACTACCAACACAATGTGTGGAAATTAATCAGGTACTGAAATAAGACTATTTCTGTCTTCCATTACCTCCAAGTTTGAATGCTTGAATTCATAATCCTGTTACCACTCTCATTCTTGTTGATTAGCTTTTAAAAATAAGTTTACAAAAAAAGATAAGTTTACATACTTCACCCTATAAATTAGATTTATAATGATAAATTAAACATTTTGTTTGTTTTATACATTGGGGATTCCGTGTAAGATTTCTTTTGTAAGGAAGGTTCCACTTCTAGAAAAATTGTGAAAACCACTGATTTGGAATATGCAGAAATAGAGTAAACGTCTTTTCTTCTTTTCTCTCAAATTGATGTGCCTAGAACCCAAGCCCCCACCCCACCCCCCATCTGTTATCAGTAACGAGAGCATGGCACTTGCTAATGACCACACCCCCCACCATGGCTTTGCCAATGCTTCTGGCTCCTTGAGCATAAGAGAGCATCTTTTAGGGCTAATATACTGTTTGCTTTTGCTGCCCAACAAATCATTCCAAAATGTACTGACTTAAAACAAGAACCATTAAAAAAAAAAAAAAAGGAAAAGCAAGAACAATTTATTAGCTGATGATTCTGCAAGTGAGCAGTTTGGGCTGGGCTCAGCTGAGCATTCTTCTGGCCTCTGCTGGGCTCATTGAGACATCTATGGTCCGCTGCTGCATAAGTTCTGCTGATCTGGGATGCGCCCTCTCCTCTGGGGTCCCTTGTCTGGGACCTTGGCTGAGATGATGATCGTGGCTCTCCATCACCTGTCACCCCCCAGTCAGCTAATCCGGGCTTCATCACATGGTGGTAGCAAGTTACCAAAAGAGAGGAGATGTGTGCACAGCCCCTGGGGGTCCTGGCCAGAACCTGCTAAGTGTCACTTCTGCTACATTTCATTGGCCAAGGTAGATCAAAGGCCATCTGGGGAGATTCAGGTCTCCTGGCCATTGGAGAGGAGGTGGTCTAATAACTTAGTAGTGTTCCACTGAGCAAAGGCTCAGAAGAGGTCCCTTTCGCTGGTGAATTGTCAGGCAGTGAGCCGGCGGCTATAAGTGGCAAGAGCCAGCCCCAGTGAGAAAGAAGTCTAACATAACCCTTCAAAAATCACACTTCAAAAATCAAATGAAGCCACTATGGACTGAGTCATGTTCCCGCAAAAGTCATACGTTCAAGTCCTAACCTGCCGTACATCACAAAATATGACTGTTTTTGGAGACTGGATAATTCAGATTAAGGTTAAATGGGGTCACAAGGGTGGGGTCTTAATCCACCATGACTGGTGTCCTTGAAAGAAGAGGGAGAGACGGCCATGTGAGGACACGGGGAAGGCGGCCACCCTCAAGCCATGGAGACAGGCCTTGGGAGAAACCAAGTCCGCTGACACCTTGATCTTGGACTTCTAGCCTCCAGAACTGTGAGGAATAAATTTCTATTGTTTAAGCGGCACCAGTCTGCTGTATTTTGGTACAGTAGTAGCCTGAGCAGACTAATACAGAGGTAACTGATGCGAAAGAGTCATGGCTGATCGGCTGGCTTGGGCCTGGCTCCCCCTCAGCTCCTGGGGCACAGGCAAAGTCATCTCTGAAATTGTCCCCTCTTCCTGGTGTGGTTCTTCCAGCTTCATGAAGCCCCTGGGACTCCCTGTTCAAGCCCTTGAAAACTCCCTCACTCCCAGACAAGACAGTCTCAATCCCCTCCTTAGGGCCAAGTGTTTGTTTAGCTCTTCATTCAGACTCTTTCTACTCTACCTGGTCATGGACAGACTTGAAGGTCCCCCTTGTTCCGGAGACCATTTTTGAGGTCCGAAGCTGACACTGGGCTTTCTGTCTCCCTGCCTGCCTCCCACGATGGTCCTAATCTTCCCCAAGGCCACACACAGTCTGATTGAATGGGTCCAGGACACAGCATCATCTCACCAGGTGTTTAAAACTTGTAAATTTTTTTTTAAAGATTTTATTTATTTATTTATTTATTTGTCAGAAAGAGAGAGAGCACAAGCAGGGGGAGCGGTAGGCAGAGGGAGAAGCAGGCTCCCTGCAGAGCAAGAAGCCCGACGTGGGGCTCGATCCCAGGACCCTGGGATCATGAACTGAGCCGAAGGCAGACGCTTAACCGACTGAGCCACCCAGGCGTCCCTTGTTCTGTAAATTTTTAAACACTTCCTTTCCTATGAACGACCATAATAGAACAATGATGAAAATTTGTTTTCACTTCTCAGGTGCATTAAGAGCCTGTATTTTATAAGCAAATTTCCAAAGACCATTATCCGTTCATTTATCTCTAGGGCATTTGTGACAATAACTGTTAATATGATTAACGGCATGAATATGTAGAGTCCTTTCTACTTCCTGAAGCTCTTTTAAAACAGTCTGTAATTAGTTCACTGTAGAAAAGGATGGGTCTTTACAGCCAGTAAGAGGTTGACCCGAGTATTCCCATGGAAAGGCATCCAGTCAATATGTGTTTGGATATAAAGCAGCATCTTTGGCTTCAGCCTTGGGCAGCGGACCCTGTGTAGGACCCCTGGGAAGAAAAGTGCTGTCTTCTGCCCAGACCCTCAGAGACCACGCCTCTTGGAACACCCTCTGTTGAAATTCACAAAAACTCCCTTCGTGAAATGGCATCAAAGCAACACAGGGAAAAATGTGTGTGCCATGTTTATTATAATCACAATCATTGTGTCATTATAATGTCATAGCGAGAACCGGAGGTCGTCCAGGATAATTTGCTGCCAGAAAATGAAATAGACCATCAAGGATGGATTTTAATGCCACACACTATGTTGCTCAGTGGCCTGGACCCCTTGGCAAAGAACACTTGACGAGATGCGCGGCACGCTCAAGATGTCCCAGTTCTCAGAAGTCAGAAGACATGCCCCTGAGCCATTGGATGTTAGCATTTCCTGAGCAAGGTCTGAGAAGGGAATCCCATCACTGGCATGTTTCCTAGGGCTCCTGTAACAAATTTATTCTTTTACGATTCTGGAGGCTGACTCTGAAACCCTGGGGCCATGTGGCAGAGGGCACAGCACTCTGTCCAGAGGCTCTGGGGGAGAACCGGTTCTTTGCTATGATTGCCAGCATCCTCTGACCTGTGGCTGCATCACTCCCAGCCCTGCCTCCATGGTCCCATTACCTCATCTTCTTCTGTCCCTGTGCGTATGGGTCTTCTCCACCACCTATGTCTCTCTCCTATAAGGACACGTGTCATTGGATCTGGGGCGCACATGGAGAATCCAAGACCATCTCATCTCAAAATTCCTTAACTTTGTTACATCTGCATAGACTCTATTTCCAACTAAGGGCACATTCACAGGTCCCAAGGATTAGGCCATGGACATTAGGTCTTTTTCAAGACCACCCGGCAGCGCATTGCAGTCACGTTCCATTATGAATACACAGGCTGTCAGTGACCATTGTTTTATTGTAAAAAAAAAAATTTTAAAGATAACATTATCTAGTAGATAATCTTTTAGATATATCATAAAGATAATTATGATATGTCTCATTGTAAAAAAATGTAAAATAGTGAGAAAAACAAGTCAAAGGGAAAATAAGACCCACGGGCCCTAGAATGAAGAACTTCTCAAACACCTCTGTGAAAACCCACCCACCCCAGAGTTAGCTGTGCTCAGGAGAACCACCAGTCATGTCTATAGGGCGAGAGCTAGCCCATGGCCCAGGAAGGGCACAGGGATTCCTGGAAATTCCCTGCTCTCTTCCTCCTTCACATCCTGCATCTCAGAGGACACCATATGGTATAAGGACCAGGATCCCCCACCTTGGAAGACTTCCCCAGCATAAGCGGCACTGTAGCCCACAGCAAGTCCATACAATTATGTCCCCGAGGGCCCCATGTGGGGCAGTCCCGGCCGGTAAGCCCACCGGCCTGTCTTTTCTAAGGAGAAAATTGACAGCATTGCGGTTTCCAGAGGAATGGGTAGCAGACACCTCCTTTGGGCAGGTCTCCACCAATCTCACTTTTTTAGCAGAGCTTCTTCTTTTTTTTTAATATTTTTATTTATTTGAGAGAGTGAGCAAGAGAGAGCCCGAGCGGGGGGAAGGACAGAGGGAGAGGGAGAAGCAGGCTGCCTGCTGAGCAGGGAGCCTGATGCCGGGACCCTGAGATCACGACCTGAGCCAAAGGCAGATGCTTCACCGAATGAGCCAGCCACGCACCCCATGGCAGATTGATGTTGCGTGGCATTGTATTTAGGATAAAATGCCTGCAAGCACCTGGAGGGCCGCTTCTCAAGGTTATCCTTCAGCACAGAGAAGGAGACTTGGCAGTTGGCTAAACTTGGAAGTAGGAACAGAAGGCTCTCTGTGAAGGTCGTGGTCCAACGGGATGCGTGAGTGAATTCAAAGCCACCGACCTCCGTCCAGCGAGGAGCCAAAGGTCCAAGGGCAGTCTGGATCCACCTCACACAATACTTTTGGATCTGTTATGACAGATGGGCCAAAGGGTAATCAATACTGCCAAGCCATATGCCACAGCATGTGACTGCAAAATGGGGGGCTGGAAAAATATTTAAGGAGATTATAACCAAATGTCTACCTTTGATATTAAAAAACCATCAACAAAGCAACCATTGAATGCCTAATTTGAGCAGCAGAATTTAATAGTGGCCCCTGCGGGTTAAACTCAGTGCAAAATGTAACTGAATGAGGTGGCTTTCTGTTCTGTTATGAGCTGTGAATCCATTAAAAGGTCTGAGGAGGTCAGCCAGAAATGATGAGCTTGGATTTATGACAATCATGCTGCAGCCCTTCTTTCTGGCAATAATGGAGTTAGTGATCTGTTAAGGTTACTTGTAATCTGTGATAGGAAAACTATTTTATCTGCATACATGAAAGTGCTTCTTCCTGACTTCCTGGCAGGGGTGCCGTGCCCAACTCATCCAAAAACATCAGTTACTCATTAAGTATAAAAAAAAAAAAAAAAATCAAGCAGATGGGCCAGAACCCTTGGGCCCCAGATAACCAGCTGGCTCCTTCTTGCCCTTCGGGTCTCCTTTCAAAGCTGCCCACCCACAGGGAACTTTCCTGTCCCAGCGACCTAGAGGGGTCCCAGGGCCTCGTTTGCCGGCTCCTGCCTTATTCTCATCAGGACTCTTAACAGGACTTAACACCTTCTTGTTTATTGATATGCTCAGCATATAACCTCACTAGATCACAAGCTTTTTAAGGATTGTACTGAATTGAATGGATATATTTGCATCCTAATTCCCTGAATCTGTCACCGTTATCTTATTTGGAAAAGGAAAAAAGTCTTTGTAGATGTAATTAAGTGAAGAATCTTGAGATGAGGAGATCATCCTGGGTAATCTGGGTGGGTCTTAAATCCTAAAACAAGTATCCTTTTAAGGAAAAACAGAGGGAGATTAGACACAGAAGAGGAGACAGTGTGAGCAAGAAAGCAGAGAGCAGGGTGATGGGGCCACCAGGCAGGGAATGCCAACAGCCACCAGAAGCTGGAAGAAGCAGAGAATGGACTCTCCCCCGCACGGGTCCCCCTCCCCCTCCCCCCCCCACCAGAAGGAGCACAGCCTTACTGATACCTCAATGCCAAACTCCTGGACTCCAGAACTGTGAGAGCACTAAATTTCTGGAAAGTCACCAAACGTGTGGTCATCTGTTACGGCAGCCCCAGGAGCCTGATAGAAGGATGGAGCCTTGCTTGCCTCTTTGACAATGTAAGCCGGTATCTAAAAGTCTGGCTTGTACATAGTAGGTGCTTAATAAATGTTTGGTGCATGAATGAGAAAAAGAGTACTTCAGAGGCTCTGTGGTCAGGCCGTTCTGGGTTTAAATCCTGGCTCTGCCACGCGCCGCCGGGAGGCCCGAGGCTCATCTTCTGGAGACCTGTTGTGCTGGTCGGCAGTATGGGCAGGAATACCCACCCGGAGGCGTGTCAGGAGGGCAGAGTGAGGTCACATATGTAACACCCTGAGCGGGGTGCCTGGGCCATACGGCACTGAGTCACCAATAGGGAAGAACCACTCGTTGGTTATTCTTTCATGTTCCTTATGGGTGACTTGCCCCGCTGTCCGTCTCCAGCCTTATCCATTTACGTGGGATTCATGGTTGATGATGAAACAGCAGCTTTGGTCAGCTCCCACTCCCTGCCAGGGAAAGCACAGGGCCTCCAGGCCGGCCAGCACCCTGGCTTGCCTTAGCCACATCTGGGGCTTCCAGAGACAGAAAATACGTGTACTGATGTCCCCACGGTCACCTGGATGTCAGATACCTAGTGCTTGCGGACAGACAAAACATGGTACCGGGTCAATGTGCAATTAGCCTACCTCGTTCAGAAATCACATCACTTCCCACCCCACGTGCATGCACGCACGCTTCTGAGTGAAAACCGGTCGGCTAATGTTTGTTCAGTGACATGACTTGCAATGACAAGAATCCTGCAGATTCCAGGAATGACTTTTTTTTCTTCTCTTCTCTTTTCTTTTCACAAAGCGTTTCTTAAGCCACTTAAACAGGCTGCTCTCTGCTCATTGCAGACCTTTCTTTCCCTTGCAACCGAGCCTCTGGTGAGTCAGTGACATTGCCAAGAGCTGACACCCAAGGAGCACTTACTCCTCGGGGCCCCGCGCTGCCTCCTTCACAAACTATCTTACGTAATCCTCACAACAACCCCGTAAGAGAGGTACTATTATTGCACTATTGCACTATTGAGGAGAAAGGCTCAGGCGAGGCGAGGTGACACGAGAAACTGGATTTCCAAGGCAGAAATTTAACGTTGACTTTAACTTTGCCTCCTATCTGAGATCGGTCCTGGCAGCAGAGCTGAAATGAGATTCGAGTGCGGGAGGCCTGGGGGCTGTGCTCTCAGTGACCCCTTGCATCATGGCCCCGAGGTGGGCAAGGCGGAAATGCTCCCAGCCCTCTGCTACGGACACACAGATCGTGTGGTCTTCCCGAGGGCAAGTTGGCAGTAAGTGCCAAAAGCTGTAAAAATAGCTCAGCTCCTCAATCTTGATGCACCGTAGAGCTGTTTGTTTTATTTTTACACCACAAAAATGTTGCTTTTATAATCAGGGGGAAAATCAGTGATGGTAGAATCTCTCTCCCATATTCTGATTCCAGGTTTGGGCTTAATTGCAGCACTGTCACTCCCTAGCGGTAAGACCTTGGACAAGTCACCTTCGCTGCCTGAAACCAGTCCCCGTGTCTTTAAGGAAGTACTAATAATAATACTGACTTCATATGGAATTTCCGTGAGGATTCCATAGGTTAAAATTGCAAAGCACTTAAAACAGTGCCTGGCACAGGGTAGGTGCTGTGTAAAGGTTAGCTACTTTCCTTATTATTATTCAGACCTAAGACCCATTTGGGGTCACTGGTTCCTCTTGAGTCTGATTTTTGCTCATGGGAACAGAGGTCCACGTGGTTCCCACACCTGGGACGGTCCCCGATCTGCCCCTTCTGATTCAGGTTTCCTCTGCTTCGGGTCCCCTCCAGCTCAGAAGCCCCTGTCACACTGGGTAGGTCTTACTCAATCGCTGAGCCAGAGCAGTGACCCCGGGAGGTCAGGATGGGGTTGGAGACCCAGTTAGCCCCGAGTGAAAACAAGTAGTCTGTTGCAACATAGCATGAAACCAGCTCGGAGAGGAGGAAGTGATCGTGTTTCAACCAGAGAGAAAAGAGTTTGTGTCGAGAAATCAGCCCATTCGACAAAACCTCACTAAAATCTTGATACCGTCATTGCTTTCCCAACAGCAAACAGATAAGCACGTTTGGTGTTCTCACCACCCCCTCCCTGATCTTTATGGAGGCCCCACCAATAGTCTAAATAAATCCTTGACAAAGCGTCACTTTCTCTGCTGCCTCTGTGGAAGAGCCGAAAAGGTCCGGGTCAGACACCCTAGCTGCTCCTTCCTCCTTTTCATTTACCACTTTGTTACTGCCCCTTTGTGGACCTTAATTTCTCCCTCCAGAGACTGGAGGGGAGGGGTGACCCATTCACAGGGCTTGGGGAAACTAGAATAAGATAATACATGCAAAGAACCCCCAAAATACATGTGTAATAAGCTCTACACAAATGCAAGTTAGTAACATTAAATAAAAAGATGCATCCTATGTGGATTAAATACCACGAGACTGTGGCAGAGGCACCAAAATCCACGTGTTCCCCTTGTGTCCCAGCCCCCTGGTAGCCGGGCGGGGGTGGGGGGACATCTGACCAGTTCTAGCCAGTGGCAGGAGAGTGGACGTGACCTACATCACTTCCTGGCCAGTAGTTAACTCTCCAGGGCCTCTCCCGACCCTGATGACTTCGGAAGGCCACATGCTGGGATCTTGGCGTATCCCTAACGCCAGGACCCTGAATCACGCTGTGACCTTCACTAAACAAGTAGCATGAGTGAGAAAGAAGCCTGTGTTTTGGGAAGCCACTGAGATCTCAGGATTGCATTGTAACTCTAGCAGAACCTGCTTTTACCCCACCAACACAAGTGGGAAAGGAATGTGACATGGATTTCTTTTTCTGAGAAATCCAATCAAATGAAACTCTAAGCCCCCTTTCCTGTTAAGTTGGCTAGACATTTAATCTAAGTCATCATGGGAGCCCTTTTTCACAAAGGCTGTCAGGGTTGGGGGAACATGCTTAAGGTCGCAGGTGGCGGAACAGGTAAGGGGGACCTGCTAGTCCATGTTCATCACCTGGGCTTGTGCAGGTGCCAAGCCGGGGCGGGGGGGCGGGGGGGGGCGGGGCACGGGGAGGCTCTGTTGCGTCTGTGCCAAGCTCAAGCACAAGCGTAGGATTATTTGCTGAGGTGGGTTCCTGGTACCTGAAATGCACCTTCCTAAGGCACAACACACAGTCACTTTCCAGCACCCTGGGTCACCCCCAGGAAACAGACCAGACTCACGACCCCAAGCCAACTTTCCTTTCCTAAGCAGCTTACAGACTGTGCCTACTTCCCTCAAAAGTTTGTGCTTCGGTAGGCACATCCTACAGTCTGTCAAATTCCCCTGTTCAGCGTATCCCTTCACTGAGTTTAGGCTTTCCAAAAAATCAAAAATCAAAAAAGCCAGAGAAGGAGTGGGGTAGCCTGTCTAAATGTCTCCTTCTTCCTCGATCATAAACACCCCTTCTGAGACAAGGAAACTCAAAAGCCCACCTACCTGCTCAGAACAGGGGTGGGGAAAATTCCACAAGAACAAAAAACACATTAATATCTCAATAAATTATCCTTCCACACGGTTCATTGCTCGTGCCGAGGAGGAAAACAGGCCAAGATCTGCAATCACTCTCTCAGTTTCTAAATTAGATGGAAAAAAGAATGCCATGCAAATTAGCCCTAGCTCACAGGCCAAGGACTTGAAAGAATTTCATCTGTGGCTGAGCCACAAGGAAACTGGCCTGCAAACCATGAAAATATGTGCCCCCAGCCTAAACCCCGATTGCAACCCCTTGCAGTTAGATCTCCCCACATCCAGACCTTTCTATCCTTCAAATGCTCACGTCTGTGTGATAGGAAATAAGGCAGAGCTCAAACGTTTTTGGAAAATAAGTATGTTCTGATCAACCTTTGATTATCAGAGGGCCCCGGGTGTGGATTTTTAAGGTTCCTCCTTTTTCTGGGTCCACTCCGAAGACTGCATTTAGACCACATTTCTGTCTTCTGCAGTCAGGAAAACAGTCCAAGAAAGAGAGGACCCACATCCGCTCAACGTCAGTATCATTTGCTAACAGTGTGTGTGTGTGTGTGTGTGTGTGTGTGTATGCATGCGTAGTATGTGTGTGTATGTGAGGCATCTGTCTGTTTTTCTGGGGACGGCACAATCGGAGGATGAAAAGAACCAAAATTATGACATTTCAACGGATCCGTACTGCATCTCTTGCAGGTAACAGGTGTGTTAGCATTTTAGACACGTGCTTGTGAGGCTGGGATGAGTCTGACAGCTCAGTAAATGCTGACTCACATTTGGGGTTTTCTTTTTTATAAACCATTAAGTAACATTTTTAACTTTTGCTGCACAGAAGATATAGGAGGAGTGTGGGAGGCCCCGAGGAAGACTTGTGTGCTGTCTGTGGAAAATATTAAATTGCACAGAGTCCAGAACCCATCGCAGCAATTTTCAGGTCATCATCAGAGGATTAAGTGCTTTATTTGCTTGTGATTTTGTGGTTCCAGCCCAGGGTCGCTCACATCAGCACTACCGATGTTTTGGGCCGATTTTCTGTTGTGCTCGGCTCTCCTATGTACCGTAGGGTGTTTTAGCAGCGTCCCTGAGCGCTCCCCTCCCCCCCGCCAACTCGATTGCTAAAAGGTCTCTAAGTATGGCCACCCCTGAGGGGTGAAATGGCCTCTCATTGAGAAGATCTGGTCTTCGCCAGAGGCAGCAGTCCTATGGCAAAAATGGGCAACAGCTATGGGACCCCTGCTCTATGAATCATCACATCGTGGTTGGGTGGAGGGGTTCCTTGGTCCAGTACTAATCTTTAATGTTTCCCAAATGTGTTGTGTGCGCCACGGAGTCCAGGGGATGCCGACACGTGCTGTGAACAGGAAGGGCCCTTGGGACAGGAGGGCTGGCTGCAGGACTTCCCAGAGCCTTTACCGTCTTCCCACCACTGTGACTCGTCTGGAGAGGTTTCAGCGTGCCGCTCCTTCCACATTTATTTGTGTGCAACCAGTGATGTTTGTGAGTCATGCTGGTGCTTAGCTCTACACCCAGGCCTAAATCTGGGAAACGTAGCCCAACTGGAAGGTTATCTGCAGGTTCCCTGACTTGAGTCTGGGGATCCCAGAGACCAGGGATTGCTCTTGCCTTTCTCTCTAGATTGTCCAGTCTACTCACATCTTCGGTGATCGGTCTTCAGGTTGTTATGAAGAGAGAGAAGCGGGTTTCCCACTGAGGTCACTGTCTCAGCTCCTGGAATGTCCCTCCTCGTTGCCACGGGTGTCTAACCATCCAAAATCAACAAGGTCTGCCCAAAATGGATAAGTCTAGCCACTTTAATAAGATCTTTATTTTTTTCACACTTTGGAGCGTGAGGACCAAGGGTTCCTTCCTTATTTTATCTCAGATTCCCACATCAGTTAAGCAAGTCCTTTCATGCCTAAGTTCCCAACTGCACGTAGCTAATGTCTTCCGTGGTACCCTCCACCGAGTGTGAAGGATGTGTGCAGTGATGCCCTCCTTACCTGGATGGGCCTCCTGGATGCATCTGTGGGCCTATACATCCCTCTCCCCAGGGAGGAGCCTGCGGAGTGATCAGCGAGCCTCGCTCAGAGCCCCGGTACGGGGAGCCAGAGGGTGGTAAATGGCCCAGGAGGCGACAGGCATCCAGAGTGGTGATGAGGAGATGCCCTCAGAAGGCAGTCGGTGAGATGTGTGTCCCTGCTCTGCAGCTGCCCCTCACCAGCCCAGTGACCCTGAGGCAGCTCCACACAGGTCCCTAACTCAGGTCAGCCTCCTCACCCATGAAATGGGGCTAACATGGACCTGCCTCGTTGGGTAATTGTGTAGTTGTGACAAGGAATGAGCCAGGGCTTATGAAGTGGCGGGCACAGAGCAAGAGCTCCCTCATGTTGACCGTTGACCACCATATGCGAGAGCACCGGTGGGTGGGGGGGTGGTGGCGAAGGGTGCTGGCCACAGGTGTGAGGGGCTGGCTCTCGGGAGCCGCCGGGCAAGGTCACAGCAGCCTGGATTTGGATCTGGCTGGGCGCCCCCTTGTTGCCTGTTGCTGAGCTCTCGTGTCTTTGTGGGAGCTTGTTTCATTGTCTGGCCAGAGCTGGTTAAAGAGTCTAGTACGCAGCCAGCTTTCAGAATTCGGGGTGGAATGGACAAGCGATACCTTTCTCCAACCTATTAGCAGCCACCTCCCCCAGTGCGAGCTCCTGGGCACAGGAACGGTGCTTTCTGAGGGGATGCCCTCTGGACTTGCTCTCAGGAACCGCGGTGCCGAGAACCCCTCCAGGGCCGGTGGTTTCCGTTGGTGGTTCATCGGCTGTGCCTGCCCGGGGCTGCTGGTATTAGCGCTGCAGGGAAAGAAAAAAAAAAAAAAGACCACAACCTGGGTGGTTTAAAACACGAGAAACTTATTTTCTTACTTTTCTGGAGGCCAGAAGTCCAAAGTTAAGGTGTAGGCAAGGTCATGTTCTTGCCTAAGGCTCTAGGGGAGAACTGGTGTTCTCCAGGTCCCTTCACTCTGGGTTCTGCCCCTGTGGTCACATTGATTCCCCTCCTCTCTCTGTCTTCTCCACCATGTGTCCCTCTTATAAGGATTCTTGTGATGATATGCTGGCAATCCAGGATCATCGCCGCCTCTCCGGATCCCCAACTTAATCACTCCTGCAAGTCCCTTTGGTCATATAGGGAAATGCTCACAGTTTCCAGAATTAGGATTTAGGTATCTCTGGGGGGAGCCATTGGTTAGCCTACTGCAGGAGCCATCCTAGGGAAGGTAGACCAGAGCTCTTGCTTTCACCCTCGTGAGCAGAACTCAGATAACTGGGAAATTAAGCAGCTCTTGTGCAAAATTCTTCACAGTCCTCCTTCCCCCACCAGCGTGAGGCATACAGAGCCCTATGAAAATGGAGTCCCAGAAATCATAGTTAATAACTCACATAGATAACAATGAATTTATTTAATCTTCACCCAAATCACATAAGCTGGGTACATTCACCATCCCTACTTTTCAGATGGAGTGAGGCACAGAGAGGTCAGGTAACTTGCCACAGGTCACACAGCCGTGAGTGGCAGAGCCAGGACTCAGGACTGAGGACCTGCCTCTCCACCCTCCCCTCTCTCTGGATTTGCAAATTCATCATTAACTTATAGACACAGCAGCCTCACCACCTGTCACCTACCCCTAAAAATCAAGCTTTGATCCACGAGCTAGTGGAAGCAGATATTCCTTCCGAGCTCAAGGACAGACTCTGGGGGTGAGTGCATTTCTGTCTTGGGAAGTGAAATGAGGAAATGAGGAGCAGTGGGGGAGGTCACTTTGGGGTCTGCGGCTCCGGGTCACCACTATTACATCACAGCTCCCGTGGGCTTCCCTTGGCCTCCAGGGCACAGAGATGAACGGATGAGGGGGCAGATGAGTAGAGAGGGACAAAATGGGAAATAGTCTCATTGAACCCATGGGACCGAGCGGCAGGGAGACATCAGTCAGCAGCCTGTGACCTGTGTATATGATGAGCCACAGGGTTTTGATGGTGAGTCAAGCAGTCTGCTGAAGGCTGGTCATTCTGCATAATTCTATAGTGAGCCCATGCTGCCAGCAGGAGCTCAAGGCTTGGGTCTCAGAAATCAAGTCCATTCGAATGGTGAACAGAAAAAGCCATTTCCAAAAGCTCACGCCCTTCTTGGCCTCAATCACTTCTGCTCGATGCTGTTGTTCTGACGTTCTCTCACTCAGCTACTGGCCAAGGGAATCGAGAAGATCCAGTACATAAAGCCCCTAAAGACTGCCCTAAGATAATGTGCTTGAAAGTGACATGCTAGGTGCTAAGTAAATATTTCTGGGTTGTGAATTGCATACTTGCCTGTCCGAGGCAGATTTACCATGATGATGATAAAGCGTCAGCCAGAGTCCCCGACTTCCCCTGTGGGTGCTGGAAGCCGTAGGGTGTGGAGGAAAGCTAGCCAGGGAGGGAGCCAGGTCGCAGTCAAGATGTATTTCTAGGTAAACATGGAATCTCAGAAGAAAGGATCTAAATCCTCAAGGCACTCTTAATTTGTTGATATCTCTTATTTTAAGTAAATAGCCACTCTCATGCCTAATTTTGTTTTCATAATTTTGTACTCTCTTTCTTAAAAAATGGTCCTCCAAATGTGTGTCAGGCCCCACTAAACCTGGATCCTTCTTGGTCACAGGAGATATAGAAAAATCCAAAGAAGCATTTTCCAAACTCATTACCACCACAATAAACATCTCTGAATAAATGTTCTTTCTAAGACCAATGTCAAGGATAAGAATACCGAAACAGACATATGGATCAAGCAGGTGCACAGATTTAAATGGAAAGCCAAGTCCCATAAGGCTCACTATAATGCTTTTTAAATTTTCTTCCTCACAGAGTGCTTTTGGAAATTTATAAAACGAGGAAAACCAACCTTCTAAGTTCCGTTCTAACAGAGATCAAAATCTAGTGCAATTCCCGTGTTCAAGGGATCCCCCTACCAAGTTTTGATACTAGTGTTTTGGAGCCTGATGGCATCTTTGCAGCAGGAAACTTGTTCAGACATCTTGGAATCATTATTTATAGAGCATTTACTGTGTGCGCAGCACTTTGCCAAATACTGAGGCGGGAGCAAAAGCAATCCAAGGCCGATCCTTCCCCTTGAGAAATGTAGAGCTTCTTAGCTGGGAAGATAATAACGTGACTCTGAAATATTTCACGCTCGCTCTTTCTCTCTGCTGATGCTGTGGCATAAGGACCACTACACTGAGTTTCCAACAGAGAGGATTTTGCCTGGGTGCCTGACAGTCCCATTCCCACCTCCCTCCCTCTGTTTGGGATCCTGGGTACAGATGGCCAGGGCTCCGTGAACTTCCAAAGATCATCCGTCCTAGCTTAGGTGATGGAGCAGGAGGGGGAGCCCCGTCATGCCTCTGCACCTGGCACAGCACCTTCTAGAATTGCTCAGGAATGAACAGCTCCAGGAAATGAACAGGGATTCAAGTAGTTAGAAAATAATTAATGGATTATCACCAAATTCCTCTGCAGGGGACCTCAGTGTGAGCTTTCACAGCAGAAAAGGGAGTGTCATTTCTCATTACAGCTTCATAACCACCAAATTTAGCAAAATATAAATTCTGTGGGGCACAACTGAAATCGCTATGCTTGAGAGGGCTTGGCATCATTGCACCGCTTTTGGAAGGGAATTTGTGTCCAGATGCCAAAACGAGACTTGTTATTTCAGCAGAAAGGACAGAGGTTATTTCCCAAGATCAGCTCAGTCTGTCCTGATGCAGGAGAAGCAGGAAATTTAAAAAATGACACAGCTATTAAGAAGGAAGGATGGCAGGTAGAATGTCTGGAGATTTTAATGTTATAGCAAACATGTGATATCGAAAAAGCATGCAGATCAGCTTCTCTTGAGTAAGCTTGTGATTTCTACTAACCGTCTTTCCAGAAGAATACAGTCGGTGGTGCTTACACAGCTGTGCATCCACTACGTGTGAGCTACGGAGCACTTTCACACACTCCACAAAGATTTCTTAGGCACCGCTTAGACGCCAAATGCTGAGGATCCAGTGTCAAGAAGAAAACAGAAAAAGACTCTACCTTTGTAGTGCTTGGGGCTGATAAACCCAAGCAAGTGTGAAATGGTAAGAGTGACATGAAGACATAATACAATGGAACACAGAGGTAGGGACGTGGGACCTGTCTAGGGTCAAGGCAGACCTTCAGGGAAGGAAGGCTTGAGCTGGCGGCCAGACGAGGAGGATTTAGGCAAAGAGGGAATGAACCAGTGCCCCGGACAGAGCGGATAGCATGTTCCAAGTCCCTGCGTTGGGACAGATCAATAACCTTGTGATTGGAGTAGAGAAGCATGGCTTTAGACCAGTGTCATCCGATCAAACTTTCCATGATGTTGAAAACGTTCTATGATCTGCACTCTCCACAAGAGTAGCTGCTAGTCACGTGTGGCTACTGAGCAGTTGAAATGTGACCAAGGAACCAAATGTTTAATTTTAGTTCATTTTAGTTTAAATTTAAATAGCCTCATGTGGCTCCTAGCTATCACATTGGCCAACACAGACTTGTAGCAATGGTAAAGAAGCTCATCGAACAGCAATAGGGAGACGCGGAATGCTTCTGGGCAAGAGGCTGACAGGATGAGTTTGCATTTTGAAAAACAATCATTTTGATTTCGAGAGCTATTGACTTTTTTTTTCTTTTTAATTATAAAGAATTCGGGATTATTTATTAACTACAACAACGAAAAAGTAAGCCATAGGGTGCCTGGGGACCTCAGTTGGTTAAGTGTCTGACTCTTGATTTCAGCTCAGGTCATGATCTCAGGGTTGTGAGATCGAGCCCCGCATTGGGTGTGGAGTCTGCTGGGGATTCTCTCTCTCTCCCTCTCCCTCTGCCCCTCCCCTGCTCTCTTGTTCTCTCTCAACAAATAACTAAAATCCACTTTGCCCCAAATCTATATGACTTAGTCGATGGAGTGGACATTGCGGGGAGGGAGAGGGAAATTTCTAGAATGGCTGCTAGGATTCTGGCTCATCCAGGAGGACAGCAGTGTAATCCACACAGCTGGTTCCCTTCCAGCTTTGCACCCATCCTCCAGCTTCTGCATGCTTTGCTACCAGCCTCACCCTTAGGAGGGGCCAGGAGTCCCTGGGAGTTTTACCCTTTACATTAGGTAAAAAAAAAAAAAAAAAAAAAAAAAAAAAAAACCTCCCAAAAGATACCCACATCAAATCCCTGTAATCTTTGAATGCTACCTTATTTGGAAAAAAGGTCTTTGCAAAGATGTGATTAAGGATTCTGAGATGAGATAATCCTGGATTATCTGGATGAGCCCAACGTGCTGTCACAAGTGTCCTTAGGGGAGAAAAGAGAAGGCCACGTGACCACTGAGAGTGTGGAGTGATGTAGCCACAGGCCAAGGAACACCTGGAAGAAACAGGAAGGCTTCATCCCTGGAGCCTTCAGAGGGAGTGCAATCCTGCCAATATATTTTTTGAAGATTTACTTTAGAGAGAAAGAGAGAGAGAGAGCGAGCAGGGGAAGGGGCAGAGCGAGAGGGAGAGAGAGAACCTCAAGCAAACTCCCCACTGAGCATGGAGCCCAGTGCGGGGCTCGATCACAGGAGCCTGAGATCATGACCTGAGCCGAAATCAAGAGTTGACCACTGGACCGACTGAGCCACCCAGGCAGCCCCCTGCCAACACTTTGATTTTGGACTTCTGGCCTCCAGAATATGTAAGAATACATTTCTGTTGTTTTCAACTACGAAGTTTGTGGTACTTTGTTCTCAATCTCTTTCCCTGCGAATAGCAGGGCCAGTGACTGACCGGGGGAAGAGCACAAAAGCCCGGCTCCCTCGCCTCACTGTAGGACAAACTTCTAGATGTAACAAGCTGCAGAGCCCACCCACCCCACCCTCCCCAAAGGATCAGACGGATTGAGGGGACTTCACCTAAAATCACACCTTTGTCTGGGTTCTCCCTCCCCCCGCCCTGCTTCCCACACACCTTCTCCAGCTTCCCAGGGAGCACCTTCTTAACACATTGTCTGCTCCTAAACCCAAAGCCCAGGGTCAGCTTCAGGGAGACGCCGACCCAAGACAGGTGGACTTCAGTGGGCAGAAACCACAGCTGAGGCCCCGGGTTGGAGGGAAGAGCCGGAGTTTGGTTTGAACTTGTTGACTGCAGGTGCTTTTAAAACAGGCTTGGCAAACAACACCCTGCAGACCGGATCCGGCCCATGGCCGCCTGTTCGTGTCAATAGAGTAAGTACTGGAATGCGGCTCCCCCCATTCATGTGTGTTTTGTCTGAAGCTCCTTTCACGCTACGGTGGCAGAACTATGTACTTGAGACGCACACTGGATGGGCTGCCAAGGCTAAAATATTTGCTATCTGGTCCTTCACAGAAATAAGCAGCTATATGTAGGGGTCTACAGCTCAAAGAGCTGGAGGTATGAATTTGGGAGCCTTCTGCATACAAGTGGCAAGTGAAGCTATGGGTGTGGATGTGATCATATCAAAGGTGGGGCTAGAGGGAGAGAGCCAGAACAGAGCCTTCAGGAATTCTAGCACTTCATGGTGGATCAAGGAAGGCTGAATGGGAACCAGACCAAGAGACCAGAAAGGTCAGAGCAAAACCCAGAGAGCTCCCTGAAATTCCAAAGACCAGAAAAACATCATTTGTGCTGCCCATTCATTTTTATGTCTTGGGATATTGGATTTTTTTTTTTTAATTTTCTTCTGTAGAATCAGCCTTTTAAGGCAACCAGCAAAATTAATGGACTGTCTCCAGGACTTTCAAAATGATGTTGCATTAAATTATTTGGAAGGGGCATCCAACTCTTGATTTCGGCTCAGGTCATGATCTTGGGGTCCTGGGATGGAACCCCACATCGGGCTCCGTGCTCAGCATGGAGTCTGCTTGAGATTTTCTCCCTCTGTCTCCTTCTGCCCCTCCCCCCGCTTTCTCTAAAATAAATAAAAAATTTTTTAAAAATTATTTGGAAGTTAGTTTGGCCCAGTGCAGCTAAAAACATAAATATCTGTATGTCAGGTCTTGGTTATAAATGATGCTGTGATGTTTAAACTCAGAGACGTCCCATCCTCACTCACCTTTCTGCAAGTTACCCTCTCTGACTCAGTGTGTCATCGCCCCACTCCTCTGGAGTTCCCTTACTTAGAAAGTTTTCTTTGTGGACAACTGGGGTAAAATAATCTGGGCAAGACCAGACTCATTTCGAATTATAGGACCATGCAGTCCCTGAAATATTTTGCAGCACGCTGAAGCAGAAATATACTCAAGACATAGCATGTGTTGGTGCTAGCTGAGGGCTTCCGACTTCTTTCAATAATAAATGTTAAGTGCCTTCCGTGGGCAAGGGGCTGTGTTGGGTTTTGGAAGGGGACCAAAGACAAAGAAAACATTGCCCCTGCCTGCGATGTGCCAGAAAGAACAAGAAATGAGTCTAAATCACTATGACTCAGAATGGGGCAGGAGCAACAGAAGAAATGGGAGTTGCATGGAAATCTGTGGGCACGAGAAAGAGAGATCATATCCGGTGGTTGGACTGGAAAAGCTTCAAAGAGGAAGTCCCATGAGACTTTGGCCCCGGAAGGCTGAGAAGGATTTCTTGAGACACCGAGGGTGGCGAGGGAGACACACACTTGGAGCTGTGTTGTACTGTCTGGCTGTGAGGGAGGCCCGGAGGGCAGAGGGGGAGACTGCGTTACAGAGTATTAGGGAAGATGACATCCCAGGGTCTAGGGAAGAGCTATGAGGGCTGAGCTGACACAGGCAACAGGAAGAAAAGGGAAATTTTAGGGCGCCTGGGTGGCTCAGTTGGTTAAGCGACTGCCTTCGGCTCAGGTCATGATCCTGGAGTCCCGGGATCGAGTCCCGCGTCGGGCTCCCTGCTCGGCGGGGAGTCTGCTTCTCCCTCTGACCCTCCCCCCTCTCATGTGCTCTCTCTCTCTCATTCTCTCTCTCAAATAAATAAAATCTTAAAAAAAAAAAAAAAAGAAAGAAAGAAAAGGGAAATTTTAGAGGTCGTGGAGGTAATTAGAAATGAACTGGAGGGGAAAGGAGTCAGAAGTCTGGGCTTTGCCCCTGGTAACTTTGGGGACAAATAGCTTGCTCCTTGCTTTTGGAGAACAAACAACGTCCTCCCCTTCCCCTTCTGGTGTTGCCCTGGCGTCCCCACCTCAGCGGCCAACCCAAAGTATCGTGTACACAATGGAATATTACGCAGCCATCAAAAGGAATGAGATCTTGCCTTTTGCAACGACGTGGATGGAACTGGAGGGTGTTATGCTGAGCGAAATAAGTCAATCAGAGGAAGACATGTATCATATGACCTCACTGATATGAGGAATTATTCTTAATCTCAGGAAACAAACTGAGGGTTGCTGGAGTGGTGGGGGGTGGGAGGGAGGGGGTGGCTGGGTGATAGACATTGGGGAGGGTATGTGCTATGGTGAGCGCTGTGAACTGTGCAAGACTGTTGAATCGCAGATCTGTACTTCTGAAACAAATAATGCAACATATGTTAAGAAAAAAGAAAAAGAAGAAGATAGCAGGAGGGGAAGAATGAAGGGGAGTAAGTCGGAGGGGGAGACGAACCATGAGAGACGATGGACTCTGAAAAACAAACTGAGGGTTCTAGAGGGGAGGGGGGTGGGGGGATGGGTTAGCCTGGTGATGGGTATTAAAGAGGGCACATTCTGCGTGGAGCACTGGGTGTTATGAACAAACAATCATGGAACACTACATCAAAAACTAATGATGTATGGTGATTAACATAACAATAAAAAATTTTAAAAAAAAAGTATGAAGGGAAAGTATCGTGTACACATTTGCATGGCCTGGTGCCAAAATTATCCCGGAAGCACCTGACCCCAACGCACAGGGACTCTGTAAATATAATCGAGGCATCTATGCCTTGTTTGGGAGCGGAGGTGGTGAATTCTATTTCTTCTATTTCCTCCAGACAAGGAACTTCAGGCACCAGGGAGGTTTTTCAGACCTGAAGCCATGGGGTCAGGGACTGGGAGCTTGGGGAGTTCATCCAAGCTGTGGAGAACCTTCCAGATCCCTCCCTGAGCCCTCTGAGTCACAGCTGTCTCCCCTCCTTGCCCGACACGCCCACAGCACCTGGCTAATTAATACCGCACCCTCAGGGTCTCAGGAGGAACAGGGGAGATTGGCACCCGCCACATGCTCGCATCTCCCCACCTGCCAGGAAGCAAATGAGGATCCAGGCTCCCAATGAGCTCAGTGTCCCAAGGCCAGACCTGCCTGAACACTCAAAAGGTAGAACACAGCGTCTCACCCTAATGCCTCGAAGGTACCTTGACTGGTGCTCTGTTTGCACCCGGAGACCGCAGACAAGCTACAGAGGAATTCTGAGGTCCTGTGGATGATCCCTGACCTCGAAGATGTGCCAGAGCATGCACCTGGCGGTGTCTAATGTAACAGATGACCTAGATGTCCTTCCCTTGCTCGTGGGATGTTCCAAGGACTTCACGCTGACTTGCAAAGCCAGCTGTTTCTACTTACCCACTACAACTGTATTTTTGAAAACGTATTCTCCTGATCTCCAGTCTTTATAAACAGTAATAATAATAATAACTTTTTAAAAAGCAACCGTTCTTTGATGCCTTCTCTGTGGTTGGATATTACTACACTTCATTTTTACAACACAGTGAGGCTAGATGTCAGTATGCCCATTTTCCACAATAAGTAAACTGAGGCTCAGAGGGCTTAAACTACCTTTTTTTTTTTTTTTAAGGCCATGCCCTGTTCTCAGTCTTCTCATTTTCGAATTGGGCATGAGAATATGTATCTCATGCAGTGGTCGTAGGCTCCCAGGAGGTACTGTGTGTATAGCCCAATCCTCAAGGTCACTCACTCTGCTGGTAAGAGGCAGGACAGGTCTTCGTGACCCAAAAGTCTGTGTCCTTCTCTGTTGTCGCACTGCTGATTAGCTGCTGCTCTGCTTCATTCTGTCTGCGTGACACACTCATCTCATTCCACAGGGGGAAAACTTTGCCATTGTCAGTATTGTCACCCCAAACGGGTCTCGTGTGTGGCTTTTGTGTTTATTGTTTTATTTGGGAAAGTCAAGGAAATGTTCACACTGGAGATGAGAGCATTGGGGATGGCGCTTGTAGGAATTCTGAGGCTGAGGGTTTCTGTCCCAGTGGGCTGAAAGTCTGGGAAGCATCGTGTGGAAAAGATTTAAGGTTATCGAGAAAACAACCAACCAACCAAACCAATAACTGAGTCTGGAAATGAAGCAAGGGCTCAGTTAGGCATTGAGTAATAAAGGTTCTTGAAAAAAGCACTTACAGATCATCCACATATAAGATGGGAGTGGGGAAGTGGTTTTGTTTACAGTAAAAAAAAAAAAAAAAAAAGTCCCTAATAATTGTGGGCATGGGGAATGAATTCCAGAGTCCTGACTGGGAGTTAGGTGGCCAGGCTCTATCCCTTCACAGTGGGTGTGGGTGACACAGAGGGGACCTGACCCCATCTCCCAAACCCAGAGCAAACGTGCGACACCTAGGAACAGTATCTGCAGCTTTCAAAGGGCAAGTGGTGGAAACCCAACCCCCACCAGCTAGAGGGAGGGGACTTGTTCCAACCAGATGATCGCAAGGTC